>NC_135544.1:45915218-46581290 GCF_045843805.1 Urocitellus parryii
CCAGACACAGCCTAGGTACAAACAGGATGCAAGCAGGTACATTGCTTGATCAAAGCAGGTGGTGGATATGTTAATGGCCCAGACTGAGGTGATGGCATCATGGGCAGTGGCCAAAAAAAGAAAAAAAGAAAAAATTCCCCTGTGGGAGAGAAAAAGCTGTGACTGCTCACTCATTCATTAATAATCCTTTGGTATTAATAAACTAACAGGCTTTCAGAGCTAAAATCCAGTGATTTTTGCTTCATGTATCCATTGGATAAATTTATATTTCCCACAGATTGCCATATATTTAGCATCTTTTTTTCTGAAAGACATGGGATTAGTCTAAATGTAAACTATATATGTCAACAGGGAAAAAAAAATATGCAACTTTCCAGGTAACTTGGAAGATAGAATTCTTTGATAGCAACTAGTTAAACTGACTGCATGACTGGAATACATTGTCAAAAGAAGAGATTATAGCCATGTTATTATCAAGTTGCTTTGCTGGAGTTAGGTGAAGAAGGGAGTATTAGTAGTTGGGAACCTTCCCAACTGAAGGATTATTTTAAAAGTCTTGATAATTATCATAGCTTTTCTACACCTCATAATTAGCATCAGACGATGCCCAGAGGCAAAGAAACCATGCTGGATGCTTAAACCTGGTTTGTTGTGCCCTAAAGTACTTCTGTGGCAATGTTTTCCAGGATTTGGACTGGAGATATATACATACCAGAATTATCCTTGCTTCTGGTAGAAATCTGTTCCTTACATTTTTTTTTCTGTGATATAAACTAAAATATAGATCCATGAAAATAACTGCAAAATAAACTTGAGATTGAATATCGAGTTTAATATTAGGATAGCTATGCTCTATTCTGGAAGTGCAAGTCTTTAAGCTTAAGATAAAATGTTTGGAGAAGAACAATTAAAAGAGCATATTAAGTGTGTCTGGGTTCAGTAAGTGGCTCTAATAGATTATTAGCTATGTTGATGAATGTTCATGTTGGGCACTCAATAAATATTTGTCGACTGGAATTGAAAACTACAATAGGTTTGTAATTTAGGATTGTTCTAATGGTTTCTTGATCTTTTGGTTTCAAAATTTAAGTATATTAATGTTCATTATGTCTGTATTTGTTCAACTATGGTGTTAGGGACACTTCCTTCTCTAGTGTCCAGTTGTAACTCTGTTGGGCATTTAGGAATCATTTTCCAATAGATTTGTTATATTTGGTCTAAAACATGAAATATTTTATTAATGATAGCTCTTAAATAAAATATAAAAAAATATTGTTGTGAAGCCGAATGCAAACTATGGTTTTGCTTTTGTAGCTGTGCCAGTCTCAGCTAGTTTTTAAAAACAATATAATTTAGAACCATAAGTAATGATATACTGAATAATTGCATATATCTGTTAACATCAAGGTGAAAGAACTAGAATTAGGAGATTCAAAATGATTTCAAAAATGCATGTGTATACTCAGAGGCTACTGGAAAAAATACGGAGGAAATAAAATGGGAAAGAAGCCCAAAGTGTGGTATCTAATCATGTAAATGCTAAATGAATCATTTCTACTTTGAAATAGGGACTTGCTACTTGATTACAGACTTTCCAGCATCTATTGAACCAGGGACTGGATCTCTGAATATGAATTTACTCTATGCTCACTTTTTCCCCAAAACCCTCCATTTTTTGGTTAAACCTTCCTGATACCCACAGGTTGTCTATTTGACACACCCACTGACAGTATTTTGGCTCAGTTTTCATTGACATTCGGTTCCAGTACCATTAGAAGATCTTGTTTTATGATTCTTCTATATATTCCTTTTCCAAGCATCTTGAAGTCTAACCATGTCCTGATATAACCCAGATAAAGGAGTGATTCTCAGATGCTAAGAAACAGGGCACAATCAACTTTAACTGCATCTTCTAGCAATGGGTTAATTACATGTTAACTTCAAGTTTTCCAGCATATCTTTTGAGGGGTTTTGTGATTCAAAGTGATTTGTTTTTGTGAATCTTAGAGGTCTAATTTTAAATAGGCTATGCCTAGAAAGATTTTCTCAAAGTTGTATTTTTCAAATAATTTCATAAAGGAAAATATTAGTCAAACAGAAAACAGTTAAGTGATTCTTTTTAGCATGACAGACACTAAATGAAAAAATATGTGTGTCTGGGGTTGTGCCCTTCAGATGCCCTTCATATTTACACTTTTTAAATTAGACAGACTAGATTGAAGTAGTAAAATCATTTTAATCATTAGGTCCATTTTATTTAAATCGTTACACAGAATATAGTTTAAAACTTTACGTAGAATGAAAAGAGTTATGTAGAATCAAAAATGTGTTATTCTGCATGAGTTTATGTTCACTAATACTGGGAACTTTAAATTTAAATGGTGTGATCTATTTAAAACAATGATCAGTTTTCAACTACAACAGCTTATCTACTTTGATTCAAATGAATTAAGCAGTTATTGCTGAATACACAATCAATTGACTCACCTCTAATTTGTATTGAACAGGAACACCTTAGTAAGTACAAGTGGAGTTTCTAAGGCTTAACTAGAACTTTGAGAAGCAAAACCAGTGTGTACACACGTACAAAGCCACACAGGAAGGAAGATGTGTAGGGGACAAACTAAAAACCAGAAGTACTCCACCCACACAAGAGTTAAATATTGGGAACATTTTTTTTAAATATCAAGTAAATTTACAAGATTACATGATTTCTCTGAATTGACAATAATCTGAGACTTAACTTCTAGCTTTCGGATCTATTTCAAAGAACTGGTAGTTATTAGGACTGTAAATAGAGGTCATTGGGAATAGTCTGTGTATTTGGAAGGACAAATTGGAAGGAACTAGGTGGAAGAAGATGACAGCAGAAGGGAAACTGGCAAGCTTTGGAGAAAGGAGATTATATAGAGAGGGATGGAGCAGTCAGCCATAGTTTTGGAGAATTTAGCTGTAAGTACAGTAGATCATTAAGGCATGCAATGTTTGGTGGCTGGGAAGAGCATTTGTTTGTAGAGGTGATAATGTTATGTCTTGGTTTATTGTGATTAAAATTGGTAACCTTCTAGATAGAAAGAGTCCTTCATGATCTCCTTTTCAGGGAGCCTGGGATCTGACAATTGAAGCTTTCTTAGGACAGTACACTGAGTATCTCCTACCTGAAGATCTTGCTTTAGGGAGGGAAAAAGGAATTAGAGATGCAATAGGTGGTTTTAATGAATGTATGCAAATTACATTATGATGGAAATTGAGTCTCAAAGATTTCCTCATTACCAGAAGGGCCAACAATCACCAAGTATAAA
The DNA here is from genome assembly GCF_045843805.1 of Urocitellus parryii. Taxonomy (NCBI): domain Eukaryota; kingdom Metazoa; phylum Chordata; class Mammalia; order Rodentia; family Sciuridae; genus Urocitellus; species Urocitellus parryii. Next base: position 45,918,521 of record NC_135544.1, read on the forward strand.
ACCGTCATGTCTGCATTTTAATATACTCACTGTTTCCATGCCACTTAAGGTGCTCTGCGAGCCAGCGATAGCATTCTCTTGGTCTGTATGATCCACTGTCTCTCATTATGGTATCAAACCACTAGAAAGGATGTGTATTGCCTCCCTAATATTTAATTAGATTTTTAAAATGAGCATTCTCTGGTGGTAATTTAGGCATATTACAGCTGCTAGAGCAAATTGAGAGACCCCTGTGGGATCTAAAGGGATGCTTGACATTCACCATGGTGATTTGTTTTGATGTTTCCTTCCCTAATGCTTGTTGTAGAATATTGCTGAGTCTAACGATGCTTCCGGTGCATGTCACCACCCATCTTACAGACTTGTCACTGTTCTTTTGAGGAGATATTTAGGATATGAAAAGTACTAAGAAGCAAGGTTTGTTCCCCCACTGGCAACATCTTCCTATTCATCCAGCAGTTTTATAGCAGAATTTCTCACTTAAGTGATGTCGTATAATGCCATTTTCCACCAGACTTGGAGTTTGATATTAATTTTAAAGAGCAGAGCTTTTAGACGGGAAGACAAAGGAAGCCAAACACTTGAGGCAGAGCTGCGTTTGCATTGTTTATTTTGAAGTTCCTGAAATGGGTACTTCAGTAGACGGGATAAAAGGGGGTATTATGGATGCCTCGGATGTTCACACAAATTTAGCAAAAACTCTGAATATCTGAAATAGCACATAGCAATTGCTCTACTGGGAAGAGCAATGCCAGGCCCGCTGTAAATCTTTACTGCCCAGGCCTTCACAACCCATTTGTCAGTCTATGCTTTTCTATAACAATTTTAACTCTGAAAAAAATATCCCCGGGGCTGAAAACTTATTAAAACTCTCAGTGTGGAGTAAGTATACTGCCTTGGGTTCTCTAAGGAGCTGCAAAAAGAAAGAAGGCTGGTCCTAACCCTACGGGCAGTAAATCTAATGAGAGCCACAGGCAAATAAAAAGGATTATGTGTATAAGACAGGTGACCAAATGTTTTAATAAAGACATCCGAATTCATAAAATAGGCTGAATGAAAAGTTTGCCATCAGGCGAGACAGGTGGATTGCATTAAGAATGACTTCATTGAATAGTCCTAATACTAACACTAATAACTGCTACTGAAATTCTCCGTGTACTGGGGATTTTATTTACCTTACTTTATCAAATCTTTATCATGGCCCTATAGTATAATCATTAATTAACAGAGGAAAAAAATGTAAGATTTTAAGAATCATACTTACTTATGAAGGTCAGTCACCCTGCTCATTGATAATCAAAGTCAGATTTGAACCCAAGTTGTCTCTCAATAATTCTGAAATGCTTCTATGGAATATATCCTTTATGACCAATAAATATGAAATATACATTACAGAGGTTCTCACCAATTTGTCATAAAATTATGTGGTGAATCATAGGATGGCAAAATAGTATCTAGTTTATTTTGTGGTACACATAGTAGTTCTTCCATGAATATCTGGCATTACTTTAGCAAATTTAATAGTATCTTCTTGGAGCAATCATTAACATTCAGAGTTATTAGTTATATTACTACATTAATATTTATGATGTCATAATTGGTTTGACCTGTCTATGGTATGTCTAGCTTTTCTACTGATAGTTCTCTAAGAACTATCATATCTACATTCCTTCAGTGCCCTTCACAATATGGAACGCAGAGAATCCTATTATTATATTGTGTTAAAGTCCAACTGAATTGAAGGCAGAGTATTCAAAATGAGATGCCTTAATTCTTGCCAATAGCAGCAAAGTTGATTTTGGTATAACCGGACAAAATCAACCAAAATCTAGAGAGTTTGGATAATTCTCTAGAAATAATTCGTGACAATCATGATGTCAAAGATACATTTATGGAATAGATTTAAATCATCAGCAATTAGACTAAGTTGAAGAAAGATCATTAACATTTTAACTTTTTCATTTACCTTCTTGTATGTATTGCCCTGTAGCTAAGTATAAGATGAATCCCAAATACTGTTTTTTAGGCAAGAAGCTATATGTGGGCACTGCATTTCCTGGAACAGAGGTTTCAGAAGCAGGATCAATGATAAGATCAGAAAGATCTCCATATGAAAACATTGAAAATAATCTCTTTTAAATAAGGAAATATACTCTGTGGATAGGAATATAGTGATGATTGCTTGTCAGTGCTCCCTAAGTAAATCTTTAAATTTAATAGAGTAGTGGTCATCATTCATTCTTTCAAAAAACACACATGGAGAGTCTAGTATGTTCTAGTCACTATTCTCAGCATGGGGTTTTGCAGTGAACAAAACCTCCCTGAGTTCATATTCTAGTAGGAATATATAAGTGATAAAATTTAGTATCAAAATCTTATCAGTAAAATCTCGATCAAGGCACTGGATAAAAATCAAGTAGGGAAGCAAGAATGATTCCTGAAGAAGGGGATCAGTGAAGATAGTCTCCTAATCAGGGAACATTTAAGCAAAGAAAATAGCTGGGTGAGAGCAAGCAATGTTGATATTGGAAAGCGGACTGCAAGACTGAAGAAAGGTTAGTTCAAAGGCCTGACCTAGCAATATCCTCAGTATTTTGAAAAGTTATCATGGCTTGAATTACTGAAATACTCACCCTGTTGGTATTTACTAACTATGAAAGAATAGGTTGTGTGTGTGGGGGGGGTTGATACTGGGAGTCTGTGTTTGGATATATTCTGTTTGAGCTAGTTAACAGACACTGCAATGTAGATGTCAAGATTTCATAGTAAATATGCATCTGGAGGTCAGGAGAGAAATTCAGGGTATGAACATTTGGGAGTCAAAAACAATTAAATGATATTTAATACAATGAGTCTGTTGATATGGGTGTAAGTAAAGAGAGCTAAGGAAAAAGTCTAGGGATATTCTTGTGTTTATAACTAAAAACAAAGTAGAATTGGTAAAGAGGGTAAAAATAGGGGATAAGGAATTAGGAGGGAATTGAGGAAAGCCTAGTGAAGAATGTGTTTTGAAGAAAAGGGAAATAATCAATTGTATATCCTGCTACTAATTAAGTAAAAAGTGATAGTCTGACATTAAATTTAGCAAGTGAAGCCATTAGTGACCTTGACAAGTGGTTTTAGCCAAATGGTAGAAAAATTGGAGTTGGATAATAAAATGAGAGGAGGGGAAGTAATTTGAGAAAACAGAGTATGGACAACTGTCTGAGGAGTAGCTGCTAAAGAATAGTTTGTTTATCTAAAGTATGAGACATTATATGTTAATGGAAAGAGTGAAACAGGCAATAGGAATGCAGGGAGAAGCAAAAACCTTGCCTAGAATGATCTAGGCAAGTGGAGATGCTTCTAGTACTGACATTGAGTACCAGAATGGTGGACTTCTATATCAGCAGAGAGAGTTTGTAGTTAGTGAAATGAGAATACTAGAAGATATGGACATAGTTGAAATTCAATGGATAAAGAGAGAGGTGGGAATATTGGGAATTTCTTTTCTGATCATTAATTTTCTCAGTGCAATAGAAAGCCAAGTCATCATCTGAGTTCAAGGACGAAGAAGAAGTGCTAGAGGTGTGTAGACGTTTTATGCAGTGGAATTGCTGTGTCCACTTTAGAAAGAGGCTTTAATTTACAGGAGATCAGTTACTATAATAGTGCATTTATTTCTAGCTTTTTCAGGTAGGATGGTTCTGAGTAGACATCAAGATGACATTAACCAATGTTGGAATTTTTCTAAGCATGAAAAATCATAAGAGTTCAAGGAAGGTGAGGGTGAGTAGAAATGTAGGATTATAATGGTGGGCTGTGGGATTCAGATAAGTAGAGATAAAAGTGAGAACATAATTTAGTCAAGGAACAGAAAAGATGGCATTAAAGAACTCTTGGAGTGAGATACTTGAGGTAATGAGCTAGAAAGTTATGAAGAACTTTGGGCTTAAGAAGTCTGGATGTAATATTAGAACATGATGTAGTTCCTAATGATTACATGTTTGTAATATAGTTCATGATCATTACAGGTATGTAATGAAGATTGGCCGTGATTGGTAAAGAAAATGGGATTGGGGGATTTACAAGCTAGTGTGTTGGAAAGGTTATTCATGAGGGAATTGAAATCACCAAAAATTATTCAGGAATATTAGAAAGAATGAGCACTAAGATCAGAGTTCAAATATTCAAGAAGTTAGGTAGAGTAGATCAAGGGTTAATTGACTGAAATTGAATTAATAGGAATGATGTGTTTAGGTGAAATGTATTTCCAAATGAGGCATCTTAGGGAGAAGAGAGGAGAAATTATCTAGAAATACTTTGAGGAGCATGGGTGAAACCCTTAGCCTCTACACCCTGTGGTATAAGGGATGTGGCAGAGAAGAGTCCTCATTGTACATGTAAAACAAGTGATTTCCCATTTTGTTCAACCTTATTTTCAGGCACTTCAGACAATTAAATGTAGTAATTTTGGTGATGAGAGTGATGGATCAGAGGTAGTTGTCCTGAAAACTAAAAGACCAACTCTGGTTCAAATAGATTCAAGGCAGAGAAGAGAAAAGAAAGAGATCAAGAATAAGGGTATATGTAGGGCAGGAGATATAGCTCAGTGGTAAGGTGCTTGCCTCCCATATGTGAGCCCTGAATTTGATCCCAATACTAGAGGTAGGAGGGAGAATAAGATTCTATATTTAAAAAGTCCAGGTAAGAAGTTATAGAATTAGGAAGAAATATCATAGAATAGTTGAAGGAAAACCAAGAAAAATACTGTGTAATGAAGAAATTCCAAGAAGGAAGTGGATATTATTAGATTCTCAGAAATCTCTAAAAGGAACATTTACAGACTAGATTGAAGCACAAAGAAATAAATTGATGTATCCAAATCTTATAGCTGATTACAACCTGATAGAGCTGGAATTGAAGATGAGTCTTTCTGACTTCCAGTCTATGCCATAGAGGCCAAATAAAACCATAAATCCAAATGCACCCTGTAGTTTCTATTCTTGGACTTAGCGTCCCTATTATTAATGTTATAATTAATTGCATGCTAATAAAACTTCACTTGAAAAACACAGGAAATTATTCTTTTTCATTAAAAGATATATTTCATATAAATTCAGCAGAAGGCAAGATGACACAATCATAGAAGAAATGAAAGCATAATCAGAGAGAAATGTTTATATATTATGTTTTATGATTGGTTTAGCACATCAGTGTTATTTTACAAAACTGATTTAAAAGCATCCCTCAACACTGTTCATAGCAAAGTAATTGAGTCACTTTGGTTGGGACCTTTTATTTCTCATTTTTGATTGTGTCTGTGTTGGGTGGTGGGGGTCATGCTTACTGCATGACTGCACGGTGATGGAGGAGTGGAGCCTAGGTAAGCCCTGGGAGTGGCAAGGGACCTTGTCAGTGTGTTATCTACATCTAAGCAAGGCTCAGACACTTGCTGAACACACCCACTGGCAATGATGGCAATTGAAGTCTCTACTTAAATCAGTAAGTTCAGAAGATTGAAAAAAAAAAATGTTGACTGCCCCAACCCTACCTATGAAACCTGCTCAGAACAGAACATATTCTTTCACAGTACAGTGAGACTATGTTAATTTTGTGGGACAGAAGCCTGAGAGACATATGTTATCTCAAACACATTATCTGCCCTTCCCACCTCCACCCACACTATGTACCTTGGACTTTGCAAGAGCTGTGGCTAACATCATAATTTATTTCAGAAAATATGTTTAGCTTTACTTCTGCTCGGGTGACAGAGGGGTACGTTTAGGTTTAGCTAGTTTCCTTCCCAGAGCAAAATACCATGCTTATCATCCGCCAGGCATCACCCCAGGCATCAGGGTGTGAGCCAGTTCATCAAGCACCCAGGAAGTGTAGCTATCTCAGGAATGCAGCTAAAATGATTTATTCCTGTTCAGAGGAGGACTTAATTGGTATTTTGAAAGAGGTAAAGGATGGAAGGCAATAATGCAGCTAAGCAATTCTAAGTTGTCTTAATTGTGTAAATATTCATCTTAATCATTTATAATACTTAAAATTTTAATGCTGCAGACTTTTTAGACATGGCAAATGTGTCATTACACACTCATCATATATAGCTATACATGTGCATTCTGGTATGTGTATGTGTATACACATGTATACTTATGTATATGTGCATAAGTATATTATCTTTCAGCAGGAAGATTTTACAGTGAATTCTACAAGTAACTGTCATCTTTATTCTTATAGAGATGGCAAGGGAGCTTATCTCTTTTCATTAATTGGTTGTCATTCCATGATTGCACATATACTTATTACACATCTATGTATTTACCAACTAAGCAAGTTGAGTAGGCAGTCACAATTATGGCTCAATACTTGTTTTAAATATTTTTATAACTATACATAAAGATTCAGACAAGTAAATAGATAACTATAATATAAAGTGATAAATGCTATAATCAGGATGCTATAATGACACAGGGAAATCACCAAACCCATCTAGCCTTAGAGAACATTTTCTTCCCACCATTGGCCAAGTCCTGAAGAATAACCGAAGTTGGCTCACTGTCCCTAACAGGAAATAATGTTACTTTGTCCTTGAGACTCAGTGGCCTTGCAATTCCAAATCAACCTTTCATGATGCTTAATTTTCTGGGATAACACATAGAAATAAGGAAATGGGTAAGAAATTTAATAGAGGTGCGAAAAGTCAGCATTAGTACAATTTATGGAGGCACACCATGAACATTCCTATGCTCTTTCTCCAGCAATCAGATCTTGTATGTGGAAGCCATTTCCTATCTGGAGAATAGAAAAGTTTCCTATCTGGAAGACGGCATGCTGCCTGTGAGCACTTCTTGGATGATGTTGCCTCCTGGTGTTGTGACATACAGATGCTCCGTGGTTCACTCTTTCATGCTGTAATGAGTCTTCAGTGAATGTTTTAGGGACACTATGAAATGTCCCTTCATCTTGACTTAAAAAAAAAAAATTACTATTTATACATTTATTCAAAAGACACTCTTAAGCCTCAGTTATATGTTAAAGGCTCAATAAAGTTCATTAATATTTTCTCATCAGTTTTAGAAATAGCAATTAACTATTCAAAAAATGGAGAAAATATTTAAAATTTTGATCATCATTTACACAGGTCCCCTTTCCATTTGTATGTCTAATGTGTTGTAAGATAATTATCCATGGGTGTCTTGCATCCCTGTAAAACCTGTGAGCAGAAGCACTGACAGAATAGCTTTGTTCTGAACTATCTTTGCAAGGATATTTCTATGGCAAATAGCTTTGGAAGATGGAGAAAGAGAGGGAAGTTTGTTTACCATTTAGATTTATTATTTACTAGATTGATTTAGATCCTTTATTGATTACACAATATTTCCCTTCAGGGCAAAGGTCAAGCAGCCTCACTGCCCTTTGCAAAAGGCTAAGGTTTCCTTTTCTCTAATGCACTCCCTGCATATGAAGACTCACCAGGCCTCTTTGTATTACCTATGGTAATAAGAGTTCGAGGAACTGCATGAGTGCTAATCCTCTGGCTACTGCTCTTTCCATGAGTAATAAAGTAATTTACCTCCAACCCTGTCTCATGTCTTGTGTTAGTATTCATGAAACTCTGACAGTTCTTGTCAGCTGTCAAATAGGATAAATACTTGGACCTTTCCAGTCCTTAACATAGTGTCCTTTTAAATAACTTTTCTTTATCATCAACTTCTTATAGCAAGAATAAATATACAGATCAATAACTCTAAATATAAAACCCCCTAATAAAATTATTTTTTCTTATACCTGTACTCTTCATGACAGTCTATTGACTCTGCAGTGACAGCTGTAGAAATATAAACCTCCCAACTAGAGCAGCAAGGTTCCTAGTTTAAGTTCCTTAAACTAAGTTATGCAGAGCCCAAGTGTGCCATCCAGTGGGATTGTGACAAGCTCGAAGGGTTTGCTTCTTCCATTTCAAACGTGCCAGTTCTAATCTTATGTTTTAAACATTATAGACCTGCCTAAAGTTTTAGGCAATAAATAAATGAATAAAAACATGAGTAAATGAATAAAACAATATTATATATTAAAAGTTTATAGCATTGTGCTAGATTGTGCGTGTTTAAAGAATACCCGGACTAGTAGACAACAAGTTAGGAAGTGGTTTTCATGTTTTATTTTTCTTCTTAATTAACTTAAAATGTGAACCTAGTTGAGTAGACTGTGTCATTTTAACATTTTAGTGTTTTTGTTATACATATTTTAAATTAAATTGTCACATGTTGTTATGGTTTGAATGTATCCATCAAAACTTATCTTGAATTTAATCTGCATTTTGAAGTATTGAAATGTGGGACTGGGTGGGACCATTAACAGGTGATAGGGTCCTGACTCCATCATGGACTAATCTTTTCATGGGGTAATTGATTACTGGGCACTGGCCAAGTGGGTTTGTGATGCAAGTGAGCACTCTGGCTTGCTCTGGCTTCCCACGTGATGCCCTTTGCCATGACAGGACCCAGCAAGAAGACCCCGTGAAGATGCCAAGCACATACCAGTATCATATTTTGGACTTCTAGAATTACAAGCTGCATAAAATTCTTCTTTATAAATTATCCAATCTCTGGCATTCCATTACCAAAAGAAAAGAGATTGTGGAGTTTGTTTTTGTTTTTAATAAATTTGTTGACACCTTTTAGTACCTCACTTAAAAAGGACAAGTTAGTGCCCTATATATCACCTGATGATTACGGAATGCAGGGTGGGATACAACTGTGTACCAAAATTGTTTGCTAATAAAAGAAAGATCCATATGGATGGTATTAATCACCTGCAGGGGTTTGAATATCAAGGAATTTATATTAGGGGTAAAGATGAAAAAAAAATCCAGGTCATTTTTTTAATTGTTTTTGTTGTGATTTTTGCAATAACATGCTTTGGCTCTGTATGCTTGAGCCCTTAATGATAAAAGGAATCAATGTTCCACTACTTCATAGTATTGCACAAGTCAAGGGGAAAGAGCTCCAGATCCTGAGGGGATAATGAAGTACACTGAAGAGTCCATAAATTTCCATAAGCAAAAGTGCTCCTTTTTGAAATATATTTTGAAAAAAAAATGCAATGGATTTATATCCACTCAAAATTAATGTTAACTTTTAAAACTAAGAAAACAACACAAAGCAATGTACAGATAACTTAATTGAGAATCTCAATTTTGTGATCTGTAGTTGAAACCTTTTATTCTAAAATTTCCTCTTATAATTCATGTGTTAAAATGATTCACCATATGAGCTAGTAAAGTCATTTGTCTCTGTGGGATCTAAGTAAGAAATCAGGAAGACAATTATTCACCTTCTCAGGGTGAAAATTTAATTACTGTTTGCAGTCTGCCAAGATAAAAGCATGGAAATAATTATTATTAAAACATATACATAGAGCTCTTAAAATTATGACCTGACAAGATTTTGGTGACCTTTTCTCTCTTCACATAGTATCTCCTAGGCTTTGAATCCTTCTTTTATCTCTGGTGTTTGGTATGTAGGTTAATTATACTAAGTAGTGTGAAGTCAGAAAAATAAAATGAATCTAAATAGTAGTCATATATTTTCCACTCACTTGATTCAATTCTCTGAATATTTATGCATATATGGGCTCAGGTTTGAAATCTAGGAGAAAATTTACCAGTGAAGCTGCTGGTACCACTTTAATTATTGTAAATTTACATTGTAAATTCATAGTTACTATATAAATCAAGCTTATTAGATCACATAGCATATGGACCACAAGTTCAAGAAGAAGTTTAAAAGTGAATAGGTAAGTAATTAATAGATAAATAAGAGTGTGTATATTTCCACTCAGGAAAATAGAAAATGCTCTATTTAAACAGAGTATAAGGCAGAGAAGGGATTCCACAGGCAATGGAATTGATGAGCCAAAAGAGAAGAGGAAGGCAAATCAGAGCTTAGAAATAACAGGGACCTCACCTGTTCTAGGCCAGCAAGACAGAGACCATTAGGGCCGCCTGGGTTCCTCTAGAAACATGGTACCTGTGGCAGGAGCTGGAGTACGGAGGGCACACTGCTGGCTGCGTGGGACACTATCCAGGTAGAGGAGGAGGAGGAAATCTCTGGCTTTCCTCTTCCCTACCTTCCAATCTCCTGCTATAGACCCCAAGAAAATCCCACAGGAAAACACTAACACTGGAGCTTGTGGCTCTCAGACAGCAGAGTCCTGGGTACTAAGGAGAGTGCAGACGACGGGAAGCAACCTGAAGGTGAGCAGGTCCAGGTCCGGGAGAACACAGCTTGGAAACTGTCTTATTAGATCTTCTCAAAAACACGTTACACCTTATCTTGACTCATATGTGGAATCCAAAAATGCTGACCCCCTTGAAGCTGAGAGAAGAGCAGTGGTTACAGGGACCAGGGGGAGTAGGGAGCAGAGAGGGCTGGGGAGAGGTTAAAGGATGAGCTACAGTCAGACAGGAACACGTTCTGGTGGGCCACCGCACAGTAGGTTGGTTGTAGATGATGATCGTGTGTGTGGCACATTTCAAAAAGCTAGAAGAAAGGATTTGGGATGTTTTCACCATAAAGAAATGATAAACATTTGAGGAGATAGACATATTTACCCTGATCTTTAAACTTAAAAAATGTATATCTTTATCTATCTAAATATTATATGGTACCCATAAATATGTGCAAATTTTTGTTTTATATAACTATGAATAAATTAATTAATGTATAATAATTTAATACATAAATACATTTAAATGTATATATACACACACGTGTGTATATATGTATGTGTTACATATACACGCATGTGTCTGTATACACCAGTCTATTAAAGCATATATTCAGTAGGAGGTGCATTTTTGCATCCACTGAAAATATGTCTTTCAGTCAAACCCCTATATTCTCAAATTTTCCCTAGACATCCCCTTTGTCTTTTTGCTATAACTACAACTTGGCAGTCTCCTGAGACACGGCCTCCCCTGCATGTTCTCTACCTTGTCTGTTTTCACTCCCACAATACTGTTATAACTGGGTCCAGAAGTAGGCTAGACAGATTCTTTATCCCTCATTGTTGGTTTAAGATCACTATCTGTCCTCCCTAAAAAGCACTAGCAGTGAAATGTGACGTTCACACTATGCAGAGGTTTGATTTGGACTTGACACTCTTCTTCCTTTGTTTCCTTCACACATCTACTCCTGCCCTTGTTAAACAACCGTCACCCCTTCCTGCTTTTCAGGTCCTGGTTTCTCTCTGTAGCAGTTATTACCACTGGACACCTCTTGTTTTACAGATGGGAAATCCAAGGCACAGACAGATCAAGTCATTTGCTTAAAGTCACACAGTTAATAAAGAGCAAGGGACAGATTTCAATCCCAGTCTGTCTGGCTCTAAAAACCATGCTCTTACTCCCAACATTTCATTGTCTCTCAAAATGCAACCAATAAAATTAATAAAATGGGGAAGGGAAAACAATTGTAAAATTTCAAAACAGCCTGTGTGTTTTGTGATATAAACACATGAAATGCATTTTACTTATTAATTCTGTCATTAAGACAGCAGATATCACAGTACACATTCCTATGTTTAAAATATAACAAAGGTAGTAAATGTATTTGTTATTAAGAGGCTTTTTTTCTGCACATAGTGATTTGACAAAACTCATTTATCAAGGAGATTTGTTATAAGGATATATACAGAAGTGGAGGAAGAGAGTGATAGGGTGGTGAGAGTCACCATTTCAGAAATATATGGCTCTGCTCTTTAAAATATACTACAAAAAGGAAACAAGCTGAGGATGTGATTCTCTCTGTACATGAAGGATGAGCAAACCAGCCACACAGGAGAAGCTCAGGCAATCCAGAGACTGAGATCTGAGAAAAGTAATCAGTCAGGATTGCTTTCCTCACTATTTTATTTATTATCTTTACTTCTTTTCTTCCACTATGTAACATATTTATTGAATATGTTTGGCTATATGGTGACTTAACTATCACAAAGAATATAATACAGTCCCTGTTTTAACTGTATTTATAATTTAATTTAAATTTTTGTGTTTCAATATCCTTATTTCTTAAGTAGAGATGAAAAGAATGTGTACTTTATAGGATTGTTCTAGGATTAAACTGATATTTATAATGTACATAAAACAGTGTCTAGTACATAGTAATAACTGTAATTTGTTTTATATGTAAGTATATATGTATAAATACAAAAAATCATACTACATATAATTCATATATTATTAAAATAATCATTGAAATAATAAATGCATTGTTCTAATATTCTATAGAATATATGTAATTTAGAATGATAATATGTATATGATTAACTACTGTGATTTCCAAGGACATGGCATTTCACTTTAGATCATTTTCTCTTTTGTCTCCTTTTTATATGTAATTCTCTGATTTCCCATTTAACTCTAGCTTGTTACAGAAATTCAGCTGAATTATCAACTCAAAATTCAAATAGCACTTATACTACACCATAATAATTGATATAGTTCACCCTGCACATTGATTTACTTTGATACATGCTTCCAGCTCACAGGGACCACACTGAATGCATCCTCAGCATCTAGCACCTAGTACAGAAATTAGACAATGACCATAGCAAAACTTATTACTAGCTGCATACAAAATAGCATGGACAGAAGAGAGATGTTATGGTTTCCAAGAACAGGGCTTCAGACTGCTTACCAGAAAACTTTCAGAAGTCTTCTATTAAGGAAAGTCTTCTATTTTATGAAAATTTGACTGTCTGTCGATCATTAGTCTTATGAGCTAAGAAAATGGTTTCACACAATCATCGTTGGTTCATTTCTCAGGAGTGGATGCCATTGAGCAGGACTTGTCTAAACAAAGGGAGACTGACATATGCTCAATGTGAATGACTGAGTGAGTCAGCAACCATCCATTCCTCCAGCAAGGGATGCATCCTTTCCCATCCAGGAATCCTGTGCAATGTGTGTGACAACCGAGTGAGGATGCTAGTGTTTGCTGCTGTCTATCGAAGTTTGGTTACACTTAGTTTTCTTTATATTTTGATATATGCAAATGTATATTTTCCTTGGAGGCCCTAAACACTGCCTCATTTTCTTGTTATATCTTGGAGACCACTGATTTAAAGGGAGTATTTTTTCACACTTTATCCTAAAGTGTCACCAACTGCAGAGAAAAAGAATTCACATTCCTGGAGAGTAGATGATAAGCTTTAAAGTGACAATCTCTAGGTTCTTTTGAATTTTTCTTGTTATATCTTTAAAAGTAAAACAGCGTTAGTATTCATTCAGTCGTATCAGTTTTTAAGATAAAGTGCTGTTTTCAATTACTAACTAACCATTTGCTAAAATGGATACCATGTCTGTCCTCTGGCTCCGTCTACCTCCTGCTGTTCCTCTATATTTACATAAGCTTTAGAACTAAGTTTAAGGATTGCAATTTTAGACCAGAGATAAAAGAGATCTTGTTGAACGTGTTCAGGGTATTTTGAAACTAATCAGCTCTGTGTGAAGTGAACCCAATTCCACCTGTGATCTTCCCAGGTCCCAAGCCATCTTTGGTACTGGGGCCTTAGGATCTTAGAAAACAAGGGGAGTAGGGGTCCAGTGGCAGTGTTATTGCATTAGCTTTGTCCACAGAACCTCTCAGAAATAAAAGAACTTGGGGAAGCTTTCATTTAAATAACTTATTTATTTAGAATATTAAGAAAATGAAGAAGTGTCCCCAATCACCATATAATATAATTTAAGGCATGAAAGCAAGCAGCTTATATAAAGTGACATTAGAGATATGTTTATTTTATAATTATAAATTTTACTTAATATAAGACTTCCTTATACTTGATTTTCAGAAATAATTTAAGAGGGATTTTTGTCCCTAGATCACAGGGGATCAATTACCCCGAGAAGTCTCTCTCAGGAGCCCATTTAAGCTCAATTATTCTGCAAAGTTGTAGTTTCCTGGGCCACTCCACCAAGTGAGTTGGGCGTATCCAACAATCAGCCATCAGTCTCTTCACACAGAAACCAGTTTCCAGACACTACTTATAAAGACTAGTAATTCTTCATATATCTATGGGAATTTATGAGGAGCTATTTCCTCATCCTGCTATGGTATTGCCAAAAGAAATAGTCAGATATCATAATACATGTGACTTAAAGATACATTTGTATCTTCATTCATCAAACAAAGATCTGCTGACATCAATTTGCTATTTTGTGATAGATTTATTAAACATTCCTGGATTTGATACAAACTGAGGCAAGCAACGGTTCAATATGATGGTATATAGGCTGAGTATTCACCATTAGTGATCTGTGATAGGGGTCATTAAGTTTAGCGAGGAAACATACAGCATACCTAGTTAAATGTGAACATCACATACAAATTAAACACTTTTAATACAAGTTCTATGCAACGTTGTGGGGGGGATATTTACACTAAAAATATTGATTGGTTATTGGAGATGGAAATTTAACTGGGAATCTTGTATTTATTCTGACAACACTGTTTGTAAGCCTCAGGGAAGACTTATTGCAACTATAATATTCTTCTATAATCTCTAGTATTGGCACTTCATACTCTGAAATCACATAATATTTGATCTTTTTTTCATTGCAAATATTAAGACTCTTTAATTAATTAAGAATTGACTCTTTTACCGGAATCTATTAAGCAAGTTAAGAGACAATGAAGAATATATTTGAATACTTAATGATTGGGTGATGATGAGTCTTTGTTTATTCATTTGTAAAGGTAAAAAATAGTTTTCTAAGTAATTCTTGGTTGTTTAATGATAATTTTTAAAAATTATATTTCTAAGTAGAATTGGAGGTATTATTTTTCATATAAACAATAGAAGGCAAAGATACCAACATCTGCTTCCCTTTTCCTACCCCAGCTCAAAAAGAAATCCAACATTTAAAAGTACAGAATAAAATACTCAGTAGACTTTTCTACCTTTAGTCATATTATCTGTGATATGGCAATCACCCATCTCCAACTAGATATCTTTTCAAAGCCTCCCAAATATACTTTACTTTTGACATTTGTTAAATTTGAAATGCTCTGAATTCTTAGAAAGTCAGTCCTGTCTCTCAAATATAAGTACCATAATGCATTTGAGAGGTGATTAGATAGAATCCCATCACAGTGCATCCTGAAAAAATAGGGAAATGAGTTATTTGGAGGTAATTGATAGATCTGACCCAGTAGATTTCACCAGGAATCAAGTTCTCATGTAAGAGAAACTTGTAAGGTAGAAAAGTGGCCAAGTTCCAGATGTCACAAAACTGTCCCATTAAAGTGAAATTTGGTGGATATAACACAAATCAAAAACACTAGCTTGCCTGTTCATTGTCTACATTTCTGGGCATCTTGATTTATATGAACAGTGTGAGGCTAGCTCAGCTTCCTTATAGTTGCTTTATAATTATTAGATCTATTGGTTTATATCCAGCGGTGGGGAGTTGTATGGGCAGGAGCAATTAATTGTTAGCAAAGAGGATAAGTCCTGTGCATTTGGAGCAGTCAGAAAGAAGCAAAGGTATGGGACAAAAGTGCCATGAACCTGTTTTATGCACAGCTGGCTCCTGAATGAAGAGTTATATAATTTTAATATTTTTTGATAATTCATGTTATTTTACATTTATTTTAATTACAATTATACAATTATATAAAATTGTGAATTATAAAAAGACATTTTTCTAATGGCAGGAAAATAGCTTTTCTTCAATAATACATGAAATAAGAAAGTCTCACTATTTATTCAGACAAACATTATTCGTCTATTTTAATACATAGAAATGAAAACAATAAATGAATTTATCTGTGGACTTTGTCAATTTGTATTTACAGAAGATCACAGCTTTACATTTTTTAAAGATATTGCACAAAGTCATATCTTTTTCATTGTATCTTGATTTGAAACTTAAATATTTGACATATTTCCTGTGGGTTTCCTTTTGAACTCCTGCTCCAGGCCTCCTGCTCTTACCCTTTCGTCAGTACCCATCATTCCACACTGACAGAATTACCTGAAGAGCAGAGAAGTTTTCTTGAAGTTGAATAAATTAGGAGTAATGATAAGGAAAGATCTGAGGGGACTGGCAAACTGACATCATGGGGCCACTGTAGAACAGATGCCAGGAGCTGGAATTGCCACAGCTCTCCCAGCTCAAGCTCTCCTCCCTTCCAAGTGTGCGTCGCACACACAGAACGTGTCCAATTCACATTGTGAAGTGGAGGGAATACAATCATCTGACAGACATATACTTGGTATCCACTTTGTGCCAGCCCCTATCTTTGCTAAGGACTAAAGAGATAGAAATAGATTTCCTGCCACCAACTTACCTCATCTACAAAATAATTGAATGCATAATACTGGAAAAAGAGGAAAAGAAGTAATAAACTAAAGAGAACCAATGGGATTGGTGTCAGAATTCAGAAAAGATGAAGGATAAATGGAATATAGGAAACACTATTCAAGAGTCCACAGACAGATTTAATAACAGAAACACATCTATGAATTTTGCTTGGGCCTGTAACCCCAATAACAGTCAAAGGTGTGTGGACGGGTACTGCTTATGAAGTCTGACAGCACTCTGAATGTACCCTCTCATAGAGAGCGGTCATGGTAGTCCAGTGTTTCTTGAATGTCATGCCCTTTAGGGAACAAGATGAAAATGAAATACCTTGATGATGAGGCTCGCCCAAGTGAAAACTTGTATAAATAAGACAATAAAGTTCTTTGTGACTTCACATAGAAAGCAACATGAATAGTGAGTTGTGGGTACTCTTTACAGCCTCAACACCTACTTACTGATTTATTTTAGTTTTCTACCGGGCAAGAGACTTACTTCTCATTTTAATTTGCAGAAATATGGTACTTCATGGAGCGGAGATGAAAGAAGAGATTTTTGGTGTCTGGTTTTGAAAGTGCTTTTAAAATACTCCACAATTGTGGGAAACACTTGTCACTGAAATAAACATAGGATGTGTCTCTGGGGCTTGGTGGTAATAAATGAGCCAGTGAATTCATTTAATCTCTTTTTCCAAAGCAGAGATGACACAGTTGTGCTAACATTGACTCTGGAGGACATCACAGGTCCTCAGCCAGCTTTCAAGCTCTAGTTCCCAGGGAAGATGCAACCTTAGAGGTTATTGAATCCAGGTCTTCCTTTAGCCAGGGATGCACCATTTTCTTCATCTAAACAGCTCTAATATTATTAAAGGGATGATGAACACAAAAAAATAATTTACCCTATATGTAGAGTTCTCGTTCTGTAGAAGTTGTCTAAATTATTCTCTTTTTATTTGTATTTGTCCCTCTTGGGAGTTCTTTTCTCACTTTTTCTAATAGGTTTTCCTTTTCTTCTCAGGGTGCTAGCAGATGGCCAATGTTGACATCACATTAAAAAATTAAAAATAACTTTATACATGCATTTTTGCATTTTGGAGCAGATGAAATATATATAACTCTTCATAGATGTGTTTCTGTTATTAAATCTGTCTGTGGACTCTTGAATAGTGTTTCCTATATTCCATTTATCCTTCATCTTTTCTGAATTCTGACACCAATCCCATTGGTTCTCTTTAGTTTATTACTTCTTTTCCTCTTTTTCCAGTATTATGCATTCAAAGTTATCTATGATAATTAAAAGTCAAATTGTAAGTAGACTTAAAGCCAAAATTTAAAAGCAAAATTATTTTAGAAGTTTTAAAATTATTTTTTGAAAACTCATTTAAATCTTATCAAATAATTTTATAAAAAATGTTTTCAACTCTATGTCCAATTGATTGTTAATGTATTAATTACTGTTAGCTTTCATGTATATTTTAATCTTTCTGTATACACAACATAAATTTGAAAAGGTAACTTGCTTAAATTATATATTTTAAATGAAAACATATGTTAAGTAGAGCTGTCTTACATTTATAAATATTTTGTTTTTGTATAATTTTAAATTGTTTAACAGAGTAAAATTTTCCTTAGTCATCATGGACAACTGTTACAAATTACCTCAGATACCATGAATTGGAACCTGTAAAAAAGCAAACTTTCAAATACCTACCTCATTACATTTATTGACTTTTACTCTTGATTTTAAAAACTACACACACACACACACACACACACACACACACACATATTTCCAAATCCTTTCTCTGACAGATAATTTTTAGGTTAACAAAAGATATATATCCATGTGATAAATGCAAATAGCATATAAATAGAGTAAACATGGAATTGTTTTCCATAATCCCTCCCCCTTCCACAGTCTACTTTTTTTTACATTTTTTTTAGTTGTCTATGGACTTTATTTATTTGTATGTGGTGCTGAGAATCGAACCCAGTGCCTCACACATGCAAGGCAAACGCTCTACCACTAAGCCACAACCCCAGCCCCATAGTCTACTTTAATTTTAACAGTTTGATATAAAACTTACAAGATATTTGTTTGCATATGTGATGCACATGCACATACACACACAAATGTCCACATATACACAAAATATCTTGTAAATGAAGAAGATAATATTATATATTATCCTTTGCAACTTGCTTTCTACATTAAAGAACATAAGCATCCTTTAAAGTTAGTTCATGCAAGACTCCCTCTTTATTTACAATGTAAAATTAATTTAATTGTATACTATGAAGGATTTCTATCCTTTCATAATTATGGATAATATGACTCTGGAAGTTGTATTTATATAAATCCTCTGTAAAGTTAGCTGGTATGCATGGGGACACCTGTACTAGTCAACAGCCAGGGTGATGATCGAATACCCCGTACGCAGAGATCCCATCTCACTGTGTCAGTTGCCCAGGACTGTATTCCAGGACCCCACAATAGGCAGTCTCCAGGAGTCTATTCTCTTGTGCTCTAGTTAGGCAAAAAAAAAATTGGTTGTTTTCTTTTTATTAGCACTTTACAATTATAGTAGTAGTTGGTTCATGATTCCCCCCTTTACCCTCCTGTCCTTCCTCCTCCCCTTGTTCTCCTTCCTCTACTCTGCTAGACTTCCTTTCACTCATCTATTTCTTTATATTTGATTGATTCTTTATACTTAAACATAAAGGTGACGTTTCCTATGGTATATTTATATCTGCATAGAACATGATTTTATCAGAATTTATTCTACATTGCCTCCACTCTGTCTCTGGATCTCCTTTTTCTACAGTACCGATTTTCCCTTTATCTTTATGATATTCTATCCTTTCCACCCCCTTTACTTTATTTTACTCTAGCTTCTGCATATAAGAGAAAATATTTGATCTTTGAGTTTCTGAGTTGGATTTATTTAACTTAACATGATATTCCTCATTTTCATCCATTTCCTGGCAAATGTCATAATTTCATTTTTATTTTTAGCTGAATAGAACTCCATTGTGTGTATATACTACAGTTTCTTAATCCATTCATCTCTTTCTGGGCACCTGGGTTGATTCCATAATGTAGCTATTGTGAATTGTGCTTCTATAGACATTGAGGTGGCTGAATTGTTATACTAGGCTGATTTTAGATCTTTTGGGAAAATACCAAGGTGTGGGATAACTAGATCCTATGGTGGTTCCAAAGAAAACTTTTTCTTTTTTTTATTATAGCTTTTTAAAATTATGTGAAAGATGATTTTTCCTTTTGAAGTTCTTCCTTGGTTAAATCTAAAATTTTTTTACTGTTAATAATTCAATGCTTAACACATTTTACTGTGAGAGCTAGTTGCCCTTTGCTAGTTGTAATTTTTTAGATGACACATATTGGATATCTATATTTCATAGTGCTACACAAATGCAACTTCTCACATTCATATCCAGGTCTAATCCTGAACATTTGGTAGATTAAAAGGAGCATCCAGATAGCACCCAGAATAAACTTAACTAATCACCTTGCAATTGCTGGTTCTAGAATCTCACGTTGAATGGTGGATAGATATGATATCCATAATTTACTTTTTAATTTATATGAGCCACAAACTATTGAGTAGAATATATTGTATGGCTTTGGGAAAGAGTCCTCAGCTATTTTAAGATAGAACCTCCTATAATCTTTTTCAGCACTCTAGACATAAATGGACTCATACACATTAGTGTTGCTAAGTTCAAGGTATTACATTTAATCCAGGCCTAAACTTTAGAAGAACAGAAGGATGGGGCAGGAATCTGGAAAAGTACTGGGGGACTTCCAATTCCTGTGTTAGGAAATCCTTTTTGGAAGGTCAAGTTTGTTGCACTAAAATCACAAGAGTTTTTCAGGCACAGATTCATTCTGCTTGATGTCTAAGCACAGATCAAAATCAGAACAATTATAGATTCATATGTGTGAGCAAATCTCTTCTTTTTAAAAAAATACCAAGAACCTGCTCCTCCTTTCCTTTCCTATGCAGCCTCTTATTTCTTTCTTTGATGCTCATCAGAATAAAGAAACTGCTGTTTTGTGAAACCAGATTGGTTTGGGGAATATGTCTGCCAAAAGTGTTTGTGATTTCAGGACATTTGGCAGAATTCCTACAAATCCTTGCCAAATGAGGTCAAGAAGAAAGAGGGCCAACAAAGGAAGCA
This sequence comes from Urocitellus parryii, assembly GCF_045843805.1. Classification (NCBI taxonomy): domain Eukaryota; kingdom Metazoa; phylum Chordata; class Mammalia; order Rodentia; family Sciuridae; genus Urocitellus; species Urocitellus parryii. Next base: position 45,939,080 of record NC_135544.1, read on the forward strand.
GAGGGCTCTTTGTTCCCTGACAAAGTGACTAGAAGAGAACTATGAGAAGTATAGGGAGAAAGGTCTTCAAATAGCTTGAAAAACTTGGTATGAATCCACATCTGAAAGTGCATGTTCATCTTCTGCACTCTGTCCTCCACTCTCATACCCGGGCACATATGTTCACTCACTTATGCTCACGTGGTTGTACATGCACACAAAAAAGCCCTGGGAAGAGATCCGCTTCCTTCTAAATATAACCGAGACATTGGAGGGTTTTAAGCACTTCTTATAAAATTCACATTTTGTAAAGGTCGCTCTGACTGCTTATGAAGAATATACAGTAAAAGGCCAAGATAAAACAGGGAGGGAGGTCAATGTTGGTAGCAGTGAATATGACATGTAATATTTCTTATATATTTTTGGCATATCAGCAGGTGAGTAGTGAATTAGGGAGAGGCAAGTTTGCAGAGGGGAAGAGTTTATTTTTCATCATGGTAAATTGAAATGTTGAGTGAAGATTTGATGATATTATCTATAAATATGGAGAAGTAAAAGTTGAGGTGATGATAAAGTTTGAGAGTATTGTGTTTGTCAGCTTTGAGTCACTGACCAAAATAACTGACACCAACAAATTAAAAGAATGGCAGATTTATTTTGGTCCATGGTTGCAAAGTTTTCAGTCCATGGTCTGATGACTCCATGGCTCTGGGTCTGAAGTGAGGCAGAACATCATGGCAGAAGGGTGTGGTGTAGGTGACCTACTTCCTCCAATTATGCCCATCTGCCTAGTTTCCATCCCCTCCCAGTAATCCATTCAGTTACCAATAGATTAATCCATTGTTGAGGTCAAAACCCTCATGATGCAATCACTGCCCCAAAGTCCCACCACTGAGCATTGGAGACCAAGCCCTTAAAACATGAGTCTTTGAGGGATATTTCAGATCCAAACCATAACAAAGATATAAATGATTTTCCAGGTAATGGCAGAAAATATAGGTCAGTGATTCTCAACTTTGTCTGTTCATGGGGTCAGGTGGTGGGAGTTAATGCTCAGACTTAAGAGAAACTAATTCAATAAAAATGTCAGGGAAGGGCCTGAGCCAATGCTAATATTCTCAAAGATCTCCAGTTGATTTGGATGTACAATGAGGGTTGCAAAACATTGTTGAAGAGAGAGAAAAGGACTAATCCTGGAAACCCACAAAGAAAAAGATTAATGGTGAACATATTGAGATTAAATCATAGATGCCAGTGTCACTTAGACATTTAATCAAGGACTTTTCTGTAGCAATGAAAGTAACTGATCTTGAGATCACAAGTGATGACAGATCAGAGGAACTTATAATATAAGGTTGTCATTATCATTTATATAGTACAGTTCTTAATACAGTCTCTGTAGAGCTAAGCATGGATAATAGCTAGGATTCAGAGACCTGTGGAGCTTAGAAAATGTATTTTAGGGCTACTTTCTGCTTCCTAAACCTTCCAAAAATTGTTACTAATTAGAGAATGCTTTCACATGATGAAATTCATATTACATCCACTGAGTCATATTTTTGTTACGATTGATTTGTTATCAAATATTATCAGTTTACATTTTGTTCTTTTTAGCCTTCTTAGCTCCCAATAGTCATTATTATGATAATTTGGAATAGTATATTCCGTAGTTAATTTTCTGACTTAACTAGTGAGCTAATAAAAAAAATACTCCACACCTACATGCAATCTTATAGAAAATCATCAGCTGTAGATGGAAAAAGGCAAAAGACATGGCTTTACAATTTTCACTCACACCTTTTCCTTTTCACCCCCCTTTGTGGGGACAATGTCATCTATTTCCATTGTTTCTAGTATTACTCCATGCCAATATCTAGCAAATCTATAACTCTATCCCTGCCCTTGAACCTATTTCACAAAGAATACTTCAGAGGGGATGTGGCTCAAGCAGTAGCGCGCTCGCCTGGCATACGTGTGGCCCAGTTCGATCCTCAGCACCATAAACACACAAAGAATACTTCAAACTGCCGGCTGAGCACATTTGCAGGGAGGTCCCACTGATTCTCAGATTCCACACTCTAGTTCTCCGAGGACTCATCTTTGTTGGTATGTGGTGCTGAGGATGGAACCCAGGCCACACGCATGCCAGGCGAGCACGCTACCACCTGAGCCACATCCCCAGCCCAGGAAGCCGTTTACTAATCCAAATGAGAACAGAAGAATCCCAATTACATTAGTGGCAGAAGAAGAGGAAGAGAAGAGATTTGATCAGATACATTCTGAAGTCAATATTTATACTCTGGTGGCTGATGAGAAGTATAGGGGGGAAATAACCAGGGATGACATCAACGTTTCTACTTCACAAACCTGAGTGGGTGAGACATCTGAACAAAACTGGAAGTCTTAGGTTATAGGACATTTTTGAAAAGAAGATAAGTTCCATTTTAGTTAGGATTTCTGCAGTTTGTTCAGTAAATTGAGACACATTACAGTTGCGGTGAACTGTTAAAAATAGGAGCTTGGATTTTGATTAATGTTTTGTTTTTTAAATTTGATATTCAAGTGTAAATTTTTGCTGTCTGGAGTTTATCAAGATATGGTTTTTCTAGAATTGTCTACATTTTTAAAATGAAGAGATTGTGTCTGATGACCTAACAAGGAGTTTTGTTCTAATATTTTGCTTTTCTTCATCTACCCAACACACATGTCTTTATAGTTGCGTTCTCTACTCTCCGTGGATACTTCTGCCTATAATTTACTTTCATCTCTTTTTTTCAATTGTCACTTTATTTCTTTACTTTTGAAGGTTTGATAAATTTTCTGTCTTAATTATTCCTGATTAGAATCAGCTACTCATTCCTCTGTAATATGAACAATATCCCCAAATGGCTAATTGAACAAGTAGAATTAATCTAGCTTTTTGATATTTTTTGCATGATGATTTACCAATTTAATAAACCCTAGTTAAGCTCATGTCAATAAATTTTTAAAAATAATTTAGTTCAAACATGGAATAATTGAGTTCAATTTCTGAATGTAAGTACTTACCAAAAAGAGGACAAATAAAGATTTCAAGATTTTATTCAAAGCAAAATAGGAGGTCCGAGAGGCCTGTTTCCATTCTGTCATTGAGATGCAGGTCATGCTGTGCAACTTGGGAGTTGTTTTCATTTCATGTTGGGTTAGGGAATGTAATTAAAGTGATGAATTTTCTTTCATATTGTGATTTTAATCAGCACCAATTTAAGGTTATTTTGTAAGAAATCATAACGGATAATTGAGATTTAGTATGTTTCATTGCTGAGAGTTGCTGAGTTGCTTTTTTGACATCAAAGAATATTTGGAATTAAAAAGTTCTAAATTCAAAATTGTGAACGTCCCAGGGAATCACTTGGTTATATCATAAAGCTATCTGAAAAAAAAATTAATCAAAGATGAACTGAGGAAGCATTTTTTAAAAATAGTATTATTGATGTGTTAAAAGAAGTGCTTTCAAACTAAAATTCAACACATATGTTTGGTGAAGACAAATAAAAATAAATGAATCCCACAATCATGAATTTTCCTGAGCTGACTAGAATTACACCAAGTGGGATTTTTGGAAGTCAAAAATTCCAAACAGACTATAAAATTCATTATGTATAAAAAATACTTCAAGTGTGTGTGGTTAAAGTACTTTTGGGCTATGTATATGAAACATGCTATTGCAGGAGGAACAGGTAGAACCTTTGCCTAAAAGAGAACAAAATATCCCAGAGGAAGGTATATAAATAAAGTACAAAGGTTTTCTCAGCATTTTAGTAATTTAGTGCCTTTTTGTCTAAAAATATTTATTTTTTAGTTGTAGTTGGATGCAATACCTTTATTTTATTTTATTTATATTTATGTGGTGCTGAGGATCGAACCCAGGCCCTCACATGTGTTAGGCAAGCATTCTACCGCTGAGCCACAACCCCAGCCCCTATATATCCTTTTTCATAAACTTTTTCTAACTACGCTGAAGTTCCACCTTAGTGAAATAAATTTACACCAAGAATATAGCTGAGCTCTTAAATGAACATAATTTTCAATGAATACTTAAATATCACTTTTCTCACTGAATATTTTTTCAACATTCTAGTATATATGCCACTGGCCCAACAACTTTTTGGAGTGTGGAACAAGGAGGAAGGGCAAGAAATTTGTTGTCATTTTTTCCATGTTAAGTCTCACTAGTTAATTTTCCCCACTAGGTATTAACCCCCCCACACTTCTAAACGGTGTTACCAAGCCACGGGAAGCAGATGCTGGGGGAAGCCAGAATTTCTATGAGCTCACCACCAGATAAGAGCTGTCGGAGGAGCTATAGCTCCCGCTATGAGGATTCCAATGGATACCATGGCAAAGTCCAGTCCAGTGTCCAAAGTCCATTGCACAGAAGTACATACAATAAATAGGACAAACAAAAATTTCAGCATTTTATTCAAATTGAAATAGAAGGCTCATGAACCTCATTTCCATTCTGTCATTGAGTAGTAGGTCATGCTGTGGAATTTGTGTGTTGTTCTCATTTCATGTTGAGATGGGGAATGTAATTGAAGCTGTGGATTTTATTTCATATTTATCTGGCAAAAATACTTCTTGAATGCAGGTAGCTCCTGGCTGACCATGTTTAACTTTTACTTAAAGATATAGCATTACTGCACAGCAATCTCTCCTAAGTGAAACAAATTAAGTTACCTACCACATACCTCTTTACAGTAAGCAACACAGGTGTGCTTTTCAAATATTTTTCATATTAGATAATTCTTTCCTGAGAGCCCTGTTTCTGATCAACTCTCCAAAGAGTTTGTGTTCACCTTCTATTATGGGTGCAGATTTACCGTTATTCAAGGGTCTACTTGTGTTGATTTAAAGAAAATTAAATGTTCCTTGGCATTTCATTCTAATCAAGGTCATCATCTTTCCTTTGGGCAGGCAATCTATTCAGTTTAACTTCCAGGAGATGTGTTTCCTCAAAAAAGTCCAGAACACATTCACTATACACAGACAAAAGGGTTGGTCCATGTGATGCAGAGGTACCTAAAGTTATTTTGAATTAGAATTAAATGTCATTTATTTAGAATTTAATTCTACTACATCTAGTAAAATATTCAACTCAAATGACTGATTTTATTATGTTACTTGTCTTAATTTTTTGTCAGTTTCTTCTAATTCGTTAAGCTGCTTCTTGACTAAATTAATTAATAAAAAACTTTAGTAGTAAATATGCTTCCTTGGCTAATCAAACTCAATTATTTTGAAACTTGCATATCATAAGATTAGTAGTTTTAATAAACTATCTAAAACAAATTTTTTCCTGGCACTTGATTTTGGATTATTCATATCTAAGAATGTTGGGCCTCAAATATTAACAAAGATGTGTTATACAGAAATATATAAGGGAATAAATATATAATTTTCCTATAATGCAAGTACAAATAAAATGCATGTCCTGTGAATATGATTTTTTTATGTGTGGTTTAACAGAGTCATATCCCTGTACTTTAACATACTAAACCAAACATTTATTTTAAAATGAATTTCTGAAAGTCAAGTCATTCTTCTCTTCTGCCTTTCACATTTCTATTCTTTTTGTCATGAGCTCCTCTAGAGGTCAAAGACTTGTATTAAAGTTTTCTGGACAAAACCCACACAGTGATAGAAGACAAGAGAGATTCCTTGTAGAGTCTTGATTTTGAATAGATGGTATTCGGCATAATACAAGCTAGATGCAGCACTATATTTAGACATTTGTTTTTCTTCTGATTATATTTCTCATTAAACACCCTAACTGTGCTAGATTACCTAAAAACAATTCTATTTATAATAAATTTTCAAATAACATTTGTAAATGAGAACCAGATCTTAATACAAAAGATAAAAGAAAAACATTTTGTCTCTCACATATGAAAGCTCATGGTGTATGTTCCACTTACTGTGTTATTTAGTTCAAGCCATCTTAATATTTCTCTGAGCTGTAACAACAACAACAAAAAGGGCAACATTTCTAGACTGGCAGTTCTTCTTAATTCATCCCAGGATGTTGGGTAACTCTGACAGCAATCAGGGAAGATATGCTCTTCAGATTCTTTCTCCTATAAGTTAATTTTAAATAATATATTCTTTCTGCAGTATGCCAAACACTATTCATAATATGCCAACAAACCAAGCCAAATCAAACAAAAACTTGAATAATTCTGCATAAATGCAATATCTCTACTACTTTGCCCATACTGTAAATGTATCTATACAAAAGTAAGAGTGATGGAAGATGGCATTGGTTTAAATGATACAGCTTTACAAATGGAAAATGTTCAAACACACCTTACCATGACAGTAGTCATTTGCAAGGACTAGAAACTTTGAATAGAATGTAGGAAATTTAAAAATAATTGAAAAATACTGAAAGTAGAAAAATATTTTTTTCTATCTATGAGTTATTACTTTTCCCCATATGACCTCATGGAAATCCTGGTTAGTCAGAGAATTGACTGTCAAACAATGTGAATGTCATATTTGGGACCCTTGATTCTAACTGAAATAAGCTCCAAAATCCTAGAATAAGAACAATATTTAAGTATGTATATTTCTTAGGCTTTGTATTTCTATAGTATCAGGAGAGTTTGCTATTTTGAGGAATGGCAATCTCTAATATTCTTTCCACCAATCCACTTACATGCTGCACCAAATAAAAACTTGGGATTTTATAGCCCATTGGGTCATGGACGATGTTAATGACAAGAAGGTCTTAGTTTCTAACAATATGAAATGTGGACAAGTTTTTATATAAACAATGTAAATCATGAAATGATTCATAAGTAGAGCTACCTAACTGCTTATAATATAAAATACTTGCTGGATTAATATTCTTTAATAGCTTTAGGGTTTTCTTATCATAATAGACCTTTATAGTATCTTTTAGTGGGCAAATTGCTTAAAAATTTTCTCTAATTTCTGTATATTTCTATCTCCCTTGGATTCTTGGACCAATGGAGGGAATTTTTCAACAGTACTAACATATACGATTCAATTTGTGTTTTTATTTGATGGTGAATTTTGAGGTCAAAGAAAGCTAGGTATTAATGGCCTTGAAGCAGCTTTTACACCTGTTTTGGAATTGCAGTCCCTCAGGTCAGGGCCTCATTTCTGCAACCTACTGCATGTGCAAAATTGAGTCTGCTCATCATCTGAGTCAAGCCATTGAGTTGTTCTGTTATTGGAATTCACCATCACCAAAGGTCATGGAGCATCTTTGTAACAAATTTCTGTAAGAATAGCCTACTATTTATACCTGGTTGCTACAAAATCCTAGTTAAACTTGTATAAATCTATAAATTATCAAACTTAGATGTACTTGGGGAAATAAAGCCTGATATCCAAATGTTACTAAACTCAATCATGTAATCCCCGAGCCACATCATCTATTCCTGGTTCTCTTCTCCTTTCTAGAATCTTTTTCTTTGGCAACAGTAACCTTATTTCTTCTAGACTATTATTTAAAGTTTCAGACATTTTTTTTTACCTTATGAATTAAATTTAAGAATTGTGTAACACATTGTAAATGGCCTTTTTTAATGTTACTTAAAAATCACATGGTCAGGAATATGTCAGATGGCAGCAGAGTATTGTATCATATTGGAGTTTCCTGTCTATTTCATCTGACTCTATTCATCTTTTTCTGGAAAAAAAAATCCTCTGAGATCGAGCACTACTAGGTTGTCACCACAGGCAATCTTGGGAAAGATGTGCAGGCCAGCAAAGTTCCTTTTTACTTTATTATGTCAAAAAAACAAAGTCTTCTTTTCTTCTTTTATCGCCAGTTTGACTTTTTTTCTCCACAATGAAACAGAATACATTTTAAATGTCAAATTTATTTTTAACTGGATCTTCACAGTTGCTGTTTTAAAAGTTACCATTCACACACCCAAATTTATCTTTCATGGGATCAGTTCCAAAATACATATTTGTGCACGTCTATGTGTGTATATACGTGTTTGTCTATATATACATATATACACATACACGCATATATTTCTTTTGTGGCAAAATTAGAAGTTCACAAAAACTCATTATTTTTAACATTTTCAAGTTATGTTTTTTTTTTCTTTTAGCATCAGGTGTTGAATAGTTTCCTACAATGTGTCTTTATCACTGGTTTGGAGCCAATGTTCTATTTATATTTAAGTAAATTTGCCATTTTTGTCATATCCTCACAAAATGACCTTGTCTGCTCCAGGTGGTAGACTTAAAAATTCTCAGTGTAAAGAGTGTTAAAAGTTGAATGATAAATTATTGGTTTTAATAAATATATTGAAGATATTTTCTTTATTTTGACAATTTTTGTGTGTTCTTTCCATGTTGATAATGATTTTCGATATTTTAATGTTAAATGTTAGAGTTGTGATCTGTTTGTGGTCCTTGGGGCTTAAAAAAACTGTTTGAAAACACTCCATCCCTTTCTTAGAGTACTTTCAATGTGGGTAGAGAGGCAGACAATGGACACCAGTGATAATTCAATGAAGGAACAAGGTCCCAGGTTCATGTAGAGAGGGAGGCAGGTTAAGTAAAGCAAGACTTTGCAGAGCTCTTGATGGAGTGCCTTCGTATAGACAGCATAGCAAGAGCATGAGAGCAAGAAGCAGAAATCCCAGGGGCATGAGTGCAGAGGAGGAGATGAGGAGACTGACCAGAAGATCAGGAAAAAGGAAAAAAGTAGAGGAAAAAGGGAAGTCAGTCAAAGTCAATATACATTTTATCTCTTTGAAATTTAAGTGTTGAGTTTAGTTATTAATTGATTATGAAAATTAATCAAAGCATGATCTTTCAAAACTAGATATGAATGCATATCGATGTCTGTACTATGGGGATTTGGACAAAGCCATTTCTGGAAATGGCCAAGAGTGGTCTGTAGCAAATAAGCCTAATGCAAAAGGAAACATCTTGGTGGTCAATGTCTTAGTCTTCATTCAGGTAAACTGTCCCTGATGAGAGGAACTTGAGTATGCAATAGTACATTATCGTATTTCTGCCATTGGAATACAATTCTGATTAGGTCACATAAAAATTTTAATACTAAAATAAGTAAATTCTACATAGTAGAAATATGATTTTGCATTCAATTAGTCTAAATAGGGAAGGAAATGTAATTTATACTTCTAATAACTATTAGTAGCTATCTGAGAATTCAAAGAAATCAATTAATCATCTATGTAGGGAAGGAAATGTAATTTATACTTCTAATAGCTATTAGCAGCTATATGACAATTCACAGAAATCAATGATAGAACACTAGGACTATATCATTCTTTTACTTCATTTTAAATAAGTACCACAGTTTGAGGTTGGATGGAGAGGGGAGAGAAAACTCATTATGAATGAGTATTAAAAATGAACTAACTTAACATGTAATTGCATCTTAGAAATATATTTATCTGAATGCCATTTTTATAATTTACAAAAAATTTTGGGAACTACAAAAATCCATTTAGAACATCAGTTTAAAAATAGGCTTAACCAATGTATAATAATAATAATAATATAATAATAACATTAATAAATGCTTAAGATACACTAAGACACATACTGAATGTGTGTTTACTCTAGAAACATTAGAAAACACTAAATTTTATAGTTCACTTTTGAGTTCCCTAGAGGTTAAAGTAAAGAGGGACATACATAACTTCTTTTAGAAAAATTAGTGTCAAAAATATAAAAGTATCACCAGGTTCAGTGACGCACTCCGGTAATTTCATCAGATCAGGAGTCTGAGACAGGATGATCGTGAGTTCAAAGTCAGCCTCAGCAACTAGTGAGACCCTGTCTCTAAATAAAATAGGATGGGAATATGGCTCAGTGGTTGAGTCCCCCTGAGTACCCTCAGAACTCTCCCCCCAAAAAAAAAGATAAAAATATCTCTTTGAATATAAGAAATTCAGTAGCTATTTCAACTAATAATATAAGAAAGGTAAGGAATGGAGGACTTCAGTAACTTAACAAGGGGAAAACACAGGGAAACTGTATATGACATTTTTGAAACTAAAGTTTTGAAAAACTTATCTAAAAAACTACATTCGAATAAATGGTAAAAGTGCTGACACAATCATCTCAAAATCAATTGAAAGGGCACAAGTGTTTAAAAATATGACTAATGTTGGAAGTCATTTTCAGGCTCCATGTGGCTGCAAAATATAGAATTTTTCACACAAAACATGCAGGCATTCCAATGACTACTAAGATGGCAAGACATAAATGAGATGAATTATAAAATTATTATAATCACAACTTAAATTCATGTAGCAATGCATGTTCTTAATAAATCTATATGAAACATCCTCCTAATAATAAGTCAAAGACTTGTTATGATTTTTGGTAGGGTGTACTAGGGATTGAACTCAGGGGCACTGAACCACTGAGCCAAATCCCCAGCCCTATTTTGTATTTTATTTAGAGACAGGGTCTCACTGAGTTGCTTAGCACCTCACTGTTGCTGAGGCAGAAAGCCTGGCTTTGAACTTGCAATCTTCCTGCCTCAGCCTTCTGAGCCGCTGGGATTACAGGTATGTGCCACCAAACCCAACAATGGTTAACTTTTTAAGATAAAAAGATGTTTCACATTGGAAAAAATTGTAAATCCATATTTTATTCAAATACATTTAAATGTGTTTATAAAGAGCTACTCAAAAAATGTGAGTTTTCTTAAACTCTTCTTATAAATTTACAGTTTCAAGCCCAAGATAATAGAATACTGAGGAACTGTACATGTCTTGTGTAGATGGCAAAGTGTGTCCTTCAAAGGTACTGCCTTAAACTTTTTAAATTTCTCTCTCTCCAAATTCCCTCATTTCTGGCAGAGACAGGGGTGGAAACTGGCTTATCTTGAGCCCAGAGATGTTAATTTTTTTGGAAAGTTTGAATAAAATCAATTTGACAACTTCTGAGTACTGCTATAATACAAACTTTTCTGCCAGCTTCATAGGTTATTTATTTATTTCACCCAAAGAGAAAAAAAATATCTCCACTCAAAATTTTGAACATTATCTGCAATCTTTCTCTATAATAAATGCCCAAACCATATAATTTAGAACAGTTTATTAGAGTTATTAAGTCACTAGCCTTTGGGTATATGCACTTCTCTACTGGTTATTGCTTAGAATTGTATATTGAAATAAAATGTTTCTAAAGATCTGAAAAAATAGACTACAGATTTAATTTTTAAGTAACTTTTTAAAACAGTTTTAGATTTATAGAAAAAAAAATGCAAACATAATATAAGGAACTCCCATGTACCTTATACCCAGTTTCCCCTATTTTTAACCTTTTATGTTAATATGACACATTTGTTACAACTAGTGGAAAATACTGATAAATTTTTATTAACTGAAATATGTCCTTTATCCAGATATCTTTAGGTTTTATCTAGTATCCTTTCCAGTTTCCATTTGGCATACATTACATCTTGTTGTCACAGTTCCCTGGGCTTTATTTGGCTGTGACAGTTGGCTAGATTTTCTTCAAGTTTTGTTGTTGTTGTTGTTGCTTTGTTGTTTTTGTTTGTTTGTTTTTGTTTTGATACTGGTGATTAAACCCAAGAGTGCTTAACCACTAAGCCACATCCCCAGCAATTTATAATTTTTTTTTTTTTAATTTTGAGACAGGGTCTCACTAAGTAGCATAGGTCCTTGCTAATTTGCTTCAGGCTGGCCTTGAACTTACGATCCTCCTGTCTCAGCCTCTTGAATTGCTGGGATTACAGGCATGCATCATCAGACATTCCTCATGTATGATGATTTGACAAGTGTGCAGATTAATGGTCAGGTTTTCATAGGGTGTCCCTCAAATGAGATTTTTCTGATTTGCTTTTTCCTATTGATTACCCTGGAGTTCAGCATTGGGGAGAGAGGAACCCCAAGTTAGAGTACCACTTGCAGGACATGGTGAGTCAACATGACTTAACCCTGTTGATCTCCTGCCCATGTGGGGTTTGCCAGGTTTCTCCAGTTTAAAGATTCTCTTCTTTTCCATCTTTCCATATTGTACTCTTTGAAAGGAAGTTGCCACAGTCTACAATGAAGTGGGAAGTGATATGCCCCTTTTGTATTTGACAGTGGATTTTCTACGTAAATGTTTGTAATTCTTCATAAAATATTTGTGTATTCTCTCCCATTTATTCTTTATTCAGTCATGCATCATATCACTAAAGACTCATGGAATTATCTGACACTTTGGGTTACACTGTGGTACTACTTTATTTCGTTGTTTAAATTATACCAGCTTTGGTCTTTGGGGGCTGGTTTCTTTGGGTTCTGTGTCCTTTGAGATAAACCCCCAGTTGTGTTTTGTCTGTGACTTAATTTGTTTTGATTTGCTTTTCAGCACTTTCTTACTTTATAATGCTCTAAGTTTCTCCAGGCTTGTCTTGCACTCTTTCTGCCAAAGTCTGGGAATCAGTCAGATGAAGCACTTGTGGTACCTTTTATTGGAAAATAGTATTAAAAACCAAGATCTGGACATCAGGTTTATTCCTCGCTCCTGGGGTTTCAATGCCTCTGTATTTTCTCAGCTGACAGAACAAGAGATAATATGTGTGTATGCTAATCCATATACAGATATGCATACCCATATATATGTATATATCTTATAAATATTCCTATGTGTAATCTTTATGTCTGTATTAAACTAAAAATGAGCCCATAGTTCATAGAAGTCTCTAACTCTGATCCATGACTACCTGGTTCATGCTTTCTACACTTGCTTTTCTGCAAACTTTTTCTCCTACGTTGAGAAACTTGACTCTCATGGTCCAACATTTACTTAATTGGTCTGCTCCAGTATTCATTTATAGTGCTGTCAGAGTCATTACCCCATTCTTCCATGGGGAACAATACTGTGAACTGATGCACAGTGCTGTGTACAATATTTTGTGCCTCTAGCCTTACAGACTCCATTCATTTCCAAAGGTACTTAAGAGAGTATATTTTCCCACATTCTCTTCAGTGAGGGTTTTCTATGTGTTTGTAATGTATTGCGATTATATTTTTCACAGTCTGCATTTTATTGTGGAATTCAGAACCTCCTATGTGAGATATGAATTTGCATACTAAAAGGTTAAAACTGTGAGCAATAAAGTTCTATAGAGGATCAAAAATGCAGAATGTAATGTATCCACTCTCCACTGTCATAGAGAATAGTTTAGATGCCCTTCCACTTATTATTTTATTGGCACTATAGAATTTTTGCCTTTTCTAGAACATCACATAATTGGAGTTAAAAATAAAGTCCTTTTCAGTCCAGGTTATTTAATATAGCAATATGCATTTAATGTTCATGCATTCATCTTTATGTCTTCATAACTTATCTGCTTCTTTATGAATAGTATGTCATTATATGAATTTATCACAATTTGTTTATCCATTCACCTATTGAAGGACATTTTTATCACTTCACGTTTTGGTGATTATTGTCAAAGCTGTAATAAACATTTTCATGTACATTTTTGTGGGGTTTAAATTTTTAAATCCTCCATGAATACAATTGTTGAATCTGGCAATTACCTTAAAATTTATGATAAAACTATGGTTATCTTTGCAAAAAAAAATAGAAAGTTGTCTTCCAAAGTGGCTGTACCAATTTGAATCCCAACAAGCAATCAGTAAGAGTTCCTGTTACTTTACATCCTAGGTAGCATTGGGTTAGTACCAGGTTTTTGGAGCTTAATCCCTTCAATGGGTACATAGAGTTGTCTCATTTTTATTTTACTTTGCAATTATCTAATGACACATGATGCTAGCATATTTTCATATGTGTATCTTCTTTGTTGAGATGTCTGTTCAGATTATTTTCCCATTTTATTGGGTTGTTTTCTTGTTATTGAGTTTTGAGAATTCTTTGTATGTTTTGAATACATCTTAATCTTGTATGCATTTTGCAAATGTTTTCTTCCAGTTGCTGGTTTTCCTTTTTTATTCTCTTAAGAGATTTCCAGAGAGCAGAAGCTTGTAATTTTAATAAATTCCAACCTTAGCCTTTTTCTTTCACATATCATAATTTTAGCATTGTATTTAATACCTCATTGCTAATCCCAAAGCCACCCACATTATTCCTATCTGTTCTAGAAATTTTAGAGTTTTGCATTTACATTTAGCTCTATGTTCCACTTTGAATTTCATTCTGTGAACACTGTAAGGTCTGTGACTAGACATTTTTTTAACAAGTGCATATCCAGTTATTCAGAACCATTTATTGAAAAGACTACCCTTTTTTCCATTGGATTACCTTTGCTCCTTTGCCAAAGATGAGTTGACAATATTCTTGAGTCTATTGATGAACTCTGTATTATGTTCCATTGTTTAATATATTATTTTATTAGTATTGTACTGTCTTGTCTACTATAACTTTATAGTAAGTTTTGAAACACTGTGTATCCCACAACTTTGTTCTTCTTTAGTTGTGTTGCCTAGTCTAGGTATTTTGCCATCCTACATAAATTTTAGAATAAGTTTGTCAAAATAGCTTGCTGGGATTTATATTGGACATTGCACTGAATTCATAGCTCAAGTAGGGAAGAACTTATGTGTGAACAATTTTCAGTCTTCCCATTTATGAACAAACACTATGACTGCTATCGTTGAGTTTTTATTTTTTAAATTAAAGTTCTATAGTTTTCCATATGAATCCTGTAAATATTTTGTTATGTTTATGCAGAAATGTTGGTGCTCTTAATTTCCAAAACCCAGTTGTTCATTAACAGAGATAAGCAAGTGAGTATATAGAAAAGCAGTTGGCTTTTGTATATTAACCTTATATTTGGGCAATAGTTCTCCAACTCTATTATCACTTTTTTCTCCTTATAGTATTACAGCTGTACATATGTTAAATCTTTTAAAATTATCCCATAGTTCTTAGATGTTCGACATTTTCTCACATTCTTTGTTCTTTCCTGTTTCATTTTCTAATGTTCATTGGAGCAGTTGGTGTGAATTATAGGAATGCATGTTACAGTTTTCTGGATTTTCAGGGACAAACTCTTGGAACACACATACGCATACATACTTTCATGGAAGAAAAATTAATTCTCAAATATATACAATCTAGTAAGGAAGGGAAACATATTTCTAACTACCCCCTTCCTTCTCCTATTTGTAAGATATTTCTTTCATTATAGAAATCAAACCTCATTATTATCCTATTGGGATGGAGTATGTGTCCAATAGGTGAGACATAGTTCTGAATGATACCTGAGCTAAAAAAAAACATACACAGCCAAAACTCAGAAATTGTTCATTGAAAAAAAAAAAAAAAACCTTGAAATTCTAGACGAGGGCCATTTTCAAGTCTTACATTTGAGGCCAAGAGACACCTTCCCAATTGTCTGTATGTGGTAAACAGAGAGAATATTTATTGAAGGTCATAATCACACTTGACTGGATATAATACAGAATAGGCAAATTTGAGGAAGAAGATAGTTGAAGAAATAGAGATGTATGTAGGGGTAGACAACTGTGTTTTTCTGCGGGAAACAAAATACTGATTTTTTGATTAAATTAAATTAGACTTGGAATAAAGTAAGGTGAGCATATGAGACTCACTTGAGCAAATCAATCAGGTTTCCAGACTGCAGAGCTTCAGGCGGTGTTTTATGTGAATAGCATCCAGTAGCACAATGCCATTTGCACGGGTGCTGTGTGAATGAAGCCCTCTGGGTTGTGCCATCCAGCTTATTGTGAAAGGAGCCCTTGGAATAATAACAATTTTAATTTTCATGTGAATTACTTTTAATCTTGCTTCTTTTAAGAGTCTTCCAAAATCAACCTTTCCTGGAACACGATACTAAGTTAAATGTCATTTCTCAAAATATCTACAGTGGCACTGCACTATCATTGTACATGTATCTCAGTACATGTAAGAGATTGTGTACTTGTCTCTTCCCCCTCCTGCCTCTAAGCTCTGGGTCTGTTCCATCTCTGTACCCAGGACTCCAAACTCAGTGTCTGGCACAAAGGAAGTATTCAGTAAATGTTTCCTTCATTAAAAGTAAATTATTCTCCATAAGATATACCCAATTGCCTTATATTCTTTCCAATTTTAATTTGTTGTCAATTTAGTCCACAGAGAATGCACTATGCTCCTATTTATTAAATTAAATATCTGCTTGGAGTGGCATATTAAAAATTAAGCTTAGTTAAATCTCAATTTCCTGTGATCATTATATAAGTTGCTCATTGCTGCATCTCATATTAGCTTGGTTCAGTGGTTAGATAGCAATTAACATGAATGCTTAATGACCACTTTCCTATTCTGATATATTACTAATGATACTTACAGTTTAAAGTGCTTTAGGGTTAATTATAAATGTTTATAATTTTCCTACCCTTCTGGCTGACAGTACATTCTTAGACCTAGGAATATGATGCAGGCTTCAGACCCTTGTAGGAAGAAGGCTGGTCTGCAGAGGCTCAGCCATCAACATTTTTAACTCTTTCGTTCTTCCAACTTGCCTACACTATTTCTAGAATTTCTACTTTAGCATCAATGATACGGAAATTTTTTTCTTTGAAATGCGATACATAATTTGATTGTTTCTGGGTGACAAAACAGAAGATATTTTTTGAGGGAAGTCACAACAGTCTGGGACCCAAAGGGATTTAAGGAGTGAGGCAATGGATCTCTCCATTTTATCCCTGTCTTTCTTTTCAATTCTCTTCTACACCCAAGCTGCTTCTATTGAGATAAATTAGAGATTGGATTCTCCTACCTTAGCAGAAGCATATTATAAAGAACAAGTCATAAGACAAAAATTCTATTTTAAAATATAATATGGATGGATATCCAGACATAGTAAAGCAACCATCACAGGCCTTTTGTAGGTTTCTCATTAAAATAATAAATATTAAGTGGTCACAAACTATGTAGTTTGGTATTGTCTATTATTTCACACATTTATTTTTCTTTATAAATATTTCTATGAATATGTCCAAGCTGAATCACAAGCTTTCCAACCTATAGAAACATTATGTTTCTTTTCTGTTTTCTCTTGTCAGTACAGTGCCCATCTTTAATACTTAATTCTTATTATTAACATTATTTATATGAAAGTATGCATTTTAACTCTGAAATATTTAGCTCAACTAATAATTCTAAAATTAAGATAACTGATACATGCAATAGCAAATCAGAATGCAGTGGATATTTTACTGTAATATATATTTTGGTTGGTGTAGCCAAAATCTAATAGTTTTTATCAAGATGACTTGGTGATAGCAGGTCCGCAAAACAGTTCAAAAAGATGATTTGCACAAGCCAATTTCAGGGAGTGGGTCAGGATGAGTAGACAGTCACCTTAGAGTTAAGCAAATGAATGTATAAGTCACAAAATTAGGGATCAGAAAGGACCCAGTGATTCTCAGACTAAAAAATTCTCTAGAGTGGATTATTGTATAGTCAATTCAAATAAGAAGTGAAAGTAATCTTCATCTCATAGCTCTCTTCAGCACCTACAATATCATGGGAGTTGGGGATAAATACTTATGGATTAATGCCTACCAAATAAGGAGTGATGTGTGTACCACGACCACCATCACATATCAAAAGCATGCTGAAAAAGAAGTTATACTACTTCATTTAAGAAGAAGTTGGCTGCTTCACAAATACACCTCAGAATGGATACTGATGATACAATAATTTTGTGGACCACTAATTGATGCTTTTTATTCATGCATGAATTCAACATTTTATTATAAGTTCTAAAGTGATACGAAATTATACAGTTAAAATTTTTAAGAAGTGGATGGCAGATAACTTAGAAGTGGAACATTTGTTTATACTTGATGAAACTGTTTTGGTCATTATGTATCATTTCACTCTTTGCCTTTGAACAAAGATACTCATTTTCATTTACTCTTAGAGCACTTCAAGAAATGCAATTAAAAACTGATGAGTAACCAAGATAGTGTGTTCTGGGAATGTGGAAATATTTACTTTCGGTGAAGTGCAAATTAGTTGGATATGCAGATTTAGTATTAAATAGATAAGATATTTTCATAAAATCTCAAGCAATGTGTTTGAAAAGGCAAGCACCAATAATTTGTTGCTCATTCAGACAAAGGTTTTCAAGTTCCCTTCACCATTTCTCTGTATCTCAAATGAATGAGTTACTCATATTAGATAGTCAGTCTTATTAAGAAATTCATTTCGATGAGTATCTTAAACTTAATTTTTATGAAAGTTTTTATCACTTTCCTATTTACATTGTTCAGATCCATTTAACTTGAGTATTTTGTCATTTAGAGTAATAACTCATCAATCCATGGTGCAACCTTTCTTTGTTACTTTTCTTAGTGCTCTGAAATGTGCTATTTTGAATCCCTGAAATGTTATAAACCACCAGATTGCTAATTGCTTTGGATGCTGTGAAAAATAATTACTCCACATTATTTTTGATATTTAATTGACAGTGTAATGCATTTAACTAAAGACCTGCAATAAACTATTTCTAATTACTGAGGGTGGTGGAGTGGAAAAGTAGGCTGTAAAACTTTACAAGGAAAGCAATGTTTCTCCATTATGTTAAAAGTCCTTGTTGATAGAACTTTCTCAGAAACAAAAAAGTTCTCCCAAATGGAAAATTCTGGTAAGCTTTAGAAGGAGTTGTAGAGTAGTTCTAGTAATAATATAATAAGGATTTTAATAAATTATTATGTTTAAATAGATCATACAGTGATGTATGTCATATTTCTAAATTTACTATATACTTGCACTGAAATGTTTTTCTTCTACACCTGGCAGAACTTTACAAGAGGGATTATCAGGGATCTACCTGAATGAGTAATCTGTCACTGGTCTGTATTCATTTTATTCTGCTTCTGTAGGACATTTTGCTGAAAAGCAGTAACACATTTTATTTGTCATTGATACAGTCATGTACTGCATGATGACATTTTGGTGAATAACGGACGGTACATACAAAGTGAGATTATAATGGAGCTTAAAAATCCCCGAAGCCTAGTGATGTCACAGACACCTTAGACATCATGGTGCAAAGCATCATCCCTGTGTTTTCAATGATGCTGCTATAGACAGATCTACTGTGCTGCTAGTCATATAAAAATATAGCAATACAATTATGTGCAGTATGTAATGCCTGATAATAAACAACTGTGTTTCTGGATTATGCATTTACTATACTGTACTTTGCATTATTATTTTACAGTAAACTCCCACTACTTTTTTGGAAAAAGAAAATGTTTTCTGTGCTTTTCCAGAATCAGCAAAATCATCTCTTGTTTCATGGAGGTATAGGATTTTCACTTGTGTTTGTGCAAACATGAGTATCAACATCTCATAATGTTTTATGGTTCCATTAATAGGCCAAATCCTGTGATTGAACTAGGCCATCCAGGTCTAAGAAAGTACATTCCTTGATGTTCTCACAACACCAAAACTACTGCCAGACTCCTTTCTCAGAACATATATTAACTGTTAACTTACTTGTGAGTGTTGGCAGATATTATCAGGGGGTAGGTCTGTTCTTGGCTCCCATGGTAAGAACCTATCACTACAAACAGATCCCTGGAAATAATACTTAGAGCCCAGTGCAAGAAACTTATGTTTCTAGGAGAATCACAGACAAGCCATGAAAGTGTTAGGTTCTTTCAGAAGATGTGTACTATTTTCACTATCCTGTGGCTCCCAGATATTATTAATATTATTTGGCATATTGTTGTTTTCCTATTCATAATTCCTTGTTAAAATAAAATGCCCCCAATGGTATTTCTTTAAATTGTTGATTTAACTTCAATTTTTGTGTATTTTCCAAAACATAACTAAAATAAGTGACTGTTTCAGGGAATGTAAATTATTTTCAGAATTTCAGAAATTGAAAAGGGAAAAGAGGAAGGAGAAAATGCTGGGCTGGTGTGAAGCGATAGCCCGTAACCCTCACAGAATCCCAAACAACACGCGAACACCCGAGATCTCAGGGGATTTGGCTGATACCTCACAAACCTCCACATTGGTGAGTGGAAAGTTATTTTACCTCACAATGTCTTATACTTAAATGGAATGCTAAGAAATGGGGAGAGGATGTCATGCTAAGTAAGTGTTCATCTCCTTTATGGTTGTGTTTGCTTTCTGGTATAATATTCATTTAAATCCAGTTTAATGGATGGCAATAAAATATCTTATCTCAATTAACTACAAATATCATGTAACAGTACAATTTAACTTAAATTAAACAATTATTTCTTTTTCTTTCTTTTACTTTGGAATTATTCTTAATTATGTTAGCAACTTAGAGAAATTCTAAAAGTTCTTGGAATCTATAATTCCATTATAACTGTATAATGGAATCATTGTGGGGAAAGCAAATGAGTCAGCCGAACACAATTAAAGAATTAGAATCATACTTTCTGTATTTTCTTATACTTTTTCTAAAAATATCTGAGTAAAAGTATTAAAGCCTGGTGATTTTCACCAGTTGTGAATTAAAGGGCTGCAAAAATAATTTGAAGAACAAATCAATAATATACTCTGCAATGTTTTGTTTTCAGCTTTAATTAGCCACTATTTTCCAGTAATAGGAGTACATGATTCATTGGCAAGAGGACTTTTAAATATTCTTTGCTTAGATTTTGGCTATAAAATAATTTTTTTTATTTAAAGATGGAAAATTCCATTCACTAAGTTTTAAATTAACATTTAAACGTATATATTATCATGTTATCATCTTATAAGAATGTGCATGTTTCCATTAGCCTATTTTACTAGTTGATAAACATATAATTAAATATCACTTGGGCTGGGGATATGGCTCAAGTCGTAGTGCACTCGCCTGACATGCTCGGGGTACTGGGTTTGATCCTCAGCACCACATAAAAATAAAATAAAGATGTTGTGTCCACCGAAAACTAAAAAATAAATATTAAAAATCTCTCTCTCTCTCTCTCTCTCTCTCTCTTTAAAAAAATCACTTAATGTTATCCAGGGTTTTATTTTAACTTTTGGTTTATTTGAAAATTTTTATTACTTCATTGTCTTAGTCTGTTTGTTCTACTGTATAAATGGGTGGCTTATGACAAACAGATTTGGATCATGGACTTTTTCTGAACTGTGAGACTATAAAAATTTTGTGTTGTCAGTATAGTGAGTAATGCTTCCTCTTCATGAGAAAATGGAACATGATATGAATATTTAATGACCATAAAGGTAGATTGTGGCAGAGATGATATGGGTGCTCTCTAATGCCATCTCCTTTTCCTGGCTGTAAAGGAGTACAGCATTCACTACCTTCCCTCAGATTGGTTCCTAGTCATGGTCAGGGTGTCCTTGGGGGGAGGAAGGAGTGACAAGCTCCCTTGGGCCTCATCTGTAAGGTCACTGGTCCCATTCATGGAGGTTGCACCCTCATGGCCTGATCCCTTCCCAAAGGCCCACCTCTGATTACCATCACCTCAGGGTGAGGATTTCAGCATATGAAGTTCTAAGAGGACATAAACATTCCGATCACATCATTAATGTAGAGATAATGATCCTGAATAAACATTAGTGAATGAATGTCACAGAAGCAAGGAACAGGATTCTGGTTGACAAAACTTAAAAGTAGCATCAAAATCCTGCTTAAATCCCTTCCTTTTGGATTGCTGGGGGAGGGCTAAGGGTATGGAGAGATGGGTGCGATACTATTGGATATTCAGAGTTCTAAAGAATAGATTCTTTGAAATTATCACCTGTGCTGTGTCATTTCACTCTAACACAATCTTTTGCTAAGTTATCTTTTACAATAAAACTGCTTGTCATACAATAAACCTGTGTTATACAATATAATAAAACTGTGTTAGACGATATTTATACATACAGCTGATGACTGGAATTGTAGCTCAGTGATGGAGCACTTACCTAGCATGTGCCAGGCCCTGAGTCAGATTCTCAATACCAGAAAATAGATACATTCTCAAGTATCAGTCAATAACTAAAAAAAATTTAAATAAAGAAATATTTTCTTCTGTAGTTCTAATAAAGGAGCTTTTAGTGCTTAACTCCTATTTTATGGAATCATAAATCAAAAATCACATAAAATCTTGAGCAAACACTTGGCCTAGCTTTCTGCCTATAACCAGTAACCTAATATTACCTTCATTTCACAGAGGTGTATTGTGGCCCAGAGAAGTTAATTGACTTACGGATAGCTGGTAAAGATGAAAGGGTGACAGGTAACAGGCTTCTGAAGGCCAGGCTTTTCTACTAAGCACACCATCTCCTTTTCTTGATGACATTTTCTTCCCATTCAAATAATTTTAGTAGAAAGAAAGCTATACCAAGTTATCGATTTAATTAAATGCAGTAGTTATTTGATACTGTATTAGGGGAATAACCTCAAACCATTGTAGCACATAAACCTCAAACCTGTTTCTTAACAAAGAGAAATAAAACATTTCTTTCTCTTCTCAGAGCCTGATGTGTGTTGGGCAGCTGTCCTTGGATGTTTGCTGCCTACCAATAACATTCCTTCCATCTTCTGATGCTGCCCTCTTAAACATGTGACCTCTTGGGTCACTAAGGAAAATAAGGAGATTGGGCCCTTAATGCACGGAGCAGCCTTGAAAGCCTGGGCCTCATCCAATTGGCCCAAACCTAACCCCTTGGCCCAATTAAAGTGTAAGAGAAGGTGGTGAAGGTTGTATTCCTATGCAGCAAAGGAAGTGAGATGGAATTAGTAAACAACCATCTCATCTCTGCCACCGCCCACTTCTCACGAAAAGATGAGTATTTCACGAAATATTCAATGCATGTTTCTTTCTTTCATAAAAGGGAGCATTATTCTCTAGACTGACAACACAAAATTCTTCTCGTCTCAGAACTCAAAGTTCACATTGTCCTCTTCAAACAATGGTGACAGTGGTGACCATGATCAAATTATCTGCCTCTAATCAATGTACAAGAGAATAATGCTTTTCCCCATGTAATGGAGATTATGAAACCAGGAGTTGATTTCAGTGTTAAATACCTTGAGTCTCCTATTTCCAGAATCTTGGCATTCTAATTTTCCAATTCCTTGAAATCTTATTAGGGTTCTGATAGTTTTGCTTCTGACAATCCATGTGTCTGGATTTTTTTTTTTGGCATGCCTTTTACCTCACTCTTCTCCCATGTCTCTATCAAGTTGATCTTGTCTTGAAAAATATGTATAATACAGAGAAATGGGTTTACAACTTGGAGGTTATAGCTTGATTATCAGGATAGAAAGCTGAGTTAGGAAATTAACAATACACTGGGAAATTTCAAATGCTATCATGATAAAAATTTGCTTCTGTTCACAATTCAGTCCAATATAGGTAACTTGACTTATCAACAAAGAATGCAGGGATTCGTTTCCTCACATCTCATGCTGCTATTGTTAAAAACATGGCTTTTGAACTTATCAGAGAAGGGAAAGAGAATGAGTGGTTAATCATGAAACTACATAGGTAGGTGTAAAAGTGATGTGCCTCTCACTCTGTCCTCATACCATTGGCTGGAAATCATGGACATATGCAAATACATATGTAAGAATGCTGGGAAAAATAGTCTTCCTCCATGACACAAATAGGAAATGTAAGGTATTTAGTCAGTCTCTATCGCAAATGCATTCCTTCCTTGTGAAGTAATCTTTTTGATTTGCATTTTCACTTTGTATAAGCATACATTTATTATTATTCCTCTGCTGTCAACCAGAGCATTTTAGGCTATCAAGTATAAATTATATGCCTTCTAAAGATGATGATGATCACCATCATGATCACGATGATGGCTGTTATGTTCCAGGACCTTTTCTAAGCATATTACAAATATATTCATTTTTAAGATTCACAAAAATCTGATGAGGTGGGTATGATCATTGCCCCTATCATATGGATAAAGAAACTTAGGTATAGAGAAACTTTAAAACCTATCCAAACTGACTTTGGTAATAACCGATGAAGCCGGTTTTTCAACAATTCAAGCAGTCTTAACGGGTAACTCCACTCTATAATAGTATCCCTCCTGAGTTGGGGAAAGACTGCCATCATTATCTGAATTGTATATATTTGACTAAAAACAAAGATTGCAAATGAGAAAATAATTCATTACAGCATAAACACAAGTAAAATCTTTCCTTTATAATACATTGTGCTATGTGCCTGTTAGATTATTCGGTGCTCTACATGGATGGACATATAAATGTGGACAGTTTCACAGCATTTGCACCGTCTCATTCTCAGTAACTGATCTGATTGAAAAGATCTAGGTTTTCTATTTTGATCTATAAGGCAATTCATGCTACCTGCTTTATAAACTCAGAAAATATTTATTGAGCTTAAAATCTTTGAAAATAAATAAGAACTTTGAGGGACTTGAAGGATTATGCTTATGAAGCAGAGATCCTCACCACTGTAACCTAAATGGGAAAAGGCATCTCATCTTAAATGACAGGCAGGGAAGAAATCTCTCTTTAAATTTATTGGAACACGATTATACTTGTTGAAAACAAAAACACTTTATGCCAACTCTACCCTTAAGCAATTTATTGAACCAAATCAGAGCTCCAATATTAAATTTAAAGTGAGAGCAAAGGAGATCAAAATAATCAAGAATTAAGAAGGTGAATGATTCTATGAGGATTAGAGTTGAAAAATCTATGGAAGTCAACATAGGAAGATTAGAAAATGTCATTTTTAGATGGTCAGCAATGACTCCAGAGAAAATTACCCATCTACAATCAATGATAATTCTTTGAGGCTATTAATAGACTGTCATCGGGTAGAGAAGAAAAAGTGTCACTCCATTTGTTTGACAGAAATGACTTGTCACTTTCAAATAGCTCAGACGATGTTTCTCTAGACTTCTATGGATAGGTGCTCCTTGATTTATGCTGGGTTATGTCTAACCCATCATAAGTTGAAAATATTAAGTAAAAATGTGTTTAATACACTTAGTGAACATCATCAGAGTGTAGCAAAATCATACACAGATGAACACACACAGCTAGCTTGGAACTATGGCATACTGAACACAGCCCAGCACCAAGACTGAATATTGTACTAAACATGATAACCTGGAAAAAAATCAAAATTCAAAACTGTAAGTACGGTTCTACTAATGCTTATTACATTCACATCATAGTGAAGTTGAAAATTTTTTAAGTGGAATCATCATAAGTCAGGGTCTGTCTGTACGTAGTCCAGGATGAGATGCTTGCTGATCTAGAAAAGACTAAAGAGAAACTACCTGAGAAAGTTCTCAAGGAGAAACATGCAATACATATATATAAAAGTCAGGTGAAAAGTTATTTGTAATGAGATACATACTTATAAAAATATAATTTTCAAAGCAGATTTAATTATCTAAATAGGTAATGAAATAGAGATACTATTTAAAAATTTATATAATTTACTTTAAATGATTAGGGCCCAGGTATCTTAATTTCTAGGGCTATTTTATACACCAGGCCCATTATGAGGTGTTGATACTCATGTTTGCACAAATACCAGTGAAAATCCTATGCCTCTAAGGGATCAGATAACCAATACCAGTAGCAAGCAAGAAAGAACCATTGGTGAACTTAGATGCTGTCTGATTTTTAAATCCCAAGATATGTCTTGAAGTGAGGCATCATTTACTGATAATATATAATTTACAAATCAAATTTTCAGCTACTGGAACAAATATGTTCTCATACAGTCTGATAAGCATTTATTAATAAAATAAGCAGCAAAAAAGATTTGTTTAATTATTTCATAAACAATCTTTTATTTTCAAAATATGACAGTTGTGTTAAAAGCCAAAGTTTATAAAACTGATGAAGAATTATGAATGAAAATTAAGTGCTCTTGTCTTCTTTTAGAAGTTTTTAAGTGAATTTTTGTGTTCTACTTGAGGAATCCTACCATTATCAGCTTGTCAGTGTTGTCCTTATTAGTAACAGCTATTCTAACATTTGCTTTGTTTTGTGCTTAACCAACCCACTTTGGTATTTGCGCAATATAGAAAAACACCTGAACTTGACACTTTTTTTTTTCTAGAATCTCACTCTTTTTTTTTTAAAGAGAGAGAGAGAGAGAGAGAGAGAGAGAGAATTTTTTAATATTTATTTTTTTACTTTTCAGCAAACACAACATCTTTATTTGTATGTGGTGCTGAGGTTCGAACCCAGTGCCGCACATGCCAGGCAAGCACGCTACCGCTTGAACTACATCCCCAGCCCTAGAATCTCACTCTTTATGACTCAATCAACTCTACTATTTCCTGGATATCATACAGAAAATAAATAAATGATAGGCTTTGTATGACTTTACAAATGTAAATGTAGAATCCACCATTTGAGAAAATAATATCACAAAATAACTACATGCAGTGAAAATGTAATAGAAAATAAATCTGGCAGAACCTTTGCTATAAACAGATGAATAGAGGTTGTTTGTTTGTTTTTCTTAAAAACAAGGTGGAGTGGTATCATTTACTATTAGAAAAATTAATCTCTTAGACTAGAAGGTTAAAGTAATTGGTATTAAATATTAATAAAATTTTCCAAATTATCTGCCTTCCATTCATAACTTTCAGCATTGGAAACTGGTTGAATTGAATATAGCCTACTGAATTTTAATATTTTTCCCAGTTATATTCTTATCATCAATAGCCATAAAATGTGATTCATCTTTATGCATAGAAGTTAAAAAATAATAATAGCAAGAGAGTGATCATCTTGATAAATTGGTAATATGGAGATGATCTTTATTGTATGAATTGAAGAGATGAGGATAAAGGCCATTATGTATTAATGAATTTAGATCAGATGCCAAATACTTTCTTTCCCCAGATCTTTTCATGGCTAGTGTTTTAGTAAGCTTATTTGCTGTCATCACCAAAATACCTGACCAAGAATAGTTTTAAAGAGGAAAAGTTTATTTTGGGACCTATGGGTTTAAGAGGTCTTAGTCTATAGATGACCAGGTTCATTGCTGTGGATCCAAGGTAAAGCAGGAGATCATGGCTGAAGGGCAAGGAAGAGGAAAGCAGCTCAGGACATGGCACCAGGAAGCAGAGAGACTCTCCTCAGAGAATTGAACAACAGCAGAGGAGGTAGAGAAGGAAGATGGGAGGGGAGGGGGGGGGATAGTAGGGGATAGGAAAGGCAGCAGAACCCAACAGTCACTAACATGGCATTATGTAAAAATTGTGAATGTGTAACTGATGTCATTCTACAATTTGTATTTGGGGTAAAAATGGGAGTTCATAACTCACTTGAATCAAATGTATGAAAGATGATATGTCATGAGCTTTGTAATGTTTTGAACAACCAATAAAAAAATAAATAAATAAATTTTAAAAAAAAGAACACAATACAATCTGTATACGGGGTAAAAATGGGAGTTCATAACCCACTTGAATCAAATGTATGAAATATGATATGTCAAGAGCTTTGTAATGTTTTGAACAAACAATAATAAAAAAAAATTTAAAAAAGAACAAAATATTTACCCCAAAGACAAATGCATAATGACCCATCTTCTCCAGTTAATCCCTGTTAGGGGATAATGCACTGATTAGGTGAAGGCTCTCAACCCAAGCACTCTACCTCTAAACTTTATTGCTCACACATGAGCCTTTGGGGAACAATTCATATTTAAACCATAATTCAGGACTTAGAACATCAACAGTGAGGACTTGGACCAGAGATACACCTAATATTGTGTCCCAAATATGCTTTGATCATGTACTCTCTATGCCAATTCTGATTTTCTTTCTCTTATCATAGACTTATCTTACCTGAAAATAATTATATAATTATAATTGCACGTGATTTATTTTTCCTTTTCACATGAGAATATAAAATGAGAAAATGAAGAACTATTACCGTGGTAACTACAGTGTTTAGAATATAACAGAAATTTAATAAAATTCATAGAATATATAAACAGCTTGAACAGAGAGCATAAACTGAGCAAAACTAAGATTCATTTCCTATTTTAAAAGGCTCTATTAAGTGCAATATCTCATATATTAAATCCCTTGTGCTTATTAGAAATGTCATCTGCCTTAAACTGTGTAAGAACTAATCCTGTAGATCAAACAATTCTCAGATAGCTGCTATGATCAAAATACATATTTAAAGATTCAGAAACTAAAATCATGATTACAAATTTGCAATTCAGTTAAAATACAATTCTGCCTTTAGTAAAAAATTAAAAATATTGTAGTTTTCCAAATGCATAAAATGATGCAACAATCTTGTCCTTACAAAGAAAATCACCTTTAGCAGTTAAAATTTACCAAACGCATCTTCCTCACTGTCTTCCTAATTATTCCCATCTTCTACTTTTATTCTAATTGAAGACTAAAAGGAAAATATACATCTGCCTATAGCAAATAGACAGTGCTGCTTACAAACATAGCCTCTTGTGGAAACCAAACAAAAGGGAAATAGAAAGAAGAGGTTGTATATGTTAAATTTCTAATTAGAATAATTTACTTATTTCTACACATTCAGTCTCCTCATGAGTGCACTAGTTGATCTTTGCACTGTGGCCTTTTTACATTCAGAAAATAAATTAGGGTCAGGGCTCCTAGAGTTTTCAGCTGTTTTTATTTTGCACCTCATGCTTCTTTCTCCTTTTAATTCTTATTTAATCATGCACTAGCTATTGTTTTCCATCGCCTTTATTACAAAGCCTTTATTGAGTACTGCCTAAGGCAACGGTGAATAAGATCTAAATTTTTATTAGAGTAAATATCCAAAACAAATGAGGGAAATTAATAAAAGGACATGATGCTTTCAAGAGCTTTGATTTTTTTGTTAAGAAAGCTAAGTCATTAAAAACATGTCCCAATGGTTGTTATGGAAACGGATTGAACTGGAGAATGCAAAGGGGAGATTGATACTTCAAATATCACATCATGAGGAAAAATTACATTTGCTGAGCAGCTTAAAGTAATGTATTAACTTTAATCATATAGTTACTGAACAATGTCAAAACATGATTATTCACAATAGCAAAAATTGATCTAAAATGTTTCTTACTCAAAGAAATCTTTTCCTCTAAGAAGTCAAGTCAGGAGATTACATTCATAGCTGCTCTTTAGCAAAGTGTGTCGTGTCTGTCTGCTTAATTCAGATATAAATTAAATTGTGAGCATCTCAGAAAAATACCTAGTTCTTAGTTAACCCAACAATCTGCATACTATTTAGAACACATTGGTTTTTAAATATTTCATTATCTGAGGTCTAATGGGAAGAATCTAAACCCCAAAAGGAGAGGCCCCTGGGTGTATGTGGAATTGAGGAATGTTGGTTTAAAAAATATCAAGTTAATTGAAAAATATCAAGCAAAATATCAATTGATTTTGCTTCAGAATAAAAATTGCAGCTGGAAATTAGTGGAAATGGCCAACAAAAGTCTGCTGAATCCAGAGTCTGTGAAACAATCGTCTAATTCAAAAGATAAGTAGGATGAATTCATTACAGTTCTCATAAAATTCTCTCTAAGCCCATTGTCAAAAAATATAATAGCATTTTAATGCCTATGTTATGCAAGGGTTTAGACCTATATCTCAAAAGTTCATAGTAACTTTGAAAGTATGTATTTCTGTCTCATTATATGGACAGGGAAAGTAAGGTTTTAGGAAGATTAGGAAAGTGGTAGAACAGGAGTCCAGGGTTCTACGTCTTTCCAGTCCTCTATGCTGCTTCTTAGAGAATACTTTTGTTCATTTGAATAGTTCACATTTACCTGATGTAACACAATGTACCTACCTGAAGTGCACAGTCTTATTAAGTTCATTATCAACCACCTTTCCAGATAGTACTGCCTAAGGAAGAAATAGCTTAGTTTCCAATGTTGTGCACTCTTAAGTTGCAATGTGGAGCTCCAGTGCTGCTTGTTATCATGAAAGAAAACAGGGATAAATGAATAACCAGGGAACTGAATGATTGAAACTAGTCTCACCTGAAAACATTTGAATCACAATCCTCATTCAGTTTAGGAAATATCTTCATATTTTTTTCTATCCTTTATTGAGAGCCAGCTACATGTCAAACACTATTCTATAGGACAAATATACATGATTACAGAAAAATTAAAAAAAAAGTTCTTATCCTCAAGGACCTAATGAAGAAAACAAATAAATAGATCAAGAATAAGATGAAGAGTAAATAAACAGTATTAGATATGGGTATTAGGATGGGTACTTACCCAAAGACCAGCAAATTTGGTGACATAGAGGGTGGAGAAGGAAGGGACATTCTGTGACTTTATACAAACTATTTACCTCTATCATGTACAAATTAACTTCTGTGCTATTTAATTTGAAAGACATGTTTTACCCATTTGGTGTCATTAAGTAAAAGGAACAATCTTCAAGAATTATGATAGAGAAATTAATTTAAACTAATACAATTTTTTACTTTCAACAAGTCGTATTTCATAGAATTTATTTTCTTTGGTAACTAAGAGGTGATCTTATATATGCAGTCTATAGTAACACTTCTAATAACTTACTGATTCTATTGAGAGAACAAGGGTCTTCCCAGTTAAATGGTGAAGAGGAGCTGTGTGTCAAGCACACTGGGAAGGAAAGAAGGACATATAAGAGTATTCAACTTTGCTCATTTGACAAAACAATGGGAAAATGATACAATGAAAGCCAATGTTGCTGACATTTGTTGGATATGTACTGTATACCATGGGCACCTGACAACTTGCTCACTCAGTTAGTCTTCTCTACAGCACTATGAGAAGTGAACAAATCTCTTTCGTGTAGATAAAGGAGGTAAGCAATTTGTTGAAGTTTATCCTACTAGTAAATCTGACTCAGGAGTCCACATTCTTAAGACACACTTCAATGTGAAAAGTAACATGATCATAAAAAATAAAAGTATTGACTTTATTAAAAATAAGTTTAACTCAGAGTCTTTGTTAACTAATCCTTGTTAAACACTTACACACACACACACACACACACACACAAGCATAATGTTCTGTAATCATATATATATATATATATATATATATATATATATATATAAAATTCTCAAACAGACCTCTGATAGATACACTATACTCCCCATTTCACAGATACGAAACTTAGGTTTGCAGATTATTTGATGCATATAGGATATGACAAATATAAAAAAATTGATAGCAGATAGAGGTATATATAAAATACATAGCTGATATACCCAGTTGATTATCCTTATGGATACTTATTATTCACTACATTTCTTGAGAAAGGGGAACAGTTGTTTAATAGATTCGTTTTTACTTTTAATTTGTTTTCATTATTAGCAGAATACCTTCTGGCAAAATATCTGCACAACATATGAAGCAAATTTTTTAGGTTAAAAGCCAAAAGCCACCTCTTAATTTATGGTCCATTAAATTATTTTTTATATCACCATAGTAATTGTCAACTGTAATTATTAGGTTAAATAATCCATGAGTACAGCTTTATGATTCCACATTAAGAAGCCAGCAACTCAAACACAGATATGGGAACTTAGACACCTGGTTTCTATGTGTCTGATGCAGCCTACAGGAATAAAATTTAATTTAACAATCCAGTAATTCTTTAAAGATAAAAATGAAATAGCTTTCACACAGCAGTTACCAACTTGTCAACTTCCACAGACACATTGTCATGCCAACCAACTTTTATTACACACATTGCAATGAAGCTGCAAACAAAAATTGGTTGTCTTGTTTTCATGGGTTGAGTAATTTCACCTATGGAAATTAGACAAACTAGAAGCATTCAATGGGCATAATATCATAATATCGCTGATGCTGTTATTGCCTCTCAGTATGTGAGAATAAATTTAAAAATTAGTGTAGCCATATGCATAACTATTATCAAAACCTGGAAACCATGTCAATGACTCTATTTTCTGCACAAGCTTACTTGTTGTTGGGCTTTGCTTTAGTGGGCTTCATAGTTACTGCATTTTCTATATTTTGAAGGGGAATGGCAAATCTGTGTGGAGGAGGGCTGTTGGTCCCACTTTGCCAGTAGCACGTGCTCACTTGGTGTCTCTGTGTCACATTTTGGTGACTTGGGATATTTCAAACTTTTTCATTATTATTGTAGCTGTTACAGTGGTCTGTGAGGAGTGATCTTTGGTTTTACTCTTCTATGTGTTTTGGGATACCACAGGCCACTGCCCATCTAAAAACAATGAACTTAATCGATAAATGAGTGGTGTGTTCTCACTGTCCAACTGAACACTCACTCACCTCTCCCCTTCTCCTAAGGCCCTTCCCCTTTGTGAGACACAAAAATATTGAAATTAGGTCAGCTAATAACCCCACAGTTACCTCTACGTGTCCTTGTGAAGAGTTGCATGTCTCTTGTTTTAAATCTAAATTTTAAAATGATTAAGCTTAGTGAGGAAGGCATGTCAAAAGCTGAGACAGGCCCAAAGCTGGGCCTTCCATCAGTTAGCCAAGTTGTGAATGCAAATGAAAAGTTCTTGGAGGAAATTAGAAATACTAGTTCAGTGCACGCACAAACGGTAAAGTGGAACGGCCTTGCTGCTGATATGAGAAAGTTTTAGTGGTGTGCATAGAAGAGCAAACCAGCCACAACCTTCCCTTAAGTCAAAACCTAATCTATCAAAAGATTCCAAGTCTCTAGAAGTATATGAGGGCTGAGAGAGGTCAGGAAACTACAGAAGAAATTCTTGAAGCTAGCAGAGTGTGGCTTGTGAGGTCTGAGG
Source organism: Urocitellus parryii (assembly GCF_045843805.1). NCBI lineage: Eukaryota > Metazoa > Chordata > Mammalia > Rodentia > Sciuridae > Urocitellus > Urocitellus parryii. The sequence continues at coordinate 45,971,796 of NC_135544.1, forward strand.
GAAGAAATCATCTCCACCACCACACAGTACAAGGTGAAGCAGCGAGTGCTGTCATGAAAGCTGCAGAGAGTGGCCCTGAAGGTCCAGCTAGGATCACCAACCAGGCAGATGTGCTAAAACACAGATTTTAAAGGTAAATGACACTTCCTGCTCTTGGAGGAAGATGTCATCTAGAACTTTTATAGCTAGAGAGGGAAAGACAATGCCTGGCTTCAAAGCTTCAGAGGACAGGTTGGGTCTCTTTAGGAACTAAGGTGGCTGGTGACTTTAGGTTGAGGCCAATGCTTATTTACCATTTTAAAACATTCCTATGACTCATTGTATTGTGATATTTGTTTTACTGCAGTGTCTGGAACCAAACCTGTAACATCTCCAAGGTATGCTTGTCATATCTTATGAGTAGGCTCCACTGCTACTGGTTTAAATTAATTCCTTTTAAAAACAGACTTCAGTTTTTAGGACAGTTTTAGTTTCATAGCAATATTGAGAAGAAGGTACAAAGATCTTCCACATACCACTGGCCCCATTTACATATAAACTCCCAACTATCAACATCCCCTACCAGAGTAGCATGGGTCTGATAATTGATAAATCTACATTGATATATTGTAATCACCTAGTGTCTGGAGTTTACCTTAGGCTTCACTCTTAATATTATGCATTCTATGGATCTGGACAAACACATGCTTGCTCCCACCATGATACTATCACACAGAGTGTTTCTCTGCCCTAAAAATCCTCTGTCTCTTGAGATTCATTCCCACTCTACTTCTAGCACTTATGTGTCAATTCTTCTACAGAGATGCATTTAAATTTAGTGAAAGGCATTTAAGAAAGCTCATTCTTTTACCTAGTCTTTAATTCCATGTGTTTGCTAATCTTGGATTGCTATAATACATTTATTTTTCTTTACAAAAGTAAATGCTGAGCAGAGATTTTAAAACATCTGCTTGTTCTCAGATATATTTAGGTATATTTGACCAAAAATCATATATATTTAAGGTGTAAAATATAATAATTTTTAAACATATACATTATAAAATAATTGTCATTCTCAATCTAATTAACATATCCATCATTTCATACAGCTATAATTGTGTGTGCATGTATGTGAGATAGTAACACTTACATCAACTCTCTTAGCAAATTTTAAGTTTGCAAATACCTTGTAGCATTATTAAGTTTAGTTGCCATTTTCTTTTTTTTAATAGAGATTTACTATGAGTTAAGTATATTGTTTATTTTTAATTTCTTGAGGAAGATGCCTCAATTAATGAAATGAACTTCATTATATCAATTTAGAGCTAGAAACTTTTATCTTTTTATAATTATCATTCAATTCAAAATAGTTTTGTACTTCCATTGAGATTTTTAAAAACATATCAGAAGTCTATTTTTTAGCTTTTAAACTTTTGGAGATTTTTTTCTAGTCATTATTTTATTATTGATTTCTATCCTTTGAAATTTGCAAAGATTACTTTATGTCCCCAAGTAATAATTTGAGAAATTTTCTCCTTATATATTTTAGAAGAATGTGCATTTCAAATTTATTAGAAACAGAGGTTAATATAAAGCAGTTAGCTCAAGTTTGTTAATCATGTTTTTCAAATCATCTGTATCTCCACTGATTTTTCATTTACTTGCTTTAGAAGTTAAGAGTATCTCCTTCTATGATCATAGGTTTATCTTTAATTTTTATATTTGATATTTATAATTTGAACCTATGTTATTAATTGCACAAAATTTCGTTTATATTTTTCTTATATGTTAGCTGATTAATCGCTATAAAATTTCTTCTTTACTAATAGCAATGTTTCTTAAAATAATTGATACAACAACTTTTTATTAATTTTTGTATGAAGTATACTTTTTCCCTTGTGAACGCTTTCATTTTTCTCTTTCATATATTTAAGTTATATCTCTTATAAGTAGTTTGTAAATAGTTGTATCTTTAAGTTCACACTGAAAATATTTCACTTTCAATTGACTTTAATTTGAGTTGAACCTGGTGAATTTTAATATTGGTGTTTAAGTATACCATCTTACTATCATTTTAGTATAGTAATCACTTAATTTAAACATAGCTCTTGGCCTAGAATGGGTAAGGGGCCCTAGGTTCAAACCCCACACCACAAACAAACAAACGTAGACCTGCCACTTTGTACTTCTGTGACCTTGGGCAGGTTAGGCTCAGAACATTTAAATGACTTCACCAAGTCTAATAGCACTAGATCTAGGATTCAGTCCTTCTGTGACCTAATGCTTCCCTTATTTTTGATGCACAAAAATGATATTTTCAATTTTGAATCTATCATAAAATAGTGATATCTTTCTTTTTGGCAGTTTGCTTCTCTGTGATCATAAGTGCACTATAATTGTCTTATATTTATATTTATGGAGTTTTAAATTCCCCCCAAAGCATTCTCTTCTCTCTCAGACGTTTCTATGGTAAATACAGGGCAATTATTAAAATCCACACTTGAGTGGCTTTACTTCAACTTGCTCAACTAAGAATAGTTCCTCAAAGTGTGTTCCACCTACTCTGTGAGGTTTCCTCTGTGAGGCACCCAGTTCATATGGTCTCAGATATAATTCTCCAGGTTTTCTCCATTGGGACCCTGTCAGCAAGCAGCCTAAATGCCTTTTGCTGCCAGTGACCCACCCAGGACTGCTATTATTTTTTACAGGGGAGGATACACTTTCCTCTGCTGATGACTACTGCTTCTACCACTTTTGTTAGCTTCCGGCATGTGATGCTTCTTTTTCCATGTGTTTGTCTATTCCTAAGGCGAACTTAGTTCCTAAAACAGAGAGACCCATGTGCAGCTTTTAACAAGCACAGGGTAAAGAGTCAATGTGTATCACAGAATAAGTTACAAATACCAACACAATATGTATCTGAAAACCCGGCCTTAGAAAGCCATCCTTCCAGTTACATGTAAACTTGTCACTGGAAACCTACTAGGGAGCTTTACATTAATTCCTGGTACTAGGAAAAGAAATAGACATTTCACTCAGTCATGCCTAACAGCATCATAAATTGCCCATAACACATCTAGGCCAGGAGGAATGGGCCAAGCTAAGTTCAGCTCATTTTTACTTTTTCTTCCGAGAGACAATTGTTATATTATTTTTCCTATCAGATGGATTATTTCCTCCATGTAGATGGAGAAGTTAAGATGAAAACATTTCCAACAAATTTTCCCTGTCACTAAGCCAGGTGATAGTAAAGAAATAAAAAGAACTATGAATGATCATAATAATTAACTTTTTAAATAAACTATATACTTATGTGAAATGTATGTGCAATCCCCATGCTTCATATCTATAACCAAACATTGTATTTTAGCTGCCTTGTTCATCTTTCTGCCTGTCTTGAAAGATTTCTGACATTGAGACTTTAAAAACCATGGATATGGTCTTATTTGTTCCTATATATTTATTCTAAACTATTTTTCTATCTAGTTCAGTGAGATTTATTTCCTAGAAATATAACTAATATAAATATTTATGCGCATCTACAATAGTAACATAGGTCAGCCTATCCAGAAAGCTGCGCTGGTTTGAGTTTGTGCCTCTGAAGACAAGGTGTAACTCTAGAGAGATTGAGGTAAGATCCAATATTCTCTCATAACACTTAGAAACTGAGCAAGCATCATAAATTATGTATTTATTTATGTATAACTATTTCAGTTATACTTATTACCAAAATTATTTGGAAAGACAGAGATCTGTCTGTAAGATTCTCAATAATTATTAAGGGTATTTGGCAGGTTTTCACTAGGCACTCAATTCCCTCTAATGCACTCCTAAACTTATAACTTCAATGCACCCAAAAACAAGGTTGTTTTTCACATGCTTTTACTTCTGTGTCAAACATGAAATTAACTCAGATGTTGATTTGCAAGTACAATTTTGTTTTGTTTTGTATTATTCTTGGTAAAAAATATATTGTATCTTTCTCCTTGGCAACAAAAGAATCAAGTACAAAAAAAAATGTTGCAACTCTATTTTTTTAATGTAACAACACATAAAATGGCTTACATTCATTGCTTTTTCGCCTGTCAGAATGAATGAAAAATGAAGACAGGGTTCTCAATTGTCCCACCTGCTCATTTGTGGACGTGGGCTTGATGATGGAATTGTAGTTGGCTGTGTTCTCCTTCCTTCTAATTGCTTCAGGAAGGCTTGGATTGATGTTACACAGGGGTGTGCACAATAAGCAGAAACACATTATTCCTGTGTAATTGTCCCCATTTCCATTGCACTCTCTGAATTGCTTTTGCTTTATTCAGTTGTCTTTCTCAATAAAACAACGTGCGTCATGCCACGTTATTCCTTGTTTCATACAAAAGTAGCCCAGAGCACCTAGTCTGAGGCAAAAACAATAAATAATATTTTGGACCCAACTTTAAACTGAGCTAGATGAAGAAAACTGAATCCAATTTTTTAAGTTTTCAGAGTTTGAATGTTAAGTTTGGGGAATTGGGGAATTTTTGCTAGACCTTTCTAGTTTTTGCCAAATGAGTTATATTAATAATCAAAAATGCCCTAATCTTTCTTGTCTCTGTCAAGCTAGTTCAGTTTCATGCATATGGAGGGCAGATGTAATTACCTCCATTTTACCAACATGAGAAGCTTGAAGATTAAGGGACTCTATGCAGGGTTACACAACTCATAGGGAAAGACCACCATTGAACCATTACCTGTTGAGTTCTCATTTGTTAATAATTCTCTGAATCTGTACATGTTCTATATCTTTATGCAAAGCATCACAATTTATCCTTTTTCCCAAATGATAAGTTGTATCCCTTAGTCATTCCCTTATCAAATATGCCTCAGACATTTCTTCAATTTGTCCTTACTAAAGTTCATTCCTCCTTCACAATAACCTTCTAATTTGTCTTTCTGCTTCCAAGTTTATTGTTTCTAATCTGTTTTAAACTTTGCTTGAAATTTTTTTTTTCTAAAACATCAATGGAGTCCAGCGCTCACTCTCAAACCATCAATGGCCCCGATGGTTTGAGACAATAGTTAATGTCTGTAACAGCAACTCTAAACTTAGAGTGGTGTATGAACAAGGGCCTTCACACAGTCAAGTGCCCCTTCATTAGTCATGAATCCCTTCAGTGATTGAAGCTCTGCCATACCAGAAATTGTCATATAGGCTGCAAAAAAAAAAAAAAAAAAAAAAAGATCTTAGAAATACTGAATAGTAGCTGACAAATTCCTCTGGATCTTTTTTCTGTTCTCTTCTGATGTTGGCATGAATTACCTTTCCTTTTCCCTTAAAACTTTGATTTGGCAATTTGGCTTTTTATCTTCATTTACTGCTGTTTGAACTTGGATTTGTTTAATGGACAAGTCTTGGACTTTGGATTTGGTTCTAGCCTGACATGCTATTCCTTTGAGTGTTTTGTCTGGAAAATTCTCTTGGTTCTAAGAAGACAAAATTGAATTGAGAGCAGGGCTCAATGCAGGAAGCAAATGACTCTAAATTCAGCTAAAAAGGAAACTTAGTCATTGGAAGGTCAGATGAAGTTTTTTGCTGAGCTTCTTGGAATATACCCACTGACCCCCCAAAGTTAAGTACTAGCCCTGATCATTACTAGGCCTTTGCATGAAGCATGAACAAGAATCTCCACCTCTCATAACAAAATTGCCTCCTAGCATCTACGAGACTAGATACCAGATGTTTCAGCATTGCTGCTGGGGACCCTACAATTTTCACAACCTTGGTCACCAGCAGCAACTGTCCCAGGGACAATGGAAAGAAGCCTTCATCTCAACTTTCCTAACTTCAGGTGAGCATGTGATTGATAGGACTAAATTTGCAGGTGAAACCCTAGTTACAAGGCAATGTGAGAAAAGTAGATTTACCTCTCTAAATCCTGAAGGAGGGAGGATGGAGGCTGAGTGAGCCATTCCAGGTGTTAACAGAATTAAATGTCTGGGCTGCGCACTGCTCGAGTACCAATATTCAGAAGACAAGTGATGGGAGGAAGGATTCAGGTATATGCAAGTCTAGTCTTGAGGAAGACAGAGGAGATGGCTTCTCAAAGATCTATCTTTCCAGGTTCAAAGGGTTTTTATGGAGAGAGGAGGAGGCAGTGAGGCTACCAGCTGGGCAGGTCTTCACCTGCAATACCTCCTGTGTCTTCTTGAAAACATCTCATGGAATTTGACCACCTGCCATTAAGGAAGGATGTTACAAAGCCCCTCTGAGTCCTGTGTATCTAAGGAAAGGTTTAACATCTATCATCTGTGTGGGACTTATCTTCAGCTAAAGACTTAGGGAGAGATGGAAAGGCATCAATGTTGCTTGCCTTACATAAAGAACTCAAGTACATGTGTTTTTACTTTGGTTTATTAAAAATATCCGTTTTAATTCCTTGAAATGTGCTTCCAAATATTTATGAGTCATGTGTATAAAAAAAGATATCCACAGAACAAAATTTCCATATTTGATGATGGAAACATTAGGTTTTACTGAAAAATGAAAAAAAAGGAAGAATAATGTAAAAGGTAAAAAATAGATACGAAAATCAAGTCATTTCTCATGCTTTATTCACTCTTCCAATATCACTCTCTATAAAGTTACACCTCTATAAAGTTATACCTCTATAAAGTTAAAAGCAATTATTAAAGAAACAATGGACATTAAAATTAAACCAAGAGCAAAAGTTTTCACAGGATGGACATTAGAATCGGAGGAAGAGGATGAGGAAGGGGAGGTGAGGGAGGAGAAGAAAGTGGAGGAGTTTTCATAGGAGCATGTACTGGAAGAGGGTATACCCACAATCAGGCTTTATCCTGAGTCTACTGAGTCAGCATTCATAACATATTTACACTGGCACCTTATTTTAGATTTGTGCTGCCTTAGCTTTATTGGTTTCAAAGTTGCCAGTCAAGAAAAAGACAGGTCTTATTTTCATTGGCAACATGTCTAATTGCATGGTCCATTCATTTCAAATTTGCAAAGCTTCAAAGTAAAGTTTAATTTATGCATGCTGTACAAAGAATTAACAACATCAGCTGTAACTTTCAAAGCATCCCTGGAGTATATCCAGGCTCAACTTCATTGGCCATAACAAGTGGGAAGGTGTTTTTCTGTTCAGCCCTGTCATATTGAATGCAAACCATGTCACAAGCATGGAGCTAAGCTGAGGGGCATCTGCTGTTATGAATTCCCTTGCCTTAAAGAAATTTAAAGTCTGAAACATTTAATTTAATGTCAGAAGTAATTCGTTAGCCACCATTTTGATAAACTTATCTATTCAACAAATTTATAAATCATGTCAATGAAAAAAGAAATTTTATCAGCTATTAAAAAGAAATTATTTGACCTGAATTCTTATTCTCTAATGGAACTGATTAGAAAAATCTCCTAAAAGTGCCCTATGCTATGATCTTCTGCTAGTCTTTGGTCCTTGAAATGGCTAATTCTCCCCAACACTCTCCTAATTTAGAGGGGGAAAAAATCAAGTTGATTGGAAATCTATCTATTAAAAGACAACTAAAGCTCTGCAAAGCATCAGTACACTTAAGAGAGGTTTATATGTGAACAGTTCCACACCACTATATATCCTATTTTCAGCCGAAGTTGAAAGGAGATGTTGTCATCTACCTCTCAGGGCTGCTTTTAGTTTCCATTGGGAATGACCACAAAATAATAATGTTTGGATAACAATTTATTTTTTATTTTAAAAAATGCTTATCTCTTAAATATCCAAAAGGAACATAATTGTATATAATCTTGGTCTGTAGAACAATATTTTGTGTCATTAATGGTCCAGAGATAAGATAGGTTTTCCCTTGTTATTCTGTATGTTAGCATCTATTGTCTCCTCACAGCATTTATCATCTTTTCTACTTAGACAATATATTTATTTACTTTTTTTTTCAGTTTTCCCTAATAACTCTGTTTGCTAAATAGTATAACCTAGTTCTTAATGCAGCACTACATTAAACTACCTCTCCAACAGAGAATAGCAACAAAATTTGTTGCTAACAAATACCTCTTGAATGTTCTATTGTTCAATAAAATCTATGTTTGTATATCTTCAGGATATTTGTTTCATGCGTATGAATTTTGGGAATCATTTTATAAAAAGGAAAATTCCAAAGTGAATTGTTTTAAAGAATTAGTTGTTGTTGTTATTATTATTTATATTATCTTTGCTTTGGTCAGATTTTTCATCTCTGTGACCAAAAGACCTGACAAGAACAATTTTAGAGGAGGAAAAGTTTATTATGAGGCTCATTGTGTCAGAGGTCTCAGTCCATAGATGGCCAATTCCATTGCTCTGGGTCAGAGGAGAGGCAGAACATTATGGCGGAAGAGTTTGATCAAAGCAGGAAAGCAGCTCAGGACATGGCACCAGAAAACAGAGATAGAATCCCCTCACTATGGACAAAATATATATCCCAAGGTCATGCCTCCAATGACCCACCTTCTCCAGCCACACCCTAACTGCCTACAGTTACCATGCAGTTAATCCCTATCAGGCGATTAGGTTAAGGCTCTCATGACTCAATAATTTACCTCTAAATGTTCTTGCACTGTCTCACACATGAGTTTTTGGGGGATACCTCATATCTAAACTATAACAGCCTTCATTTTAAACCATAGAGGGGAAGTGTGTTCAGTAATCCTTGCTAGCCACTGAAACCCACCAAAGATATCTTTATAACTGTTGGATATGTAATGGGTGAGTAAACTGACAATGTTAGAGTGCACTAAAAATTACAAATTGCACCACAAAAGTTGTCGAATTACTAGATAATAATCCAAATCAATTAAACTAGATAAGTTATTAGATAAGTAAATTAGCTGAGCAATAAAACATTCTGTTATTTTTAACAATTCATACCACTGTATTAGTTGTCAACTACCTCATTTATCAGCATTTGATATTCTAAGTTTTATGTAAAACAATTTCAAAGGCTGAATAGTGTTTGATACATAGAATGGCAAAACGTAATACTCTCTATTCTCTCTCATTGACCAAGAACAACATGTGTTTTTGACTCTTGTGCTACATCACAATACACAGTTTACTCCCATCTTCTGTACTGGAGAAGCACAAAGGCACACATTTAAATATATGAGTAACCATGCCCAGCTTTGTTAAATCTTGCATTCATATAGGAAGTGGTGAAAGACAAATTGCTAGTAACTGAGCCATATTATCATTTTGCTTATATTCCAAAATGAGTGAACATACCCTAAGTGAAAAAAATATTCTGCTGAGGAATAATTATAAGGAAAACAATAATTGTGCAAACATGAAGAGTTATGTGGACACTTACACTCATTCAAAATTTTAGAATGGAAGGGTTTGTAAGCTAGGAAAGGATGATTGTGTTCAAAGATAATTTACTAATTTAACAAGTAAGAAGTATGATATACAAGAGTAATAAGGCACAGTCTTGAGAGAGAAAAACCTCAAGATCAAATTAACCACGGCTCTCCATGACAGACAAAAGTCAACAGCATAAATTTCAGAATTATTAAGTGGAGAAAAAAGTACATCCAAATATACAGACCTGAGAGTATCTAGCATCCAGAACATAACAGGGTTATATGTCCTTTCTTTTATAAAGTTTCACCCACTGTACACTTAAGACAGGTGCTCACCTTAGCGATGATTCAGCCCTTAGTCCCTACAGCAGACCAAATTATACTTCAGTACTGCTTCCACCTGATGATCTGATGGAATGACTGAAAAGGAAAAAGTGCTAGATCAATACTACAAAGCATTCATGGAGGGAGCTCCTGAGTGGGAAGACAGGAGAGCAAAGGAACAGAGAGAGAGAAAGGGAGAACACATATTGTCGTACCTCAGAAGGAGACTATTCTGAAAAGAAAAGAAAAGGAGAAATAAAAACCTCTTCCTTTAAAAATATGAAGATATACAAATATAAACGAAATACATATTTTTAATTTTTTTGTTTTATTAAGAACACCTAAGGTCTACTCCTTTAATAAAGACACAAAGTTGTACAGCAAAATGAATGGATTTAAAAACATAGTGCCTAGGTAGAAGAGAATATTCTTCAGTTGTAAAGAAGCAGGAAATCATACAATATGCAACGGCCAGTCCAGAAGGACAATTGTGCATCATTCAAACTTATATGAGGAGTCCAGAAGAATGCAAAGAGCAAAGAAGAGACCAATGGCTCCCAAGGCTGGGGGAAGTTGCTAAAAGATACCTGTTATTAATATAAAAATATTATGTAATACAGGTAAATGTGTTCTGGATGTGATAGATGTGGTATAAATAATTAGATAAACTGTAGCTTTAAACTATTCTATTTGAGTACATATATTTTAAAAACTATAATTTAAAATAAATATATATATATATGCATATAAGCTTTGAGTGATGGTGTTATTAGAATTATTAAAATTGGATTATATGCACTAATTTATTCTAATTTGATTTGATCATTTGCTTATATACCCTTTCAGTAATCTAATCCCCTCAAGTTATTTATACTCTTCTAAAATACCTGTGATATTGGAACCTCATTCTTTCAACAAAGACTTGAATTATATAGAGATTTTTATCATTTCTGTAAAAAGATAATATATTCTCTAAGCTGGCTATAATTTCTTTCCCTCAATTTCTAGTGCTAAATTTTGAAAATAATTTTAAAATATTTTATCTCTAAGTACATTGATTGTGGTTTTATTAAATTTAGAAAAACAAAATATAATTTTCCTAGAGGCTCGACATTATTTGATTATCCTTATCATGAGTTTCCTTTGGGGTAGTTTCTTTTAGCATACTTTAATTACTTCTTTTGATCATTCTGCTTTATAAATGTTTTTGCTCTAGTAGTGATAATTATAACCGGATAGAAAATTATCAACTCAGTTAATCATATAAGACTAATTTAATGATCATTGATACAATTTTTAAGACAACAGTAATGGTTTGTATGTAATGATAACCTGGATTTGGCTAAGCAGTTGTTTTTGATGTAAATTAGAAAGATAATAGCTTTTCTAATCTCCAATATCTTAATGTATACCTTCTATCTTTCATAAGGTAGAATTCCAGTAGTGGACCGAGCAAGGTGTTTAGAGTTGATTAGAATTGGGTGCAGATTTTTATCCTGCCACACATCAACTACCTGTTCCAGAACAGTTGTTTTAAACTCCACTTTGTCATCTGTAACATAAGGACAGTAACACCATCCATGCTGGGTAACTGTGCGATAGTCTTTGTAGAGTACCTGGCAGAGCAATTAAAATTGGAATTGTCAATCTGACACAATGTCAGATACAGTGTGCTTGTAGATATCTAAATTAAGGTGGAAGTATGAAGAAGAGTCTTCATTCATTCCCTTACTCTGAATTTTGATAGGCTAAAATTCTTAGGGTTTTATAATTAATATGAATACAGGAGGCATAAAATTAAACAAAATACAGTGAGACTGCATTGTTAGCAAAATAGATGTGAGAGTAGGCATAAAAAAACAGGGGAGGGCTCTAAGTAGTTACAGTCTGAGAATCCATTGTTGTAACACGGATTTTCCATCAGATCCTATAGCGGACTTCAGGGCACTAGAGATGACTCCATGTTTCAGGTAGAATTATACATGAAGTTGACTCTTCTGAAGTTGACATGTCTTCTTCCATGACATGTAAGTAATATCTTTGACTTTCACACACACAGCAAATGTTTTAAAAATTAATACCTCTTTTTTCATCTTATATAGTGGGTCAATAAATAGAAAGCATTGGTGTTTTTAATTATGAATCTTGCATCTCCCCAGTTATGTGTGCATGTTGGCAGAGAGTAGAAACAATTAGAGAGCAGGTGCATGTTAGAATAGAAGTTCAACAAGAAGAATAGGTGAGTCTTCTTTTTAATAAACAAATTCTGTAATTCAATGCTCAGAGTAGGTGTTCATGAAAAGAAATGTAAACCCATGTACCTTTATAATGACATATTTCTTTGGGTTTCCATCTTAGAACTCAAATAACACATGATTTATATCTAAGAATTTCAAAGATGAGGATGAGGTTTTAAAAAAAGAATAAATGAAAAGTATAGTCAATAAAAATTATGACGAAACCTAAAAATCATCCAGTTTGCTTTCATTCATTGTATCTAATGACACTCTCATAGCCCCCTACATTTTCTTGCAAGCCTGTTGCCAGTGGCATAGGGGGAGGTGAAGTTGTTTGGGGAAACTTGCCTTATACTCTGTCTGGCCCAAGGACCTTGTGTTCTGTGATGCTGGAGCCACAAGTGGTGTTTTCTCATGGAGGTGGGTCTGTAACTCAGTTGCTCTGTTTTCTGAGCTAGTAAAAGAGACTCTTTCCCAGAGCCCTTGCAATATGTGAGAGATGTGAGAATTTGAAGCTTCCATTTTCCACTTTCCTGGTCTTTTGTTTCACAAAAGACAGTTTTTCCTTGATTTGTGGAATTAGTTCTAAATGAAATTGGGAAAGAAATGAAAAGTTAGAGGGAGCTAAAAATGAATTAATGCACTTTTTAATCCTGTTAACCAAATTTTTATTATTGATTTTTAGTTTACATTCTTGGAACTTTCAAATATTTCTATCTCATGGTGTTTTTTATTTACCTCATCATGCATGATTTATTTTTCCACAGATTTATCAGTATGGACGACTGAAATGATTTATGTTTAGATTTAATGCTCTACAAATAGTTATTAAATGCCTACTATTGCCAACTCTATCCTTGGTGTTGGCCACACACGGTTCTTGAATTCATGGTCTAATTGGAGAAATGTCACTAATAAAATAACCAAACATGCAAACGTATGGAATTAAAATTTTGGTAGATGCTAGAAAGGAGTGGTGATTGTGCTAAAAGTGTATGCAAAGTAAAAACTTAAAATAAATGAATAAAAGAAAATAAGCCTATCTTGAGAAAGTGCTTGTGTTGAATCTGAAGGTACGGAAGTGTGGCCCAGAAGGGGGAAGCCTGTGGAAGGACATACACACTGGAACCTTTGCTGACAATGTGTAGGAAAGCCTAGAAGACCATTAAGATTGGAGCATTGGAAGGTGGTAAATTGCAGTTCAAGATGAAGTGGGAGAAGTAGGGCAGGAACAAGCTGGACAGAGCTTGGTTCATGAGCTTTCTTTTCATCCCCAACACAGTAAGGAATTTTAGACAGGTAGGTGGTGTGGTTACATTATATTTGCATTTTAAAAAGCTCAGCTTGTCTTAAAAAGAATGAAGTGAAAAAAAAAAAACAGATGTGGATAGAATACTTAGGAGGCTATTTCAATATCCCAGGAAAAGATGATGATAGCATTGACTAGAATCCATGCAGATGGTGTTTGGGTATAGAAAGAAGTAGATGCTTATGAAATTTATAAAGCTGACTTTATGAAATTAGTAATGGGTTAAAAGTAAAATGAGAGGGAAAGAGAGCTGTGAAACCACCCTAGCTTTGATAAATGAGTTCTGTTATTAGAAATGATGACTATGTGAGAGAGTGCATATGATGATTAGGTAGAGTTAGTTATTACATAATTTATATGTGCACCCAAACAATTATTATATTTGGTAAATCAAGTTCCATCTGTTGGTTTATTTTATAAAGAAGTAAAGAACACTGAGATGGAAAAGAGGCATGGGTAGAATGTGAGGAAGATAGTAAAATTCATGTTAGTCATTATTTGTTTGAGGCCTTTTGAATATCCAAAATAAACTGTTACTAGTCTTTGAATAAGTGATGAGCACTTTAAAGAATGGTCTGAGTTTACATATATATACATGTATATGTACATATATACATGTACACATATACAGTGTATGTGTACATACACACATGTATATATAAATACAAATGTATGTTGCACATATATATATATAATATACATATATAATGTATGTATATGTAAACATATTTATATGTCATTAATCTATGAGTATAAATGCTTTTTGAAAAGAGAGATGAGAAAATGTAAAGCTCTAAAATAAAATCTAGGAAATTTCACATGGACGAGTAGAGAAGCATGCAGCTCTAAATGAGGCCTAGAAAGAGCAGCAGGGCAGTTAGAATGCAATGGGAAGATTGTGACATAAAGTTTATAAAACAAAGCACTTCAAAAAGACAAAGGAGTCAGCATTGTAGAATGCAGCTGAGAAGTAAGAAGAATGAGAATTATCTATTGGATTCAGAAATGTCAGTGTTAGCACAGACCTTACCAAGAGTTGTTATCCCGGTGGAATGTTAGGAATTGAAGCCAGATTAGCATAATTTGGAGATGAGAAAATAGAGATGGTAGGCATAGATAACTCCTTAGGAAACTGGAATCTGAGGAGAGAAAATGTGGAATCGATACTTTTTAATTCCTTTATTCAGGGTTTTTAATGAAATTTTGTTTGTTTTTGTTGTCGTTGTCTTACATAGATTGTGCCTTTTAAAAAATGATGGGAAGGAATCAGGTGAAAGGAAGAGGTCAAATATATAATTAAGCAAATTTTTGTGATTTGGATATGATGTATCCCCCCAAAGTTCCTGTGTTTATGCAGGAATATTTGGAGGTAAAATGATATGATTGTGAGAGCTGTAAGCTAATCAGTCCATTCTAGTGGTATTTTGTAAGCATGTGGAGCGTGGCTGGAGGAAGTGGGTCACTGGGGTCATGCCAGGGAAAGGGTTCATCTTCCGGGTGACCGCTTCCCCTTTCTCTCTCTGCTTCCTGGCTGCCATGAACAGAGCAATCAATTCTCCTCCTTCACACCATTACCCCATGATGTCCTGCCATACCTTGGCCCAGAGCAACAGAGTTGGCCCACCATACACTCAATCTTTGAAGTCCAGTATGATACCATTGGAGATTCCAATAGAGAAATAAAGGCATAGCAAAGCAGTAAGACAACATTAAGACCCAAGAGGACTTTAAGAAGCTGGCTTACCAAATGTTACTGGAGGAAGCTCAAGTCTATGTCCAAGTTTTTGGCATCTCAAACAAAGAATTGAGCAAGACATATAGGAGAAGTGGCCAGAATGTAGATCTGTTGAAAGTGAAAGATTGGGCCAAGCGGGAGAGAATGGCTCAAGGTTCCCAACCAGGAACCCAGCAGCTTATATCTGCCTTCCCAAGGGGATACCCATATGGGGTGGTACTTTCCTTGTTCCTATCAATGCTCAGGTGGAAGTTCCCATAGAAACAGGTACATTGACCTGTGATGTGGATGACATCTTGGTATATTCTGCCATCTTGTTATTCTTAGTCTCCTCCTTCAGTGGGAGAGATGACACAAAGCGTAGGTGTGTATACAAGTCAGTTTGTGTGATTCGTGTCATGAATAATTATAGCGAATTGGAAAGTTTTTCAGAAAAACAGAATAAGATTCACAGGGGGGTATTTCAAGGCTTTGTAGTTAGGTAATTATTAATTAATGATGGATCAAATCTAACCAGTTTTGAACCTTTCTCAAGCAGTGCTCTGCTGCTTTGTTAAAGGCACAGAGAAATTTGGTGTGTGTGGCTCATTCAGCCTTATGGTTCATCTATACAATGCAAAAAGACATGTAGGTACACCTGAATTATGTCATTAAAATTTTTTAAAATTTCCAGCTTAATGAAAAGAGAAGTAAGGAAAGAAGTCTGATATATCAGGAAACATTAAGAGCAAGAGCACAGGACTAGGGAGTCTAATTGTGTTTTAGAAATGGTTGTAAAATATATGTTGTTATAATAAAGGTGGAATTGGAAGTATGGTCATTAGAGATGGTGGCAAGTTTATTAGAGATGCAGGGAAGATGGATAAAGCAGAGCAGGAGGGAAGGATACTGGGTGAGGCTGGGCTAGGTATTCTATTGTGATGATGGATCATTAAGGTGAATATCGGCATCAGAGAGATAAATATGAGCATTTGGTTGAAAAAGATTTTGAGCCTACTGCCACAGTCTTCAGTGAAAAAGGGCGAGTGGGCAGATGTTAATAACGAGAAGGTGCTCTATGTAATAGCATGTGTTTCAGAAAGAGAAGCAATCACGTGGGAGCTTTAGTGGGGAGCAAGAAGGATGGCAATCTCTTCCTGACCATGAATTTCACAAGATGGTGAGAAAATAGCCAATGTTCAAGAGACTGGTATCCCAGACCAGAATTCAATTAAAATGTTGGGTTAAAGGAAATTCTGATAAAAGGTATGAGGCATGAATCTTTGCAGGTTTTGGTGGCAGTTGCAGAAGGTGTCAGAAAGATTTGGAAAGTGGGATTAAGTAACAGGTTAATCCTTAAAAAAGGAGACAGGTTAAAACTTGCTCAATAACTGAAGTAAGAAAAAAAAATAATTGAAACATTTGTAAAATAAAGCAACCAAGGACAAACTAAAACATCTAAGCAATTATTTCATTATAAGTATCTTTCCAAGTACTTTTTAAAATGTATGTAAACCTTTAGCAGAAATGCCACCAAATGCTAACTCATGTGTAAATTTTATTTTTAATTTAACTGAGTGTACATACCATTGGGTGCTGTCCTGTTGAAAATATTCTTGAGTGTAACAGATGAAATGTGTTTTACAATTTGTAACATTCCTATTATAGAGTATAAAGACACGGGAACAATTGTACACCAAAGACAGACGATGTGAAACATGAAAGATATACGTAAAATTGTTTCTCAGAAGGGAATCCAGACCCAAAGGGCAATGAAGTGTACAGCAGTATAATTGCAGAGACATGTTTCCAAGATAATTTTAAGTGAATTGTAACTATTGAAGACACATCTAGCTTGGTTTTTGTTTTTAGTTTTGTATTATGAATGTTTTTAAAATATTCTGGTATTTGACATCATAGAATATAAAATTTCAGAGAAGTAACTGAAAAAATTCAAAACATGGTAGAAGACAGGATGGATAGGTCTGGGTCTTTATTATGGTCTCTATTCACCACTTAGTAGCTGAAGGTCTTAACTGAGTTAGTTAGATCCTCTGAAGCAGTTTCTCCATTTGTAAAATAAACATCAACATAGCTACTAGGAAGGTTGCTGGGAGGAGTAAGTGAAATTATGCGGATAGTTTATGACAACGAATCCAACCCAGGAACTGCCCGGGAACCTCTCCTGGGTTATGCAGTTATCACTGAGCATGGACTCAAGTAGCAAAGGTCCCAACTTTGCTACTTGATAGCTGTGTGGCTTTGTGGGGGTTATCCGCCCACCTCTCCTCTACAACAGGAGATACAGGAATAGGAAGCAGCACCCTTTCATAGGACTGTTGTCTGAATGAAACAACACATATGTTTTAGAACCCAGGTTGTGCATCATAGTAAGTATGCAATACATATTTATTTGTAAGAAGTTCATTAAAATGATGCATTAACTATAATATAGTATTGATAAGTTGTCGTTATTATTAACAGATTGAGGATGTTTTGTTAGGGTTATCTATTCAAGAAGGTGAAAATATACGAAAGTAGAGTCCCAGTGGACCCACGGGCTATTTTTTTTTTTTTTAATCACTCCAAGGTACTGTTTCACTCTTTGTAGATAGTCTAAATGCTTTTTTTTTTTTTTTTTAAGATCAGTATAATTTAGGATAACGATCTGCCAAGAAACTCACCTAGGACTGTATGGAAAGTTCTTTCCTGCCTTTTGGTCAGCTTTAG
The DNA here is from genome assembly GCF_045843805.1 of Urocitellus parryii. Lineage (NCBI taxonomy): Eukaryota > Metazoa > Chordata > Mammalia > Rodentia > Sciuridae > Urocitellus > Urocitellus parryii. Next base: position 45,989,414 of record NC_135544.1, read on the forward strand.
GTCTTCTTCCCTTTTCTCTGCCAGTTTTTTCCAATGCCTGTGCAGCAGTTTAGATGTAATTACAAACATCTGGTCCCACTGACTTCTCCTTAATTTTACAGTTATTGCTCAAGCTCCCAACACTCCTTTTAGAAGTACCATTTTATTGTTCATTTAGAAGAAATGAGGCAACTCTGAGTGCAATATGGTTGCTGTGAAATAAGTAATTTCTGGCAACCCATAGAGACAATGTTTACTACTTTGTTCTTGGTAAATACATGTGCATTTTTTAGAACATATTACTTGGGGGTAGTATTTACTTTTTTATCCTGTTATAAGAAGGGGAAACAGAGAAGGTTAAGATTATTGGAAAAGACGTACAATTTTCATTTGGTTTGCTCATTTTCCCACACCTGTATTAATTATTTAGCAGATAGTTCTCACAGTTTCAAGGAGGGAAAATAAATGATTTTCTAGAATAACTCTCACAATATTCTTATATCTTATATAATCTGCATAAAGTAGAAATTAAAATTATTAAAATCTTGAGAAGATTAGATATTCCCAAATCTTTCATCACCTTTGAAAAAGAGAGTCTCACTGACTGGAACAAGAAAAGCACAAAATATCAACTTAGTAGAATATGAAGAAACTGGACTTTATCACTTGATACATCAGGGTTGAAATCTTACCCCACTATATGATGAATATGTAATATTAAGGAATATCTTCTCTCTCAGCCTCTCTAAAGTAGAGGTAACAATACCCATCAAGGTATACTTTGAAAATTTAATGCAATCATAAGAATTATGTACAGAGTACAGTGCATTACTCATAAATTTTCCCAGAATTTTTCTTTACTTATTAATAGTCTTACTTGGCATTAAAAAATAAATAAAAACACATTTCATTTGTACATATGCACATTGATCATCACTGAGCAATTTGGGAGGTTTTAAGTCCTAATTTAAATGCATTAGGAGGACACATGATGGTTTAAAAAGTAGTTAAACTTTCTCTTAGAGCAAAAGTATTGCTCATGCAAGATTTAATGTAGAATGCCATCTTTTACTTTGCCATTCTAACCTAGCCATTAGTAAGCACTTCACTTTTCTGGACAAACAAGTCAACCATTTTCTGTTTTTATTAATATGTCTGAAGTCAGCAATTGCAGCCTTCTCTTTCTACCTTAATGTTTTTAATGATACCGACCATTTTCTAACATAAATGCACTTTTACCAGTTTCAAAAGCCAGTAGAAAAAGATTTTCAACTTTTGTAAATTTACTGTCTTCAAAAAAGAGATTCTAACATTTTATAATATTATAAAATTTTGATATAATTTCAACTTTTTAAATATAATTTCAATATGTCACAGTTATATAGTGTAGATAGGGTTTTCTTTATTTTTTAGTTAGTTATACGTGATAATAGATGCACTTATATACATTGATATATCATACATAGATGGGAAATAATTTCTCATTTTTCTGAGTATACATATTGTAGGATCACATTGGCCAGTCACCTACATACATACAGTAATAATATCTGTTTCATTCTACTATCTTTCTTATCCTCATATCCCCTACCTTCCCCTCCTTTCACTTCCCTCTACCTAATCTAAGGTAATGCTATTCTTGTTTTTTTTTTTGCATTACAATTCTTAAAACACATATACACCACAATTTTTGTATCTCTGTATATAAAATATGTTGACACCCAATTCAAGTCTTCATACATGTACTTTGTATAATGATGTCCATCACATTCCACAATCCTTGCTAATCCCCTGGCCCCTCCCTTTCCCTCCCACCCCTCTTCTCTATCTAGAATTCATCTATTCCTCCCATACTCTCCCTCCCAATCCCACTATGAGTCAACCTCTTTATATCAGAGAAAACATTCCGTGTTTGGTTTTTGGGGGATTGGCTAACTTCACTTAGCATTATCTTCTCCAACGCCAGCCATCCATTTTCCTGCAAATGCCATGGTTTTTTTCTTTTTTAATGCTGAGTAAAATTCCATTGTGTATATATGCCACATTTTTTATCCATTCATCTACTGAAGGATATGCTGGTGGGATTGCAAATTGGTGCGGCCAATTTGGAAAGCAGTATGGAGATTCCTTGGAAAACTGGGTATGGAACCACCATTTGACCCAGTCAGTCCTCTTCTCAGACTATACCCAAAAGACTTAAAAACAGTATACTACAGGGACACAGCCACATCAATGTTTATAGCAGTACAATTCACAATAGGTTTTTCTTTATAAACAAGACAACTGGAAAGAAAATAAATGATTTGCACAAAGTTATGTAATATCTTTAGACTATAAATGGATTCTGTTTTCTGACTTTTAGTTCATCACAATCTCTATTATGTGACAAAGTTTCTTTACTCTGAATGATATGTAACTAACAGCAAACAATTTCATAGTTATGCTAAAAATATTTTCCCAATATTACTTATTGACCTCTAGGATGTGTAGTATTTGTGATTAGCTAGTTTATAAGTTGATTTTTAACTAAAACTGCTTAATAATCAGAATCTTGTATATGAAAAAATCAAATGATTAAAAGGAATTTATGTATTCACATATGTGAATATAACATGCTTTTAGTTTTGTTCCTTTTTAAAAACATTTTAAAAATATTCTTAAAGTTGTTTTGACCCCAGTGTCTCGCTTGTGCTAGGCTATGAGCACTCTACCATTCTACTGCTGAGCCACAATCCCAACCCCTCAGTTTTTCTCTTTACTCTCACTCTAAGTACAATTGACTGCTGGGTGCAGTGGTGCATGCCTGTAATCTCAGTGATTTGAGAGGCTAAGGCAAGAGAATTGCAAGTTCAAAGCCAGCCTCAGCAACTTAGTGAGACCCTAAGCAACTGAGCAAGATCCTGTCTCTAAATGAAATATTAAAAAGGACTAGGGTATGGCTCAGTGGTTAAGCACCCCTGGGTTCAATCCTGGTACTGGAAAAAAATACAATTAACTACTTACAGCTTTGTGAAATCAAATGTATCCTTCTGATTGGGTTAATAAAAATGCAACTGTGTATTGTCCTGAGGAAATTGAAGGGCAGAAGGATAAGCTCATGGTTAATAATTCTTATTTACAAATGAACTACAAGAATAATAAAGTATTTGAGCAGAACTGAGGCAAGATAACTAATATACAGAGCAACTAAAATGAGAGGTTTAGAGTCAGTATTTTGGAGGGTCAAAGAGGGGTTTAAATTCCAGTTTCTCCACTGACTACCTCTATGATAATTGACCACTCTGGTTCTTAGATTCTTTCTCGTTGAAACCATGGAAATTCATGGACTTGAAAATTTTTTTGACTGTGTTCAAGACTCAAATACACAAATGATCGATCATGGAACTTTAAGCAAAACTAAGTCCCTAATCCTAAGTCTACAAAGTTCTGAAAACTCAATGATTTTCCTAGATCATGTGACCATAATACCCCACCCTTTTTGAGTTGACACAAACTCCTTACAGTTTTTACTTACCCACTGAGTATGAAGAATTCTGTTTTGCTGCTAATATCATCCTATATCCGGTTATATTCTTATCCAGTTTATGGCTCACGTATCATATTGCTTTCCCAAATAAAATAAATAAAAACTTCTGAATTTTAAAGTTCACTTAGTCTCAAAAGTTTTGAATCGAATACTGTAGCTCTATAGCTAGTATCTGTAAGCATGAGCATCTTCATTGAGGAAATGAAGGTAAAAACTGCATGAGTGTATTAGTCAAGTTTCAACAAGGAAATAGAGCCAATAGGTGATGTAGTATTATAGTCAGGTATTGACTCATGCTATTATGGAGACAGAGAGTCTTACCATCTGCCTTCTGTAACCTTAGAACCTAGGAAAGCTAATATAAATAGCATTGATTAGCATTTGGTTCTGAAGACCTGGGAGCCAAAAGTATCAAGAGTGCGAGAACATCACTATCCCACCGCTAGCAGTCAGGCAGGACCATTCAACTTTCTTCCACGTAATGGATTGCATGATGTCCACTTACACTGGTGAGAACCATCTGCTTTTTCCTCAGCCCACCAATTCAAATGATAATATCTTCTGGAACCCTCTCCAGGACACCCATGAATAATGTTTAATCAGCTATCTAGGTATCCTGTGGCCCAATCAATTGACACATCAAATTGACCATCACGTTGATTACTAAATTGTTATGGAGATAAAATGACATCATCTATGTGAGGCACAGTGCCTGGTAATGGTAAGTATTAATAAATATAAATCCTTATCATTACACTAAAGCTTTCTCAATGTCTAGGACCATGGATTCATTCTAGTAAATTTTCTAGGCTTTACCTTTGTCTATAATTGAATTAAATTCCCTTTTCCTCCCAATATACCCTATCAGCCAAGGCAGCAGAAACTTGATTCTGCTGTTCCCCATCTCCCCTCTCTATTTGGTTAACATTGAAAATATTTAGAATTTTTCCTTTTGTTTTCTTTTATTCTTTGCAATCAGGACATCTCCAGAATAGCATGGTGGAAGAAGATGTTTTCAAAGTGACTTTTATCATGATTGTAATTACCTTTTAATTGTCTGTATGTTATATTTATAATCTACTAAAATAGTGAAGTTTGAAAGACATTTTCTTAAAACACTCATGTTTTGTGTTTATAAAAGTAATACAATCAAAATTTTCCTTAATTTTTAATTTTGAATTCAAACAATATTTTGTGAATTTTTTTAGGATGAGAACTTTAAAGTTAATTATAGCCTAGAAAAAAATTTTCTGCCATCAGAAATTATTGCCATATGAATAATGTGCTGAAGAATTTCAGGGACCAGCTAGCCATTATAAACCCAGAAAATTATAGGCTAGAGGGGAAGAGATGGATTCACCCACACACTTTGTTTCTTAGGGCCCAGAGAAGCAGTAGATCAGATAATTTTTAGATAAAACTTTGTATTTGCTACTTTTTTTTTTATACCAGGGATTGAACCTGGGGCCATTTAACCACTGAGCATATCCCTAGCCCTTTTTATTTTATTTTCTTTATTTAGAGGCATTGTCAGTAAAAGTCCATTAGGGCCTTGATAAGTTGCTGAGACTGGATTTGAACTCACAATCTTCCTGCCTCAACCTTCCAAGCCACTGGTGTATTTGATACTTTATAAGAGAAGATTAAAGGAAAAAAATCATGAAAATTCAAAATATTGTTGGTCATTCTTAAATTTATTTATGATTAATAATTTTTTAAAATAATATTTAATTACAGATTGTAGAAAGCACCATTATCATTCTGAGCTTAATATTTCTAAGATCTTTAATTGGTTCAGAGTGGGGCATCCTGAGATTTGCACATTGAACTGTCTGGGATTCTCGTTTTTGTTTTTGTTTTTTCCCCTCCTCTTTCCTTCACTTTGTACAACTTTGGCACCCTCACTTTCCTATATCACCAATGAGGTCTAAATTTACAAGGATAATCCTAGAAACGGATTCTAAAGGGCACGGCTCCTAACATCAGTCTTTCCTAGTTATATCTTGGTGGTCAAACAACTGGAGTTGTTTCCCAGTCTAATTTTGCATAGAGCTTCTCAAATGACACCATTTGCAAGACATATTACCAAAGGAATTTTGAAACATAACAAAAGTGTGATTTGGGGGGAAGCCATTGAACGAACAAAGATTACAATGTGAGAGGACGGACGAACTTCATTGAAAATCTATAGCATTGCTTCTATTATTTCAATGTTTTTACTATACAAACCATCCTTAACATTTTATTTTGTTTTTATTTTAAAGTGCTTTAATTTTGACTACAAAATGACCACATATATATCACATATGTGTATTGCTTGACTTTTACCTGTATATGTATATATATAGATATGTATATAATAACCCAATGTATGTTATACGAAAGAAATTATATCTTTAGCACATAATAATATCCCCAGTGAGTAGTATTCATCTCCTGTAGTACTGGCTTTTCATATAAATTGTGACCTTTTCCTCTGACTTATTCTGAAATCATGGAAGACTTCATAATGGAAGAGAGTAGGACAAATAGCAATTTAATATTTTCAATTCTTGTGGAAATTTTCTCCTACCAAAGAGATGGGCAGAAATGGTATTTGTGAGTCAAGTACTATTTTGAAATAAATAGAAAAAGTGTGAAATATTATAGATGCCATTATAAAATGCAAATAGTACAGCTGAGTGGATTAGACAAGGAGGTCTCAGCTGAATTTTCTTGAACTATTGCTTTATAAACACTGGTCAATGTTTTTCTTCTTACTCTCAGTAAGACACTTTGCACACCTCAGAGCTAGGCTAGTCTTAAACAAATCATGATCTTAAAGTTTCCCCAATTTTTAAAAGGCTTTAATCATCTCAAAGCATTGGAATTCTAAATTTAAAATTGTTTGTTGTTAATTGTCATGCAGGATAGGGTTAGGTAAAGAGAAGGAGGTGAAATGAATGCTGAGAATCATCCTGCAAAGGTACAAGAAGAAAAAAAAGAGGAGAAGGGAAGAAAGAGAAGGCTTGAGGTTTGAGTAGTAGAGATGGTGCTAGGCTCTGAAGCCCCGCATTTTTACCAGATGGTTGAGCTAGTCCACTCTGACCTCCAGCCAAACAATGTAGTGCTAACATGGGCTTAAAATGCATCCCTATTGTTCTTTCTTTACAATGCCATTTCTCCATTCCACGCCTCATTTGTACTCATTTTAGCAATGCTATTTCTAACTCTGAAAAACATTTTTTTTTTTTTGCGAATCAGTATTAAATTTCCAAAACATACATTGAAATGCCTTTCAATTAATACATTTAAAATTTTGTTGAAATGGAAGCATTTAAAATTCAGGCAAAAGAACTTAACACTAAACAAGGTCAGTCACACTGGCAGGACTGCCGATTGTGTACTTGAATCAGAAATGCTTATCTAAGAAAGCCAGGTAGTTACCATGGAGAAAGGATGTTCCAGACAGCAGGTGATTAGTGGAATGGACATTTTATTTTATGTGGGCAGGAGTTATTATTGGGTTTTGGTTAGCTGTGAATTTCTTTGCAATTATGTTGCCTCATTGGAGATAAACTAATGTCACTTAGTATCTGCATGTAATTTTTTTCTCTCTCAAAATACTGTGTCACAAAACAGCACAACAAAGCTAGCAGCCCAGGAAATGTGTAGGAGTAAAAAGAAAGAATAGTAGGAAAGAGCCTGATTTTTGCTATGATTACCAACATAATCTGTGAGTAATGACTAAAGACAATGCTGTAATTCAGAAATAGAAGTTTAGAAACTACTATTAGAAAAATGTTAATCCTTCACATGAAACAATTGAAAATGAAGCTAGCAAATAGTATGGAAAAAAATACAGAAAAACATTAAAAGTTTAAAAAAGAAATTCCACGTATGATTTCACTGTTTTGAATTGACTTAGTTAAGTACCATTATATTTTAAGCTTCTTTCCATTTTTGGTCTGCATTTTTATTTAATTAAAATAAATTTCATATATAAAATGCTCTACTTTTATTCTTTCTATGGCACGTATGATTTCACTGTTTTGAATTGACTTAGTTAAGTACCATTATATTTTAAGCTTCTTTCCATTTTTGGTCTGCATTTTTATTTAATTAAAATAAATTTCATATATAAAATGCTCTACTTTTATTCTTTCTATGGAAATAAAGGCAATTTCATAAATTACGAATTCTCCATTAGTATTACTTTAATAGCTAAATAATATTTATCAAATGGGTATGTCAGGTTTTATTCCCCAATATCACTATTGTGAAACGCTTGGATCACTTTTACAAATATTTTTGGACATAAGAATTCTTTTGGTAATTTTTAATTATTTTCTTGCACTAAATTTCTAGAAATGAAGTTATGATAGATGGGATGAAAATGGTAAAAGTCATTTGGAAAAGAGTACTAAGTTCTTTCAAAATTGCAGTTTACATATTTGTAAAAAGTATATGAATACCCATTCCACAAGTGTGTTAGTTCATTTTTGTTACTCTTGACAGGTTCTACTGCTCTACTCTGAGGCATTAAAAAGAAAAAAAAAAAAAAAGGCCTATTTGGCTCACAGTTGTAGAGGAAAAAATGGTGCCAGCATCAGCTCAGCTCTGGTGAGGACCTCATGATACATGGGACCATATGGCAGGAGCACATGTGGGAACAAGAGATCACATGGTCAGGAGGACACAGAGTAATGCAGAAGTTCCAGTTGTTCTTATAACTACTCCCTTTAGTGAACTAACTCAGAATCCCAAAAGAACTATTATTCCCTTGGGTCTAGAGACAGAGCTCAGTGGTAGATTGCTTGCCTAGTACACAGAAGACCCTGGGTTTGATCCCAGGACCAACCAACAAACAAATCCACACTCTCTCTCCACTTTGCCATAGTAAATACCATGCCTTAGCAGTCAAGTCAGATACAACACATAACAACACACATTTGTATATCCATAAGCTAAAATTCATTTTGCATTTTGTTTTATTTATATGTTTATTAGCCATTTATATTTTCTCTTTGGAAATTGTCTGTGCACATATTGCCCCATGTTGCTACTGACATTAGTGCTATTCTTTAAATAACTCCTTTGTGAAAATTTTAGTAAATATTATTCTAGATTTTTAAAGGATTTTATTTTAAAAACTGAAGCACTTGCTATTTGCTTTGTCCATCTTATGTGATATTTCATTAGTTGAGAATTTAATATTTCTTTAGTTGGGAATATTTCCATTGTGAGTGACCACACTGTTTTGGACAAAGTTGGGTAGATCTGCTGGTCCATCAAGTTGGGAAGGGGACATACCTGGGCAGGAGAAGTTGAGACTGAATGCCACTAAGATGCTTTCTTCTCTCTCACCTCCCTTCCACTGGCCAGTTTCATTTTCTCCTTGCAGTCAGCAAGTGGTCAGCAGCCATTCATGACCTCCCAGCTCTGCCACTAGAGAGTAAGTGCCTCCCTGCTAGAGCCTTCTTAAGAATGGATTTCAGTTGTCACAGCATGGGAACATGCCAAAGGAGAAGGTGGGTCTGATTATGCATATTAGAGGACCCCACTGGCACCTATGGTTTCATGGGGAGGAGGGGGTAGATATCCTCAAAAGGATCTAGGACATTTCCTGTAATAAACACAGGGGAAAAAAAAGATACTGGGCTGACAAAAAAGAAATTGGGACTCTGAGGTGGGATGAGACTTTTCTTCAATGTTCGGTTGGAATCTGTTTCCCTGTTTGGGGTTTACAGGGCTTCATAAACATGCTTTCAACCCTTAAGCTCTTCCCTCTCACCAGAATGTGGAGCCAGCTGAGAAATATAGGAGGGCATCAGACAGACGGCAATTAACGCATTGATTGTCTTGCTTATATAATGCTTTTTGGAGAAAACAGCATACTTATTGCCCAACAATTGGGTTCTTAATGTGGAACTTTTTAATTGAACTTATACCTTTCTGTTTCAGGCCTGCACTTAGTAAGTACAGGGCCTTTCTTTGTAAGCTTAATACTGGATGAATGGCATATCTAAGTACCTTCCTTGGGTTATTTGTTTTATGATATTAAGACTTTTGAGTTCTTTATATATCCTAGAGATTAGTGCTCTATCTGATGTGTGTGTGGTAAAGATTTGCTCACAAAATGTAGGCTCTCTATTCAACTCACTGATTGTTTCTTTTGCTGAGAAGAAGTTTTTTAGTTTGAATCCATCCCATTTATTGATTCTTGATTTTAATTCTTGCATTGTAGGAGTCTTATTAAGGAAGTTGGGATCTAATCCAACATGATGGAGATTTGGCCTATTTTTTTCTTCTATTAGGTGCAGCATTGCTATTTTAATTCCTAGGTCTTTGATCCACTTTGAGTTGAGTTTTGTGTATGGTGAAAGATAGGGATTTAATTTCATTTTGTTGCATACGGATGTCCAGTTTTCCCAAAGACAGGCAGATCCAAGTATAGAGGGCATCTCCCCTGAGAGTGAATAGACTGAAACTGAAATTAAGATCTCCAGATATCACAGGATTGAGTGGTTGGTGCAAATAGATTTCTCAGAGTTCTAAAACAAACAAAAACCTCTGGGTCAAGCATTTTGACAAGGTAAGAGAAGAGCAAGGGAAAAGAGGCTTTTCTGCTGCTGAGCCTTGTGTCTGTGTATATGCTGTGGCCATTTAAATCGATATCAGTGACCATCATTACTCGGCTCTGCCATCGTCACTGACATTCTGGCATAGGATATGCAACTACCTTAATTTTTAATGGGGCATCATGGTTCAATGTCTTCAAACCTGTTTCCTCTACAGCATAAAGAAAATTTGGAGTCTGTCTTAGTCTGGTTTGTTGCATGAGGGAATATTTGAGACTGTATTTTTTAAAGGGATTTATTCAGCTCGAAGTTCCAGAAACTGGAAAGTTAGGATCAGATTGCTACATCTGCTTCAACTCATGGCAGAATGCAGAAGGCAAGAGGATGTGTGGGGAAGAGGCAAGAAACAGAAAACCTTGCTTATAACAACCCACTCTTGGGGTAACTGACCCAGTCCCATGAGAAAAGCTTTAGTCCATCCATGTGGGCTCTACCTTCATGACCAACAGCTTCCCACTAGGCCCTGCCCTGCAATACTATTACATCAAGGATCAAACCCATCACAGATTTTGGTGGGAACAAGCCGTATTCAAACCACTGCAGAGCCAAATGAGTGATCTATAGAGCCTAATGTCCTCACGTTTTACTTTCATCTAGGACTATCAGATTGCAATTTAACACTATTTTTCATGTTGCCACAGCTGTGCACTAAAATAAAAATCTAAGTCTAATATCTGAGTTCAAAAATATCATTGCCAAATTTTGCCTTGCAACTTTGCTTTGGGGTTTAAACACATTTGCCTTTATATCTTTGAGAAGCCATGTCTTTTACAAAGTTGTTGTTTGCTTACAACTGAAATTGCATTTTTTTTAAAAAGTGAGTGAGTATGTATATTAATTGTATATATTAATTGCAGAAATCCATATTGCCTTATTTTTTTCTACCTTTCAATAATGGTCCAGACACATTAGCTAGATTAAACAACTAGCTGATGTGTCTGGACCATTATTGAAAGGTAGAAAAAAATAAGCTATTTAAAGGCTTCTTGGGTGGGCATAACTTTTTCACAGTCTCATCTCCAGGTTGGAATCATTGCAATTTCCAAAAGGGGCATAGTTTTCAAGTCAGTAATTTGAAAAATAGAAGACTAAGAGCAATGAGAGTTGGACATGCAGCCAAAAATGAAAACAAGACAGAGAGTAAAATAGGATAGAATGCCTGGAAAAATGATGAGATGCAAATGAGACATGTCTACATTTTTGTGGCTTTAATGCACCAAAATGTCTATTAATGCTAATAGACATTAGCACACATTTTAGATCTTCATGAATGACTGATTCAACTTTGCATGAATGTCATTTTATTATACTTATAGGTCTTTGGAAGATAAAACCTCATCTATTTGACCCTCAATTATTCCCAGAAGAAGTGGAAAACCAGGAAAGTTTTAATAATATTGATTTAGTCTAGTGACTTTGCTTAATATATAGTTTAGTTATTGACTACTGATTTTCTTCCAGGTATTTTTAAAATTCTTTCAGTTCGATGTTCCTATTGAACAGTGGTCTCCAAACTTTACTGTGCATCAGAATCCCCTGGAGAACTTATTAAAACATGGTGCTCTTTCCCAGTTCTAGTCTTTGATTGGAATAGGTCTGAGATGGAGCCTGAGAATTTGCATTTCTGTGAAGTTCCCGGATGATACTGCTGCTGGTCCAAGAATCAACTTCTCAATGCTGTAGAAAATTGGTTGTGATTTGGAACTGGAGGTACCTGATGTGTTCACTTGTCAGAAGTTTCAGTTTGGGGTTTTAAAGGGAGCTAAGTCTCTGAGTGGTGGCTGCTTATTCGTGAAAATTTCTGAGATCTATGTGAATATGGTTTTATTAACAGGTAAACATGCCTTATGAGTATTCCTGTTGTGGTTCTATAGTGACCGTGCTGTAAATAGATCATTTATTCTACTGTAATCTCAGTTTGATTCAGGAGCTGCTCTTCAAGGACTATCTTTTCTCAGTGTTATCTTGCACCTTGAACATTGACTTGTGTAGAAAGGAATGACTGAGGAAAATAAATAAAAGCAAGTCTGTCATGTCAAGAAACACATTTTTATAAAGTAGCTATTGTTTCAGCTGCTGAAATCAGAAATTGAGTGCTTGGTTTACAAATGATTTCAAACAATTCTTCTAAGATGGTCTCATATTTCTGTAAGTTTCTGAAGGCACCAATAAAAACATACTGAAATATACTCTTGACTCTTCAATTGGGATCAGACACTAATTTACTTTTTTTCCTCTCCTAACCCCAAGGATTTGAAATGGAAAGATATGAAAGACTAGTACATTGAGGGAAAAATACCTGATTTCACTTTCAAGCAAAAATGCCTACCATCACCATTCATTAACAATATAATCATCTCCTGCAGCTCTGTGCTTGAGCTGTATATGAAATAGTACCAGAAAGAGTGTATGGTGCAAAGCTAAAGGTCATTTAACACTCACTGGATTTAATTAAAATGCAAAGCTTAAAGACACATATGGATTCAGATCAGGAAAGGGACTCTTTAAGTACATATTTTATAATGAGAAAATATTATTTTAAAACATTCAGAAATAACTTTCCAATGATGTCTAGCCACATGGACCCTCTTTCCAGAAATTTCATCGAGGGTATTTTAGCAAGAATTCAACAGACTTAACAGTACAGGCTGTCTGAGGAAATACTTGAAGATTAATTCGGATGAGTCAAGTAGCAAGCGGGTACCTTTACCTCTCCAACAGCTTGAACATGACCATCTCTGCCATGTGAGTGTGACAGGTCTAAGTCACCATTAGGATAGGCAGGTTACTGACTCCCTAACACCATGTTTACTGTGACTGTGACAAGACACAGGGTAACTTTAACTGATCCACCCTTGGCGCTCTCACCAGAACACAGGGCTACATTTTGTTATTTATCTTTTCTTTTGTAAAAACAATGAGGCCTCCTCAGTAACAATAGGTGCAAAGCTGCAGAGCACAGGCCCTGTGCAAATCAACTGAAATTTTGGTTAATGTTTTTTTCTCAAGAATTGAATGTGTTGAATGCATTTTCAAAATTACTTTTGCTTTCCAATTTCAAACCTTTTCTCGCTGATACAAAGAAATGTTCATAAAAATGCTCCTGTGGAAAACATAGCATTGCGGCAAAGGTGGGTTTTTAAAAAGTAATGATTTTGGTAACCATAGTTATCTAAAAATACAAATATTCATATATTAATTAATGAGTTAATATCATTAAATAAGTAAATTACAGTCTTTTCAAGTGTATCTGGTTTTGTTACCCTACTGCTTTCAGTATTTTGAATACCTGTTTTGTACCTAGCACAGAGCTCCACATTACCAATTTACAGTTTAGGTTCAGAGGTAGAGCGCTCGCCTAGCATGCGTGAGGCACTGAGTTCAATCCTCAGCACCACATAAAAATAAAATACATTGTGTCCACCTATGAATAAAAACAAATATTTAAAAATAAATATATATATGTACACATACACATATGTGTGTATATATGTTTGAATGTATATATTTGTGTGTGTATATATATATATACATATATATGTATATATAGAGAGAGATAAAGAGAGAGAGAGAAATTTATATATCTATCTGTTTAGTCCTGCCATTTTTATTTAAAGGAGGGAACCACAGATAAAGCAAAAATGCACTAGAGCTTTGATAGAGGATAGACAACAGATATTGAAGGTGCAGTCCTATTAAGTAATCCTTTAAGGGAACGGGGGAATTCCTTATTTTTTGAAGGATGAAATAGGGAAAAAGTTCAAGAAATCTAAAGGTAAGTGTTAAACTGGCAACTAAAAGTCCACCAAAACTCTGCAAACAACTACAGTCATTTACACCTTAATTATCTCCTGAAATAGGATTGCTAGTCTATGTGAGACATTAGATTCAGAGGTCTAACAAACATTTAGCACTTCAGCAACCTAAATTTTAAAATTGAAAAAGAAAAGAAAAAGAACTCTCTCTGAGATTTAAAATTACCCCACTGGTAAACTATCTACTCAATACTTTCCAGTAATAAAAAAGAAAAAAAAAAAAGAAGAACTAATACATGAACAACATGGATGAATCTCAAAACCTAACACCAAAGGAAAGAAGACGGTCACAAAAAGTATACGTTTAAATATTCTATTCGTATGAAGTTAAAAAACAGGAAAAAGTTCATTGAAAGTGATAGAAGTCTGACTACTTGTTACCTCTAAGGAAAAGGAATCTACTGAGAAGGGGAAATAGGGAGCATATCAGGGTGCTGAAAGTAGAGAATATTTTGACTTAAGTGAATGCATGTGTGTACACATGTGTCACCCTTCATTGTATCTACCTTAAGAGTAGTGTGCATCACTGGCTGCATGTTTCACCTTAGTGGGGAAAAAAGTAAAAACAAATGACTATAAATAATCCCAGTGATTTTTAGAAATGCAACTTAAACTGTTTAGGCATAGTATCTTCTTCTTCTTCTTCTTCTTCTTCTTCTTGAGAGAGAGAGAGAGAGAAAGAAAGAGAGAATTTTTTTTAATCTTTATTTTTTTTTAGTTTTCGGCGGACACAACATCTTTGTATGTATGTGGTGCTGAGGATCGAACCCGGGCCACACGCATGCCAGGCAAGCACGCTACCACTTGAGCCACATCCCCAGCCCCATAGTATCTTCTTAATAGAACAAAAGTCAGAGTTTACTTAGATAACTTTGGAAAACTTTTAAGTAGATATCTAGGGAAATTTTTTTAAGGAAATGGTTTATAAATATTACAGTCTGTCTTTATATTGGCAGTGTTGGGTTATTTCTAACAGTCCATTTGAAATCCTCCCAAGATCATAAATTTATGGATTATCTCTGACTAAAACAGAAAATTTAGGATTCACCCTTCATAATTTCTGGGTTAAAAACAAAGCAAAACTACAAAAACCCCAGATAAATCATGGAGTTTTGTGGGGTTGTTTTTTTTGGGTGGAGGATGTTTTCTTTCAACAAAAAAAGTTTTTATTTTCTCTCCAATTCCCCAGTGCCACAGTGATGGTATAACAGATTCTTTAAGAATTGCTAATGGAAAGAATGTGGAAGTTAGAGACTGTCTTTTGTGAATGCCAGTTACAGACAGGAGCACCTGGTGTTCTTCCCCTTGAGTATTTCAGCTCACAGTTCAGAAATAGTCTACAGGATTTAAGAGGAAAACAATTGATTTCAGAGACACTTCCAACTCCTTGGTCATTACCTGTTTATTGGCTGATGTGAGAACCAGCCTCATTCCCTGGGGTGTGGAGGCCTACAGCACCTTGCCCCATGTCTTTCCCTGATGGAACATCTGAGAGAATATTTTCATTTAAAAGATTTTCAGTTTCTTCTAGCAATGATTCTTGAGGGATTGTAGAGTCTGAAGACTCTATCTTAGGAAAATCAGTTTAAAAAGTAACACATGAAATAATTGTACTTGGTTTCTTTCTTAAGTGAAATGGAAGTCAAATATATTTCATCACAGAAAATAGGCTACAATTATGTTTTGTATATCTTCTTATTATCCCTGGAATTCTCTCTGCTTAACATATAGATAGACAATTAGAGACAGCTATTTTAAATTATTGCTAATGGCTGTAAATTATTATTTAAAATATTATTATAGTAAAGAGAAGAGATCCTTAAGAATTATATGTTGAGTATATTAATAACATGTATACCAAAGGAAAAATATGTTAAAAAGATAGCATATGCATGCTACTATATGCTGTAAAACACTGGTTTACAATTGATAATAGCATATAATTAAAACTTTAGAATAAAAATAAGAAAAATCAAATTAAAACGTTTACACTTCTTAAACTCTCAGTCACTAAAGAAAGAAATGGTGGTTAATAGATTGTTTAAAGTTTTCTGAAGATATTGAATGTTTTAAAGAAATTTTATCTAGAATCTAGTTAAGAAACATCAAATATTTGTGTGTGTATGCATTAGTATTTTTATTATTAGGTCTCGATTGACTTAAAGTAATATGACTTTTTACATACCGGTTCACAATAGGTTGATTTAACAAAGAATTAAACCTACTTAAATTATTTGTACTTTAACAAGTATTCTGACCACTTTTGCAAGCTATAAAATGTACACTATTCCTCTTCTTATTGGATTAGGAATCTGCCCTTACAACCTCATTTAACTTGACTTCCCTGTGGGCCCTTTTTCCAAATTTCTCATTGGACTAGTGTTTCAACATACAATTTTTTTTGGGGGGGGGGAGGACACCATTTAGTCCATAACACTCCATAGGTACTAATATTTATCCTCTTTTTAAAAAACATTCATTCAACCAAGGGCTCTCAAAACTTCAAATTAAAGGTTTAAGAAACATAAATTGACAGGTGACGAACAACTTGTGTAGATTGATACAGCAGGAGTGGGAGCCGTTTATTGTAGGACAGGAGGGGTATATATACATTCCACACAGCTTATCTTAATTAACATAAACTAGATACAGCAGTCAACCAATAAGGAATCTCCACACTTAATGGTTCGATGATGTTACTTCACAAACCACTCCCCCTGGCAAAATGCCAGGCACCAATCTTGACTTGTTTATAGACCCTAACAGAAATTCACAGACATGAAATATAAATTCAGAAGCTTCTCACGAGTGTGAACAGAATCAAGAGTAAAGACAGCAAACTCAGACCCAGAAAGACACACTTCTACAATTATTGGCACAGAATATCAACCATGTATAATAAGTTAAGAGAAATAAAAGAGAAACTATAGATCATAAATATAATTTATAGAAGACCAGAAGACTTGGGAAAGAATCAGTGAAACTCTAGAAGTGAAAAATGATAATTGAAATTTAAAACTCAGTGGATAAGTTAAGGAGCAGATTGAAAAGATTAGTTCAAGAAAGTTTGGAGAGCTGTAGTAGTAAACCAAGGGTCCAAAACTTAGCACAGAAAAAAATAAGTGTAAATTGTGATGTGAATTAAAACTAAGAATAATGTAAAAATGTCTAACGTGTTTGTCTAGACTTCAGGAAGAAATAATAGAGAAAAGGGAATATGGCAATATTTGATGAGATAATATTTGGCAGCTTCAAGAATTGTTGAAAAATATCCATCCCACACAGGAAGTCCAGATAATCAATCAATCAATCAATCTCTCTCTCTCTCTCTCTCTCTCTCTCTCTCTCTCTCTCTCTCTTTCTCTCTTACACACACACACACACACACACACATATCTCTGTAAGCCATCTTCTTGATAGCAAAATGGAAAACTGAGAGAAGAATAAAATTATTCTCAGTATATCAGAAGAAACACACACACACACACACACACACACACACACACACACCCTCCACAAACTTAAACTGCATTTTAAGAGAAATAAAAGACAGAAGTGGGCAGAGTTTACTACCAACAGACTATTTTAAAAGTAAATTCTAAGATATGCCTTAATAATTGGAAAATGATCTTAAGTAGAAGATCTGAAACACAATAAGGAGAAGTAAAAACTAAAATATGTCAATATCTAAGTTATGAGGTTAAGAATAAGTAGAAATAAAATATTAGACAAAATTGTCATAAAAATGGTGTGATGCAATCAGACCTAAAGCATCTCTATTACTCAGGAAGAGGGTAGATTCATTGATATGCTGCATACTTCATTAAGTATAAAGGTAAAAGCTATAGAATTACTAAAAATGAGCTGTACAAATACAATTATCAAAACAGTGGAGAGAAAATATTAGAATGGGGGAAAGGAACAAACTAAAATAAGGCCCAAAGTTATGGGAATACATATAAAATATCACAAAAGATAAAAGTGAAATATACTTAACAAGTATAAGAGAAAGATTGCTAGATTTATGAAAAGTAAGTAAATTAATACAGTGCTGTGCTATTTTAAGATCTGCACCTTAAACTTAAGGACACAGGAAAGTCCAAAGATGATAGCAAGAAGCATGTACAGCAAATACTTACTATCTCTCTACCTTTCCCCTGTCCACAGAAAAGAACAACAAACTGTCGTGGCTATAATAATGACAAATTAGACTCAACAGCAAAAATATATTGCTAGAGAGAAACCTGACTACTTACTGACAAAAGTTTCAATTTCCTAAGAGAACATGATGATTACAAATTTATATCTCTTAAATAACTTTCAAAACTTGGCAGAATTACCCACAGTCATTGATAAACCCATGGCATAAAGTAAAATGTTTAACACATTTCAGTAAATGACAGATTAAATGAAAAAAAAAATACCAAAGTTCTAAATGTTATAATGTAAAGACTAACAAGACTGAATTTCTAGAAGTACAAGTAAAAAGTAGTTAGAAAATACCATAAAATGTCTGGGAATTAATCCAACCAAAGATGTGCAGCATCTATGTTACAAATTATAAAATTTTATTGAAAGGCAATAAAAGAAGCCTAAATGTGATTGGATAGGAAAAATCAATTTCACAAACTGACATTTTTATGAATTTGATTTACAGATATAATTCAATTTCAATCAACAGAGATTTTTCTGAAAATTGATAATTTAGGTCTAAAATTTATATGGAAAAAACAGATAAAGAACTGTCATGACAGGTTGGAAGAAGATTGAGATCAGAGACAATAGTAAATGTACTGATAGAATGTTCTATTGTTAATTTTAATGCTGGATTTAAACATGTCTGTTTTACCATTTTAGCCCTCAAGTTTATTTTATATACATTTTATGTTCATGTGCTCTATTTAACAATAAATTCTTTTTGGAAATTCATACAATATAAATTTGAAACTCATTTCTTTGTAGAGTCGACAACTAAAAAATAGAATAACTTAGAGGTATAGATTTCTTACTAATAGTTACTTACTTTTGAAAACTAAAATGCATTTTAATATAAAAATAATACGTTTCTAATTTAGATTATTTGGAAAATATGAAGAAATGAATAAAAAAAAGTCACTACAACCCAAACCATTCAGCTTGACCACCATGAATATTGTTATATGTCTTCTAGTCATTTTATCCATGAAAATGTGTGTCTGTTTGTGCATTTGTTTGTAAACTTTGATAAAATTATTGTATTATGTATTCATCTTGTGTTGTTTATTTTATTTGCCATTACAAATTAATATTTAATGTGCTTGGAACCTCATAAACTAGATTTTTTTAAAAACAAAGGTACAGTGAAAATTATAATTGCTCAAGCAATTCTTTCAAGAAATAGCAATATTTTACAAAACAAAACTAGAAAACTCAGCAAAGAGGGCTAATATAGCAAGGAAAATGCCTAATTGTAGGGAATATGTATTTTCAGCTCCCCCTCCCCCACTGAAAAATGGCAGGGGATAAGAGAAGATGCATATCTCATCCATTGGAGTTAGTCTGAATTATAATACTTCATACTACATATGCCACTGAATTTGTTAGTTATTAAACATACTCTACTGTCATGTGTATCTTAAAAGGACAAATTTAAAAACTAACAAAAGCTTTTTTTAAAAAAAGGATAAGAAAATACAGTACAAAGGGTTTTCCTCTGTGCTTCCCTTACAGAGACTGTTCCCAATAGTTTGCATAAAAGATGTCATTATTTCAAGTCCTGAGAAAGGGAATATTATATTGAACTTAATAGTATGACCAAACACTTAATACACTATGCTTTCATCTCATTACTAAAATCAGAATTATCTTCAAAGCCAGGGAATCCCCTGAGCAGTGTTCCAAGGGAGAAATTTCTAGCAGGTTGACAAATTCTTCCTTTGAGGTCCATATCTTTTCCTCCAGCTCGCAGAAGAGAATTACAGGCCTTGGGGTGGATCTGGTCCCCAGCAAGTTATTTTATAAATCCTCCAATGCCAGCACCACGTGAGACTTTTCTACATGCTGTTTTCAGTAGGTGAAGTATATTCCTGTCATCGCCGAACTAGAAAGAGAAGGATGGTGTTTGCATTGCCATGGCAACCTGCTTCTCTAGATTGAGGTGACATTTTTTTTTCTTGTTTATTTCCACTTTTCATTTAGGGATAACATTTTTTAATCTCCTTTTAATTGAGAAAATAAGTTGGGTGTGCACAGAAAGGGAGAAAACTGAAATTTACATAACATCTGCTATATGTCAGGCACTGTGCTAAGTGTTTATATACCCTGTTGCATTCATTCCTCCAAGGATTCTGAGAGGAAAGAGGTCTCATTTTGGAGAGTAGACATAAATTTCAATATTTTTTCTGTGCTTCTGGTCAAGAAATTACAAATTTACAGGGCCAGGGTCTCCGAGCTTGGTGTCTCAAATTTCCAGGCTGGTGACTCTTTCATTACTCCACACTTTTTCTCTGGCAGTTTTTATTTTCTGTCTGGGCCCCTAATGTAACTCTCCCATAAGGCTGGCAACCACCTTGAATACCAGTAAGTACATGGCAATATGTATTTTTTAAGTGTTGTGATTCTTAATGTTTAATTATAATTTCCATATATAGAAAATTGCATCTAAATTAGGAATGACTGATTATGTTGTACTCTTCAGTTAAAATAGTTATTCAAATGCTCTAATTGCATTTGATGTGCTGTAGAAGATGATACCAATTAAGTAGTTAGGACTTAGCTTACATATCATGAGGATTTAGTTATATCACTATGTAAGAATTATATCTATATTTTAATACAAATTTATAGAGAGAAGCTATGAAATATGCATTGCAAATATGAGATTATGAAGATCAGTATGTGTTTGTTGAACACGAGAGATCTCTATGGGTCATTTTTTGGGTCTGTCACTCAGAAGAGCAAAGCAACAAGCATGAATTACATCTACAAGCCATTGAATTCAAATTAAGTCGGCTATTCAATTCTTATTTAAATTCCAAATGTTTATTAAAAATTAGATCTCATCTCCTTTACATTTTTATAGGGATTCTTTTTTCTCAAACTAAAGAATGTGAAGGCTAATATAGAAAACTCCTTTGTAAAAGACTTAATGAGCTATTTGAATAGTCCTGATGTATACTCTCGTTATTTTAAAGGTGTTGACTTCAGTTGCAGTAATAAATCAGTGGAAATTCTTTTCAAAGATCCTATCTTTAACAGAGACAGTTTCAGTAAAATGAAAGAGACTTTTTTTTGGCAGGGGTGGGGGGGATTCTGAGATTGAACTCAGGGGCACTCGACCACTGAGACATACCCCAGCCCTATTTTGTATTTTATTCAGAGACAGGGTCTCACTGAGTTGCTTAGTGCCTAGCTTCTGCTGAGTCTGGCTTTGAACTTGTGATGCCTAGGCCTCCCAGGGTGCTGGGATTGCAGGGCGTATGCTACTATGTCCACCTAGATATTTGAATATTAGAAAGAATGTAACATCATAGTTTAAAAAAACCACATCCATTTCTTTTTCTTCTTAATTCCCAGCCAGTAAAGGTCTCAGAACTAGTTATTGTTTGGAGAGTCTGAGGGACATTGGCATTCAAAAACAAGACAGTCATGGACTGGGGAATGGCTGTGAAAGCAGAAGGCATGGGTTGCTTACCAGAAGTTTAGGAATGATAGGTCAGAGAAGGAATGGCCAGTAGAATGGAGAGGGATTGTTAAGACCCTGGAAATACGCTTTGTTCATAGGTGATCAGAGAGAAATCCAAGAACAAAAGAAACAGAGGATGCAAGATAAAACTGGAAGTCATGTTGGCTAAAGGAGACAGGGAAAGATACCTGGGATCTGCTTGTGTGAAGAGCAAGCACACTTTCTTTAGCATTAGCACCTTAACTCTCATTCTACAGTCCCTGTAATAACCACCCTTGTCAATCAGAGGTGGTTTTGAATTGGTATGATGCCATATTTCTAACATAAAAGCATGTGTTGATTGACAAATTATTCTGGAAAGTTAATATGAATATGTATAATATCTGGAGCACAAAAAAAATGTCAAGACATTATGATTCTTATTTACAATTACCTTTACATGAAACTAGAGCCCTCAAAACAAGTGCATGGTGATATTATTTTGAATTTCGATACTTTGTGAGTAGCTTTTACATGGACACATTCTGATAGAAACCCATCCATAATGAATGAATGCAACCGTAGCATATAAAATGTATGCTGGCTGTATATCCACACCTGTCACACGTCTAAATCAGATGGGTACACCTTCAGCTAGCAGAAGAAAACCCCTTCTTATATTCCTGGCTTGGTAGTGAGTAAATGGGCTCCTACGGTGTTATTTTGTTTATTGTGCTTCTGGAGACCCTCAGGTGCTGTGCTTTTCATTCTGAATTCAGTGTTAAAAGAGCCTCCCCATGCTATAAACCAGAGAGCAAATAAATGAGTCCTTTCTATCACTCCTTTTTCGAATACATATCAAAAGAAACTGAAAACATGATAAGTGTATTCACTGCTGGGAGATGTTTAATGAGAAACTCTTCCTAACATAAATACTTGCCCTTGATGACATTTCCTGCATGCCAAGGACTCCTTCAGCCAGGTCACCTAGCAGCCCAGGAACACGATTCTATCCCTCCTGCCACTGCTGAGAATGTTTTTGTTCACTTACCTCTCATCCCAGGTACCTAAGATACTGGCCTACTTTCTGGCTGAGTCCCTGGAACTCTTTTAGTTTGAGTTCATCTGGGCGATTAGAAGGCAAAAAAATCCTGCATATGCTGCAGTTACAGGGTCCAGATTCATCATTTCTCTGGGTTCGTCTCCTAAGAATTTTTCTTTCAACCCATTAGTTTCTAGGATAAGAATAATCTGATTTTACTCAGAAAAGCTGGTGGTTTTTCTTTCAGGTCTTTGCATAGCTGAAAAGACATTATTGGCACCTAAGTAAAATATGCATAGACAGACAAAATATTCTGTCTTCTGAGACCTTATGGAAATCTGCCCTATTAATAGCTACATTAGATGGGAGTTGTGAATTTTTGTTGTTTCAGCATCTTTCTTCTCTTTAGCGGTTAGTTTTTGTGTATGATATTGAGTAATTTAAAAGAGACACTACTATCTGACTTTTCTGGGCTAAGGGCATTTGACTTTATGAATTACCACAATAAAGACTCTCCTGATCTTTTGGAAAAGATTAAAACATTAGAAAAATTAAGCATTATAAAACTGAGTGTTTCTTTTTAAATTTCTTTATTAAACACAGTAAACAAATAATTACTACACATTTTCTTCTTGTAGGACTGTCTCTTCCAACCATACCTTGGTTATATCTACCAAAGACTACAAGGACATCAAGAAAATGAAAGATAATCAGTAAAATATTTGAAAAGATGAAAATTTCCCTCATCCTATTTATTTATCATGAACCCATTTTTGTTATTTGTAATGAACTGATGCTCTTGGAACTCTTTGATGCTTTATCTTTTCCAAATTTGATAGATTTTTATTCTTACATAGTGAATGATGGCAATAATAGCATATGTAAAATTGAATTATGGCATTCTGAAACTTTTACTTAATATGTGAGTATAGTTAAGCATTTTTTCTTAAGATTCTTCAATAGAGTCTCCACATTCCTGATTGTTTCCTTTGCTATGAAGAAACTTTTTAGTTTGATGCCATCCCATTCATTCTTGATTTTACTTCTTACCTTTTGGGAGTCCTATTAAAGAAGTCAGTTCCTAAGCGGATATAGTGAAGATTTGGGCCAACTTTTTCTTCTAGTAGGGTCTCTGATCTAATGCCTAGGTCCTTGATTGAGTTTTGTGCTGAATGAGAGATAGGGGTTTAATTTCATTTTGCCATGTATGGATTTCCAGTTTTCCCAGCACCATTTGTCAAAGGGGCTATCTTTCCCTCAATGTATGTATTTGGCATGTTTGTCTAGTATGAGGTAACTGTATTTATGTGGGTTTGTCTCTGTCTCTTCTATTTTGTACCATTGGTCTATGTGTCTGTTTTGGTGGGTATACCATGCTATTTTTATTACTATAACTCTGTAGTATAATTTAAGGTCTGGTGTTGTGGTACCTAGTGTTTAACTCTTCTTTCTAAGGATTGCTTTGGCTATTCTGGGTCTCTTATTTTCCCAAATAATTTCATGACTGGTGTGCTATAGAACAGTAGTTTGACTATAGGTTACAATATGTACTGTGTATTTCAAAAAGATATATGAAAGGGTTTTTAATATCTTTATCATAAATAAATATAAAAATTAGAGTAGATGTTTATGTTTACTCTGATTTGAACATTGCATGATGTATACATGTATTGAAATATCATGTGATACCCCATGTGTACCCCATAAGTATGCATACTTTTTATGTTTTTATGTATCAGGAAAAAAATAACTTATACTTCTTATAATAAAATGTTATTGAGCTAATAATGTTTTTTTAAATATGGTTTTGGAATTTAACCCAAATAATAAATAAATAGCCATGAGTCCATAATGACATTTAAATGCATTTGAATAAATAAATAAATAAGTAAAAAATTCCAAACAAAAATATATAAGGAACAAGAGAAATAGAAAATCACCCTTAGACAACTCAGTGATGATTGCAGCAGTCAAGATTCATTGACAAATGTGAAAATTAGAGGAAAAACTCAAGGTATCATTTTTTTTATTACTGGTACATTATGATTGTACATAATAGTGTGAATCGTTGTGACATAGTCATAAATGCACATAATCTAATTTGATCAATTTATATCTCCAGCATTCACCTTTTCCCTCCCCCTGATTCCCACCCCTTCCTCAGCACTATTGATCTCCCTTCTATTGCATGAGGTCCTGTTGTTTTCATTTTATTCTACCTAGCTTCCACATATGAGAGAAAACATACAACTCTGGACTTTCTGAATCTGGTTTATTTTGCTATACAAGATGTTCTCTGGTTATATGTGTTTCCTTGCATATGACATAATTTCATTCTTCTTTATTGCTGAATAAAACTCCATTGTGTATATAAAACACATTTTCTTTACACATTCATCCACTGAAGCACACCCAGGCTGGTTCCACAGTTTGGCTATTGTGAATTGCACTGCTATAAACATTGGTATGCATGTACCACTGTAGTATGATTTAAAAATTCTTTGCCTCAAAGTGAATTTTGTAAAATATTTATTAATCATGTGATGGTTCAAACATCCCTCCACAAATTCTTAGAGATCATTCCCTGCAGGAAGTGACTCTTAAGTCTGAAACCTAGAGTGTAGGCTGGATGTAGTGGCTCCCATTTAATAAGTAAAATGCAGAAGGGGATAATTACTCTAAGCAGAAACCTGGCAGACACCGCCTGATCCAGCGACCCAGGTTAGCATCACCAGCACTAAGCCTATCGATACTGTGCACCTCCCAACATGGTTCAAGGAGAAAGGCATTCCCCTCTCTTGTACTCTCTCCCCAAACCTGCAGCCCAAATCTAATAATGAGAAAACACAGACAAACTCAAATTGACAGACATCCCATAAAATGGCTTGTACTCTTTAAAGGTGACAAGGTCATGAAAAACAAGAAAATGCTAAAAACCATCACAGATCAGAGAAGACTAAGAAAACCTGCTGAATAAATGTGATATAGTGTCCTAGCTTAGATCCTGGGACAGAAAAACACAGCAGTGGAAACATTAGGGACAGATGAATGAAGTCTGTAATTTGATTAATACTGTACCAGTGGTGTCATTTACTCTGATAACATTGGGGTTAGCATTCTCTGTCTTAATTTTGTAACTCTTCTGTAAACCTAAAATTATTTCAAACTCAAACAATTTTTTATTGTTGCAAAAAAAATACATACAATTAATTTACCACGTTAATCTTCCTGGTCTTTAGGTTCAGCAGCATGACTTCTGCAAATTTCTCTGTCTTCTGCTTTCTTTATCACCTCTCCTTTTCTGACTTGTACCCTTCTGCCTCCCTCTTATGAGGACACTTTTGATTATATCGACCTGCTGATATGACTGAAAATGTCCTCAATATACTAAGTATATTCACATTGTTATGAAACAGACCTCCAGAACTTTCTTATCATGCAAATCTGAATGCTATACCCATTAAAATCTACACCCTTCTTATGCTTTCCTTTAGCCCTTGGCAACTGTTTTCCATATTTCATATGATTAGAATCATACAATATTTGTCATTTTGTGACCTGCTTATTTCATTTAGCAAAATGTCCTTAAAATCTATCCATATTGTATATGCATCAGAATTTTCTTTCTTTTCAAGACTGAATAATATTCCAGTGTATTCTGTACTATATTTTTTAATCTATTCATCTATCCATAAACATTTGGGTTGTTTACACCTGTTGACTATTGTAAATAATGTTGCAATGAACCTGAGTGTTCAGAGATCTTTTTGAGATCCTACTTTGAATTATTTTGAATGTGTACCAATAGGTGGAATTATTTAATTTTATGTTAATTCTATTTTTAATTTTTTGGGAAAACACCATAGAGTTTTGCATAGAACTATACAATATTATATTCCTACCAAAAGTGCATAAGGGTTCTAATTTCTCCATATCCTCACCAGGATTTGTTATCTTCTTTTTCAGGGGAGTGGGATACCAGATATTGAACTTGGGGGCACTTGACCACTGAGCCACATCCCCAGCCCTTTTTTGGTATTTTATTCAGAAACAGGGTCTCATTGAGTTGCATAGTGCCTCGTTTTTACTGAGGCTGGCTTTGAACTTGTGATCCTCTTGCCTCAGTCTCCAGAGCTGCTGGGATCATCAACTTTATTCTTTTTAAGAATAGTTTTGGCTATTTGAGGACCATTCAAAATCCATATGAATTTTAGAATTTTAGGTTGTTTTTCTATTTCTATAAAAACATTATTAGCATTCTGATAGAATTTGCATTGAATCTATAGATCTTTGGGGGTAGTATGACAAGAAACCGAAGAGTTTTTTTAACATGTCACTTTTAACATTTAGTTTTCCAGGAATACTGGTAAAGCTCTTGATTTTGATGAGTACTAAATATTTGTTTACTACTTTTATTTTTTTTATATTCACCATACTGCAAATGTCTTATTACTGTTAAGTTTCAAAAAGTTGTTTAATCATTTCCTTATTACTTTTTATTTTCATTTTTTTATTATTCTATATTATTGAGACACAGAAATTTCTATTAATATACTCTACCAGTTTGAGATGCCCTTTACGAAAATAATTTTCAGTGCCTGTATAACTCAAATCTACATATGGTAATCTAATCTGAATTTTACCATGCTTAATTGGATTTCCATTAATATTTTCAAAATGTCAAAATTGTAGAAGTAGTCAAGTGAATGCATTCATTTCCTAACTGTGCTGTAACAAATTACTACAAACTTGATGGCTTAAAACCACATAGGTTTATTACCTTACATTTCTGGAGATCTGAAGTCCTAAAATCAAGGTGTCATTCCTTCTGGGGGTTCTGTGGAAGCATATTTCCTTCCTTACCCAGCATTTGAGGCAACTCCCGGCTATAAGCTCCTGGTCTTTAGAGTCAGCAGCATGGCATCTGCAAATTTCTCTGTCTTCTGCTTCCTTTGTCACCTCTCCTTCTCTGACTTGTACCCTTCTGCCTCCCTCTTATGAGGATACTTTTGATTATATCGGACCTGCTGATATGACTGAAAATGTTCTCACCACATCAGAACCCTTATTTTAATCACATGTGCAAAGTCCTTCGAGCCTTTTCAGATGTTGGGGACTTGGATATGGATATTTTTAGGGAGCTATTATTCTATCACAGTAATTTTTTTCTTCTTTATCATTTATCATATTTGGGATAAATTTGCTACTTTTAATAATTTGAAAGATATTGTGGGAAAACACTAGCTATTATTTGCTTCTCCTATCTATCTATCTATCTACACATACATACATATATATTTATTTATCTATATAAATGTAGGATCTTACTTTTATTCTTCAGTTATCAGCCACTAGCAACAATGAGATATTATTCTCCCACATATTCTTACACTGCATTTCCTAAGTAAAATTTCTTGAGAAAAGATCCATTGTCTTAATTTTGTTTTGGTTCAGGCTAAGTGGGAATAAGAGAGGCAAGATTTTAGATCAATATTTGACAACACCTGCATATTGAAAGGCTCCCTCACTAAGATTGAGCATCAGGGTGTGAAATGCCAACTCCTTTAGGTAAAATGCATGTAGCAGGCTTTGAATCACTGCAAACTGCAGAAATGGACGAGTAAACTGTGGACATCAAAATGAGAAACTGTGGGGAGACCTTCAAACTAGCATTGTTGGGGACTAATGCCATCTATATCTTTCCTAAATAACTAAGAGGAGCTTAAGCTGGAATTCTTAATTTTCTGTAGCATCAAGTTCTAAAATCTGATTCTGACTTCTAGCAGCACCAGACTTGCAGACTTCCTGCGATTAAAAGTAACTATTTAAGTGTTATATTTAAGACTAATGATCTCTCTAGCATTTCTTTTTGTCACAGTGTAGCTGTGAATACCATTCTCTATTCTGCAGTCAATATCTCGGCTGGTACAAAAGGATATTGATTGAGAGCAGACAGTGTTTTACAAGGAAGAGGGCAAGAGGGCCACACATCAGATAGAAATCTTTGCATGTGGGATTGGAATTTCTCAGAGAGTGCTAGGGAGACAAACAAATCAAGAATACTTAAAGTGGAATATGTTTTGTGGAAATTGCAGATGTTCTAGCAGAAGTTGTAATTTAAGGAAAAACGTTTCCTTTGAAAGTTATTAGAAGAATATATTTGTCACACTTTTGTTTCCTAAGCAGTTACAAGTACTTAATGGTTACTGATTTCAGTAGCGCCTATGAAATGTCACTGTCTCCCAAGCTTTTTTTTTTTTTCTGGAAATGGAAAACAAAATAGTGAATTATCAAAGTTAACATATGTCAATATTGGGTAAAGATGGAACCAGACATACCTCTGTGTTTTTAGTCTGTAACTTGGGTGAATTTTCCTGATGCTCCATGACAATCTGGTCCTAGTGTTTCCATAAACTTAAGGCTCCTCAAGACATAAAAGCTATTAACTTTCCCATCTGTCAGGTCATCTCTCTTGCCTAGGAAGAGTATCAGTGGAAGACTCACGATGTGTAAGGAAACGCTGGTTGCATAAGGTATTCTGGGCACGACATTTAAGGAGGTACTTGGTCTGGTGCTGGCCTTGCAAGGACATGGCCCTGAGAGTGGAGCTTCCTTTAATCTTATACCAGCGGCTGCTCCCTTGCCTCCCCTTGTGCCTACCTTGGTTCTATTCTTTGGAGATGCCTCCTAAGACTGTTTCAGAAGTAAACTGGGAGATAAGTCTGGTGGAGCTGGTGACAGATCGAGTGTACTTTGTGGGTACAGCAGTGAGGCAGAGTTCTTCTCACAGCCAAGGAAATGTGATCTCGGTTCAGGAGTCTCCTACTCACCTGTCAGTCCAGTCCTGGGGTTTGTCTGGAAGCTGACCTACAGATTTGGCCGGCTGCTATCTACTCATCCCTGCCAAGGATCCTGGGATCTGCACCACATCTTACATTAAACATCTTCCTGTTTAAACCACATAGAATAGATTCTGCTGTCTAAAAACTTAGCACTCTGATGGTCACAAATTTTTACTTGCATTTCTACTTTTGTGATCTTCAAGGTGACTTTACTCTGAGCTTCAATTTTATCATCTGCAAAAAAAGTAACAGTAATTTGTACCTCATGGAATTATTTTGAAAAGTTACCATTATCTGTAGAGTAACAGTGCCAGGTATATGTCAGATAATTGAGAGATATTAGCCATTTTGTTAATATTATTTATCAATTTCAGAATTTAAATCATCCATATTTCTGGCCTTCCTTTATCTCTATTTTGACATGACCAATGTAATTTTCTTGTTCCTCTGTCCCTGATTTTACTTTATACTTTCATTTCAGGAATCTAGATGCCTGTTCTTTTTTGAAAACTAATAAAAGTTTCTTGCATTGGCTGTCCGCTGTGCACCTCTTCTAATGAGACTCAATTTTCTGTACTTCTTTTGCAAGCCTCCTGAAGCCTGGAATCCTAAAACCAATATAAGTACTTCTTATTCTTTCCTCCTGGTACAATAAATGCTTGCATGTCTTTGCAGCATGCCCTCACATTCATGCTCTCCATCCTCATGAACTTGTGCCCACTTACCAGCAACTAAGTGCAGGACCCTTCCAGTGACGACTCTCGGTGACCTCTGTACACTGCCTGTCAGCATGCTGCTGGATAGTTTCAACCTGCCCAAGATTTCTGATCACTTATACCCAATATATCCTGAACACCCAATTTCTACCAGAGGCTTCATCATATCTTCTAATCAGGCTGCTTGGGCTTCTTCCTACCCAATTCTCGTTTCTCAAGAATGGTGTTGATACTAAAGCTAGTCTGCCTTGATTTAGAATTGTTTTTCATTCTTTTTCTGGTCCAATAGTAATAGTTCTCTGTGGGTAACCATAAAACAGAGCTTTCTCATATATATATATAATATATATATATATATATATATATATATATATATATGTATATGTAAAAATTATATATATAAAAACACACAAATATGTATATATACACATTTATATAATATATATATATATATATAGACACACACATAAATGTGCACACATGTGTATTTCTAGGGAGTTGAACATGCATGTCAAGAAACTATAGTTTGATATGAGAGAATCTGTTATTGGATAGTGGTTTGATCTTAAGGTGAATGTCACAT
Organism: Urocitellus parryii; assembly: GCF_045843805.1. Classification (NCBI taxonomy): domain Eukaryota; kingdom Metazoa; phylum Chordata; class Mammalia; order Rodentia; family Sciuridae; genus Urocitellus; species Urocitellus parryii. The sequence goes on from NC_135544.1 coordinate 46,020,179, forward strand.
ACAGCAACTCAGAGGAAAAGACGTATCAGAAGTGAGTCTGAACAAAGTGTTGACCTTATCTGATTTCACTCGTGTAAGAACTGAAAACAAAAATCCCTCTGGAATGCCTCAGGCAGTCTTCTTAGACTAATGATAACTTAGTCTTTGTAAAGCAGGTCTCTGATTTGAGTTCAGCCACAAGCAGGCAAGACTCACGTATAACTTCTCCAAACTTGGATTTGTTCTGCCGCTGGCCCTGCTACAGGAAATTTTTTTTTTTCTGTTATCCCTTATACTTTCCAATTTTTCTCCTTTACTCCTGCTGTAGAAAATACCGAACCTTGACAAGATGACCTATAGGAATCCACTGCACTTGACACAATCCCGGCTTAATAGCTCCTTCCTCTTCTGTTTTAATGAGCACAGGACACTTGCCAATGTTGGATCTGTGTTTCAGCTTAACTCCTTGGCCATTAATTCTCATCCCGCCTCCTTCCTCACCTTATTATCGAAGTCTCCTTTGGTTCTAAATGACACACGTCCCAGTAATTCCAAGTCTGTCATTCTGAAGCTCCCCTTCCCCAACAAACAGGACTCACATGCAGAAAACACCAAGCTTGGCTCTGACTGCAAGCCCAACAGAATCGAAGACTCTTTCCTCTGTTCTTTTTCATTGGCCTCTCCTTATATTTTTCAATAGTTAAGATGCATATTCTACTGCCATGTTGACCCCAGTGGTAAAGGGACAGCTTCCCTCCCAGCTCTGGCAGAAAATGACCAAGGCCCATTCTTGCCTATTCTGCTTCAGTTCCATGCACTTTTCTTGAACAAGCAAAAGAGCCCCTGAGGTGTGAGGGGCAGCACCCTTGTCACAGGAATAGCTTCTCCATGGGAGTTTGCAGACAACCTTGCCAAATTCACACAGAGCAATTTTCTCACAGAAAAGAAAATTAAAAAAATAAAATAAAAAGATGCTTCTGTAAAAGCATCTTTAAAAACAAACAAACAAAAAAAAAGATGCTTCTGTAAAGGCTTCGGGGGAAATTGGAAACAATCTACTCACTGACTGCCCGGTATCTTGCACAATCTTTTCAAACACAGTTTTCTTAAAATTTTCCTTCACGTAAAACTACCATTCACTGTAAAATAAAACCCATGATTCTCCACTTCCCAAAGGAAATTCTGTTCTTCCTCCTGACTTTACCTTTAAGTTCAGGATGAGGAGACTTCCTATTTGACAGTTTCAGAATATCTCTTCTTCAATAGAAAGACTGTGGTTTTTTGATATCCAAAATATGGGTATAGGACATCAAAATATGGTGATTTTTAAAGAATTATACATATATATATATAATAATTTCCTCTTTTGAAAACAAAGGATAATATATACCATTAGATGGGATGAAGAGTGCTGCTCACTCCCACTGGAGGGGATAAGGAGTCCCACCCATATCCCATTGGACAGGCACAGAGTGATTTCCTTGGTGAGCTAATCTGACAGCTTTCTCTTCTGGACTCCAGCTTTCCTTTCCTGGACACATATAACAAAGGCACTAAGGAATCATCCCTTTCTTCAGGCTCCAAATTCCACTTTCTGAAGATGTGGGTTTGGAATTCTGAGGTCTGCCATAAATTCTAGAAACAGCCACAAGCCCTTCTTTACGTGTCTTTAGATAAAATCAACATCAGTGATTTTTTTGTTCTCATTTTTGTCTACTCACTGTGCGGGGCAGCAAATCTACTTTATCCAGGCACGATCCTTGAGTCCATACCCAGACTTGAGTGTCCCCACCACTGGGCAATGTCATTAACGCTCTGCCTTCCTAGCTACCGCTCAGATTAACTGCTTTCACACAGGCCTGTGCCAACAACACAGCGCTGTCAATCATGCAATATTAAATTGCCTATTAAGTCAGAGCTTTTGCCTAGGGAGTAGAACTGTATAATAGAGTTTTTTCTTTTTTCTTTTTATCCAAGTAGGGAGTGCATGACAGAAGATATTAGGGTGGACTTTGGAACATTAGTCTTTCAGTTTTCTCATTGTTTCTACATCCCCAAAATATATTCTATTTTGTTCCCTACTTTATAGTCTCTTGAGCGTAGGGCAAATAAATTAACCTCCCAAGTTCCGTGAAGCCCATGATCATATTTTCTTAACTCAAAATTATCACAGTCTAGGGCCATAGGTGAAAATATCCTCCCATAGGAAATGTCTCCCTTTCTCATTTACAGTCTAGCCAGCTTGGACTTCAGCTTGACCTTTTAGCCTGGTATTTATGGAAAACTACAAGGAGTAGCCAACTTCTCTGAAATGATATTTTTCTACTAAATTCCTCCAAACTTTTAGCCTATTTAGGTTAACTCTAAATCATGAGTAAAAAAGGAAATAAATAAACTCATAACTCTGCTACCTAGTTTAAAAAGACTGCCAGTTTCCCAGCCGAGATGAGATTTTCCCATGTCTCAAATCCATCTTGAGTTGTCTTTCGTATTTTTGACCTATTCCTGGCAACACTTCAATTCCTGATAGCATCTTGTGATCTCAAGTGATGAAAATATGGCTCAAATTCACTTAAGACCCCTCAAATAATTACTTTAGGAAAAAAAGTGGGGAGAAATATTGTTTATTCATGTTACTAAAAAGTGCACAAATGAGTTCATCTCTCTCTTATTTCCTATGGCAGATGAGAAACTTGCATAACATCAACCAACCAATTTCAATGGAAAGAGCATAATATATTTGAAAAGAGGTGATCAAAAGAAAAACGTACAGAAGCCTCTTGTCTAGCATGAGATATGGAGATATGTGCCTACCCAAAATCAATGAGGAAAACCAGTGCTAAGAGGAGCTCTAATTGGCTGAGACAGGGTTATGGGTTCCTATACTTAGAATAAAAGCCTAAGGAAAGTTTTTCAAAGTAAAAATAAAATATGTCCCCATTAGGAAAATGAGTTGATGAACAACATAATGGGAAATGGGTAGTGCTCAGGTTAAAAGAAAAAAATCACAGATGCTACTAGCTACACTCTGCTCTTCTACATTCTATTTTCGTTCTAATAGTTACGGAAGAGGAGGGAGCACTTTGTGTCTCAGAAGGTAAGGGATGCCTGGGTCTTCTTTCTAGTACTAAGGGTTCTTCCCACTCTTCTATTTCAGGGGTAGGGAGACCACTCATAAGTTACAGTAAAGATTTGTGGTGCACACAACTCTGCAAACCAATGTGAATTTGAGTCACTCGGAAGAGTAAAAATGTCTATATGTCTGATTAAAATTAGTTCTGGAAATAATTTTTTTAAAAATAGTGCTTTTCCCTTTATATTGTATTCTAGTATTTAAATGGGTTTTCAGTTCCATTATGGATTGAAAATTCATTACAGTATGCCAGTATATCAAAGTACTGATAATTTGCAAAGACATCTTTAAGGGAGAAGAGAATATTCTTAGTTATAAATACCTTCAATCCAACCAATTCATAATCTGAAGATCAACTGTAATTTCTATAGAATTTTAAGAAGCTTTCATGAGTATTATATTAATAGCTATTACTAGGAATATTCAGTATCCACAAGGTACCCAAAATTTATCTCGGTGATTTTTACATCTTGTTCCACTTAATAATTCAGAATTGTGCTCATTTTAGAGAAAAAGAGATTAAGGCTTGAAGTGTTAATTTGATATTGGGTGTAAGAGCCAGAATTTGGAACAGATATATCTGTCTCTGAAGTTCATTCTCATTTAATGATGTTATAATTTTGATCTTAAGACCCTAAGACTATCTAGAACAACAGTATATTCTAAGAATAATAAGATATATATTGAATTCCTTTTGCATAGTTAAGAAGTGCTGGAAGGGAGGTTAACACTCAGGGCTTTTAATTTCTATATTCTGATTCTATGCCATTTTTCTCCTTTCAATGTTCATTCAATAAATATTTGAGCTTCTTTTCTGTGTCTTGCAAAGTTCTAGGCTTAGGATTCACTAGAGAATAAAGAAGAAAAAAGTTATGGTGTCTTATATGTAATATTCCAGTACTCTCCACAAAAAGTCACATTCTAAAAAAGCAAATATTAACTCTGTAGAACACTAAAATTCTCACTGTTGCATGAGAAAGATTATGGCCATTGGCAAAATTCCCAAGTAAATACTCTACTACTTAAATAACTAATGACAGCATAGTATGTAATCTTCACTGATGCTTACTAATGCTTTTCCCTGTGTTAAATACTTTACATGATCATTCCTTTCAAGACTAGCAATGATCCTGAGGTGGATATTAAGGATCATAACCAACCACGTGGTGTAAAGACCAGCATCTCTTCTAATAGTTGAGCATCTATCCTTATTAAATCCTGCCCATATATTGCCAGTTTTTTTCAATATTCTTGTTCTTATGGGTGGTGTAATCTTCATTGAATGATTAGAAAATGTAGTCTGACCGAGACTAAATATTTCCCTGGGGATGCAGAGAATTAATGGCATACTTGATGCCCTTCCAACCTTGTATCCCTCCGCCCATAATCTGTTCAATCTACTTTTTTCATTATCCAGGTCATGCCAGAAGCTTATACTCAACTTTGCTTTCAGGGAGTCACAATTTAGTAGAAGGCAATCTTCAGGACCTCATTTCAATTTGAAGAATGAGCACAAAATGCTTACTGGTTCATGGAAAAGATAAAGGCAAGAGAAGACATTATTAAGGATTCCAAAATATTTGAGTGCCTAATGTGCCCTAGACATAATTTTAGGGACTTGGGACAAAATTCATATATTATATATCTTATTCTTAGTTGTTTTCCCTCCATATCTTATCTAAAAAATGAAATATCCAACTTGTATTCCTTTTAAAGATAAAGAGTGTATTCATAAGAAATATTCCTGAATCATCCCTTCAGATTTACACTCCATTATTAGGAGTAAATTTTGTTTGCATGTGCATCTTAGCATTTGAATAGTAGAGAGATTTGTTTATAAAATATTTCCTAGATTCTAAAAAATTATCCTCTTATTTATGAATTAAGAGTGAACGGTGTCTGGAGAAGGTGAATCAAAGAAGAGAAGGGAACTCATCTATTGATCTATTTGGAGTAAATTTGTATGCTATACTCTCTTGAATAGATGCAATTTTCTCTGATCTGACTTTTTACCATTCTTAGGAAAGTGAAGATGAGGAACATTGGTGATAGAAGGAAACAGAAAATTAGATACCAAATTTGTGAGAGTAAATAAAATAAGATGGAAACAAATCACACATCATTTGATGCAAGAAAGTTCTGGTACTACAGAAAATTCTATCACCAGTACAGAAGGAGGACTTGAGCTTTCAGAATAAAAGATGACAAAACAGTTTTAGATGAAACTAATTGAAGAAAAAAATAGGAACTAAAATTTAAATTTTTTTTTCAAAAACAATAAAAGAAACTTCCTGTAATGAAGAAAGTTCCAAATCTACATACAGAATGGGTGTCCCGTAAACCAAATAATATGAATTAAGATACAAACACTGATGCAGTGATGAAACTATTAAATTATAAAGAGAAATCCTGTTATCTTCCAAAAGGAAGTTCCATATACCCATAAAGAGGCCATCCATGTCTGATGGGCAGCCCCAGCCAAGCTCCCTGCTGACAGTCAGCATTTGCTGTAGGCCATGTGAGTGAACCATCTAGTCCAGCTGGGCCTTCCGGTAACTTAGCCCCAGTGTTCCCTGACTGAAACCAAGTGAAGACTCCATGAGAGAACCACCACTTAAAAAAGAAAAGATAATTAGGGTATTCTTTGAAGCCATAGATTCCAGAAGACATTAGAACAGCTTTTATAGTTTTTCAGAAATATTCATTTAGGTCAACAGAAAGTGTTTGCAGACAGACAGACACACACACACACACACACACACACACACACACTGAAAAGGCTTATACGTTATGTGCAAAGAAAAATGAGAAGGCATAATTCACCCCATAAAAAGTTGCATAAATATGAAAAGCTGATGGGTAATTTCACCATTCCAAAGTGAACACCTGGAAGAGGGATCTCAGATGAAGAGACGAATGAAGGGAAAAACTGTGTTAATAAAAAATTGGGGGCTGGGGTTGTGGCTCTGTGGTAGAGCGCTCGCCTAGCATGTGTGAGTCCTTGGGTTCCATCCTCAGCACCACATATAAATAAATTAAATAAAGGTATTGTGTCCACCTACAACTAAAAAATAAAAATAATAATAAAAAAGAATTGGATTGAACGTAGAAATAATGTTAACATAGAATTAAGTCTGTATACTATAGTGAATAATCTGTGAAACAAAACATTAACATAATAATTCTTGAAAGAAATAATATAATATCAAAATGCAACCCCAATATGGCAAAGCAAAAATCCTAGAGCATCAACTGAGCCACTTAAAAAGTGTTTAAGTCCCCTAATTGCTTCATATTTCATATGAAACATTCATAGAGAATATTAAAATCTATCCTTTGGTAAGTATAGCTGTATTACATTCAAAGGTTGAAGAAAATTCTTTGCTACCTGTTATGGTTTAGATATTAGGTGTCCCCCAAAAGCTCTTATGTGAGACGATGCAAGAAAATTTAGATATGAAATGATGGTGCACTAATCCCCTGATAGGGATGAACTGAGTGATAACTGTATGCTGGTAGGAAGTGGCTAGAGATCATGGGTGCCTTTGAGGTCTATATTTTGTGAGCTGAGCTGAACTGTCTCTGCTTCCTAATGTGATGTCTACAGCTGCTTTCTTCTGCTTTCCTCTCCTGCCATGATGTTCTGTCTCACCTGGAGCCCCCGAGGAACAGAGATGTCTGTCTATGGACTAGGATCTCTGAAACCATGGGCCCCCAAACAAACTTTTCCCCCTCTAATAATTCCTTTTAGGTCTTTTGGTCACAGCAGAGTAAAAGCCGACTAAAACACTACATTTTCCCTTGTGAGATGAAGCCCAATCCCCTGCTCTTGAACCCAGGCCAACCTTAATGACCTTCTTGACCTAAGGGATGTGGTGGAAATGATGTTTATCAATTCCAGATCCAATATTTTCTTGGCTTTCTCAAAGTTCTGTTGCTTTCAAGCTATGAATGACCCAAGACTCACAAAGAGGCCATGTGTGTCTGATTGTCAGCCCCAGCTGAGCTCCCTGCTAACAGGCAGCATCAGCTATCAGTCATGTGAGTGAACTGCCTGAGCACCTAATCCAGTTGGCCTTCTGGTGAATTTGCCCTAGTGTTCCCTGACTTCAACCACATGGAGACTCCATGAGAGGACCCCCAAGCTGTTCATTGGTTCTTCAGTTAAAAAGAAATTTATTTTCTTTAGTAGTCCACTTTATACTTATTACTGAGAAATTATTCTCCAGAAATGACTGTTAATTTGGGTGCCCTGTTCTTGCTTATAGGCAGTATCTTTTTTATAAGAAATCATTAGTGTCCAAAAGTGATACTAATTAGGGATATACAAAATTGAAAGAAAAAAATGATGACCCACTAAAGTATTCTCAAAAATAAACAACATTTTGCATAGAGGTATTCTTCATTGCCAGATGTGATTGGTACAAAGAAGAAAAAGAAATGAAAAAAAAAATCACTTTCTAGGCTTCACAGTTTTAGGCTTAAGGCAGGAACTATCTGTGTATTTTAAAAGACCACTGAAGGAGTCTATCATTGTGTCTATTCAACACTCTGATTGTCAAAATTATACTTAAGAGTTTAGGTCATAGGCCTTAGGAAGTCGGTGACCAAATCTTGTTGCTTGTCTCAGATCTAAGGGGGCATCAGGCAGGTGAAAGTCAATCTTTCAAAACTAAACATGGGTTTCTTTTTTGCTTTACTGCGTGCTTTTAAAATAAATCATGTAAGAAGACAAATAGTCCCCACAGATAGACAAATGATAGGAACAGACAAATAGTGCTGCTAGCTAAACACATGAAAAGATGTGCACTCAACATTGTTATGCATTAGAGCAGTATAAATTAAAACCCCAATGAGATAGTATTTCATGATACTAAAATGACTCAAGTTAAATGAAATTCTCAGCATTAGTGAACACATCAAGCAACACCTGGGTAGTGTCTCCCACAATCAACACCCATTCACCATATTCTCTTCTAGATATTTTTCCAAAAGAAGCAAAAATATCTGGGCCCATAAAGCATGCATTCAAACATTTTAAGAGTTTTATTTATAATAACCAAGTTATAAAACAACAAATATGTCTATTAATTAATAAGCACATAAGCAAATTTTGGTACATCCTTATAACAGGATCCCGCTTACCAACAAAAATGTGTGAACTGTTGATACAGGCAATAACATGAATTAATCTAAAATAATATTACATTAAGTGAAAATACAGGGATACATGTGTTCAGTTTTACATGACTGTGACTAAAACACCCAACAAGAGCAACTAAGAGGAGGAAAAGTTTTGCGGGGGCTCCTGGTTTCAGAAGTCTCAGTCCATAGTTGGCTGACTCCATTGCTCTGGGCCCAGGATGAGGGAGCAAATCCTGGACAGAAGGATGTGGCGGAGGGAAGTTACCTGCTTCTTAGAAGCAAAGAAACAGAAAGAGAAAAGGAAAGGGGCCACAGGGAAGATAAACACTTCCAAGGAACACCTCTAATGACCCACCTCCTTCAGCTACCTCTACCTGCCTACAGTTACCACACAGTTAGTCCAAACTATGGTGGATTGATAGGTTACAGCTCTCAGTCCAGTCATTTAACCTCTGAACTCTCCTGCATTAACACAGGAGATTTTAAGGGACACCTCACATCCAGACCACAACACCACTCTTTACATTTTGATTCTTTTTCGTTATACATGACAGTAGAAACCATTGTGATATAATTACACAAGCATGGAATATATCTTATTCTACTTAGAACCCCATTCTTGTGGATGTATGTGATGTGAGATTCACTGTAGTATATTCACATAAGTACATAGGAAAATTATGTCAAATTCATTCCACTGTCTTTCCTTTTCCCATTCCCCCTCCCTTTTCTTTATTCACCTTTGTCTAATCTACCAAACTTCTTTCCTTCCCCTCCCTGCTTATTGTGGGCTAGCTTTGACGTATCAGAGAAAACATTAGACCTTTGTTTTTTTGGATTGACTTATTTCACTTAGCATGATACTCTGCAGATTTATCCATTTACTGGCAAATGTCATAAAACCATTCTTCTTAATGGCTGAGGAATACTTCATTGTCATATATATATATATATATATATATATATATATATATATCACATTTTCTTTATCTATTCATCTGTTGAAGGGCAGCTAGGTTGGCTCCATAGCTTAGGTATTGTGAATTGAACTGCTATAAACATCGATGTGACTGCGTTATTGTAGCATGCTGTTTTTGAGTCTTTTAGATATATACAGAGACGTGGGATAGCTGAGCCAAATGGTGGTTCTATTCCTAGTTTTTTGAGGAGTCTCCATACTGCTCTCCGGAGTGGTTGTGCCAATTTGCAGTCTCACTAACAATGTACTCTTTTCCCCACATCCTTACCAACATTTATTGTCACTTGTATTCTTGATAATTGCCATTCTAACAAGTGAGATAAAAATCTCAGCGTAGTTTTAATTTGCATTTCTCTAATTGCTAGAAATGTTGAACATTTTTTCATATATTTGTCTATTTTATTCTTTTGAGAAATGGATATTCAGTTCCTTTGCCTTTTTATTGATGGGGTTATTTATTTATTTATTTTGGTTTTAAATTTTTTGAGTTCTTTATATATCCTGGGTTCAGGTGACAATGATTTTCTCCCATTCTGTAGGGTCTCCCTTGGACTCTTTTGCTTGTTTTCTTTGCTGACAACACACTTTATGATTTCCCTGATGTTATTTTCTAGAAAAAGCAAAACTATGATAGAAAGCAGTTCAACTGTAACAAGTAGCTACTAATACTGAGGTGGGGAGGGGGTCCTGTCAGCTAAAAGACCCTAGAAAATTTGTAGAAGATGCTGTGTTGGTGCTTACCCAATTGTATAGATTTGTCAAATCTCATCAAATTTGTACATTTAAAATTGGTTAATTTTATTATATATAAGTTATACCTCAATAAAAATACCTTAATAATAATATAGAATATGAAGGAGGAAAATATGTAAATATGTCATTACTTGTTAGGATAGGCTTGTTCCTCATCCTTGACATCTTTATAGTCTTGCAAATTTTAGAAAATGAAAACACAGACCTTCCAAAAAAAAAACCCCACAGATAATACCCAGATCAAACTTCTAGTCTATCTTCTGATCTCCTGTTCTTGTTTTGTCGGCGATTTTCACTGTGGCATTAAAAGATTGCTTTTTTGAAGAACCAATTGATCATCTTCCATATGCGTTTTCAATGAACACATAATACTTTACAATAGAAGTTCCAAAGCATAACCCAAGACATACACTAAAACCACAAGGGACTTTAAAATGCCCCAATGCAGACAGCTGAGAGAAAAATAAATATGTAACTTCATGCTAGGTTTTAAATTTATAGACAGAGCCATTCATCATAAAACAAAGGAATGAGTGAAATGGTCCATCATGAGCAAAGGAAAATGTCTTTTGGTGGGGTTTATATTCTTGTTAAATTCCAACTGCAGTGCTACCATTTTAAAGACCCATTCATCTTCAGGGAGGCACAACCTTATCATCATGGAAATTAGCATGTAACTTAGACATGATTCATTGACCGAAGCTTCTGAGAAGGCAGAGTCTTGACCCAGATGCAGATAATCATAAAATGCTTTGTGACTTGGATCACATGAATTGAAAGTTTATGTCCTTTTCCTTTAAATATGAATTTCAAATGATTTCCTTTAAAAAAGGTTGAATTAAAAAGCAAGAGGTTACAGTGAAAGAGTTAGTAAAGGGATTATAAAAGTAATATATTTTGAGGGTAGAAAAAAATGCTATAAATAGTTCTATACTCTGAAAATTACCCATTTTAGTATTATTAGCAGAAGACCCACCCTTTCATTTCAAACTCTTTTATGTATTCTAATTCTCAAGACCAAGACTTACTACTCTTTAGTAGGGATGGTACTTAATGTAATACCTGCTCACATTGTCTTGTTTATGTCATTTTAATTGCTTTGCATAGAAAATAATTTGAGTATCTTCTGTGTATATAATGATGTACTTTGTTGGAGATATGGAGATGCCTGAGAAACTATCAAGAGTGGATGGGTAGTGGGACTTAAGAACAATCAAATGTGACAATTTTGTGGTTCAATCAAGATATAAGAGCAATCAAATACAGACAGTTCTTGATTTATGATTGTCTGTCTTACACTTTTTCAGCTTTATGGTGGTGCAAAAGTGATATGTATTGGGCAGAAACTGTACTTCAAATTGCATGTTTTGATCTTTATGTTGGCTAGTCATAGTTAGTATGATGCATTCTCATGACTCTGGGCAGCAGCAGTGTGTTAGTCAACTTTACATCACTGTGACCAAAATACCTGACGAGGACAACTTAGAGGAGGGAATGTTTATTTGGCTCACTGTTCAGAGGTTTGGTCTATTGCCCTGAGTTCAGGATGGAACAAAGCATCATGGAGGGAGGAGCCCTGGTCCATTCATGGAATGCACATTTTACACATTTTCTTCCTCCACCATAATATAACTTGAGTAAATATCAATCATCTGAACAGCAATGAAAGTTAGGTGACAGAGACACAGAGACAGAGATGCAATGGATGCTGCAAAGTGGCAGATCTGGATTTGAACACAAAGCCTCATTAATTCAAATCCATTGTGAGCAAGATTTTTTTTTCCTGAACTCTATTTTCTTACTTATAAAACTTAGAAATGAGAGGCTGGAGTTGTGGCTCGCGGTAGAGTCTCACCTAGAGTGTGCGAGGCCCTGGGTTCGATCCTCAGCACCACATGAAAATAAATCAATAAAATAAAGGTTTTGTCAAATGCCAAATGTCTTCTTTGATATAAAGAGAGCCACTAAGAACAGAACAGGAAGGAAGAGCATGAGGAAAAGAATAACAGTAAACAAAGACGAATGGGGGGAGAGAAAGGGAGAGAGAAGGGAAAGCATATGGAAATGGTAGGAGACCTTCAATGATACACAAAAATATAAGAGGTTATAAGGGGCAGGGGGGAGGGGGGAAAAAGGGAGAGAATTGAACAACAGCAGAGGAGGTAGAGAGGGAAGATGGGAGGGGAGGGGAGGGGAGTGGGGATAGTAGGGGATAGGAAAGGTAGCAGAATACAACAGTCACTAATATGCCATCATGTAACAGATGTGATTCTGCAATCTGTATTTGGGGTAGAAATGGGAGTTCAAAACCCAATTGAGTCAAATGTATGAAAGATGATTTATCATGAGCTCTGTAATGTTTGGAACAATCAATAAAAAAAATAAAGGTTTTGTGTCTAACTAGAACTAAAAAATAAAATATTTAAAAAAAACTTAGAAATGATGTCAAATAAATGTCATCGTTTGAGTGTTTGCAGCAATTCCAAGAAAATGTATTCAAGTGTTGAAAATAATGACTGAGGAGTAGTGGGATCCGAACAAATTGCTAGTTTGCCATTGCTCTCTCCCGTCCCTCAGAGGATTTCAATTTCGTGGCCTATCAGGTGCTTTTTGCCATAAATATAGCCTCAGCTTCACCCATGCCAGGAAGTTCTCAGGCCTATTGCCAGCCCAGTTCTTCCCCTGCTGCGCTCAGTCTCACTACATCTTCCACTTTGATCACCTCTAGATATTTACAGCACTTTAGATCAGGGGCAAAAATCCTCTCCCTCTTTTTTTTTTTCACTTTTTTTTTTTTTTTTTTTTTAGTTGTAGATGGGCACAATGCCTTTATTTTATTGATTTATTTTTATGGGGTGCTGAGGATCGAACCCAGGGCCTTGCTCGTGCGAGGCAAGCACTCTACTGCTGGGCCCCAGCACACCCCGCCTTTTTGACAGTCCATCACTGCTCTAATGACCTCACATTTCTGGTCTCCTTTTTTGCCCACCCCCCCCCCTTTTTCCTCTATTCAACTCAAATGAAGCTTCTCCCGGTTGTCTCCTTGAAAATTTTCTACATCACCCAAAAGAGAGTACTTTTCCTAATATTTTGTCTTCCTTTCCTGGTTTTATGAGTATCATGTTAAATATCAGGAAATAAAGCCCTTTCATCTCGCCCTGAAAATTATATCTGCTCTATAAAACCCTCCCTGAACTGAGATTTGACAACAAATTCCTCCGAAATTTTTCCCAACTGAATGTGATACTAGCAGGACTCGGTCACATACTGCATGTTCTCCCTTGATGTTCAAAATGTTAATGATTCATGGATTCATTCCACAATATTGAAATGACTACTTTCATGACAGGCTTTGTTCTAAGCATAGGGGACCTAGCCCTGAACAAAACCAAGTTCTATTCTCGTGCAGAGAGAAAGGAGAAACAGGCCACAAACAAAGAAATACATGAAGACTCCGAGGACGTATAAAACTAGGTAAGGGACTAATGATTAAAGGCCCTCTCTGATAAGGTGACACATGAGTAAAAATATGAATTTTTTTTCACACTTGCTACCAAGTAATGAAGCAACCGTGCTGATATTGCGAGAGAACATTCAGAAAGAAAAAAACAGTCATGTAGAAACTGAAAAGCAGACATTTGCTTGAGAAAGGCTAGATCCTAGAGAGCAAGAGGAGAGATGAAGTGAGAGCTGGTCAGGACTTACCTGGTAGGAAATAGTGATGGTTTGGGTTGTTATTGAGAAAGAAGGGAATCCATTAGAGATGTTTGGACAGAAAAGTGGCACAATATGACTCTTGTTTAGGCAAAAGAAACTGAAGCAGACTTTGGATACAAATTTCAAATCTCCTACAGGACTGTGGTAATGCAGACCAATATCTTTTGCCGCTCAGTGTTCTCCTTTAGAAACAGGAATGGTAATGACTGTCTTTGGGAAATTGAAAAAAAATGAAATGAGTATTTACAAAAATGTCTAACATATGGAATACACTTCATTGAAAGTACTAAACATGATCTCATTTGTATTTGCCAGTATCAGCTTTCTCTCTCTCCATAATAATAATTTTTTCGTAGGATCACATCTAAGCCAACTGTGGAAATTTTGGATAGATTCCAAAGATATTCATTCTATTATGTTTTAATATGCAATCTTAAGTCATGTTAAACTCAAAAAGTATTTGGAATTAAGGCAAAGAAGGGAAAACAGATTGACTCTAATTTCTTGTGATTAGTGACTAGATCTGTTTTGTATGGTTTGAGAGGCACCATTTGTGTGGTGTTATGCATTTTTTTATTGTAAAGACATTCATGAGGAGTACCAGGGATTAAACCCAAGGGGCTCTCAACCACTGAACCACATCCCCAGCCCTTTTTTATTTTTTAGTTTGAAACAAGCTCTCACCAAGTTGCTTAGGGCCTTGCTAAGTTGCTGAGGCTGGCTTTGAACTCAAGATCCTCCTGCCTTGGCCTTCCGAATTGCTGGTATAACAGGTGTCACTGGGCCCAGGTCTTGACTGTATCTTAAAGGAAACATATATATTAAAATATTTGTTTTTCTCGTTAATTAATTCTCAAATGATAACCTTTTCATGAAAGCATCATGTAAAATCTTAAAACCACTCTTAGGAGTACCTTCAAAGAAATTCAAACATAAAGGAGCTCATTGTGTATAAAAACATTATAAACCTGCTTGCTTGAAATCCACTTAATTGTCTTACTGAAATTCCAGGAGAGGATTTTTAACCTACATTAAAAGAATACATTTATATAATGGGAATCTTATTAAGATCTAAAATTATTATGCGCAAACAAAAGCAGACCATCGACACAAACCCAGGCAGAGCAGCACAACGCAGATGTAGGCTCTGATAGTAGGGAGGGTGATATGGGCAAGAGAGAGAGCTCTGCCTCTCGCTCTACCAGGGCCCGTGTGCACCAGGGTGAAAAGTGTGAAGGACACAGCCTGACTTATGACAAATGGAGTGTCACTCGTTGTTTTAGTCAGTCTCATACTTCATAATCTCTTTATCTGCAATAAAGGGTGAGGAAAGATCAAATAGTTGTCCCATTGATATCAAGAATCTCTGAAGAACTGCTTCACTATTAGCAAGGTAACTGTAGCATTTGCCTTATAACCCCATGGAAGATGGTAAAATTATATCTTCTTGTAGCTTATAAAAATCTCTGAAAAAAAATTAATTCCAAGGTATCCTTCATCCATATAAAATAGCTGAAACTCTAAAGGGTATGTGATCCTCATTATATTCATTTTAAAGTAAAAAGGAGCAATAAGCACATTTTTCCTCATGTTTTGCCCAACTTGGTAGTCACCTGGCTCCCTTTTAAGGAAGCAGGGGCTGCTCCTTCCTTCTCTCCCCATTCCCATTGGGTTGCTTTAGGCCACAAAGGCTCTGCCCTGTGTAAAGCAACTCTGTCCTCCAGAGGAATAGCCTAATTCTCATTGGACCCTCAGCCCCATCCATTATAAATGTTCTTTTCTTTCTTTTTTTTTTTTCTGTTAAACTCTCTCCCCATTACCTACCACCAATGTTTTAAAACTGTTTTGCTTGCTTCAAGCTTGGAGGCTGAAATCTTCCCATTCATCTTGAGCACATGACACTTGACAAACAAAATAGAAGTCATCTGACTTCACAGCCAGGTTTCCTCATTCTCTAGCACCCTTCCCTCCCACCTTCCCTTATTCCACAGGGATTTCTCTTCCACTTGAGGCTCCCATGTTCAGTGGCTCTGTTTGGTGGGCAGAATTCTTCCTCCAAGACTTCCTCTCCCTGTGCATAATCCTCAGTGCTGTGAATATGTAGGATTTTGCTCTCAGGATGTAGTTCTGTTAGAGGACAGTTGACTTTAAGAAAGGGAGCTCACCTGCTTGGCCTCACTTAATTGTCTGAGCCCTGGAAACTCTGACTAGTGGCTGAAGGGGAAGTCAAAGGTTCAAAGCATGAGGATTCAATGAACTATTGCTGGCTTGAAGGCAGAGAGGGTACCACGTGGAAAAGAATGTGAGTGGTCTCTAGAAGCTGAAAGCTGCCCTGCTGACAGCCTTCAGGGAAGAGGAGCCTATTGTCACAAGGAATTGAACTCTGTCCACATGAAGAATGAGACTGGGAATGGATTTTTCCCTGGAGCCTACAGAGGAGCCAACTGACACCTTGCTTTAGCCTGGTCATACCCCCATTATACTGTTTCAGAAACCCAGTCATGCCTACAGGATAGTGGCAGAGGAAACTGGTGTTTAAAACTACTCAGTGTAACAATTTGTTACATATAAGTAAAAAATAAATATATTCGGATCCATGCTCATTTCTTTTTGGGAATATTCTTCATTAAATTATTTCCTATCCTTAGCTCCTTACTGCCCTACTGACCCTGACACCATTACCGGAATTACCACCATGATCAGCACCTCTAATAGTGATTGCATATGGTGGACACCATAACATACTTCATGTGAATCATTTCATTTAAAACTATAAGATCATAAAAGCCAGGGAACTTAAAAAAAATGTAGATTTTGTTAGGACCTGAGATTCTATCAAACTCCCAGCTAAAGCCTCTTCTCCTGATTTAAAGCAGTGTTTGTGGATATAATTCATGGAATTTGATTGGAATTTGTAGTTGCATGACTAGCCTTATGGAAGTGGTCCTGTTAGGCATCAGTTAGATAATAAACAAGTGGTGTTGACTTGACTTCAGTCGAAATATCTGAGCAGTCTGGTGTTTCTCAAAATGAAACCTGAGATGGGGGCAAATTTAGTGACTCAGGAGGTTGAGGCAGGAGACTCACAAGTTCCAAACCAGCCTCAGCAATTTAGCGAGGCACTACTCAAAAATAAAAAAATAAACAAATGGGCTAGGGAAGTGCCCCTGGGTTCAATACTTAGTGCCTAAATAAATAAATAAATAAATAACCTGAGGAAAATGATCTCAGTACTGATTTCTAAATTCCTCCATCCATGAGCTCAGAATTGCTCAGGAACTTGTAATTCTAATAAACTCTTGCACAATCTAAATGTGTTCCCCAAAAATTCATATGCTGAAATACTATCCCTCATGTTGTTGTTGGTGGTATTAGGAGGTAGAACCTTTGGAGAAATATAAAAAGATCTGATTCTGAAACTTTCTCAAAGTCAGAGTAAATTCCTGTCACTAGTGTGTGAGTGTGTGTGTGCATGTACATGTGTGTTCAGTAGGGAAATGTGTATTCCAATAATTGAGATTTTATATTATGTGTAAGTATCAGTCCTCCTTTGAACCTATATTGTATGCTGAAGTTTATTTATAAGGCAGTCTAGCAACTAAGCTGGTATGTGTCTGTGTGTACTTCAACTAATTATATGTTGTTCCTCACAGAAACAATCCTTTCTTTTCCATTTGGGCATTTTAAGCATAATTTTAAGTTTAAAACCACTTACAGGATGACTTTAAATATACACACATTGAATCTCTGACCATTGATCTCTAGCAGTTGGTAACGAGGCTGGGTAGTATTGTGTCATTCTAAGTGATTATGGTACAATTACTCATTTAAAATTAAGTCTATCCAAGCTGCTGCTAATTGCTCAACTCCAGTAGAGATTTGACTTATTGAGTAGGACATAGTGCACTCATTTTCACAGCAGTCTCAGCTCTTATTCAGGGAGGCAATGCCACAGAGTAGTGCAAAACAAAGTCTTTAGAATGGGACAGTCGTGATTTCATTCTAGCCTTGTGGCATCCCTGGGGCAAATAACTTAAAACTCCATAAATATTATTGTCTCCAGCTGTGAAAGGGTATGGTCCAACCTCATGGACTTCTTGTGAAGATTAAATGAGATACTCCACATGAAATGTTTAGCACAGGACACAATTTATGGAATATACTGAATTTATAATATCTATTATATTATTGCAGTCATACATTGCTTAATGATAGGAATGCATTTTGAGAAAAATGCTGTTAGGCAATCTCATCATTGTGTGGACATCACAGGGTATGTTTCCACAAGACTAGATGGTAAAGTTGAATCACTCAATGCAATCAAGAGACTCAGCAGCTGGGCACTCTGGCGCACACCTGTAATCCCAGCGGCTCAGGACTCTCAGGCAGGAAGATGGTGAGTTCAAAGCCAGCCTCAGCAAAAGCAGTGCGCTAAGCAACTCAGTGAGAACCTGTCTCTAAATAAAATACAAAAAGGACTGGGGATGTGGCTCAGTGCTTGAGTGCCCCTGAGTTCAATCCCTGCTACTCCCCCCACCAAAAAGAAAAGACACTCAGTAGCCACAAGATAGATGTATGAGGGTGCTGGCAGTATAATATGGCATACTATTACACAGCAAATGTTTTTTTAAGTAACAGGAATATAATCTAAAAAAGTGACAAAAGTATAGCATAGTAAGCCAATGATATGGTCATTTTTTCATTATCAAATACATAATTGTATTTGCTATACTTGGCCTACCAAGTGTGACAGGCAGCCAGTAGATGCGTTTCCACCAGTGTGATCTCAACCAAGTGAAGAGTGCACTGTGCTGCTACATTAGTGAAAACTATGACATCACTAGGTAATGGGAATTTTTCATTTCCATTGTAGTCATCTGGAACCATTATTGCACATGTGCTGCATCGTCAGCCAACACATCATTATGCAGTACATGACTGTATTTTAATTCTCTTAATTCCTGGAATAGCAAATCTATGGCCTGTCTATATATTTGTTTCCCTTAATATTAGGTAGACATGTAGGCTCAACTAGATCAGAAATTTGTTTGCATGTTTATATTGATATGCATATGCCATATAAATTTGATATAGTCACTTAAAATATATTGGTCTGCTTTTTAAAAGGCACATCACAGAACAGTATCTACATTGGCCTTTTGCTAACAAAGGAAAAACAGTCCTTATTATAAACTTGGACTTATTCACATGGTGTGAAGTTTAAGAGATATATTTGCACTAAATATTTTCAGTAGCATGGTAGTCACTAAGAAGTCCAGAGATTTGAAGTATAAAGATTTAATATCAAAGAGCTAATGGTTTCGAGAAAAAGCATAAGACATTCAATTCTATTCCTATTGATTTGCACTTTTTACTTTGCTACCTAATCTGCGAAAATTCAAACCAAAGAAATAAAACACAGTTTGGTTTCACAGAGAGACGAATTTGAAGAAAGGCACTACAGAGTGCAAAAGGTTACACTCAATAAAGTTCTAATAAGCATGGTATTGTAGATGACTCACACAGTCTTTGAATTCTATTCAAGCTCTTGCAAAACAATAATTACTTATGCATTTCCTAAGGAAAAAGAAGTCAGAAATTGCCATTGCATTCCGTTAATAAAATATTTTAAACCCTTTTTTTGGGGACTTTTTATTCAGGGCAACTGAACAACCTTCTCGGTTTGACAGCACTTTTCTTATTTTGTTCCCCCTCAAGAAATTAGAATAAAACTGCCTGTACTTCATTATAACTAATTTGAATTGTGTTGATAATATCCTTCTAACCTTGTACTAAAGCTGATTCAAAATATCTGAGCATAACTCATTGAAATTGTGTTCAAGGTATTCTTTTCAACAAGATAGGAGATAAGCACTTTATAATGACAATTCTGTTTTCTTTTTAGCCTGAGAATATGTGGCAGTTGAAAGAATTTAAGATGCTTTCTATTATTAATCAAATTAAACTTTATTCTATCTATTGCTTATAAATTTTCTATAGGAATCCCCAATTTAAAGTCCGGTGGGAGGACAGTGAAGGAAGGCCCATGTCTCAGCAGCAGGAAGAACTGCCTGAGGTTTCTCTTCTTTTGTTTTATGTGGGAAAAGAATCAGAACTGCTGGAGACCAGTTGGTGGAACTCAGATACCCAAATTATGTGTTGCTTGCTGGTAACTTTTGGGCTGCAGAGGAAATAACCTGTTCCTTTAAAACAATGGAGATGGAATTTTATAAGACAATATAGTTCTGTTTGAAAATGTTTCCTTTGATCTAAGGAGACTGATTCATAGTGGGATAGGGAGTGGGAACATGGGAGGAATAAAGGAACTCTAGATAGGGCTGAGGGGTTGGAGGGGAAGGGAGAGGGCATGGGGTAATTAATGATGGTGGAATGTGATGAACATTATTATCCAAAGTACACGTATGAAGACACGAATTGGTGTGAATATACCATGTATACAACCAGAGATATGAAAAATTGTGCTCTATATATGTAATAAGAATTATAATGCATTCTGCTGTCATATAAATAAAAAAATTTACATAAAAAAGAATATGAAAAATATAATAAACAAAAAGAAGAAAAATAAAATAAATTTTATCATACAAAAAAAGAGATAGGTTTGAGTGTCTGAGGACTGGCTGTGACTTCAGGGTCACAGTAAGGATCTCCAACTAGAAAGGAGACCTTAAATTGAGAGCAAAATGCAAATTTAAATAACAAGAGTGAAATTAAGAAAAATTTCAAGCCCATTTGATTCAATTCATATATTGTACATATTCCCAGGCACTTAAAGAACATTTAGCTCAACTTGGACCTACCAAGTAGAGCAAACCTTAGAACTGAATTCTTAAAAATTTCCCTTAAATATTTCAGTAAATATGACAAGTCGTTTTAAACTTCTCGATGAAAATGTCTTATTTTTTATTTAAAAATATCTTTGAAGGGTAGTAGTTTCAGTAGAATAAGTTATTGTATAATATTAACTTGAGGGGAAGAAAAAAATTCTCTAATCTATAAATGAGGGTAGATTAGACTATGAAGAAAGAAAGGAACTGGCTTTGCTGACACGGCTCGGTCAAAAGTGGCAATGTTGGGACCGAGGACAGTACAATGTGTGTTCTCTGTTGATAACTAGGCAGAATCAAAATCAATCAGATTTTCATGGGCTTTTAAAAAGTGTCCTCTGTCCAGATTGCCTTTCCTCCCCAACAAGGAAGAGTAAAAATTCTAAGAAGGGAGCTGTGGAATCGGGTAGATGTGTGACCCTTACAGGTTACATACCCTTAGGAGAGATATTTATCTCTTCTACCTTTCAGTATCCTTATCTAAAAAACAAACAAACAAAAACAAAACACCACAACAGCATATAACCTAAAGTCTTTCAAAGGGATTAAATGAAATAATGGAAAAAATGTATGTCATAATGCCTCACACATAGCAATTATTATTTTTACCACCAATAATAACAAAATACTTATTGACTGGAGCTATGTAACATTTAGAAAAGCAACTCAGAAAAATTATATATTTTTACATATATGTAAAATCGTATCTTTTATAATAGATGCAAAAAGTTAAAGCTGTGATGTTTCATAAAATCATGGCTGAGAAATATTTTGTAATACTAAAGGTTTTGTTGTCGTTATCAAAAGGTAAACAGTCCACCAGCTCTGAGAAAATGAAGCAAATGTTTTGTCTCTTTGAGATAATTTCCTATTATTGGGTGTGTAATTAGTGTTGTATTTTCTGTGATTGATTGCAACATTGATATCCATTAACCTGTGAGGAAACAGCTTCTGTCCTTATCCCTAGAAGAATCAGCAGCAGCCAGGGCAAGTGTGTTGGGAAGTCATCTGCCAATGGGATGTAAATTAGCCAGAAGTTCATATGATATGATCGCAAATCAGTTAGTTCTTTCTGTGCATTGACTCCGGTGGGTGGAGGGGATTCAGAGGCAATCCCAGAGTCTAGAGAATTTGAAGCTGACTCTTATGAGTTAAGGTTATTGGAGATCAAGAATGTGCTCTTAGAAATCAACACATCTTTGGTTTACTTCTTCTCAGTCTCTCAAGGTCAAGAAAAGTGGTTTTGATAATCCACTTTGCCTTAGCTCTGCTAAGATGAACCAGGAAAAAAGATATTTGCGCACTGGTTTGTTCTGATCTTTTATCCTTGTTGGCTCACATTGTTGTTATCGTTGTTAACAAAAGAGGTGAGTCTCTTGCACCTCTTCTCAAGTATGATTCTTGAAGGGAAAATATCCAAAATGTACCTGTTCTGACAGACCCAAGCCTCATGTCCCACTGCTCAGCAGCACATCATCGAGTTCCTATGAGTGAAAGACTCAGAAAGCAGCAGGGTCCCAGTGTCCCTGGCTTCCTCCTTTTCTTCCTTTAACCCTGAGTTGCCTGATCAGATTGAATGTCTGAACTTTAGACCCAGTTTCCTCCCCCTGGGGCCCATTTTAGAATGTGACAGCAAATATACTGGACGGCAGTAACACTTTTGAATAAAGATACTTCTTGGGAAGGCAACATCAGCCCTTTATATTTTATTTTTAATATTGTATACTGTTCTCAGACATTTAGGAATATAGGTAAAGAGAAAATATGGGAGAAGAAGAGTGGGAGATAAGCATTCTTCTCTTATTTGTAAAAGCATTACAAAGCACATAGATCTTTTATTATTTTCTCCAAAGTCAGCGGTTTTCTCTGGAGAGCGCTCCCTCTGCATTTCCCTTTGGTTTCTCCAGGTGAGAATAGAAATCTCAAGAGGAACACTGTGGCCTGCCGTTGTGGCTTGGTGGTAGCGTGCTGGCCTAGCAGCTGTGAGGCACTGGGTTCAATCCTCAGTACCACCTAAAAATGAAATGAAGATTGCGTGTCTATCTACGACTAAAAAATAAGTATTTAAGAAAAAAAAAACAGGAACACTGTGACGATTCATAAGTGTCATCACAGTTCCTGGGTAAAAAATCCCACCTTCTGTGATATACCTTTTAGGGGTATTTGATTGTTTTATAACTTGTCAGGAAATTGCTGAAGTTCAACTCTTATTATGATCACATACCCAGGTGAGAACTCATTGACAATCAGAGACTTCACAACACAAATTAAGATAAAATGCAATCTTGAACCTGTCATTCAGGATTCAGAACACAGGGAAGAGTAGAAAAAGAAAAAAAAATATCCTTCCTCAAAATACTAAAATACATAGCAGACCTGTCTTCACCCATGCCATTCACTGTTATACGTTTAGTGACACAGGTAAGGGGGAGAAGAAGAAGAATGGCTGTGGTTAGCACACCACTCGTCACACTCTTCTAGAAGATTCAACAACTGATCTCACATAAGCCAACTTATGTACCAGGTGATGATTCCCTAATGACTGCTTTTAATAAATAAAATGGAAGTGGTTGAAAATGACCATACTTACTTTGACATACTCTGTGTCTAATGAAGTTGAACTTGTAATCCCTCTCTTGTTTTCTATTAACACATTTAAATGGTCACTGTAGTTTTTATCAGGAAATTTGAGACCTTGAGGCTACATAATACTCAGAGGGGGATTTTTTCTTGGGAATTTTTAGTCTCGGTGGGGGTAATACTTTTCATCATAAAGATAAAATTTTCTCAAAGTAAAAAAGTGACTAGCTGTGAACTTCATCCATCTATGGACATGTATGCTACCATTAAGAATTAGCAAATATAACAAACTTAGAGGTCTTTCTTCTGGATTAGGTGATCTTAACTGGTACAATGAGATAATCCATTTCAGCCACCAAAAACTGTTTCATGCTCAAGACATGCTTTGCACCCTTTGCATATTCATTTTCCTTCATTCTTCACAATTTACAAATTACCAAGATCTGGTGTTTCTTCTTCCTAAGCATCATTGTATCTAAGGTGCTGGAAACAGTCCTAGACCTATTAACCCCTCAATAGCTCTTTTAATGAGTGTCCTTTAGTGAGTTGACTTCAGCACAGGTGAAAATAAATAAGAAATGAATGGGCCTAGACCTTTCAGTGAAGGAGTAGGTTTATATTTGGAGATTTAAGCTGCCTGCACAATATGATCTGAAATGGCGTTTTGTTCTTGAAGAAAAATGTCAAATGAGAAATCTCAACAAAACATGGGCCAACAGAGGTTATGTGATCCCTTTGGTCTTGTAGTTGTATCATCGAAAAACATTTACAAGTAGATTTTAGAAAGATTTTTTTCTTTGATTTGATTATTTGCTTACTTAATATACACTACAAAAGAATGAGTGGTACTTGGAACGAAATAATTCTTTGCCAGCGTGGTGGTGTGTTTCCTTAATTTAAAAGCCCATCTGTGATGGTCCTTACTGTCACAACCTTCAGTGATATACAGTATGTAATGTCCCCAAACAAGGGACAGTTGTCAAGTGTCAGTCAGTGTGTACTAAATATTCCTCTTCTTTACTTTTTTTGGAAGGCGATCCTCAGGGTTATACAAAATGACATATAAGAGGAAAGGAGGGGTAAGACAAGATAATACAAATCGAAGAAATGATTTACAGTAGAAGGGGTAGAGAGAGAAAAGGGGAGGGGAGGGGAGGGGGGATAGTAGAGAATAGGACAGACAGCAGAATACATCAGACACTAGAAAGGCAATTTGTCAATCAATGGAAGGGTAACTGATGTGATACAGTAATCTGTATACGGGGTAAAATTGGGAGTTCATAACCCACTTGAATCAAACTGTGAAATATGATGTATTAAGAACTATGTAATGTTTTGAACGACCAACAATAAAAAAAAAAAGAATATGGACATTTAGGTTTTTGTTTATAAACTCCAGTGTATGACCATGCACTGAGAGAACATTAAGGTCTCTGGGAAACTTCACTAGCTGCGGCAGATCACCAAGCTAGCCAATGCTGACAGAGCAGAAACTCTCAACACATGTGCATCAACACATCTGTGCCCATAGGTGAGATGAAATCTGGGGTAGAAGTAGGAAGGTGGATTATTTAGGGTATTGTGTGTGTGTGTGTGTGTGTGTGTGTGTGTATGAATTATAAGTGTATGGGTGCATTTACACTCATGTTTCTATGTAAATCAAAAGGACTGACTTCCACTGACCTTGCCAAGGAAAACAGATCAGCTTCCACAAAGCTGCACTTCACAGAGACTGTGTGCTATGAGAAACAGTGAAATGAAACAAAGAAACAAGACTCAAAGTCATAATTTTTTAAGGCTCCATATTGAGCTGATTGACCTTTTCAGTAAATGTTCTCCCAAACGAAGAGCAAGAACCTCACTTCTCTAACCCTGTGGACCAACTGCATGATTACTTCATTTTATCACAGGGTAAATAATAGCAATGAGCCAGTCTAGTGTTTTTCACTACACACTACCCAAGTTCTTAAAAAACAACAAAAAAAAAGATGGGGTCACAACAGAAAACAGTCTACTCAGAGCGCTGAAGGGAGTGGAAGAAGACCAACTTATAAGGTGTTGGTAATGTTTTTTCAAATGTGATGATACATTGTAATCCAAAATAACCTCAACCACAGCTCAGACTTTCAAATTATGGAGGCAAATACTGGAATGGAAAGGTATCCCAAATATAAAGCTTCATTTTTTAAAGCCCCTTAAAAAATCACTGCTTTCAGGATACTAACTTAACTAAAGCACGTAATTTTATAACTTTTTTGGCGGGGGGCAAGGGGGAGGCCTTAGGTTTTAAGCTCTGGCTGTCAGAGCTGAAATACAGGAAACAGTCTTATTATCTCTTTAATTTTTATATAAGTCATATCAGATCAATTATATGGAAAACACTGCCCCATAAAATGTGATGCTAAGTGAATATTTGTTAATTTTTAAAATTTATAGTAAGATGAAAAATGAATAAAAATACCAACTTTGAAAAGCAAAAAAAAAAAAAAGAAAGAAAACTATAGAATGCTAAGACGAAAAGGTCCTCTAAAGTAGTGACCAAATTTCTAAGATTCTTGATAGAGTTGACCAGAAAAATGAGTATCTATGTATAATACTAAATTTTTTTATTGGTGTATTACATTTATACATAACAGTGGGATTCACAGTTGTCAGAGACCAGCTCCAACAGGGGGTCTCAGGAGACATACGGATGGTGAGGAGTCGGCAAAAGAGGGGGTGGAGAAACAACACAGACACCAAAGTGAAGGTGTTGATCCCAATCTTTACTTGTGAAGTTGATCATATATACTTTTCATTTTGGCAGGCTTACAGTACTTTGTGGTTACAAAACAGGAATCATTATTCAAAGAAACAAAATATTACGTAGTTACAATTAGAATAGAATAATGTATCTTGGCTTATGCATAAGCAAGCATTTGTACTTTCAGTTCGAGTTTTGTTTTGAGCTGTTTCTGCTTAGTTAACTTTTAACAATAGTTACAAATGTCCCAAACTATTGGCCTATACCTTGACTATTCTTTCTTGACTTACTGACTGGAAACGGTGCCATGGTTACAGCAAATGGTTGATTTGTTATTACTTTTAATCAAACAAGAGTAAGAGCACAAACCATTGTGCACAGGAACAAGAACAAGTTGCCCAGTACTAAGCACTAATCTATCTTCTTAACATTAATTTTTCTTCTCTAGATTTTAATTTAATTTCTCAAAAACTTCCTTGACAGGAATACAGGGAGTTTTTCATTAGACATAACAATTTACACTCCACAGCTGAATCATTGCATTTAGAGCAAACAGATCTATGCTTTAGAAGTAGTTGCATTAATTGGGAAAGTCATGATTTTTCCTTCATACTTAATGGTCATATGAGAAATCGCAACTATATTTATTAAAGGAATACAAAAACAAATCAGCCCATTCCCAGAAACATACTGCGCTCCTCCAGAGGATGGACGCCTTGCGCCATCCACCTTAGTAGGGCCTTGCCATTGCCTGAGTCAGGGGAGGGCGCAGCACACAGTGAATATTTGTACATGCACATAATGATTTGGTCAACTTCATTCCCCTGTTCCTCCCCTTTCCTTCCTTTCCACCCTCTGTTAGGAGGTCCCGCTTCTCTACCGGTTTCCCTTCTTTTTTCATGAGATTCTCTCTCTTCTCCCCCCTTCCCCTTTTTTCTAGCTTCCACATATGTGCAAACATCCTACCCTTGATTTTCTGAGTCTGGTTTATTTCACTTAACATCATGTCCTCAAGTTCATCCATTATGTATCAAATGATGCAATTTTTTTTCTTCTTTGTGGCTGAAAAACACTCCATTGTATGTACATAAAATACGTTTTCTTTATCCATTCATCTGTTGAGGAACACCTAGGCTGGTTCCATAACAACACTTAATTTGGCATGAAATTTCCAAAAGTTTTACTGTTTACAGGTTAAAAAAAAAAAATCAATGTTCCAGAGAAACTCAGTTTGGACAAACCTTAGTAAATAAAATTAATTAGCATTATCTCAGGGGAGGATTAACTTAATCCTTGGACAAGAATGTTCCAGGCCTAAAAATAAGCATGTTGTTCTTACTCAGTGAATAAGAATAACTTCTGAAAAGGTATAGCAGTAAGAAGAGAGTCCATATCATGAACAATTCACCTCACCAGGGAATTTCCTAGGGCTGCCTTGATTTCTGTTCTCAGATTTCATTAAGAGTAGAATGAATTTTAAAGATTTGCAAGTCAGATCCCCAGAAAAGAATTGCATCCTGACTGATATATAGTGAAATAAGAACTATAAAGGCTCCTCATTTAAGTTTTCTCTTTTACTACACATATAAAATATAAATGTTAAAATTGTGCTCAGAATTCTATAAGCACATTTATGATCCCAATGACGTGAGAATACCACTTGTATTTTACTTCTGAGGTTTATATTGCCCTGTGAACACTTTGATATAATTAGAGGCTCGTTATGTGCAGTGGGAAGATGCAAGGCTACTTTATAATGAACAGAAGATGAGAATAAGCTTGTAAAGTGCCACTCATGTTCTTATTATAGCTGCACTCTTATTATTATACTCATAATGAACACCAGGGAAGTATGGAGTGAGAAACTTAATTTGAAAATGGTCAGTACATGATGTCCAGGTAAGATTCATGATTACATGTTAACCCTCTAACTACAGTTATATATGTAAAATCTCTTTCTAGCCTTCTGTGAGTATATTTTAGATTGTACTAAGATTTTACATTTAGCAAATCTACCTTAGAAACATTATTTTACTTTTTGAATTATTAGTTAAGGCAAATGTGCTATTTGTATAATTTGAGACATGTGCTTATAATGGTCAAAGAAGGAACACTAAGAGATATAATTTCTTCTAAAAATTCTGAAATGAAAAAAATCTTTATACTTACATTCAGCTGGATTTTGAAATATACTATATATGTATGTGTATATATTGATTTTTCAACTTCTTGTGTACATAAAGGAATTTGGAGAATCAGGACAATTTTTAGACAAAGTAGACCAAATAATGCAATTTTTGCCTTAAAGATTCAATTAAGAAAAGTTTTTTGGTTATATATAATCAAGGTAATTGCGGCAATTTTCCTCTGGTAATATATTCATAGTTACTTTTGCCAACTTTTAAAAACTAAAGTACAGGTAATATTTTTCTTTGCCAATTGTTAAAGAATAGAATTTTATGAAAGCTGATTTCATAAAATGCCTGAATATTAATAATAGAGGTCAGACATATAAATGTGAAATAAAATTATTGAATAAGTGGAAATATCTGAATAATGCAAAGTTTAAAAAAAGCCTTTTTTTTGAGAAATAAAATTCAAGGGAGACAGGCTTTATTAAAAAAAAAAAAAAAAGCTAGCCTGAAATTATATAGGAAATCACCTCAATTTTCCAGTTCATTTAGCCAGTTAAGAGTAGAGCATATTCATAGAAAGGGTTACTTCAATTCCTCCTATTGCCTTGTCTCCCATTACAGAAACAATATAAATTATTCTTTAACTAGAAAAGACCAAAGACATCTTATAACATATTGAGAAAAAAGTGAGAGCTCTAAAAAATCTATGAGTTAGTGGTTTTTAATCACACACACACACACACACACACACACACACACACAAATTCTGTGAAGTATATTCCCATAAACAAACAAATTAACTCAATATCCAAATTGAGTGTGGAGAAGGGGAAGGGGAAGGCCATGTGTTCCATTTGATGGTTGCAGAGTTATTGGAAATGAATACTTCATTCAGTCATCAATGTTCTCAGACCATTTGTGGTGACTTTCTATATGTCAACTTGGTGAGGCTGCACATTTCCCAGAATTCCCTTCATTGTATTTCCAGTGGGCAACAACATTTCTGGTGGGACTCATAAGTGACAGGAGTGAAGCCACAGCTGTCTATCATTCAGATATGTGGTAACCTGCCGGCTCACCCATTGGAGTAGGACCACATCCCAACCTGCAACTTCTCCTTCCCCTGATTCTCTTCAGCTTCTCTGACTCCCAGGCTTGAGGATAGTGAGCTCCAGACTTGGCAACTCACCTATATCTTCCAAGTCAGAGGTAGCAAGAACTGATATGAGTTCTAAGCTGTTCTCCTGAGCTCAAACTCATGCTTCTGATTTTATCCCTGTCCTTGTCTTTGTATCCATCTTCCCTTCTTCACTTCCTGCCTGGCAGACTTTAAGCTCCAGCATCAAAATATCATCCAGAGGAAAACTGTAACAATTTCCTAGATTGTTTATAAAGAAGGCAGAGGCAGTAGGATCGGAGTTCAGAAGCCACCCTCAGCGACTTAGGCCCTAAGAAAGTTAGCAAGACCCTATCTCAAAATAAAATATGAAAAAAGGCTAGGGATATGCCTCAGTGGTTAAGTGCATCTTGGTTCAATCCCCAGGACCACAAAAAAAAAAAATTCTTAATTGGATTTCGAAGGCAAAAAAATTGCATTATTTGGTCTACTTTATCTCAAATTTGTCCTAATTCTGCAAATTCTTTTATGCACCCAAGAAGATGTGTACAAAAACTAACCAGTTCCTACAATTGCGTAATGTCGAACCTATAAACCCCTTCATGTGTTACTATGTACCTTAGAATTTCTGTTGGATGATTAAAACTTGACTGATAGACTAAAGAGACTATGCATTGTATTAGCCTTCAAACTTTGTATATATTTCTAATTTTAAAATGATTGTCTTATAAGTTCAAATAATCTGGGGCTTGCATCACCATTATTCCAATAGTATTACTTTGTAGTTCTCTCATTAGATGTGTTTTTAGTTGCAGAAGTATTTACAGACACATTGTAAGATGTTTTCCATGAGTCTAAAACTTAAAATTGGGTTAATAATTGTGAACCTGCAACCTCAAGAAGTAAAATGCATCTTCCTACTTAAGTTTTGCAGAAATATGTTTAACTGATGAAAAACTTTCCAATTTCCCAAGAAAACTAATTATAAAATGAAATATTTTCCAACCCCCAATGACTAAATTAGAAACTTTAAAAATTGGATGCACCATAAAAATAAGACTGCAGTGAATTTCTGAGTTAGTTTTTTTTTTTTTTAAAAAAAAAAGAGTTTTGCTTTTTAATGCATAGAAATGCAATTTTCTGTTTACTCAATTCTGCACTGCAATAATACTCAAACGAAGCACCTTTTAAATGCTAGCCTTATCTCTGGTTCTTCAACCCTTGGGGAAAACTCTCATCAAATTATCAAGGTGTAATTAGAAACAGTTGTCAACATATGTGCTAACAGCAGAACCAAAAAGGAAAAATTCTTCAATTATTTTGGGAGGAAAGTAAGGGCATCACTCTACTCAAGGGAAGGACTAGAATAAACTAGACATGATGAGTGGAAGAGAGAATAATGGATTCCTGCAAAGATGTCTACATCCTGATCCCCCAAACCTGAGAAGTTGTTTTGTTACATGGCAAGAGAGAGGTGGCAGGTGAAATTCAGATTACTAATCAGTTATTTTCAAAAGGCAGAGATTTTCATGAATGATCTATGTGGGCTCAGTGTAATCACAAGCATCCTTAAAGTAGTAAAAGGAAGTAGAAAAGTCAGGACCTGAGGGTTAACTTCACAAGAAAGACTGAATTGTCATCCATGCTGGCTTTGAAGATAGAAGAGGGTCACAGGCCAAGCCATGCCAGCAGCCTGTAGGATCTGGAATATGCAAGGAAACAGATTATTCTTCAGAGTCTCCAGAAGGAATGCCATTTTGCTGATACCTTGATTTTGGACAATAGGCCCCTTTTGAACTTCTCACCTTCAGAATGGTAGGATAAAAGTTTCACACAAGATATTAGAACAAGATGAACAATTGAAATTAGCAACTTCTAGAGAATGCTTTTGTGCTCACATAAGCTCTAGAAACTCCCCTGAAAGTGAAGAGAGAAAACAGAAATAAATGAACAGTTAGATCAAACTCTCATAAAAGGAAATGTACTCATATTGAGAAAACACATAAGAAAATTCAATATTCCCATTTCTAGCTTTTATACAAGAAAAAAAGAACAAAATTTTTAAGAGAAGAAAAAAAGATTTAAATTAACATGTGCAACATTGATTTAACTTACATCTCCATGTCCCCCACTGCATTATATCCTTTGATTATGTGAAGTTCATTTCAGCTCAATGTAGATTAAATTGAATAGTGACATTCCCAACTGGACTACCAGATGGAATCACATTTTAATTAACTTTTCAACCAGCATACAGATGTGCTTCTTGTGATCATTATCAAGAAATCATTTACTTTCAGAAAAATGAGAAGCCCTGGTGGCAGATTGTAACATAGAATGATTGATCACATCATGAGATCATTAACCTTAGAATCCTTTTAATCATTTATCGACCAAACGAAGAAAAAGCTTATGGATGAGTATTGAATATATCTGAGATGCGTTATTAGTACCTTTTGAAAGATTAAATTAAAGGAAATATTTGCATAAAATAATGATCTCTTTGTGTATATCATTAACTTCTAGAAAGTCACATGGCTTCCGAATTTAAGCCATTTCATAGATTATTGAAAGCATATGCCACTGGAACAAAAGAATTTGCCTAGTTACCACTGTTTTCTTCATCTCCATCAAATAATTCCAATTCACATTTGATGCTTTAAGAATAATAAGTCTTTACCTTTACACTTTGAAAAAGAAACCGGCATGAAAAATTTATCCTTCGGTGGAAAAAAATTAGCTGCATTTAAATGAAACATAAAAGATAGTTAAAAGTATATTGAAAGAATGAATCTGCTTATACAACTTATGACTTGCTGTTAATTTTGCTTCAATGCTTTTCAAGCTATAACTGGTAACTCTAGTAACTAGGAATCTGGATACTAATGACTCTAGTAATAAAAACCTAGTAATAAGAAGAAGCTAATGTTTAAAAACATTTCATTGACTTATTCCAAACTTTATAATTGAAAGTCAAGTGTAAACTATTTCTATTTTTAGTATTATTGAGTTACTTTAATATGCTCAGTATCAAAGGTGAGAAACGGTATCTGTCTTTGAAAAAGGTTAGGCTGTGAGAAAATGCAGGCAGGCATTTTAGGCAGTCAGAAGCAAGCCCAGATTTTTTGGTGTGTGGTTTAAGGTGTCAAGGTATAAAGCATTCATTATCCACTTCATCTGTACTCCTAAAAGCCAAAGTGTGTCTATTAACCTAGGAATAAAACATTCCCTGAATGAACTGAGAGTGCAGTTCAGGTCTCTGTCCTTCTGGTGTAATAAATTATCTACTAAAAGAAATTGGGATTCTTCTAGCTCCCTAAGTAACCATGGAAAAGACACTCAATGCTCTGCTGATTTAAGTTAATCCATCAGAGAAATAAATTTTAATTTAGTGCTTAAGCCTCCATTTTTAGTTAAAAAAAAAAAAGTCCCAGATAAATTCCAGTTCTTAAAGCTGATCTTAGTGGAATGTCCTTGGTCAAACTGGAGGTGGAGTCGGGAGAGAGGACTCCACTCATTTTGTTCCATTCCTCCACATCCAAAATCCTTGAGGCTTTTCAGAGCCCAGATTGAAAATGGCTACAGTCCCTCTGCCCACTCCAGTTCAGCTTGACCTGTTTAAATGTAACTCTTTGAAATTATTAGGATAGCAACAGTTGCACCTCCAGCTGAACTTTGCCTTCCAGAACTTCCCACACCTCAGCCTGAGGCTGGCCCAGGTCCTCAAAATATTTGGTTTTGAATAAAGGTGTTCAGAAAGAGAAAACTAATGGGAAAAGAAATGTCAAGAAAGAAAATGCCAGATAAGAAAATTAATTAACAGACTTCTATACATAATAATTCATAATTTATTATCTCTTTATGTAGAATCCCATAATGCATTTTTTTCATTATAAATAAACAGAAAAACTAAATTGTGAACTAATTGATTTCAGTGCAGGAATGATTGCTTTGAAATATCACTTTGACCCTTGTAAGAGGCTGGTCTCAAGTTCTCCTTGTGAACAAATGACATTTAGTGAACAAAACAAAGCATGTTGATTCTTCAGTCCTTGGTGTAATAACTACTCAGTCATTCTTTTGCCATGTGGCAGAAATTACCATTTGGTTCAAAGATCATTTAGTCAAACAAATGTGAAATAAATTCTAAAATGTACACCTTTACACTGATCAACAAAATTCTTAATTCATTAAAAACAGCTATGAGAGCAAGGTTAGACTGAGTTGTGTTTCTGTGGTGGCTCTACTCTTTTCAAAGACCTCTGACTTTTTCCTGTCAATATTTGCTCTTCCTAAGTTTAGACACGTGGTATTTGAATAGAAGTGTTCCAGAAAGGGAAAATAATGACATTAGTTTAGACAAATATAGCACCTGCCTTCTTAGCTAATCTACTTTCTGTAGACCAGCTTTCCTAGTTTGCAAAAAGTCACATAATTATTATAGACTCAAAATGGGAATGGGCAAAGAATCCAAATCTCTGACAAGCTGGACTTAGCCCAATCAATATTGATAATATTGAGATTCACATTTTCTCTAAAGTTTATTCAGCAATTAACTGGCAGTAACTGTGTCCTAATACAATTTAGAATTCGTGTTATTTTGAGGTCTATTTTGTGAGTGAGAAATCAAGACCAGGACATAGGAGAAATAAGTATGGAGACTGACAGCTGTGAGGATAATCTTTTTACTTTCAGAATATACATTGGTAATGATTTTGTGTGTTCGACAGTTTATACAATGACTTCTTCCCAGAGTGTTAAGTTTGTAAATGTTACTGTTGTGGTTTGGATCTGAGATGTCCCCCAGAAACTCATGTTAGACAATGCAGGAATGTTCAGAGGTGAAATGATTAGATTATGAGAGTTGTAACCTAGTCGGTGGATTTCGTCATTTGATTGATGGATAATTTGAATGCACTACTGGGTGGTAAATAAAAGTAGGTGGGGCATGATGGGGGAGTGTAGGTTACTGAGGGCATGCCCTGAGGGATTGTATCTTGTGCCTGGCCATTCCTCTCTCTCTCTCTCTCTCTCTCTCTCTCTCTCTCTCTCTCTCTCTCTCTCTCTATATATATATATATATATATATATATATATATATACATATATATATATTTCTATCAGTCTCCACTTTCAACTTGCCATGAGTTTAGCAGCTTTCTTTCACCATACCCTTCTGCCACTATAAATGCCGACCCAAAGAAATGAAGTTAACCAAACATGGACTGGACCTCTAAACATATGAAGGCAAAATAAATTTTTCTTTTCTGTGTTGTTCTTGTCAAGTATTTTGTTCAGGGTTATGAAAACGTGAATAATATAGTTACTTGTTTTACAAAGATTGGATAGCAGGAAGAGCCAAGCTTAAAAAAATATATGTATATCAAATAATGGCCAATTTCCATTTTCATCCTCACATCCATGTACAGCTTCAACATAACCGAGATAAACAGCCCATTTCCTCTACATCCTCTTGTCTATGGCCTGAAAATCAATGATGAAAATAATTTAAAGCCCATTGGAAAAGTATCATTTATTTTTATTTCTACATACTAGTTTTCTTTCATTTGACATTATTTTTTTTCCTTTTCTATAGACAAATCACTAAATAACAGATTTATGAAAATATTTACTTAAAAATTTGAACATAGACTTTGAAATATAAAACATGTTATTCGAATTTTACTTTGTCATTCTCAGAATTAGGGTGCAAAAGTTTTGTATTTTTTCTTATTCATTTTTTTTTTAAATTGACTTCCTCTTTGGTATTCTTTCTAAAGTGGAAGCTATATTGATGTGGTTGACAGAGCACTGGGAAGGGAATTAGACAAAGAGGTTTGAATCCTATCTCCAGCTGTACTAATTCTATGATTTTGGACAAAACATTCTTTTCCACTCTGTGTCTCAGTGTTCACCCTTGAGTGTGGACTATTGTGATGGTCTCAGTCTAAGTCGCTGTAGTATTTTGTAAGCTAAACATAACTTCATTTGGTAAGTAGTTTTTGAGTTGCTTTGAGAGAGCCACAAATAGCCTTAAAGTGGAAAGCATTCAGATAACAAGCAATTTCTGCATACATAGGGCAAGGTCAGATTATATTTAATAGGATAAAATTCCTCTTGGCATTCATTAAAGGGGGTAAGGTCACCACCCACACATCTATGTTTAGTAGGTAAGCACCAGTAATTTGGGTTCAACTGATAAATGTATTATTAGTAATTCCCAGGAAGACAAAGCCAGAGTGTACCTTGACCTAGTTGTCTGTATCTTCCAGAGAATCTCTTGTTCAGCACCAACAGTACTGAGCTTGCTTACTTTTCCATCAAGGATTTAGATTCTTTGCAGCTTCCTTCTGTGATGATGCTCTATTATATGACATCGCTTCCATACTTATTTTGGTGATTTTATTGTCCTTTACAGATGCCCAATAGCCCAAGGTACAAACATCAGTTGAACAAATTGTTTCACCTCTTGAGTCCTTTTCCTACAGGAAGAAAATTGGATCTTTCCACTGTAGTTCCGTTTGTATTTTTTTCTGCATGATCTGCCCCAAATGATAGCGTCAGACACAGCAAGACAGTTGTGTTCACTGCTGGTGTTAAGCTTGTAAATTACATTGACAGAGAAAAATAGGAGCCCCGATATTGTCAGGGACTGAACATGAAACATCTATTTTTAAGTTCCTATCTGCCAACCATAACTTTTTAGGTAGGCTGACAAAACAGGCTTTGCCGGATTAGAAACACAAATCATAGAGAACACAAGCCATGACACAGGATATTTGAAGAAGTACAAAAATTTCATGGCAATATTTGACTTCTTCTCTGCTATCAGCAAGTAGAAAGCACCAATCTCAGTGGACTTGGATGACTCAGAAATTTGGTTGAAAGTCTAAAACCAGGGTTTCTCAATTGTGGTGGTGTTGGTCATCGTTTCATCACTGTGACCAAAATTCTTGAAAACAACAACTTAGAGGGGGAAAAGTTGGGGCTCATGGTTTCAGAGGCCATTGTCAATTAACTCCATTGCTCTGAGTTTGAGGTAAGGCAGGACATCATGGCAGAAAAAGCATGACATAAAAAAGTTGTTCAGTTCATGGAATCCAGGAAACAGAGAGAGGAGTCAGGGATAAGATAATGTCCTCAAGGCCAGGCCTCCTGTGACCTACTTCCTCCAACCACAACCTACCTGCCTACAGTTACCACTCAGTCATCCATTTCGATTATTCATCCATCAAATTGATTAATTCACTGATGAGGCTACTTCTTTCATATTTGCCTACTCGCCCCACCTCTGAACCTTGAGGCACTGGGGACCATGCTTCCAACATAGGAGTTTTCTGGGGGACTGAAATCTCCAAACCATAACAGTAGTGCTTTTGACATATTGGACCAGATAATTCTTTGTTGCATGGAGCTTTGTTTGCAACATAGGATATTGAACAGCATCTCTAGCCTCAAAACACTGAGTGACAGTAGCACTACCCCCTCACCCATACTCAATTAGAAAAACCAAACGTATCTCCAAGTATTGCCAGATGTCCCCTAGAGAGCAAAATCATGCCTGGTTCTAAACCACTACTATAAAACTCAAATAGATAGTGAGACTTGAGGCACAATTGCAAAGTTTACCCATAAGATCTTTGCTTTTCCCTTCCTGCTTCCTTCCCATCTCCTCACTCTCTCCCCCCAAGACTACTTCTTTATTTTTTTCCTTTAGAGCTCAATGTTTCCCACTTTGTCTATCCTCCTGATATTAAAATCTAATCTCAATGCTTCTGAAAAATGACTTCTTGCCCCATGCAAATGTGAAATGACACTTTTACATTTTATCCAGGTGAAAAATCTTTAATGGAGTTTAAACCAAAGCATTAAAATTTTAATTGTGGAATTTTATATATTGAGCCTTTTGCAAGGTGGGAGGAATGGATGGTGCCAAAATGAATTGATTGAACTTTCCCCCAGACTATTCCCAGATCCCAGCCAGTCATATGTGTAACTAAATCCTTGTCCACTTTTCATTATTCTGCCACATTATTGGTAATAAACTATTGATGCACTGGCATATTAGTCCTTCTATAAAACCCAGGTGTCTAGTCTTAAAAATATCATGCTAAATATTAGGCATGTTGTTTCCCATTCCAGTTTTTATTTTATTTTCTTCCAAGGATAGTCAATCCCTCCTAGCTAGAGTAGAGATACCCACAAAATTAGAGAGCTAATCCAAGAAGAATGCAGATGTTATTGAGTTTATAGAGGAGAAAATCTTCCTTTCCTATTCTACCTGAACAAGAACAATGAAAGGTGGAGTTGTTTGAGGCTCTCACAGCTATATGGAATCTAAGAATGAAACCACAGAGAGAAAAGGAGCTCAGCAGCTAAGTATAATTGTGACCTCTGAAAGCAACTCAACACTGCATCTTCTAGTATTGAGTCAATTCAGTTTAGTTTTCTGGGGTTTTTTTGTTTTATTTTGTTCTGTATTTATTTTATTTTATTTTATTTTATTTTTGCATTCAGAAGAGTCTCGTTTGCTAACAAATAATCTTACCTTTCTTTGCCTCAGATCTGGCAAGTGATGTCTTTGTTCTGCGGCTATTACTCCTTAGCTGTTTGTGCTGACATTGGTGCAATAATGGCAAAGCCCATACAAAGGATGATATTCCACAATGTTCTCAATCCTATCAGCACTGTCTGCTCTAGAGTCTTGACATATTATAACCACAATAGAGTGAGGAGAAAACCATCTTGCTCACTCTTTGTCTTTGTCCCAATTGATCTTTGGAGTGTGAAGGCCACGTTACTTATAGCTCACAGTGGTGCTAGTGAAAATATTTACAGCAGCTGCAGTCAGTAGGACCTCCAAGCAGGGGACTTACACATGAACTAGTAAGGCTCAGACCTCAAGGGCTAGATACTCTCCAGGTTTCCTCACATCCCCAATCCTAAGAGTCCCTTAGGACATTTTTGACATCTTCTCTCGAAAGCTCTCTTGAAAATGGAACTGTGCTGGTTAAAAAAAACAAAGAATAAAACAGCAATAATGGGCTCAGGGAAAAGATACTTCCTTAAATGTTAAGTGACTAAAATACTAAATTAAAATTTTAGAACACTCAGAGTATCCTTACTCAGAAAATTTCTGATCCATCAACTCACTTAAAGGATTCATTATATCTCATTTTGTGTTAAATAATAATTAGATGCAAAAGGATATTCATGAAATATATGTATGGGTGTGTATTTAAAAGAATACACAGAAAAACATTTTTGTTGAACATTGCCATTAAGTGTGCATACTTTCAATTTTATTGTTAAGGAAAAGTTATTTTGCAAAGTATTTGTGGCAATTTAAATTTGAACTAACATCCCTGCCAGGATTTGATATTGTAAAATTCTTCAGTTTTTACTAACTTTGTTTGGATTTGGCTTGTATTTTACTGTTACAAGTGAGGTTGAACAACTTTTCACCTGTTTATTGAACTGTTTGATTATTCTGTGAGATATCTATTTAGGCTACTTTTGTCAATTTTTTCAGATGGTAGTTTTGTCTGTCATTAATTTTTATGAGTACTGTGTATATACTATGTATTAAATCCATGTCAGTTATATGTTCTGCAAACATTGTATTCATTTGTTTCATCGGGTTTTTTTCCTTTTACAATAATAAAACTTTCATGGTGCTTATTATGATCCCTCCCAAAATGATTGAAAATAAAGAAATTGAGGACTAAGTTCACACAACCATTGAATCAAAAATCAGGCACAAGTAAACTATCTTCTGAATCTACAGTCTTATAGTCTACATCATACTGCATTCCTATGATATTTCTGTGGTATCTTTTGTTCAACAGAAATTACTAAAATAAAATCATCTATGTTAGACTCTTTTCTCTGTTTCACCTTTGGGAGGATAGTCTAAGAAATACTTCCCCATTCACAATCATAAAATTATTTTCTTATATTGCCTTCTAAACATGTTATAGGTTTTTTTCTTTGAATTTAGGTGTTTAATCTAGTTTAGATTGACTTTGAGTCTGGTATAAAATAAGGGTTGAACGTTGTTTTCTAAATGAATGACATTTATAGTAAAGTCAGTTATTAATCTCATGATTTAAAATACCAGCTCTATATTAAATTGTTTCTGTGCATATATATAGTTACTAGCTATCTATTCACCTCCAAAGAGAAAATTTTCATTCATGTGCTAATTCCACCTAACTTTAATAACTGTTGTTTGATAATAATCCTATCTAGTAAGGCAAGATTCCCTTAAGTTTTTCTTTTTTTGAGTGGCCTTTGTGATTTTTTTTCTCTTTTCCTCTAACATCTAAGGCTTTCAATCATTTAGGCAATCTCCTCTGCTTCCCTCTATACTTGTGTTGGGATATTTTATTGGAATGACACGAAATCTATATTACAACATATATCAAGTTGATAAAGAGTGGCCTCCTTCAATATTATTTCTTGAACCATAAATATTAAGTATATCTCTCTATTGAAGTGTGTTTTACTTTTTCAGCAAAATTTTTTTTGTTTGTTCTGATTAGTTATACATGACAGTAGAATGCATTCTGATAAGTCATACATAGATTGGGTATAACTTCTTATTCTTCTGATAGATCACACCAGTCATATAGTCATATACACACACAGGGTATTAGTGACTGATCCATTCTACTATTCTACCTATCCCCAGACACCCCCCCCCTTTCTTCACTCATCTCTGCCTAATCTAAATCAATAGCATTTTGACTCAAAAATGTTATACTTTTCTCATTTAGTTAGCTCTTGAGACTCCTTTGTTATTAGATGTATTTTTAGATCATATATTGTTATTTTTGTTAGTGAATAACATTGCATTCTTATTGTATGTTTATTTTTATACCCAGAAATGTTCTTAATTTTTTTATTAATTGCATTCATTTATTTCTATATTCTTTTGGATACTTCTCTATAAATTCACATCCTTTGCAGAGAGTAAGAAAAAATATTTGATCTCTTTCCTCTCTAATACCCAGCCTTTTATTTCATTTTTCCCTTATCTTTCTTACTGCATAGTTTATACTCTAAGATAATATTGCACAGAAGTGATGATAACTAACACCCTGTTTTCTTGTCTTGTTCTTCATCTTGAA
The DNA here is from genome assembly GCF_045843805.1 of Urocitellus parryii. Lineage (NCBI taxonomy): Eukaryota > Metazoa > Chordata > Mammalia > Rodentia > Sciuridae > Urocitellus > Urocitellus parryii. The sequence goes on from NC_135544.1 coordinate 46,060,440, forward strand.
ATGAATGTTTTTAGTATTATATATTAAGTATGAGTTAAATATACTCCACTTTCATGAATGCTCTCCCATTAGTTAAACAAAATTCCGTTATCTTCCTAGTTTTCAAAGCATGTTCCATCATGAATTGGCAATTAAGTATACCAATACTTTCCTACATCTTTTATGAAAACATTTCTTTTTCCTTGAATCTGTTAAGGTTGTTAAATATATAAATTATCTTTCTCAATTTGAAATACAATTTGGACGATTTTCTTATCTTCTACATTATGGATTTAGTTTGCTAATATACTTATAGTTTTGCTTCTATGTTTGTGAATTAGACCTTCTTTAGTTTTCTCTCTTAAATATCTCAGTATGAGTAGCAAGTTTAGGCTAACTTAGTAAAATGAGAAAGAGTGATCCTTTGCCATTTTCAAGAGGAGTCCGTGTGTGCTTGAAAGAATTCGTTCTTTATAAGTTTGGGATGACTCAATGATAAAGCCATTTGTGTATTCTATTTCCTTTGTCAAATAGTTTAAAGTATTGATTCAGTGGTTTAATACTTAAAAGGCATTTTGGCCTGGTATCCTTAGGAAGCAAAGTAGTCTAAGATAATTAATTCACAAAAATTAGGAGTGTGGAGAAAGCATAATGGAAGATAGAAGAGGAGGGAGCCAATATACATGTATTTTTTAGTTAGTCACAATAAAGTGCTTCTGCTTGGCTGATCCCACAAATAATCCCTGAGAAGCTGTAGAACCACAACATATAATTAATGCAATAGATTCAGAAAACATACTAGACATAATTTAATAATTGTTCATGATTTTTTAAAAACTTAGTAAACCAGGAATAGAAGACAGAGTTACTCAATTTGATAAGAAAACATAAAATATCTAAATCTAGTATTAAATGTAGTGGTTAAGATAGAATCCCCTAAGATATGGAAAAAGCAAGGGTAGCTTTTATTGGATTGCCAGGGCAGGAAGACAAGAACAAATGAAGCCATAAAAAACAGAAATCAAGAAGCATAACTGATTTTATTTGCAGATGACCTGTGTTGTTTGCATGAAAAATCCCAAAGAATCAAAAAAATATTAACACAGAAATGAATAAGTAAGTGTAGGTCATTAACAAGGTCATTGTACAAAAAGAATCAATTTTGTTTCTACTCACAAAAATAGTCACAAATTAATTTTAAAATGAAACTTAAAACCAGTGCCATTTACAATAGCATTAAAAATACAAAGAATTGAAGAATAAGTTTAACCAAATAATGTGCAAGACCTACAGATTTAAAAAGAACACCTGTAGGAAAAAAATATTTTAATAAATGTAAAGAGACATACCACATTCAAACATTAAAGAGAAGAAATAACAAAAATTCCATTTAGGAAAGATAGTCATACACAATGCCTTGGCCTTCACATGGTTGCATGAGTGTGCCCTTGGGTCTGGAACATTTTCTTGTAAAGAGATAAAGATCCCTCATATCCTGTGATGGACATGTCTCCTCATTTGGGAACATCTTCTCTTCTTATTGGATAAAATAAATTTTGTTCTACTTAAGTGTGTTCATCATCTGACGTCTGGGAAGCCCAACTATTCCATCTGCTTCTTCAGGTGAAGGAACCTGGTCCTTTTACTTGGGCATGAAGTGTGAAATATGTAGCCACATTGCTCACAATGCTGCAGAGGAGTCACACTGACACAGGATATCTATGCATTGGAGGTTAGATGGCAAGGGGATGTACCTAGGGCCCCCTCTCTCTCCTTTTCCTGTAAATAAATACTGTGCCACCTGAGACTGGTGGGCATTGCTCCCTATCTATTCTCAGTGACCTCCAGTCATTCATTGATCTCTTCCCTGGAGGTGCACAGTCTGAGCACCTAGTGGAAAGGTAAAATAACACCAGTTCTCTCCAATATGACCTATAGTTCCTATGCAATACCATTAATAATCCCGACAAGATTTGGGTAGAAATTAATCTGATTCTAAAATGTATATTATGTGGAAAGGTGAAAGACACAGCATGATCAAATAAATCCTTTATCTCATTCTCTCATTTCTGATTGAATACATATTGGACCTTCATGCAAGACTGATCATGCAAGTCTCTAAATCTCTCTGTTGTATTGTCTTCTCTTTTCTATATTCTATGCAAATTCTTCCACTTTTTGTTTTCCAGTTCCTTAATTATCTTATCAGCAACATCTAATTTATTGTTAATTTTACCCCTTGAGTTTTTAATTGTAATTGTTATATTATTATGTCGTTTTAGCTCTAGAAGTTCAATTTGGTCCTGTTATATCAGATGTTCACCCCACCCCAAAGCTTCTGTATTAATGCAGGAATGCTTGGAGGGGAAGTCATTAGATTATAAGAATTGTTAACATAACCAGTCTGTTCTAGTTTGAATTGGCTGAGTAGCAACTGGAGGTAGGTGGGGTGTGGCTGAAGGAGATGGACCACTGGGGGTGTGCCCTTGACTTGTGAGTCTTCTCTGTGCCACTTCCCACCTTCCCTCTCACTGCTTCCTGCCCTCCATGAGCTGAGTAGTTCTCCTCCACCCTCCTTTCAGCCGTCAGGTGCTGCCTCTTCTTGGGCCCAGAGCAATGGGCTCATTTGTCTAAGGACTCAGGCTTCCAAAACCATAAGCCCCAAACCAACATTCCCTCCTCTGAGTTGTTCTTGTCACGTATTTTTGTACACAGTGAATAAAGTTGACTAAAACAGTTCCCTTTGCTTAATTTGTCTAGGAATCCTCTTAATAATTTTAATAGTCTTTTTTCTTGATTCATATATTCTTAATAATTTTAATAGTCTTTTTTCTTGATTCATATATTCATTCACTTCATTTATCTTATTAAGTAGTTTGAACATACAGCTCATTTTACACAACCTGAATTCTAAGCCAAATTCAGTTCTCAGTTTATTTGCTGGTTCTCACCTAAAATATCTTTTTTTCTTTTTTCTTGTGAATTTTAAATTCTGACTGTGAGTTTATATATCTTGGAACTTTACCTATTGGGAATTGCTTTGAGACCTAAAAGTAGGTTCCATCAAAGAAAATTTATATTTGCTTCTGCCAGTATCTCGGGGCACTACCAGCTTGGGATCACTTTAAAATAAATTCTCAACTAGAAGTATGTTGGTCTAGCCAGCTGATGTGGATTCAAACTGAATGTAGTTACAAATTCTTTGGGGAGAATATTTTTCCCTTTTTCTAAGTGCCAGGCTTTCTGAAAGGTAATTTTCTTTATAGTTCCCTAAAAGAAGATGAAACGTTTCTTTCTTTCCTCATGACACTGACAGTGCAGTTCTTTAGTGTTGCAGATTACACATTCATCTCCTATTAGGCTACACTATTGGCAGGCCCCGAACTTCGTTTCCTTTACCTCTGGGAGATGGAGATGTAATGTTAGAAAGGGTTGATGGAGTTCACCCAGCTCTGACAATGTTCCCAAGGTCAAAGACCAACTTCCATGGTCTATTTATCTCTCATTTGCACTTTCATTTAGTTTTTGGCCTCTGAGAAAGGAGTCACAGTCCACTGAACTCCCCCACTGCTGACTGACCACAATGGGGAGGAGGACTCTCGAGGCAAAATGACTTTACCAGCTAATGAGCAGCACAGTGTGGGTGCTGATCACCTACGTCCACTTTCTAGGGAAACAGACAAAATATTTCATGCTAATCCATAATCAGCATGGTTTGCTTTAATTTTTTTTTTTTTTTTTTTTTTTTTTTGTGAGGGAGGCGATCCAAGATTAAAAGAAAATGGAGCCAAAAAAAAATGGGAGATTAAAAAATAAGAATGTAAGCAACAGGAACACTCATTCCTGGTGAGAATGCAGAATGTAGCCATTGTGGAAAATATTTTGCCAATTCACTGAAAAACTAAACATAATTGCTACCACACCATCCAGAGATTTAGCTTCTTGATGTTTACCCACATGAGCTGAACAGTTACGTTCACATAAAAACCTTAATGTGGATGTTCGCTGTAGCCTTGTGCATAATTACTAAACCTTGGAAGCAACCAAAATGTCCTTCAGAAGATGACTGGTTCAACTGTGGTACATCTAGACAAGGGAATGTTATTCAGGACAGAAAATAAACTACCAAGCCATGAGAAAAGATGAAGGAACCTAAAACACATATTACTAAGTGAAAGAAGCTAGCCTGAAAAGGCTGCATACTTGATTCTCATTATAAGGCATATGCAAAAAAAAATTTAAAAAAGGAAAAACTATGCTATGCAGGCAGTAAATTGTTCAGTGTTGCCAGGGATTAGTGGGGAGGAAAGAATAAAAAGTCAGAGCAACAGAGGATTTTTAGGGTAGGGAGAGTATTCTGGATGAGACTACAATGATAGATGTTGGTGTTGATTTATACAAATCTGTACATGTACAAGGCCAACAGTGAACAATGATGGTCTTTGAATAGTAATGATATGTCTCTAGGTTCATTAATTGTAACAAATGTGCCACTCTAGTGCAGGATGTTGCCAACAGGTAAGCTGTGAATGGGTGGGGGTAAGAGGTATATGGAAAATCTGTTTCTTCCTCTCAATTTTTCTGTAAAGTTAAAACTCTAAAAAATAGAGTCTATTTAAAAAAATGAGAACATGAGTCACTGAAGCTGCCCAATTTTACAACAACCCATCTTTTCTAAAGTGAAAAGTCACTCCTAAGCCATTTGGAGGAAAACAGGAAGTGTCATCCATGAAGAATACTCTCTGGAGTTTACAGTATTGGCTCCTCTGGGGGTTTTCCATGGCATGTAACTGAGATGAACAATTTGGGAATATAAAAGTCGATTAGATGTTCTTTTTGAGGGAACAGAGGAGAGAATAAGGATCATTATCAAGCTATTTAAGAGCTGCCTATCAGGAATCAACACATTCACCTGTCAAACAAAGTGTACTTGTGGTGTTGCTCCAGTATTTTTGTGACTATTTGGTTGAGTACATCACCTACTCCATGTTCCTTGACAAGACATATAGAAATACTTTTTGAAATAAAATATTATGAAACTTTGCTTCTGGTATAAGATTGCAGTAATTTTTAAAACAAACAAACTATAATTTGGGAGTACTTTTATTTTTCCTTTATGCATTGGTCTCTTGAGAGCTCAGAGCCAAATTTTCAATTCTGTTTAGTAGAAATAAAGCCATAACAAATTAGGGTTCATTTTTCATAGTTTGTGTATTATGAAAAATGTTTTCCATATTTTCTATTTTATCTTCAATTTTATTGATTTTTTTAAAAATCTTACATTGTCTCAATCCTTTGTGAAATCAGTGAGAAACTTAAAAGAATACAAATAAATATATTTTAAAATAATTATTATTTATTTTGAGGAAAACAAGTATAATGGGCCAATTTATGACTCAGCTCTTTTTTGTCAGCATAAATAAATCATAATTTTAAAAAACACTCTATAAATATTGCTCCCTATTTCCCAGGTATTATTCTAGGGATTTTTGTTCATTTGACCCTCACATAATATTCACCAACAAGTATGGCATTTCTTTCCATTTCACTGACATGTCAACTAAAAATCAGATAGTGTAAATAACTGCAAATTCTGATTGACTCTATAATACAGGCTTATTTCAATACATGGTTCTGACTCTATTATCTAGACAGAACTGAGAAAATACTTGTTATATGGAAAACATTTCAATCTAATGAATAACAGGCTATTTTTCATGTCATTCATGAACTGTACAGACTCATAGCTCTGTATCTAAACCATGAAAATAAAATATGAAAAACCTCACTGTGAGGCTTTCCTTCTGGAAAGAAAAACTTTGGTTTGAATAATACAGATAAAATGTTGAGAAAAGTCACCCAGTGGGTCCTTGGAGTCTCTTGTCCTGATAAAAAATGCACACAGTAATAAATCGATCGCTGCTCCCTATGAGTGGGTTTAAGTACAGTCACTGAAAACTGTTTCAGCACCTGCTCATGAAATAGAAATTGATTTGAAATCGGGGTCAGATTCTAAATTTAGATGGATGTTTTATGGAACAATTAGATTTGAAGTACTCACTAAAACTATGGTGATTTATTGTATATACTTAATCAACCTGCAGCTCTAGCCAAAATGTGTTATCACACAATTGATGGTCTAATTTGTGATGCAAAATTCATAGTTCAGTACCAACTTCTGGGTATTTATTGGTTATACTATTTTAAAGTGAAAGCAACATTAACAATTTCACAAGTTATTTAGTATGATCCTGTACGAAATACCCTGAATCCAGTTCTACCCCGCTTCACTCGTGTGTTACTGTAATTAAGTCTTCTTAAACAGAGAAACCACTTAGGTGTAGGTAAATAGTCTCCAGTTAATTTACAAATGGATTTTGCCAGAGTCAGCCATGACTGTAAGAGCCTCATCATGACATTTATCCTATATGCATGCCGTCTACTGGCCTGTCCTTGTTCACTTGGGTTAGCCTGACAGCAATCTTTAGAATTTAGTACTCCTCATCTGCTCCTCTGTGGCCAGTGTGTGACCACTGGGGATGAGCAAGAGCCAGGGACAATCCAGGCAACTTCAGTGCAATTCCAGAGACTTCTGCAATTGTTATGAACCCTAGTGAATGCTCAGGGTTGGACAATATTCCAGACTTTTTTTTTTCTTCTGATTTTGCTTCCTTTTAGATTCTGTGCTCTTTTCTCAGTCCTTCTAAACTGATGGCTTAAAGTATTAGAATAACTTTAAGGTAATGTCTGTTTAAATCATATGTGTCTAACTAACCAAGTATTTGTGTGTCATGGATGCAAATGGCTATGTAAGGTAAAGAGAGTCACAAGGTAAATATGGATGAAAATATTATTTATCACTCAAGAAACCCGCTTCAAGGGGCTGGTCTTCTTCACACTAAGATTTTGTCAAAGGAAATACTACTGAAATTGAACTAGAGACATGTAAATAGGAACTCTTCCAGTGAAGAGAAGGTCTTACCCTTCTGATTCATCTGCCCAGAAAAGCTGATGTGTCACATGCAGGTCGGTGGTTGACAGTCCCCTGACTCTACACACAATGATCTAAATACTGGATCTGAACAAGGGCTTCCTCTCCCATTCTTTCATCATTAAAAACCTCTATGTAATTTGTATGTAGTTTCACATGCAGGCACATACATACACACTTATAATTTTATCCTTTAATTGATATATTTAACTTCCTTCTTCTGAATACTTCTCAGTTCCCATTTCCTTTGAAATCCCTTTTAACTGTAGATAAGCCTTTGAACGTGCTGGTCTGAGTGAAGATGCGGCTACCAACTTACCATCTGCTCCACGTAATTGTTTCTCTGTTTCATTCTGAGTAAAATAAACGGTCTACCACACCACTGAGAGCACTGAAGAACTTCAAAAGTGCTCTTCCCTCAGTGGGTTACCATACTGCATGTCTTTTCAATTGCAGTTTTGCACTCCTACAAACACAGATGTGAGATCTTATCATTCTTTTCTGTGATTTCTTCTCCTTTCCCCAGCATTAATTCTTCCCCTCTCTAGTCCTGTCAAAAGCACCCACAGGTATTAACAAGTCACTTTAGACTAATGAGTCTGTTGATGGACAGATTTAGTATCCCTCTTATCTCACCTGGGCTTCATGACGACAGCGGCCCTTGGCCAAGGTGCAGCTTTAATCACTACCTTTGGAAAATTATTTCTCTCTCTAAGTTAATTGCTCCCTGATTACCACAGAGAACCATCTCCTGACCTTGACTTTATTAGTCCTGAATTTTTACTAGGTGAGCTATCCAATCCAAATCATTCCCATCTGTTTCTCTTAGTACAGTGCAATTGCTCATCAGGAATAATGGAATGAATGAGAATTTCTTGTGAGGGATCCCCGTGGAGCTAATGCCTATATTAGCTCCAAAAAGATGTTCCTGAAATGTCCCTTGGATAATGTAGTAGGGGATCTCAGTGACGATCATTTGCTGACTCATGATCAGGCTGAAGTTCCCCTCAGTCTGCTTCAACACTAAGGAAGAAATTGGTCCTTCTCCTGTTTCTACAAAGCAGAGCAAAAATCTGGCTATATTATTATATCAGTGAGAGCTGAGAAATAGGGATTATAATTTAACTTTTAAAAAACTATTTTTCCTACACCTATTAGCCAAAATGTTCCTGCAGGAAGAGGCACCTCTTTGTCTTCTATTGTCACTGGTTTGCCGAGATGTTTCAAGAACAAACTTCTTTCTTGATCCTGTTCTCTCTTCTCAGGGTCCAAAGCACAACTCTCTCCTTAACACCAATCTAAGAAGAGGGTTTGTGTCACTCAGAATAAGGTCCAGCATGGACTCTGGCCAGACAGATAAGGGACACCCACTTCCTCAGGGGAAAAAAACCCTACTCCACCCAGACCTTGTCCTCACCTTGATGGAGTGGTCTGATTGTCTCTAAAGCACAGAAGGACAGTCACCACAGGTCAACAAACACATGGCTTAATGTCTAGGTTATTCATTCTAAAAGAATGGATCTAAGAGTCCAGTAAGAATCTATATTTAGATTAAACATAATTGTTTCAGGATTCATTTTGGGTCACAGACATATTTCATTTATATTATTAAACAAATAAATTGTTCAACTACAATGAGTCACTTTTCTCCTATTAGCTTAAGAATTTCAAGTTCCACCTTAAAATTCTGAAAATATTTGTATTCTTCACATGCCAATTTTCTATTTTCAACCATTTAAAGAATCTAATTTTAGCCAATATGAAGAAACTATTGTCAGTTTTAAAATGGTAATTTTGGCCTATTTACATATGCTTTATCTAAAAGTCATTGCACAACTGAGTCCTGACAAAATCATCTGGAAAATGTAATACAGATTTCTACACACTTTCTTAGACCAACAGGTCCAGAGTCTTTGGCACTATAATACTGGGAATTTATAAGCATCAATAAGCATCTCCAGGTTGTAATTTTGGCTGAAGTTTTAGAATCACACATCACCAGCCTGTTTGCACAGAACCTATAAGGCTCTGACCACCTTATCTCCCTCGGCATTTCTAAGCACCTCCTTAGACACAGCTGTTACAAAAAGAGAAGATAACTTTGGACAGAGGAGGGAGGCAACACTGTGATCCAAGTCCTTCCTCCAACCCTCGGTAATTGTATGAATAGCAATAAATTACCTTTCCCTCTTGTTTGAATGTATTCATTTCAAAAATGGGATTTTTTGAAGATAATATGGGATAATGCAAGTGAACTATCAAGGAAGCTATTTAAGTAAAGGGGTTATAATTTAGCACATGAATTTTCCATTCTTTTTTTTTTTTCTCACCCCATCTGAAACTCTTTACCTAGAAGGTAGAGCAGTCAAATCGTAGCTGAAATTCCAGGGCTTGTCGTCTTCCCTGTCCCGCCTTTCCTTTCTAAGGTGACAGCTCCTAATCTCTCCAGCATAGAAAGTCAATCTCTTTTAGTGCTGGTCAATTGGTTATCATGTTTATTTGACTTCACCCAATGTTCACAGCAAGCCTGAAGAAGAGATATGAGAAGAAAGTAAACACAACTAAAGACCATAACTCAACTTATGGATCTGGTAGAGGATCACCCTAAACTCATGGTCTCCATGACTTCTGGACATTCCCCCATCATAAATAATATGCAAACACCAATGTGACTGTATCTTCCAAAATAATTGAAAAATTCATATACTATTTTGCTTATTTACTGTATACATTACACAAAAGAAGAAACTTGAAGAAAAAGCTGTATAATGTTGTATAGGTACTTAAGGCCACTTAATTATACACTTGAAATGGCTAAAATGTTCAATCTATGTCATGTATATTTCATCATAATAGAAAAAATAAAACATATGTTAAAATATGTAGGAATAATACTTATCCATCCCCAATGGCTGGTGTGCTCTGTGGCTTCACGGCAGAGCTAGAGAAGTGAACATAGAAAACATGGAGAGGAAAGACTCCTCATCCCCACCTTAAAGGGCCATCTCTCTTGTGAGAAAGAAGACCATCAAAACCATCTCTGACATGGATGGGAAGCCCTGATTCTAGATTTCCTTTTTTTTTTTTTTTAGTGCAAGATAAGTTTAAAGAACTTACATTGATTTATGTCAAATGTACATGAAGGCATTCTGCATCAAATATTTCATAATCCTCAACATAATTTCAAGATATATATTGTTATTCCAATGTTTTAATGAGAAAGCTAAGATTCAAAAAAAATCAAGTAGCTTAATATCACACTGCTACTAAGTAGCAAATTTAGATTCTGAATTCACATGTTTGTTTTAGTGCTGATTCCACCTCTGCCTTCCAGAGGCAGCAGGAGGTAGACCTATTGATAAGGGTTTTGTGAAGATTAAGCAGAATGATCAATGTTTCATAGCAACTCAATTCACAATAAGTAAGCTATGGAACCAATCTAGGTACCCTTCATCAGATGAATTTATAAAGAAAATGTGATATATATATATATATATATATATAATGGGATATTTCTCATTCGTAAAGAAGAATGAAATTATGGCATTTGCTGGTAAATGGATGGAACTGGAGACTAACATGCTAAGTGAAATAAGCCAGTCCCAATAAACCAAGGCCAAATATTCTCTCTGATGCTAACACACAATAAGAGGGATTGATAAGAAGTTCACTGGATTAGACAACGAGGAATGAAGAGAAGGGAGTGGGTTTGGGAATGGGAAAGACAGTAGAACGAATTGAATATAACTTTCCTATGTTTTTATATGAATACCTGACTAGTGAAACTCCATATCAGGTACAACCACATGGATGGGATCCTAATTAGGTTTAAGTTGTACTATGTATATGTATACTATGTCAAAATGCATTCTACTGTCATGTATATCTAAAAAGAACAAATAAACTTTTTTAAAAAAGCAAAATGATCAAGGTAACATATATGCATAGTGACTGGCCATAATAGATACATAAGTTCCTTTGAAAAATTTCTGATGGGGATGTTCTCTGCAATACACTGCATAATCAAACTTAATGAGGAGTTCCCCTATGGGGCAAATGAAGAGCAACATTATAAGCAAATTACTGTTTCTGTTTCTACTTCTCAGTCTCTCTCTTTCCCATCTGTACTCCCTCATGCCCATGCACATGCACACTCACACACATTCACACTCTAGCACTGAACAGTTAAAACATGAAAACACAAGTAAAGGAATAATTGAGGTAAAAAAATAGTGCTCCAAATTTGACCCCCTAATGTTACCCATTGAGGGTAGTATGTTTTACATCATTTTCTGCCCTATGAAGTATAAAACTGAGCCACGTAGACAAGAAGCAATAACAGAAAGACAGTTCACATAAGGCAGATGTGCAACCTGAAGCACATAAGTGGAAGAGAGGGGAGGTCTAGGCTGACAGATGTTATTTCATGGAAATGCAAATGCTCTTCTTTGCAGCAGGTGGCATGGAAATCTCCTTTTCTCTGGTTGCCATACTGTGTCCTCTAATGGCTCTTGAGTAGCGGGGTGAATAATGTTTTCTGAACTACCTGCTTTAAACTTTCTTTATTCCATTATTCAAATATTCAGTAAAGACACCTGAAATGCATTGCATTAAAGTGCAATTATGTTGGAACACAGTTCTCCATGAATCTCTTACAATTCTGCACATCTTGGGAACAGAGGTCCTCTCCGTTTGTGATCCATATCATCATTTTAAGAATGTTTATATAGTAAAGAACCTCAGAAGGGAGGCATAGTTTTTCCCTTTACAGCCAAGGGCAGGCATACTTATTCGACATTATAATGGATTTATGTGCCTAAAACGTAGGACTTTATCTCCAGTTACACAATCCACTGAATGTGCCATCACTTGGCTCTTGCTCCAGTAGGGATTAGGCCATGAAGAACCAGCCTAATGCTGGCTGCTGCTATGAGTGTGTGTAATAACCTGTCCTTGTCTCTGACCCATGAGTCTTGTGTCTTCTGCCTGTGTCAGTGAAGCTGTGGCAGGATAACTTTGTAGCCTAATAGTAGGTAAATCCTCATGATCCTCACAGTTCTTTACAATGATGATGGTTCAAAAGGATGATATGAGCCAGGACTTGTCCTGAAGCCAAAGTATATGCTGATGAAGGAGACCTGTGCCCTGAACTAAGGGAGGTTAGGGGAGGCACAGGGAGTCAGTGGAAGGTGGGGTTGGGTGGCTGGGGATGGGGACCGGGGTCTGGACCAGGACATCAGTCTTTATCAGGAGCTCAGATTGTTTGAAGTCTCTCAGCTTCTGTGTAATAAACAAGTCTCTCATTTTAAATGCCTATGAATCAAGGCTAGTTCAATCATGCAGGCTGCCTATAATGATCAGGCAATTTATGTATGGGTAAGTAAATGACGAAGAGTGGTTGTGACAAGGAAAAATATGTCACAATTTATCATTATTTCTTTACTATCATTCAGGTATTATGACATATGGGTGGAATGCCATATCAGAGAGAATTAGACTCCACTCTTGAGATGCATAACGAGAAAAATAGGGGATTCTTTTTACCACCGAATATGATTCTGCGGAGTTCCAAAGTGCTTATTGTTGCCATATTTTAAAGAAAATGTAACTCGATCTTAACATGAAAGCATAAAGATTATCTCTGAAAACTAGCACATAAAAGAAGTTTAAGTGATTAAATATAACTGAAAACTTTTTCTAAGAGAAAATTATTTCCTCCTGAGAATTTATTCTGAATGTCATGTTAGCGAATTTTACCTGATTATCTCATATTATTTTAGTTGTTAAATTCAGAATAGTGTTCTTTAAAACTTTTTAGAGGAGGGGATTTTTAGTTCATGACATTTCAGTTTATTGTTCTTTTATCAAGCAGGGATATGGTGTGCTTTGAAATTACTGCTCTACCACCCGTACCACACATGCAATTTTGCCGTTCTTGCTGACATAAATGTCAAGTGAAAGAATGTCCTTTTCATTATACTGAATTTTCTCATATGTAATAATCAACCTCCATAATTTGTGAATAATAACTTGTCCAATAATGACATTGAACTAGTCTATAGTGTCCTTTTACGTCTTGTCCAGCCCTCCTTAGGTTTCAGCAGGGTAGAATCCGATTAGGTGGCAATTCTGCAAGGGGTCTCCCGTGATGTTTCACACGGAGAAAGTCTCTAAAATCTTTTCACCTCTCAGTGTGTTGCAAAAGGTTGTGAAGTATTTCAGGGATATGAACAAATATATATTCCACAGGTAAACATTTCTAAAGCAAAGAATTGAAAACCAAAATGCTCTAAAATCATATTTTATGGAGTATTACATTGAGTGTTTTGATTTCTATGACAGTTCCATGTTTTGTTCCATAGGGCAAATATTACTAACCTAAAAAGAATTTGACAAAAAGGAAAAAGTCTGAAATTTCAACTGTGAACTTCAGGAAATCCCCTCTAGCCCCCACCCCCCACTGGACCATTGTTTTGTTTTTTGTGTGTGTTTTGTTTTTTGTTTTCTGGTTTATGGTTTTATCAGAAGCAAGTGGCAACTAATTAGAAGCAAGGTTGAAAGGAGATACAAATTAGTTCCTGGACCTGAAAATTTGGGATATTTTGTAATGTTCAAAGTAACTTATAGTTCAAAACATGCTTTGGGTTCTAAAGTTTAATGCGTGCTTCCCCCCTCACCCCACCCATGGCTTTTGTCTCTATGACAGTGAAATATTTTTAGAGAGTTTAAATCCTGAATGGAAGGCTGAAACACTACTCTGCTTTGCATCTGTTCAACCTGCTGTTTGAGAGGGTCCTAATCCGAGGCATGAAATATACCTTAAAATAGTATTTTGAATAAGAACAATAGCCCTTTCTAAGCAGAAGGCCATTCCAGGCATGCTTTCATGTCTAACAAATGGAAGAAATGATTTACAGTAAAAGGGGTAGAGAGAGAAAAGGGGAGGGGGGGAGGGGAGGGAAGGGGAGGGGAGGGGGGATAGTAGAGAATAGGACAGACAGCAGAATACATCAGACACTAGAAAGGCAATATGTCAATCAATGGAAGGGTAACTGATGTGATACAGCAATTTGTATACGGGGTAAAAGGGGGAGTTCATAATCCACTTGAATCAAACCGTGTAATATGATGTATTAAGAACTATGTAATGTTATGAACGACCAATAAAAAAAAAATAAATAAATAAAAAAAAAAAAAAAAAAAAAGAAAGTACCAGGCGGCTGATAATCCCTTACTCCTCAATTTGAAGAAGCTTTTATTACAAACAAATGTAAACTCGTGTCGTGTCACCTAAGAGGTAATAACGGTTGCGATAAAAACATGCATACAAAATTATGCAAAAGCTTTCCGATGCTAAATATGCTTTGTGATCTGAGAAGGCAAGAGTGAAACAGAACCCCAGGCCCGTAGGCTCCCAGCTTTGTTTCCCCAAGTAGAGAAAGTGTTGGTTCTCTGCTGGAAATGTCAACTTTGAAAGACTTATTTTGCTTCACCGGCCTGAAATCAGACTAAAACATATCCTCAGTATCTTTCCATTGAAGGTATGGATTCAGGCCCATTTGAAGACACACTCAGGTTTCCTTTAGCCTGTTCCAAAGCAACAAGAATCTGAACTGAACGTGTTTCTGCAGGGCCAGGGAGCCTGCTGATTTCAGATAAGCATGTGACCCTACTAGGTCTTTCAAGACATCCAATATCCAGACCACCAGGAAGTCCAGACTCCTTCCAGGGCTAGAGAAGAAAGCAGTGAGTGCAGACAGGTGACTTAAAAGAATGAGCCAAGCCACAGGAGTCATCTAATTAAAGGATGGGGAGACACCAGGACTCTACTTTGGGCCCTGGCCAACAAAGGAATTCTCACTTGGTATTGGCTGCTTTTCTTTCCACAAAGGCAGGTGGCTCGGGCCTCTCTGCCTGAGCTACCAGAAAGGGATTGAAAGCAGTCTAGATGCAGACCTCCACTTCTCTCTCTTGGCTATACTCATCAGCTACTGTTTCTTTGTATAGCACGTGCCTCTGGCTGTATTAGGGCCACCATAAATTTATTAGACTCTTCACTTTTGTGTGCTAAAGAAGAAAACTAAAATGGGAAGTGGGGTTAAAAAAGTATGACAAAGTAAATTATGTTTTATGAAAGATTTTTACTTTTAGTGAAAAACAATTTCTGGCTCATAAGAGTATAAAATAACTATTTGCTGACTATAATAGAATAAAAGCATGTTGGCTGGGTACTTTCGAAACTTTTATTAGATGTGATATAATTTAGTAGCATCTACTGGTGATTTCTTTTTTACAGCTCTTAGTTCTTAAAAACGTCTTATGTTTCTTGCTCTATGTCCCTTGGGCCTTGTGGTTTTTATATGTTTTAGGCATCACTGCCCACTTCAGTGTGATTCCTTATACTCTGAGAAAAAGTCTGATGGAAATATCTAGATTTTCTTTTGAGATTCCAATCCTAGAACATAAATCACTGCAGGATATCAAAAGAAGAAAAAAAAATGGAAGGAAAATGTAAAAGAGATGGCAAAAGCTATTCCAATGCAATAGTGTATAGAGAAGTAAGAGGTTAGCACTCATCTAGATCATTAATTGTAACAATTAACCTTCATGGAGTGTATAACATGTCCAGGTGTTAGAGCACTGAACAAGATATAAAATTTCCACCCCCAGACTCTCACATCTAATAGGGAAATAGACAATAAAAATACATAATTTAAAAAATAATAGTAGATGATTATAAGAGCCAGGGAGATGAGGGCCTTGGGGTAATGGATCCAGGGTAACGTGTGGTGAGTGTGTAAATAGTGAGCTCAGGCAAGTCTCCTCTGAGGTGGTGGCATCTGACAGAGAGTGTCACAGTAGTAACTTTCAGTCTTATCCAAAACTAATGAGGAAGCAATAGAGGGCTATGAGCAGAAGAGTGATGTAATGTTTTATTTTTACAGCTATATTGAGGTATAATTGACATGCTATAAACTGCAAATGTTTAAAGTGAATGAGATGTTAAATTGTGACCTATCTATATATCTGTGAATCCATTGCTGCAATCAACTTAATGTATCTGTTCTTTCCCTGAAAGACTTCCTGATATCTCCATATAAGTCCTCCATTCTGCCCCAACCCACTTGCCATTCAGTCAACTACTCACCTGATTTCAATCACTGTGGAGGAATCTCCATGTTCTGGAATTTGAACATCCCATCCTAGACTTGGAATATTACAAAAGTGTCCACTCTTTTTTTTTTGGGGGGGGGGGGGAGGGCAGTGTCTGGCTTTCTTATTCAGCATGATTATTTATTTTGAGAATCAGTCATGCTATTGCATGCATCTTTACTTCATTCTCTTTTAATACTGAACAGGATTCCATTGATAGAGATGTTCCAGAGTTTTCTTATCTCTTCACCTGTTGAAAGACATTTCATTGTTTCCAGGTCTTTTGCTGTAATAAAGAAGGTGGCTGTGAAATTTTATGTACAAGTCCGCCTGAATATATACATATATACTTTAATTTCTTGGATAAATATCTAAAAGTAGAATGAGTCGTATGGTAGGTATATTTCTAACTTTTTAAGAAATTGCCAAACTGAAAAAAAAAAAGAAAGAAAAGAAAAGAAAAAGGAAAAAAAGAAACTTAAATTATTTTTGCACTTTCATACATTTCCACTAAAAGGATGTGAGGGTTCCTGTGTCTCTATGCTCTGTCAACACTGGTAAAGTCCACGTTTTGTTTGTATATTTGTTTAAATGTTAGCCTTACAAATGGTCATGTAGCGATATCTCATTGTGGTTTTGAATTGTGTTTCTCTAATAACTAACGATGTTGACATGTTTGCATGGAAATATTTGCCATCTCTACGTCTTCTTTGGTATAGCAACTGTTCAAAAACTTGCACATTTTTCTTTTTCTCCTGTTATTATTATTAAATTGGTGTTATTATTATAAATCGATATTATTATTATTAAATTGATTATTATTAAATAGTTGTACATATAAATGGGGTACCATGTGATGCTTCTCTACCTGTATATATTGTGTAACATTCAAATCAGGGTGAGCCTAGCTATCTCCTCAAACCCCTTCCTCCTTTCTGTGCCGGTACAATTGGCCAATCTTTTCCAATCGCTCTTTCCCCACTTCTCTCCCCAGTCTCTGGTAAGCTCTATTCTACTCTTAATTTCTATGAAACTGTCTTTTTTTGTATTCCACTTGAGTGAGATCACTCAATATTTGTCTCTCTATGCCTGGCTTATTTAATTAAATGTAATATTCTCTTGATCCATCTATATTGCCACATGTGACAGGATTTCATTCTCTTTAGTGGCTGAATCCTATTCCATAGTGTACAAGTACCACATTTTCTTCATCTTTCTTTACTTGATGGATGCATGCTGTTTCCAAACCTTGCTGCAAAGAACAGATGAGTACAGATGTCTCTTCACTGCACTGATGTCATTTCTTTGGATGTACACAGAGTACTGGGACTGCTGGATAGACTCCTATTTTTAACTTTTTGGGTAACCTCCACTCTTTTCCCACAATGGCTAATTTACATCCCACCAACAGAGTACAAGGGTTCCTTTCTCCACATCTCACCAGCACCTGTTACTGTTAGTCTTTTTAATAATAGCTATTCTTAGCGGAGTGAAGTGATAGCTTATTGTGGTTTAGATTTGAATTTCCCTGAAATTAATTATAAGCATTTTTCATATGTATTTTTTCTTCTGAGAAGTATCTATTTGCCCCATTTTAATTAGATTTTTAAAAATCTTTGACTTATCTAATTGTTTGAATTCCTTACACTTTCTGGATATTATTCCATATATATTACAAAATATATACTATATATATTTAATTTGCAAATATATAAGATAAACATATATGATATATATGTGTGTGTGTGTGTGTGTATATATATATATATATATATATATATATGTTTCTGTTGTTGTTTTGTTTTGTTTTTGTTTTTGTTTTATTTGCAAATGTTTTCTCCCATTCTGTAGGTTACCTCCTCATCCTGTTGATTGTTTCCTTTGGCTGCACAGAAGAGTTTACTTGATCCAATCCCATTTGCTTATTAATGCTTTTATTTCCTGTGCTTAAAGGGTCTTATTCAACAAATCCTTACTCATTTCAATGTCCTGAAACATTTCCTCTAGGAATGTCATAGTCTCAGGTCTTACATTTAATTCTTTATTTTGATTTGGTTATTATATATGGTGAGGTAGGGATCTAGTTTCTTTCTTCTGCTTGGAGCTCGTCAGTTTTCTCAATGTAACTTATTGAAGAGACTATCATTCCCCAATGTGTGTTTTTAGCACTTTTGTGGAAAACCAGTTGGTTATAAAAGTTTAGGTTTAATTAAAGCCCGTATAGTTCTATTTGTTTATGTGACTATTTTTATGCTATTTGGATTACTACAGCTTTGTAGCATAGTTTGGGATAAATCCCACTTGATCATGGTTAATAATCTCTTCGATGTACAGTTAATTGCTTGTTAGTATTTTTTTTGAAGATTTCTGCATTTATGTTCTTAGGTAAAGTAATGATTTTCTTAGTTTATTCTACTCAAGACTACAGTGGTTGTTGGGGGGTTTTGTAGTTCTGTACAAATTTTATAATTTTTTTTCTAGTTTTATGAAGAAAGTCATGATTTTTTTAATAAGAATTGTATTAAATCTATATATTTCTTTGAGTAGTATGGAAATTTAGGGGGTGGTTTACCGGGGATTGAACCCAAGAGCACTGAACCACTGAGCCATAACCCCAGCCCTTTTCATTTTTTGAGACAGGGTATCACTGAGTTGCTTAAGGCTCACTAAGTTGCTGAGGCTGGCTTGCAATCTTGCTGCCTCAGCCTCCTGAATTGCTGGGATTACAGATAGCACCACCAGGCCCAGAAGTATGAATATCTTAACAATACTGATTCTTCTAATTCATGCACATGGGATATTTTCCCATTTGTTACAGTTTTCATTGCAGAAATTATTCATCTCTCTTTGGTTAAATTTATTCCTAGGCATTTTTTTTTTCCTGCAGCTATTGTAAATGAGATTGTTTGCTTTATTTCTTTTGCATATAATTCATTATTAGAGTATAGAAATGCTACTGATTTTTGTGTTGATTTTGCATCATGCAACTTTGCTGAACTTGTTCGTTAGTTCTAATAGATTTTGGTGAAGTCTGCAATTTTCTACATATAAGATCATATCATCTGCAGACAGTGACAATTTGATTTCTCACTTCCAATTTCTTTCTCTTTTCTTTCTTTCTCTTGTTAGAGTGCTCTGTACAGGACTTTCAGTACTATGTTGAATAAAAGCGGTGAAAGCACTTGGAAAACATTCATATCTTATTCCAACCCCTAGAGACATGTTTTTTTTAATTTTATATACATTTGCTTGATGTTATATGTGGGCTTATTATATACAGCTTTTATTGTGTCAAGGGATGTTCCTTCTATACCTAATTTGTTCAGAATCTTCATCGTGCAGAGATGTTGAATTTTATCAAGTGCCTTTTCTGTAACTATTGAAACGATCATACCTTTTTTGTTTGTTCTTCAGATCTGGTATATCACATTTGTTGATTTGTAGATGTTGAAACATCCTTGCCTCCCTGGGATAAATCCCACTTGATCATAGTTAATAATCTCTTTGGTGTACAGTTAGATTCTGTTTGTTAGTATTTTTTTTTTTTTTTGAGGATTTCTGCGTCTATGTTCTACAGAATATCCATTGGTAGTTTACTTTTCTGTTGCATTCTTATCTCGCTCTATTATCAGAATGATGCTGGTCTCATGGAATGCATTTTTAAAAATTCCTTCCACTTCAATTCTTTTTAATATTGAAATGAAAAAAGTGGTGTTGGTTCTTCTTTAAATGTTTCATGGAGTTTTACCACTGAAGTCACCAAGTCCTGGGCTTTTCTTTGTTGGAAGACTTTTTATTACAGATTCAAAGCCTGTACTTATTGTCGGCCTGTTTATGCTTTCTGTGTCTTGGTTCACCTGTGATAGGTTTTATGTGTCCAGAAACCTCTCCATTTTTTTCTGGATCTTCCAACTTGTGGCAAGTGGGTTTCTTTATGTAGATTTAAGCTTTTATAGACTGGTATGGTCACAAACCTGGAGGATGTGGAAGAACACATTTATTCCCCCATATTCTTTCCTTGTGGAACTGTGAAATAACACAATTTAAAAGAAGTTTGGCAGTTTCTAATAAAGCTAAACATACTTTTGTCTAAGATCCAGAAATTTTGTTCTTTGTAATTACACAAATGAATTGAAAATGTGTGTTCTATCAAAGCCTGCCTAAGAGTGTCTATGCTAACTTTAATTACAGTTGCCAAAAACTTGGAAATAATTAAGATGCAGGGATGTATAAAATTGTGGTACATACAAACAATGGAATACTATTTAGCACCTAAAAATGAGATTGAAGGTCATGAACAGACAGAGGAAACTTCAATGCATACTACTAAGTGAAAGAAGGCAATCTGAAAAAAAGTCACATACTCTCTGATTCCAACTATGTGACATCCTAGAAAAGGCAAACCTATAGAAACATCAGTGGTTGCCAAGGATTGGGGGAAAGGCAGAGATGCATAGAGGAGTAAGAGTTTTATGGAAGTGAAATTAGACTTTATGACACTAAAATGGTAGACACATCATTATATGTTTGCCAAAACCAAGAGAATGTATGATATCAGGAATAAACCATAAAGTAATCCACAGACTTTGAATGATAATGTGTCAGAGTATGTTCTTCAAATGTGAGGGCTGGCTGGGATCTGGTGGTACATGAGAAATCTATATACCTTATACTTAATTTTTCTGTGAAGGTAAAATTTCTCTAAAGATCTTTTAAACAGAGAAAAGGAAAAAGACATAATAGCTTAGCTTCTATTTCTCTTTTTATATGTGTGTGAGATGCTAGAGATCAAACCCAGTGCCTGGTACATGCTAGGCAAACAGTTTATCACTGAGCTTCACCCAAGACTCTCTTTTATATTTTTAAAATTTTACATTATTAGAAGATTATTGGAGCCCATAAAAGATAGAATAAATCATGTCATACTAATCATGATAATTTAATAAAAAAGAAATGCATACTATTCATTATATGTAAGGTTAAAAAGTTTGCATGAAGTATGCCACTTAATTTTTTTTAAATGGTATTTAATGATAAGTACTATTAGAGTTTACTTTGTGCAGTTGTAGAAACAGGTACAGAGAGATTAAGTAAGTTTCCTGATTATAGAGCTAAACAATAAATGAGAAAGCCAAAATTCAAGTTTGGAGCTTTCTAACTTGAGATTTTAGGTTATGACATTCTATTCTATACTGCCTTTCAATTACAGAGAGAAATTTTTAAATTAACTTTAAGTATTTTTGAATGGAACATGTAGTATCTATTACCACTTAAATTCTTATTGTTTATTTTCTCTTACTATGCTTTTTCTTGGCTTTATTTTCTTCTTTCATGTCACTATTTTTATCTCTCCTTTTTAAATACTGAAAATATCAAATTCTCACCAAATATTCATGTTATATTACTCTATAACATTTAAATGTGTCTAGTGACATTACAGATTAACATACTTTATTAACTTAAAATGCTTATTCTTATGGGATTATATTTGCCTTTATGAAAAGATGTACTAATTTTCTCATCTGGGACGACCATAAATAAAATGTTTCTCAGTTTGTAATAGCTTATGGACCTAGGAATACTATTAATAATCAAGTCAAACCTAGGCAGGCTGTGCACTCTCGGTTGCTGGCCCTGGGCTTTTGCACATGGCTGCCACCAACCACCAGATGCTCACAGGCGATTTTCCCATTCATCCTGAAAGTACCAATCATGAGCATTGAGGTGCTTTAGCAGGAATGAGTCAACACCACTTCGAAAACAGATGGATTCACATGTCCTTGGGACTCCTGTGCAAGGGAACATATTACCATGAATAGTTCTCTATACAAGTTTGTAGGTTAAGCTTCTGCCTATATTTATATAGAAATAATAGATTTTTATATTTTTCTGTTTGCCTGCTTCCAATTTGACTATAATTTAATTCTGTTTAGCATTGCCATCTTAGAACAGTCAATATCATTACCAGAAAAGCCATAAAATGACTCTTACCTATTACTAAAAAAAAAAAAAGGCAATTTGCAAGCTACTCTGCACAAATAAACATAAAATTGTATCTCTTACATGCTGAAACAAATTTTTAAAATGAGGGCTGAGCCAAGTAACTGTATATATTAGATGCTTGGAGTTTTTGTTTTTTACATCAAAGTTACCAAATTTAGAACATGTTGCCAAGTTAAGAGCCATCATACAAAATTCAATTTTACTCTTCCATAAAGACTTTTAGAAACCTAGTTATATAAGCACATGAGTCTTCTTAGTGATAAATAACAAATTTATTAGCACTGCTTTAATTTTGAACCACCAATATTTTGATGATAGCACATGTCCATCTTCTTGTAGATCTTGATGAAATTCTGTGCTTTTTCATGTTTGTCAAAAATTTTAGAAACTGCATTGTTCTCTGGGCTATCTTATTATAAGTAAAGATCTAGGAAGGGTTGATTTTTTATTCATTCCATAGAGTCTTGGTTGAAAATTCATTAATTCTTTTAAATCTATTTATGGTCAAAAGTATTAATGCCTTTTGAACTTTTGAGATATTGAAGTAGGGCTTTTTCAGTAGATATTCTAGCCCTTAATTTATTATGTTTTATTATGTCTTATACCTAAAGTCTATTTCCATTATGAGAAATTCAAATGTCTTTAATAAATAGTCATTGATTCTTGTTCTTTTTGTGAACATATGTGCATATCTTGGATCTCAGTGGTTTTCACAAAGATTAAAGTGATATTTTGGCATCTGTGTGGAATGAGATCATAAAAATACTTTATAAACTGAAAGATGCACAAAGATATTAAAAATAATACCTTTGCTGGTGAGAGTCAACTAAGATGGATTCACTGCAGCTTATAATTGAATCCAAAAAACAATATATTATGACCAAAATGAATCCAGTGTTGCTTTGTACTTATGACTTTAAAATTTGACATTTTACAAACAGGTGTGGCTTTTTATTCTTTATTATAAATTTCACAAAAAATATTAAAAATTGCTATTTGTGAATTAAGTAGCATATAAATTATACCATATATTTGCTATTATTCTCAGGAATGACTACTAGTATCTATCTGAGGCAAACATACAGAATTAATTATCAATTAGTTCTATTTCATGTATTAAACATCTGTGATATTTCAGGCAGATATTGTGTTAGATTTAAAAATATAAAAATGTAACTGAAATATGGTTTCTTTTCTTGAGAAATGTTTTATTAAATATTTGTGGTAGAATAATATATATAAACTTACCCCTAAGTCAATTTCCATTAGCAGTAGTTTCCAGAATTTTTATCTGATAAAAATTTGTGGGCAATAATAATGTTAAGGTTGGGGGTTGCAGAATTTCTACAGCTTTTGAGTTTGCAAAGCAAGCACTGTGTTTTTACTGACATTATGTATTTATTTGAAATGATATCTATTTATGTGGTGGAGAATTTGAGAGTGTGTGGAAGTCCAGTAACTAAAAGCCACTTCTTGCAATTAATTCTACTTACTGAGAATATGCCATAAAACCTCCTGATTCGTGTATGTATTATATTTCCAAGCATTAAAAAATTTCAATGAAAGAATAACATAAGACATTGAAAAGTAGTCATTGGCACAAGCTCAGCTAACTAGTGAATTTTGCACTGATTTAGAATTTGAACCATGTGTATTTTACTGGGAATTCATTCTTATGCTTATTTACTATTATTACTGTGCCTGTTATATATTTACTATCTGATGTCTCACTTGATAGCTATAAAATCATCTCTTCCCACTGGTTTGTGGTAGACACATTCTTTCTCACAGTTGTCCAGGTGTGGCCAATGTCCACTGAGGCTACTGACAGGATGAGGCAGGCATCCTGTTCCACAACCACCTTATCCTCTTAAAGTCAGAGTTCCACACCTCCCCCACCACCCACAGGTGAAATCTGAAAATGTAGCTTTAATTTTATGAAGAAACGATTCACAATGTCCTTCTGAAACCAACTTCAACTAATTTTTAATTTTTTTCAAATAAAAAATGCATTCAGAAATTTTAAAAATTGCAATCTGTTCTATCAGACTGTATCTAATGTAATGATGTACAGGCTATAGAGAGTTAAGGTTAAAATTTCATTTAAAATATAAGATTAATTATCCTATGTATTGTTTAACCCATTATGATCCACAATAAATAAG
Source organism: Urocitellus parryii (assembly GCF_045843805.1). Lineage (NCBI taxonomy): Eukaryota > Metazoa > Chordata > Mammalia > Rodentia > Sciuridae > Urocitellus > Urocitellus parryii. The sequence goes on from NC_135544.1 coordinate 46,084,731, forward strand.
TTATCCCTGTTTTCTTACAACAAAGTTGAGATGAGTGTATGATTATCAGCATTCTACAGATGCACAAACAGAAGTCAGAATATGTAAATAACTTGCCCAAGATCACACCGTAGTGGTATGGTTGTGATTCAAACCCAGGCATTCTGGAAAAAGTGCTATTTACTGATCATAAAACTATATTAAATAATGACTGATTTTCTTTTCCTCCTTAATGGAAAAGAGTAGGTAGGTGAATAAATTATATATGGACTGTTAGGAGGTTACTTGTTTTCCTACCCTCTGTCAACTGTCTAATAATGAGTCTCATAAAAGTGAAAATGAATTCTTAAACTCTTGCCTACAGTGTGGGCTAAATTCTGTTTGTTTTTCAAAGCAGCTTTAGAAGGGAATACTCTGTAACAATGGAGAGACAGAAAGTAAGATAAAAGGAGAGTGTTTGTCAAAATTGCTTTTACAATAGGATTAATAATTTAGAAGTAATCCAGCTGTGTTTTTCTTTTTCATGTATGCATGAAATTTGCATTCATGCAGTTCACACTGTCTCCCCACAAGATTCCCTGAAATACTGCCTTAAGATTTGAGTCCAGCTGTTGCTACGGCTCAGTGGTGGAGTACTGCACCCGCATAGGCAAGGCCTGGGTTTGATCCCCAGCACCAGAAAAAAGCAAAACAAATAAATAGTAATGAAGAATAAGATTTCCAACTCCAGACTTCCTGTGGGCCAGTGTTATCATAACAGCAAAGGCTTGTCAAAAAAGGACCGTAAGAAATGGCAGTGAAGATGAGACCTGAAATGTAGGCATATTCTGATCCACAGTTTCTAACCATTCAACGAGAAGGATCTCATTTGTAACCGCAGCTGCTTCATCAAACCAGAATGTGCAGGCCCAAGGATAAACTTCATCTTATTTCCTCATCTGCTGTTGGGAGGGATGAAAAAGAGAGGAAAAATGGAGTGAGGGGCAGGAACAGAGGTTAAGTGAAAGAATAGAACTAAAGGGCTCCTGGAGCTGCCCCAGGGACAGAAGGTGCAATGACCAAGATGTGTGTGGGTCATCGTTTCCCTAAAAGCATATTTTGTTCGAATTACAATTTTTTAAAACATTTATTTTTTAGTTTTAGGTGGACACAATATCTTTATTTTACATGCATGTGGTGCTGAGGATCGAACCCAGTGCCTCCTGCATGCTAGGTGAGCGCTCTACCACTGAGCCACAACCCCAGCCCCTCGAATTACAAATTTTAATATTTAAAAAAATGTGCTTACAGGTAAAGGAGTTGTTGTCTTAGTTTGCCACGGAAAAAACTTTCTATTCTCTCATCCCAGAGCCACATGTGTGTGCACGTGCACTATTAAAGCTTAGACTCTTTTAATCCTTTTTCAGAATTTGATATACAGCCTCACAATATTAAGAAATATGTGGTAGGTAAGTTGCTAGCATGAAAGCTGAAGAAACACCTATGAAAACACCCCCCCACCCTGCCGCACAATTGAAAAGGTTGGTGTCTAATATGTGGACAGATTCACCAACATGTCCCCCAGGTTAAATTAAACCTGTGTGGAAAAACAATGTAACTCTTATACAAATTGATTTGAAAGCTACTTCATAGGTTTTTCAAGCAGTGGCAGGCTCAGTTGATAAAATATAATCATATCTTCAGAGTAACCTTCTGAGATATTAACTTGACCAAAAAAAAGCAAAAAAAAAATTAATCTTATTACTAATAATAAAGCTTCACAAAAATACTAAAGAATTTTTTTTTACTTCTATTCATCAGGCTTGTCTAGAAAGAAACTGATGACACTTCCAAATTGAATAATTCAGGGACAGTTAATGGTTCATTTTCAGTGGGTGTGAACGGAGTCTAGAGAAAATACAAGGGATGTTTGAGTAACCCACCCAGTAGGTAAATGCTACCCACACTCTTGAACAGGCTAGGAGAAGCAGCATTTTCTAGGACATAGAGACAGAGAAGCTTTAGTGCAGAGGGCTACCTGACAGATGTTGAGAAATCCAATTAGGGACACAGTCAGCAGGTAGTGACACTTCAAGGAGAGAAAGGTTCCTCTAATCTCCCTAATCTTCCATTCTTATAATCTCCTGCTGAGTTCTGCATCAGTAGATTGAAACCGGAAGCCCGGAGCTAAGGAGCCAGTATTCATATCCACACAGGTGTGCCTCCTGGGACCCACCCAGGTGTACCTCCTGCCCACAGAGCAGGAAGGATCTGAAGGGACAAATAGAATATGTGGAGCAGACTTGTGAAAATAACATTGGAAACTCAAAGAGAGAATGTGTGTCTTTATTATGGAAACTCCAGGGTTCCCAGACAGAAAAATTAAAGAGCCAAAAGCTTAGGTAAATGTGAGTATGTATAGGAAAAATTCAATCAATTAATAAGGAATATATTTTTTGAAAAACAAAACATACAAAAAGGAAAGTACTGCTAGATATGTCTTTGGGTGATATTAAGAAGACTACCATGAGACAATGTACATGACCAGTAGAAAATTTTAGACTAATAAGAAAAGCAACAATTTTTGTCAATAACGTGTTTTTAGAATACCAGAGATGTGGCAAGTTTCCTGTTTTTATGTGAATATAATCATATAAAACAGAATTGTGAAAAAACAAAACTACTTATAAATCATTCTGTATAAATGTTCAACAAGAAATTGTTCACTTAATGTATGAGTATATGGTAACCTGACTTGACATACTGTGAAGAAAAAGCAGTAACCATTTTTACACACAAGCAATTGATGTGAAATCATTACCTTCTGCAGATTAGCAACCATGGCCTCTACTTTCTGTCCCTTTGTGACTGTTAGGATGTGTGAGTTTAAACCCTCAGGACTTGTTCTCTGGTGCTCTGACAATTCAGCCAGTGATCAATTTACTATTTACTATATTCTTTTTTTTTCTTCTCCTTTACCCAAATGAGGCTCAGTTTGAAACATTTTCAGTACTGGAGTGTGGAAACTTAAAATAAAATCTTTTGATCTCATTCTAGGAATTACAATTACTAACTAATCAGACTGGCATGATTTATCAGTAGATAAGCTTTCTTTTAGCAGTGGGCAGAACAAGGACATGTCTGTGCATGATTTTTAAAGAGAGGGTTCATAACCCAATTGAGTCAAATGTATGAAAGATGATATATCATGAGCTTTGTAATGTTTTGAACAACCAATAAAAAAATATATAAAAAAAAGACAGGGTATCACAGTCTCCATCAGAGGATTTTTAAAATTATTTTCTAACCAGTACAATTGTTTGACATCTCCAAAAACAAATAATTTTTATTCATTATTATAATTAGTAAATGTGTAAATACATGACATTTCTATATCAAAGATAGGATGACTGTAATGTCAGTCTTCATTGTACAGAAGAATCTTTGTAGGGTTAGTACTTTCACTTAGAGAAAACTCCCTATGTATTAGTTATCAGATTTTCACTTGGAGAAACCCCCAAAAGTTGTACAGAAGTATTTTTAAAAGCGCTTCCTGGTCTCAACTGCTAGACTTTACATAGTGAAGGAGAAGTTAGATAAAGTCAGCAAGTTTTTCCAATACAGTTTCATTTAGGAGATGATAACATTTATGTTTAAGAAAAATTAAAAGAGTTTTCAGAAAATTCTATGTGGTACAAAACAATAATAAGTGTGAGTACTTACAAATGTCCTCAGAAATCTTTGGCAAATTCAAGTTTAAAAATCCCAGTAATCCTAGTATATATTTATACCAGCATTTGAAATTGACTCCAGAATTCAGAACATACTCATGTAAAGTTTATCCTGCTTGCTTCAATGGAAATTCAGCAAGGTAACCATGAAGGTATTCTTATGACCATTTTGCAAATTCAGCAAACCAGGACCAGAGAAGGCATGTGATACATATGGTTACACGGTTAACTCTAAGAACCATAGTTATAACAAAATTATTATGACCATAAATCCTGTGAATTTTTTTATTCACCCATCAGGCTTAACTAAATAACTTACTGCCCTTACATTCCAGGTTCTGGTCTGTCTTGGAGAATTTAAACATTAAAAGTTTCATAGAGCTCTTTTGACTGCTTGTACACACAACACACACACACACATGTTTATGATTTACAGTATTTACTCCATAAAAAATAAGATTTGCCACTTTTATTTTTTAAAATTATATTTTATAAAAAAGACTACCAAAGTGAATAAAATTATACACATAAAGATGTTTAAAGAAGGTAATATACTGTGTGTGTTAATAGCCAATACAGAAGGTAATATACTGTGTGTGTTAATAGCCAATATGGATGAGCATATGTCTGCTCAAACCTGTTTCTCCATGAAGACATGAACATACATAGAGGTTCTTCTTATTTGTTTTAAAAGAAATGAAATCACCCTTAATCCATTTTTCTATGGTCCCCTTTTGAATCCAATAATGTAGGATGAATATTACCTTTGGCAGGAGAAAGATGTAGTGTCATTCTTGCATTATAATTTCTGTAAAAACATCACACCAGTATGTAAACTCACATATGTAGGGACCCAACATGCTCTCTTGCTTTTTAAGGGACTGTTCTCTTACCTCTTCCTTCCTCTTCTTTGCCGGTCTGTTGGACTCCTGGGCTCCCCCATCACACTGTCTAGAAACTCGTGTTAACATACTTTTTTAATGTATCCCCCACGGCATTTTGCATACTCATATAGTGAAATCTATGTCTATATACAAATATGTGTGTGTATGTGTGTGTGTTTAGAGAGGTTCTGACTTCTGTCCTGCTATGTTTTACTAAGAATCACATTATACCTCATGATTTTACTTCTCAACATTTTACTTTTCACGCTCAGTATTACCTTATAGAAATTCCTTTGTGTCAAACGGCAGGAATTCAATTCATTCTTTTTTTTTTTTTCAACACTGCATAGTGTTTTAAGGTATGAGTTTTACTATAAAATGTTTATATTTCTATGAATGAGGGTTGTTTATTAATCAGGAGAGAGAAACAACAACCTTACCACAGAGAATATAACAGAGAGATCTGTTGCCTGGCTATACAAGATCATTCCCTATATAAGAGAAAAGAATGAAAAGGACACAAAGATATTATCAAAGTAGGAATTATAGAAGCAACCCTCCTCCCTAGGTCTGGGAGTATAAAGGAGAGAAATTGGAACAACTAGGAACTTGGAGGAGTGTCCCATGGGACTGAAACTCAGACTCTCAGGAGGGAACCAACTGGCTGGAGCCGATGTCTGTACAAAGAGCAATGTCCCAGTTTTGGGGTTGCAGAAGGCGTGGGAAAAACTGTACATCGTATTTAGTTGTTTCTACAGGAGGGATCTGCAGCTCTCAGGGCGAAGAAGCATTTCTAGGATGATACTCATGAACACAAGAAGCAGACGCAAAGTCAACGGGAAGCAAAAAGAAGGGACTGAATCTGTTTTCCATCTCTAGTCTTCCAGTTTCCCTGTAGAGCACCCTACTAGCAAAACTTGGTAGGGAGCCAGATAGCAAAACATAAATGTTGCTTACAGAGTCCAGCCCAGAGCAGAATCTAAAAAGATGTGTTTCAACTTAGACATATTATGTTAACAATGGGCACATCTTCACGCCCAGATCTTTTTCTGTGGAGAATTGACCTCAGTGACCTACTCATTCACAAACTCTTATGCACTAGTGCATTTACTTCTCTGGCATTGATTCTCTGGCATTTACTTCTCTGGCATTTTATGCACTAAACGTAGTGCATAAAATGTTATTTCTAGTATTAGATATCGCCAGGTATTTTTTCAAATGATACTGGGACAAATTAACACTTCTACTTGGATTTTTTTTTTAGATATTCTTCCTTGCTGTCCCCACCCAGCAGCAGAGGTGATCACTCTTATATTCCAGCAAGAGCAATATAAAGCTCCATCTGGTTACCTTACCTTCCATATTCCTAACTGCTTGTGACTTTAAACACCTTGTCGTATATATCTGACCATCTGTACTCCTTTATTCAGTGGATTTCTGTTTCTTTTGTTTAAGTTTTTTTCTTTTTGGGTTTCTTTCTGTTGCTTTTTTAATGAATAGGCAAAACTTATTTGGATATCATAGACATTGAACTCCTTCAGTCTCTTTGTGGAATTGTTTTTGAATTTAATTGTTTATTTACTTTGATTCTGGGTATGTTTTCAGATAGAATATAATAGAATACATGAGTAATGTGTAGTTTCTGGGTCCTGCCTAGTTTTGTAGATCTCCCTGACCCCAAGACTAAGTTTGTTTCAAAGGTTTTCGTTGTTAATACAGAAGGTTTGTTCCTTCTGGGGTCTCTGGTTGTACCTGATATGTGGTGGGGTCTGTCTTTTCTTGTACCTAGGTAGCCATTTGTCCAGCAGCCCTCATTATATCAGCTATCCTTTAATATTGTTGGGAAATGCCAATGTTGCTGTCTGTGACATTCTTTGATCTATTTCTAGAGTCCTTACTTTGGATTACACTGATCTTTTGGTTAATTTCCTATGGCAATACCAAATGGATTTAATCACAATAACTTCATATATTTGATGCCTACCAGAAGAATACATCCTCTTTTGGGGACTATTTTCTTGGTTATTCTTTTTCTTTCTTCACACAAAGTTCTATCTTCTGTCTTCTCTCCCAAAACTAAAATAAATTCCATTGGAGATTTAATTGGAGCTATTGCCTTTTTTATGTCAATTTTATGGTAATTAAATTTTGTTAAATTATCTTCCCACCGAAGAATGATGTTTTCCTTTGTTTAAGTCATGATTCATACTCCTCAGTAGAATTTTATATTTTGTCTTTTTAAAGAAGATTTTATGCCTTCCTTGCTAAATTGATTCCTAAGTATTTTACGGTTTTAATCCTATTATTACATTTCTGGATATTTAATATTAAGAGAAAGCTATTGGTTTCATAGAATTTCCATTAAGATAGATAAAATTACTATTATTATTATTATTAGTAGTAGTATTACCAGAGATTGAATTCGAGGGCACTCAACAACTGAGACACATCCCCAGCCCTATTTTTTTGTATTTTATTTAGAGACAGAGTCTCACTGAGTTGTTTAGTGCCTCACTTTTGCTGAGGCTGGCTTTGAACTGGCCATCCTCCCTTCTCAGCCTCCCGAGCAGCTGGGATTACAGACGTGTGCCACCATGCCTGGGTAAGAAAGATAAAATCCTCAAAATAAATAAATAAATATAATGGCTTAAAAGAAATGCCAGTTTCTTTCTCTCTGACCACAGTTTAGGGTGTATGTTCCTAACCGGTAGAGGACTCTTCATCACATGGCCATTCAAAAACCCAAGAGAATTCAGCTCCACCACTTGGCACTTGGATTCTGGTTCACTGAGAGTTTGCATACCAATATAGAGCCAAAGTGACCTTGGAAGAAATTGTATGAGAGATTTATGTGACATGGAGGAACCTGAGAATTGTTAGCTCTGTTCACTTCTTTTTGGAGGGAATTTGTTCTCACACAGCCTGTAAGAGAAAGAATACTGGGAGAGAGAATGCCACTCAGAAAATTTATATCCAGTTACTCTTCTGTTCATACAGAAGAAGGGGTGAATGCATCTCAGGAAACCTAGTAGGCTCTGCCATGGTGCAGTTATCCTGAATCTAACCCCCATACTGAAATTTCATTAACTGTAGTAGTTTTCTTTAACTAGAGATGCTTGAGATTTCTATAATATCATGTCATCAATAAGAGAAAATTGGGATGGTTTTTTTTTCACTTCTTTTTCCATATATTTATTATTAAATATTTAATTTTGTCATTATTGTATTTGCAAGAAACTCCAACAAGTTGAATAATAATAGCAAGAGCAAATGTCCCTGATATAACTACTTTAATGTGTATAGGTCCGGTATTTTACCATTTAGAATAATATTTTGTATTCAGTTTTAAAATATCATCTTTATCACTTTACAGGGGTTTCTGTCATTTCTTGTTTTACTTAGGACTTTTATTAGAATAAGACCTATGAATTTTGTCAAGTATCTTTTCAGCATTTATTTACGAACTACATTTGTCTCTTTCAATGTATTAATCTGATGAATTATGTTGACAGATTTCATAAGGAAATACTGGAATACATTTTATTTATTTTATTCTGTGGGATTATGATATACACTACTGTTATAGCAAAGATATATAGTGATCTTTAGATACAGGCTAATAATTTCAAAAAAAGTTTTGCATCTTTATTCCAAAATTAAACCAAAGGACAATTGTCTTTTCTCTTTAAATATTTAAAGTTTCATTTACACAAGATTAATGAATTAGGGAAACTTATGCTTCTATTAAAAGAATAATATAAATAATATTGGAATTATGTGTTCTGAATAGTAAGAAAAACATGTCATGAGATCACCATGACCTTACCCTGCATAGGTGCATAAAGACTTTCATTTCCTTTTTCAGTCTTTTCTTGGTTTATTTTCTCAATTTTCTGTCTTCTTGTTCTTGAACAAATTCTAGAAACTCTTATTATCTTAGAATGGCATTTATTTCCCCTAGATTTTTAAATTTGTTATAATAGTGTTACAGGTAACAGTCTTCTATTATTTTCTAATCTTTTTTGTGTCTATGATTATGTTTCTCTTTTTTCTTGTTTTCTTACATATTTTTGCTGTTTCTTTTAATAAGTCTTATGGGACGTTCATCTATTTTGCAGTTATTTTCAAAGTGCTTCCTTTAAGAAAGTCTTTTTCTACTTGTCAATTTAATGCATTTAATAAAGATTTTATATTTTATTATCTTATTTTCATTACATTTTATTTTACTATGTTCTCTAAAAATGAAATCATTTATAGTTATAAATTTTAATCTGGATACAACATGCATTGTTCCCAGATGTTTTATTTATTTATTTATTTGGTAGCAGGGATTGAACCCAGGGGCACTTAACCACTGAGTCACATCCCTTGCACTTTTTTTTTACTTTTAATTTAGAGACAGGGTCTTCCCAAGTTGTTTAGAGCCTTGGGCCTTACAAAGTTGCTGAGGCTGGCTTTGAACTTGCTATCCTTCTTTCTCAGCCTCCCAAACCTCTGGGATTACAGTTGTGCCACGTAGTGCCAGCTTCCATAGTTTTTAGTATGATGTTTTTTAAAGTTCCTGGCTATATTCCAGAGAGTTTTCATTCCTTTAAACCAAACATTATAAAAAAGTCTAATTAATTTTCAATTGATTGATTTATCACCTCTCAAAATTGCAATTCTAATAATTGGCTTGAAAATTTTGTTAAAGAATTTCTGAAGAAAAATATTTTTAAATGTTTCATAGACATGCTTTTCATTCGATGAACATGAGGGTTTTTTATATATGTTAATCAAATTTTATTACATTATCCAATTTCACTGCCCTTATTTTTTGTTTTTAAGTCACAGTTTTTAAATAGTTTCTTCTATTCCAAGCTTTAATTACCACCCCCAGCAAAAAAAAAAATTCTTCAGATAACTCTCCAAATTACCATAATTTTTCCTCTTTTCAAATACTCAGTTTTTAGCCTGGGAGTATGGGGAAGAACCCTACAGAATAGCATCATTTCAGTGATTTAATGAGGATATCTCAAATTGATCTCTTCGTGCAGGAATATTTAGTGTCTTCTTCAATTTACATTAAAAAAACTTGAGTTTTCTTACTACCTTCTTTGGAAAAACAATATAGTATACAAAGAATTCATGTGTAGAGAGATATATACATGACCAACCATATTGCACATTCTTTAACATAGACCATTCCACTTTAAAGGAACTACATCATTTAGAGGATAACATTAAAAATACATTAAAATAAGATTTGGTATTGATTTTCTCATTTGCTAATCTCTCTTCCTTGTTGATAATAAACATCCAACTCTGTTTACGAAGATCAAATTTGAAAGCAATAACAATAACCATAAAATAAAGCAAATAATATATCAAATGAAAAAGTTCGAAACCTCTTAAAGATATAAAAATATTATTGTGAAATTATGAGCCTCTCTCTGCATGCTCTGAATGATATGCTAAAAGTCCAACATTGTTTTAAAAATAATTATGAAACTACGTCTCTCTGTGTGCTGTGACTGACATGCTATGATCCAACATTACTGCCTCAAAATTCCGCACTTTTAATGCAGACCTGACAGAAACTCTTGTTGGTTATTGACCTCCAAAGTCACTATAATTTGGGTTGCAGTAAGATTTGTTAGACTCTGAGACAGCTTATATTTAATCTAAGGTAAAGTATTTAAACTGATCATGAGGTATGACAACCATATTGACTAATCTACAAAAAGGAATATGTCATTGCAGCCGTAATGGGACAAGCCACCCAATTAATTAGCAGCAAATTGGACAGATCGCCTTGGAAGGTTTCCAAGAGAGAAAGCGCTAGATGCTTTCCTTCAAAAACAAGGCTGATCAACTTCCTTAATATCCTTGTGTATAAAAAATTTTGAACTTTCATCCTTAAATTTCATATGCCCAGAATTTAATCATAGTGGAGGCAGAATTGCAAGACAAAGGAATTAAGATGTTTACCTGAAAATTGTGACTTTAGGTTTGGGCATGTGGCTCAGTGGTAGAGTGCTGGCCTAGTATGCTTGTGGTCCTGGGCTGAATCCCCATTACCGCAAAAAAAATAAAAATAAAAGAGAGAAATAAAAGGAAAGGAAATTGTGACTCTAGTAACCAACAGTGATAGTGATGCCAATGAAGAGAATAGATAGTACCTGTTTATTATAATCCTATGATGAATTCACTGACAACTGCAAAGAGAATCTGACCCTCCTTGTTTTCTCTCAAAATAGCACAAAGTTCTGTTTGATTTGAAAAATTAAGTAATCTAATACCAAACAAGTTTCATGTTTTTCTTCTTAGTTCTTGCAGCAATACTTCCAATTCTTGTTTCTTCTTCACATCCTCAAATACCATGTACATACAGAAAACATAGCAACCACCACAAGTCTACCCCCAAAGCCTATTGTATTCTGTGGCTTATATACCTCTGTTCTACACAATAATGTGTCAAAATCCTGAAAAGATGGGTTGACTTTGTTAACTAATCTCCAGAAGAGGAGTTTTGATGTCCATAGAAAAAATGTCCCTCCCCATCCCAGCAGAAGCTAATCAGGGGAGGTCTGTGGGTAGCAGGTACATCCATCTTCAGTTGGATCCCAGGGTTGTTATGAGGAGTGGCTGATGGTACAGTGACTCATCTCGGTCTGTAATAACATAACAACTCCAAGGTGATATCCATGGTTGTATGATGTTTCATATAAAGAAAACAGGACTGTTCAGCGAGAATCTCTGTAAGCCTATGCATGACTCAGTCACAGCCTGCAGTGAGTGTAGCTGCTATTTTTTCACTTTGACACATCTGCCATTTCCCATCAGCACCATATTTCTGAAACAGTCTCAAGTAGTCATCATGGGGCAATTTCAGCCCCACGGGTTTTTGTGACCCTCAGCCCTCAGAAATGACCTCTGTCAAGAAACACTGCTGTAGTCTACTCAGGTCTGCTTTGAGGTTGAGTCTAGAAGTTAAAAAAAAAAAAATTTACTGTGACAAGAATATTTCAATGACAATGTTGATTCACATCCTTCACAAATTTTAGGTTTCCTGAACTGATTTTTCCAACATTTTCTCTACAGGAGAGGTATACTGTGACCTCATTCTACATGTAAAATGCATAATGCCCATAAACTGATTTTTCCAGTTGATTATCCACTTACAGATAATTGGCAGAGTATAAAGCATAAACAGACTGGACCAGTCCAAAGGCCTCAGGGCTGGTCTGGCTTGCACTAGATCTCTGATTGCTGGAAGTGGAATGTCTCTGGCCTTCCAATGAGAGGGGTCTTGTCCTTAAGGTCTCTTTCCATTTTAAAATTGCATGACTTTTAAAAATATTTTATTCGAAATCATTTTTCATACTACTTTGCATCCCAACTGGAAATTCTTTAAAAGAACTGGCTTTGAAAGTTTTAAACATTTTTTTTTTGGTTTTAAATTTTAGAACTTACAATTTAGAAAACATTTTAACTTAAAAAAGCAAATATTTTAAATTTTTTAAGTGTGTAAAATAACAGCAAAGACCAATCAAATCTACTTTTGAAGAGCACAAGCTAGGTGTCTCTACCATGCCTCTGGCATTGAGAATTTACTGGCACTGAGAGTCAGAATTTACTCAGAATTTCCTGGTTGCAAAAGCAGAAGGGGAAATAGAGGACTATGTTATCGTTGCTAATTTTATTTTCAAAGAAATTGCACAAATCTTTCTGGAGAAATAATATAATCACTTCCTGGAAATAAATATTTCTAGCTTGATAAGTGCTCAGATGTTCACTGGGATATTTTTAAAACTACACTGCTCTATATTGGAGAGATAAAATTTGATGAGAAAAGTCATCCTGTGTAAGCAATTAATATTTCCCTCAGTCAGTTGGAACACTACTGAGAACAGTCACATGAATACCCCAAGCTGTGCCTTTTCTTCTCAGTGATAGAGTATTGCCACACTCCTCTTTAATCAATGTTTCTAATTTTATTTTTCAGAATGACAAATCCCCAGGACGATCTGCCAGTCGATCAAGTAACATTTCAAAAGTAGGTGAAATCTATTCATGTTCTTGTTTATTGATGTCTCCATTGCATGAAGTTAATAAATATTTATAATATTTAACCTATATTGTTACCTGGGAGGAATACATATAATGTGGCTTAACAGTTTCAAGCTTTTATTGTGAAAAAGTAATGATTTAATACAACATAATTAGTTAAACTACTCTTTGCTCTCTTTAATGCTGTGTCCAAGAGATAATTTGCTGCCTTCAGAGTTGAGGTACAAAATATTTTCTTTTTTTTTTCTCTTGTTTCAAACACCACAGAGCGACTGCACACCTGAATTAAAACTGTATCATTAATAATAGTACAATTCCCCAAAATTTAATTTCTCAGGAATTTGGGCTCAATCCTGCTGTAATTTAACCTATAGAGAATTGTATGTCAGTGCTTCAGACTTGCTATACTTGGGATAGCAAATGTCCCTCCAAAGCCTAAATGTTTGTGGCTTGGTTCCCAAAGAGATAATGTTGGGTGGTAATGGAACCCTTTTTAAATTTTTTTGTTCTTTTTAATTATACATGGCAGTAGAATGTATTTTGACATATCATACATGCATGGAGTGTAACTTCCCATTTTTGTGATTGTGCATGTTGTGGAGTTACACCTTTAGGAAGAGGGGCTTGGTGGGAGGTCTTTCGGTCTTTAAGAGGAATGCCCTTGAGTACCTTCCCTTCCTTTCCTTGCCCTCTTTTGTTCTCTGGACATGAGGGGAATGGTTTTGCTTTATCACCCACTCTTTTGTGTTTTTTTGTTTTTGTTTTCCAGTTTTTCTCTTTTTTAAAAAAAATTTGTTCTTTCTAGATATACATGACAGTGAGTATATTTTGACATAGTATACATACACAGAATAAATATAACTTGTTCCAATTAAGATCCCATTATTGTGGTTGTATATATTGTGGAATTACATTGGTTGTGTGTTTATATATAAGGATAGGAAAGATATGTCCAATACATTATAGTGTCTTTTCCATTCCCACCCCCATCCCTTTCTTTCATTCTCTTTCGTCTAGTCCATTGAACTTCTAATCTTGCCTCTCTTGTTGGGATGGGCATCCACATATCAGAGAGAACATTCTGCCTTTGGTGTTTTGGGATTGGCTTATTTCACTTACATGATAATCTTCAGCTCCATCCATTTACTGGTAAATGCCATAATTTAATTCTTCTTAATGGCTAAGTAATATTTCACTGTGTATATGTACCACATTTTCTTTATCCATTCATCTGTTGTAGGGCACCTAGGTTTGTTCCATAGCTTGGCAAGAAGTAAAATCAAGAATCAATAAATGGGATGGTATCAAACCAAAAAGCTTCTTCACAGTAAAGGAAACAATCAAGAATATGAACAGAGAATATCTTTACCACCAGCACCTCAGATCATTAATCTCCAGGATATAGAAAGAATTCACAAAATTTAACACCAAAGAATCATCATCATCATCATCATCATCATCATCATCCAATCAATAAATGACCTAAGGAACTGAACAAGCACTTCACAGAAAAAGAAATAGGAGTGGTCAAAAAATATATTAAAAAATGTTCAACATCACTAGCATTTAGAGAATGCAAATCAAAACACCATCCACTCTTTATACATGACATGACCTAAAAGCAACAGGCTATCCTAATCATGGTCTGGAATTTCTAGAACTGTGAGCCCAAAGTAAACCTTATGTTGATTATCTCAACTATTTGTGATAGTATTAGAAAGTTAATACAGGACTGAACATTTCTAATTGCATTAAAATTTGGGTCCCTTCTGATATTTCACAGTCAATGTGGCCTTTGGTTGAGTACAAATTTAGTTGAGTTCAAGTCTCTGCTCTGCCACTTTCTATTTGCATGACCCTGAGACATTCCCTTAACCTCCCCAAGACACAGCTGCCTCCTCTATGACATGGATGATAAAGTAAGTCACCTGAAGGAGGTTTGCTTCAGTTGTTGTAAATTAACACAATGCCTTTCAAATGCCTGTCATCCTAGTTTCATAGTGAAGAGCTTTGCCCACAGCCACAGAATAGTCATCTTTCTCAACTTCAATAAGAATGCTGAAGAGGTAACAACTTAGACACTTGTCAACATTACTGACAACTCCTTTGTCACACCAAATATTCTGGATCTAGGAGCAAAAATATCTTCTTTCTAAACTGCTGTTTGCATCTAACAGAATGTAGCTTGTTTATAACTTTTAGGCTTCTGATTAATTCTTTAAGAAAATAAAATAAATCCCAAGTGTAATTTCTCTTCTCTGAGTTCTTTTTTTTTTTTTCTTTTTGGTTCAAATATAAATGCTTCCTATTCAGAAGGGAATAAAAAGCTTTATTCTTAAACAGTCACTTCATTGTATCAAAACTCAACTACCTAATACTGGTAGGGATAAATAGATTCCAGTGTATATAGGTTTATTTTTTCTATGCTGGTATAACTTTCTGTTTATTTATGTGCAGAATGATAATCACAAATGATAAATGCATTGTTAAATCTTCATTATGTTTTATGCATTATTGATAGTGACAAATTCTTCGTTAAGACCATAGAGTCTACCAAGAATTGGATGGCAAAAATCTAGGGATATTTGGGTTCTTTAATTTTTAAAATGTTGGCAAAGAAAACATTGAAAGCAGAGCAAAGATTCTTTCTTTAATATTGTAAAAAAAAAATGAAGAGAGATAGTATGCACACCTGAGCTTTTCAGGGGTGTGAGAATCAGTAAAGGGTAGCATTTAAGAAGATTGATATCAGAGGCACTGCTTCAAAAGGTGATTAAACTTCTTTCATAACCTTATCTCTAAGGTAGAATATGTCACTGTATCTAACTCTCGGAGTGGTGCTTAGAACATTGTTTGGCATGGCATAAGTATTAGCTCTTATAATTACCCTGTTCTTAATATTTATAACTCACTGAGAACATTAAATAAGTGCTCAATAAGTCTCTTTATAAGAAAGTGACTTTAAACATGGTCTACAATATATATACCTGGTTTTTTATAGTTGAATCAGAATAAATTAAAGAGTGGATACTATATATTGCTGATTCTTTTAAAATGTACTTATGTTTAATATTAATAACATCTCTAATACCAGCATTAGTCTTACTTAAAATTGGTAGCTCTCTTATCTTTTATCTAATATGTGCTATCCTGTGGCCATTAATTCAGAAAAATTACAGAAAATATAGAGAACAGGAGGACAAGACTCCTGCCCATACTGTTAAGTTTACTTTCCTGCCTATTCTTGAAGTTCCTTCCTAAATGAGCTAATCTTCTAATCATCAATACTTGTCAAGTGTCTGCTTTCAACAATCTCATTCTATGCTGGAATGCTGGAATAATGAAAGAAATCCCAACTCAGCCTTCAATGGGCTTACCCTGAGATAGTTGAGACAAGTTGTAAGATATGTATGTTTGTAAGGTAGATTCCTGTACTATGCATATTCATAAAGTAGAACTAATGTGACAACCAGTACACAAAGCGTCATCATAATAGGCCTGGACTCCCATCCTTTGAAAGACATACGGTCAAGTTTAGCCCTTGCTGTCATCTGAGAACTGGGGTTTCCGAAGTGCCATCCTATTTCACGAGATGGTTCACTGTGCCTGGATTACAAACAGCGTGGCTTGTCCTAAACACGTGCTTTCCTTCTGGGAGTCTGGAATATTGGAACATGCTAGGCAAGTGAGTCTATAGGACTAGTTCTCAATAAAAACTTTATGCAATGAGTCTTTAATGAGTTTCCCTGGTGGACAATCCAGGGCTGTAGGAATAACGCACTTCCTGTGTGATCTATGGGGATGAACTTTTGGAAGCTTGTTCCTGGTTCCTCTGGGCTTCAGCCTTGTGTCTTTTCCCTTTACTAATTTTGCTCTGTATCTTTTCACTGTAATAAATCATAGCCAGAGTATAATTATGTTTAGTACTAAGTTCTAGAAAATCAGAGACCCTGGGCATAGCCAAGGGGACCACTGACATATTACCTTAAAAGGAAATACAGACAGAGATTATAAGAGTTCAGAGAGTGATCATTTCATATATTTGGGACAGAATAGCATCAGAGAAGTTTTCTTGGAAGAATGGCATACTGAATAGGGACTTGAAAAATGGGCGTGAACTGATCAAATGTCAGGAAAGGAGGCTTAAAGGAATCTAAGAACAAGGCCTGGAAGCTAGAAAACATAAACATAGATTAGAAAGGAGGCACATTAAATAGTTTTAAGAGGCTTTTCATATGGCATTTTGAATAATAGAATACTTTCACTTTAATCATACAAGTATAATCTGACTTGGAAACTGTCAAAATGGAGAAATGGACTTAGAACCATCAAGGTGCCTATGCCCTAAGACTTTTTAAATAAATTATATGAAACTGAACATTATTATTTTTACCATTCAGGACTATAATTTATAAAAATAATCTTGCTGCTGTGATTATGCAAATTCCAAATGTGGTATAAATAATTTAAAGTTGAATGGTTAGTGAGTATCAGTTTTTACCTCTGAATCTTCAAATCTTCATACCCATATATTATTTAATTGCAATTATACTTTAAATTTTATGTTCATTTCAACATTTGTTTCTTATTAGTGTATATATCTAGTTTGTTTTAATAAAAACAAGACTATAACTTTATTAATATTTTAGTAAGATTGGGGTGTCCTGAATAAGTTAAAGTTGATCCAAGAGCTACAGAGAAGCCACATGGGTGCAGAACAATGTATATGAGATTGTCAAAATAGATGTCAACAAAGCATCATTTATTTATCCATCACTTCTTTATTTTTGAAAAGCTGCTCAAGAGATTAGTTATTCTTGTTGCTGTTTTTTTAAACAGAAATAATTCACAAATACTTTCCTTAAAATGTAAAATCAGACAAATTTCACCTTTCTTATACTTCTATGGTAGGATAATTACATTCAACCAGAAATAGTGTATTATATATTTCAGAAGGAAAACAACTTTCAAAACTAAACTGTCAAAAAGGAAAGAAAGCCTTGTACTTTTGATTCAAGTCAACAGAAGTTTCTTTTAAATAAAATACTGTGCTTTGGGGTTTGATTCAGAAGCAACTCACAAAATCTAAACTATTTATGAAAAAAATTTAAAATCCACTACCTTCACCAAGTCAGATTTCAATAGTTTTCCATAATTTCCTAATATACTTCATAGACTTCCTTAACTTCACAAATGTACATCTGAATTTTTCAATTGGTTTCTATCCAAAAATATAGAATGTTAGGGTAATGATGGTATTTAGTTTATAAAATATTATTCCTAAAACTTCCTCTTGCATGAATATCCTAGTTCATGCTGTAACAAATGAAAATGTTTGATATAGTCAACACAATTTACTCAATAAATAGTTTTAAGGATGTACTGTGTACAGGCATTATACTATCTTTAAGATTCTAAAGTATTTTCCAGCAAGGTCAAGGTGAAAGTGTTCCCCATATGTAAAATGTACTGGGAATCCTTTCAGCTGAATCTGAGCCAAGCCTTTGCATCTCTGAGCAGGTGTTTAATGTTCTGATTTTTTGAGAGATCCATCTTGGCTTGATCTGATACAAGGGACCTATAAATCAGCCATACCCCCAGACATCATACCTTTTGCGGGTGTGATAGGTTGTTGAAGTAAAGTGGGATGTAAAATGAGGAAATAACTGAAAATGAGTTGACTAATCTGAGAACTTTCTTAAAGCCTCAGTCTAAAGTTCATCCTGAGAGCAACACTGAGAAAATGTTGAGTTAGTAATAGTGTTGGGGGAAGATTAAGAGAATCTAAGACCTTCTTATGTTCTGAGGCTTATCCAATATATATATATACATTCACTTCTTGGTTGATTTCTCTTCTAGCCTCATGACTTTATTATAATTTGGGGGCCAATAAGTCTTAAAAAAAGATATTTTTTAGCCCAAATCTCTGCCACGAAGTCCAGACTCAAATATCTGACAACTCAAATTTTCTACATAAATGTATCATGGAAAGATATCTTGGGCTGCCCAGAGAAGATTCTGAGATAAGAATTTTTAGCAGTGATTTACTAGTTTTCCCAGGAGAAACCATGACAGGCATGAGAAAAGCAGGACAGGGCAAAAGTCAAGAGAAGCTCCCCTGCTCCTCCATAGGGACTCTGTCACATAAAATGCACTTCCATGTGGCCCCTGTGGAGGCCAGGGAGCCAGGCTTTCATTCTCCAGTGTTTGTCCTTCACTGGCTCAGGGTCATGCTGAGGGGAGAGGAGAACTTCCAGGCACTTGACTCTCTTTACTTGTGGGTTACCTGCCCAAGAAGCCAAAGGGCAGTTTCCCAAAGAATTAAAGTTACAGAACTTTATAAACAAGAGCATCCGGGAGCTGAGGGAACCATGTACTGAGTAATGAGGAAAGGGACCCGAAAGGATCGAGGTGAAATACTGACAGTGTCTGTTACAGCTCATCCGTTGTACCACCTTGATCCATAGGAACTCATTCCATCCTCTCATGAATTCTTATAGAGGATGATTGTTTACCACATCTAAGGAAAATAGTAAAAGGCATATGTTAGAAGAAAGAACTCTTGCTCCTGAAGCTGCCGAGCCATAACTTCTAACACTCTTCCCAGTTATCTCTTGTTCTTGATGATCACTTCCTTTAGTCTAAGTGGCTTGCTGGCGAAGTGTCTCTGACCTCCAGTCCTGATTTCCATGCCCTTAGCAGGCCACGGTTGCTGTAATCATCCAATTACAGTTAAAATTGTAGGTAGGTAAATGAAAAAATGCTTTCCCATTTCATAGCAGCAGCCTCACCTCCTAGCAATGGGAAGTTCTGTTGTTCAATGAATTGCTGCTCTGCCTACCAGACACATGGCTTTTGTTATTAAGCTCTTGAGGACATCTCCAGCCATATGGTAACTGATGTCATGGTCAGTTATTCAGCCTTTATAGGGCCAAGGAGCTTTTTTCTAAGTGGTAAAGGGAGCTCTGCTTCAATAACATGATCTTGAACACTAGAGGTTTCACTCTGATTCTCCATTTGGAGATTTTTTAGTTCATTTGCTGTAGCATTTTCTAAATAGAATGATTTTTTTTAAAATCAGACCTAATGAAAGATATTTAATTATATCTGAAAGGAAGATAAATTAAAATACAAGTAATAAAACTGCATATTCCATTTGGAGCTTGATTTAAAAAAAAAGAAAGAAAAGAAACTACGTTGCATTTCTATTTCTCATGGCATGGAATTTGCCATTTTATGATTGCTCCAGCATCAAGGCTGCTCACATCACAAGCTGAAACTCCAGAGGAACCTTGTCTCTTTTTGGGCCCGTCTCAAAACTGCAGCCTTTCTGAGTCATCTGATACAGGGGTCTGTGCATTATTCTAAGGTTCTTAGATTCCTACGGAGCACTCTGGTCTTTTTTAATGCTAAGGAAGGGTCAAAATTTGTCCTTCACTCTAGAAAGAATCTATTACCATGCACCAGACCATGAGATTTCTAAAAATCTGACTGCTTTATCCAGCCCTTGAATACATGTAGGTTTTTTTCCTTCTACCCTCTGGAACACACAGGTCTAATGAGGCATTCAGAGTATTGGTTTCTTCTGACTCACTGGATCTGATTATAAATGATGGTGTCATCAATACAATGAACTATTCTTATGTTTGGCAACTGCCAGACAATGGAGGTCACCTCCAAACTATATTGTGAAATATCCCTGGCACCAGGCTATGAATGTATATTGAAATCCTTACCAGGTGAATGCAAACTGCTTTTAATCCTCATTTATGGTAAGTATCAAGAATGACACAAGCATTATAGATTGATATCACATAACAGAGATAGGGTGTAGATCTGCTCTATAAAAGATATCACATGCAACTTATTATTATTACCAGGATTCTGCAGGAAACAGAGTGAAATTAAATGTTCTAATTGTGTTAAGTTATAATAAAAATATTCTTAATATAGAATGAGTAGGTTTTTCAGAGCACTGATCCCTGGACCATGCCAGGCCAGGAATTCATTGTTAACCACAGCACACAATTTTCAGCTATACCATAGAGAAGGTCTAGTACAAAAATGGCACCAGATGTTAGTCCCATCTTGAGGAGAGAGTAAAAGTCAAGGAACCATTGATCTCTGGAGAGTAGAAGAATATATGAACGCCTGGGTGAGAAATTTCCTCTTTGGCTAATGGTAAGAAGGGAGCTGTAGAGACCAGTTAACATTTCAGCAGCTGAATGTTGGGGGCACTTTTCTTCTCCTTAGTAGCAAATTTTAGAGGAGATATAATAGCTGCCACTAAAGATGACTCCCGAGACCTCTGAGACCCACTTGTGTATCACAGTAAGTTCAATTCACTTTAACATAGCTTCTGCAGGATTCTAATTGGGCATGCTTTTTGAGGAAACTTATAAGAAGAAGTTAAGTGGGATTAATTGGGATGAAATACAGCCCTCATTGCTGCATTTGGTCAGAGTTCATAACTGATAATCACCTTCTTATTCATCCAGAGCCATACTAGATTTCTTTTACTTTTTGCTAGCATTTCTGCTGCAGAGACTGCTTGCATGAGGCATCTGGTTGCCATGCTTTTATCAGGCTGTGTAACTATATTTGCCCATTTATAGCCACATTTTGCAAGGGGAAAAGGCACTCTAGTATGTCACTCAATGAGTGAACATATTCTCCCTGTCACCATTATGTAGCAGAACTTTCTCATGCTATCAATCAGGATAGTAGCTGAAGACTAAGAGTGTGTTCTAACATAGGATAGGATTTCACCTAACATCATCTCAGGCCCAGGGACTCATTTTATAGCAAAAAAAAAAAAAAAAAAGTGTGCATGGATGTGTCACGATAGGATTCACACCCTACCAGCCTGCTGCTGCTGTTTGATACACCAGTTACAGAGCTTTTTTAAGGTTCATCAGAGGTATCAACTTAGAAAAGACAGCCTGGGAGAAGGGAGATAACGCTCATAGGATGCAGTATGTTTTATGTCAACATCTACAAAATGATGCTTTGCCTTTTATAATTGGCACTAAGGGGTAAGAGCGGAAGTTACCCTGTTCATCATCCTTTTGGAGAAATTGTGCTTCTAGTAGCCTTCACTTTGGACTCTGTATGTCCTCGAGTTCTAGTTCAAAGAAGGAACACTCCCAACTAAGGGACCAGGAGAAGTTCCAGGACATTGAAAACTATGAGTGTTTCCTGGCACTTTGAGCTTTTTGTAATAGTAACCCTAGCAAGTAAAGAAATCTATTACCTTTGAAGCTAGCTTTTTTCAGTCTGCTAAATTTTTTCAGAGGCCTTCAGTTGTATTATTGCAAGTGGTAGGTATGGTGGTCTGTGAAACATGTTCTCTCCTTTTACTTCATAAACATGGTCCTTAAGCTTTAATCTTTATGATTTGGCAGTTTATTTCACCATTAGAATTACCTTCAGTGTCCAGCCTTCTAATAAATGGAACTGTTAGAAGTTCTTTTTTTTATTATTTTTGTCTTTTCCACATTTTTTATTGGTACATTATAGTTGTACACAATGATGGGATTTGTTGTTGCGTATTTGTACATGCACATAGCAATATAATTTGTTCAATATCACACCCAGCACTTCCCCCCTCCCACTTCCCACTGCCTAGTCCCTTTCCTCTACTGATCTCCTTTGGATTTCCATGAGATCTGGCCCCACTTTTCTTTTCCTTTTTCCTCTCTAACTTCTGCATCTGAGAGAAAACATAGGTCCCTTCGCCTTGTG
Source organism: Urocitellus parryii (assembly GCF_045843805.1). Taxonomy (NCBI): domain Eukaryota; kingdom Metazoa; phylum Chordata; class Mammalia; order Rodentia; family Sciuridae; genus Urocitellus; species Urocitellus parryii. Next base: position 46,107,100 of record NC_135544.1, read on the forward strand.
AGTTGAATTTATTTCACTTAACATAATGGTCTCTGGTCCCATCCATATTCCTGCAAATGCTGTAATTTCACTCTTTCTTCTGGCTGAATAAAAAGATTAAATTAAATAAAATTGTGTATATATACCACATTTTCTTTATCCATTCATTCATTGATGGACACCTAGGTTGGTTTCATAGTTTATGCTGTTATAAACATGGCTATGCATGTACCACTGTAATACAATGGTTTTCATTCTTCAGAATCAAAGTTCTTTTTAATGTGAACAACATATGTATGTAGGTAGGAGAAGGATTTCATCACTAAAACAAGAAAATTTGGCTGATGGTCTTTAAGGACTGTTTTAAACCCTGTCTTTACTATTGTCAGTGACTAAATCGTGGAACAGAATGCTCACTACAAAGTTAGGATCAATAGTATTTTATCTCCCTCAACATAGTAGTAGATGGATATAGTCTTCTTTCAATCTTTAATCACTTTCATTCTATTGCTGTTGTGAAGATCCCTTAAAAAGAAAATGACTCTGGGGGAAGTTCGAGGTCAAGGTAATTTTAGTAGAAAACAGAGTTTGTTGTTAGGATACATTATGTTTTCAGAGCTGAAATTTTAAAAATGAGGCTGCAGGTTGTCTTATGTGTCAAACACAGTGGAGCATGGGATTCTTGTTGGCATTTAGTCTTTATGCCATGTGTCTTCTTAGCTGAAGAAATCTGACCTATCACCAGGAGTGCAGGCAGTTCAGATCTGTTGATGTAATGCTCAGCCAGACACAGACTCCTGAGAACTCAGAAGAAAGGTCATGCCAGCCACCCACTGGGAGAGGACAGTCAGAGCAGAAGAATAAAGCCAAGACTTCAAAGGAGTAACATTGGCAGTGGCAATCTCGACATATGTAAAAGGAACCACCTCCGTTGAACTTAAACTCTTCCATGTTCCACTTTCCTACTTTTCAAATGTCCTCCTTTTTACTATAAAACATATTAGTAGATTTGTGAAATGAATTGAGGCTATCACGTCTTTTAAATGTGCCTTAGGATGTGAGTAGTACTTATCCATCCTATAGGTTATAGGGAAGAAGTTTTTTTTCTGAGTCCGGGTCCTTGAGGTCAAGATGAAAAGGATTCACTTCAGTAGATGGATAGGAAAAAATATCCTATATAGGTGAATTTTTAGTAGCAAACAGCTGGTTATTGATACCAGAACTTCCCTGTCCAGTGTAGTAGCCACTAGTCACAGGTGGCTACCTAAATTTAAATTGATTGCAATTATACAAAAATTTAACTGAACTGATTGATCATCAATGAGCCCAAGGAATTAATAACATATCTCTATTGTTGTGAGTGTAGTGCTGGTAATGTTGGAAGTACTCTTCCAGGCTAAATCATAAAGCTGTAGTGGACCTGTTTTTGGTTTCTATTATAACTCCAAAAGCAAATGATTAACATGTGGTTTTGTGGTGCCAGGGGTGAAAATCATCCCTCCTCACTGACCATCTGTCATATTAGAGAAGAAACAAAAAGCAACTTTGCAGTTTTTGTTTCTTTTCCAATAAGAAGGGATTTATTTTACATGAGATTGATTTCACTCAATTTATTATGTTGGTGTGATGAATCTCAGAGGTAATGGGAATAAATAAGTTTTAAGTCTAACTACCCATAAATTAATAGTTTTCTGTGATTTGGGGAGATGGGGGTAAGAGATAGAACTCAAAGGAAAAGGAAATGAGTGCTGTCTACTATTCCTCTGAGCAATCATAATTTTCTCTTCCTCTGTGTTTCCTCAACTAAAATCTCATAAGAAAAATGGATTGGAAGATAAATCAATGTTACTCTTGAACACCTTTGGCCTCAATAAAATATAGAAACTTTCTTTAAATTCATGTTATCTAATATGGCAGGGAGATAGTTACATCCTAACATTTTTTTAACCTATAAATTTTTGGGGGGGTAAATTCTATTTTGTGGATTTCCCAACTCATGATGTTGGTATAGTCAATTTGGATTGACCATCATCTATAAAGCTGTATCAGTGAGGGGTTTGGACATATTTTAATTCAAATTTAAGTGGTGTTATTTTAATTATCTTTTGGGATGCTGTGACTAGGATACCTGACCAGTACATTTGTAGAGGAGGAAGAGTTTATTTGGGGATTCATAGTTTCAGAGGTCTCAGTTCACAGATAGCCAGCTCCATTCCTCTGGGCTCAAGGTGAGGCAGGACATAGTGGTGGGAGACTATGGGAGGGAACCGGCTCACATGATGATCAGAAAGCAGGAAGAGAGATCTCTACTTGCCAGATACAAATATGTACCCCAAAGTCATGCCCCTGTTGCCCCACCTCCTCCAGCCACACCCCACCTGCCTTCAGCTACCACTCAATTAGTTCCATCAGGTGATTAATTCACTGATTGGTTTAAGGGTCTCATAACCCAATCATTTCTTCTCTGAACCTTCTTGCATTGTCTCATATATGGGCTTTTGGAGGACACCTCACATCCAAACCATAACAGGTGTAGTTTAAGCTATTAAAAGTCAACGAAGTCAAGAGTTTTGATCATCTTTAATCCCTTTTAACAAAAGATTGTTGACATGATTTCCATAGAATTACACCATCTCCTCTTGCTGCTCTTTCCTCTTTTTTCTTAGATTATTAGATAGTGCTTGTCTATTTTAATGTTTCTATGACCCTCACTTTTTGTCTTTTTTTGCATGTTACAGTTGAGTCCTGCTTTTATGTTTCTCTCAGCTACATTTATTTATTACTTCCTATCATCTAATATTTTCACGTCCTTCATCATCCCCTACTTTTGAGCTCTTTCCATGTATCCTACAGTGAGGAGAATGTTGGCAGCTGTGTTGCTAATGTAATTAATGTGCATAGTCAATTTGGATTGACTAGGCCAAATAAATCCACTTTGAGACATAAAACTACCCAATTTGGCTGTCTTTGTTGATCAGATTAACTGGATAATTGTCAAATCTCTATCTCACTAATTACTGCAGAGACACATTATGTATTCCCTCATTTGATTCTCATTTCATTAAAATTTACAACCAAAACTGTATGAGGAAATAGTGATATATAAATAGATCAATTTAAGACGAAATTCAATAACCATGTGCTTTGTTCCCCGCTTCATCTTTCCAGAAATGAGGAAAAGGAAAAGTTATAATAAGTTTTTCTTGCTGCCACAAGGACAAATATGATCTTGGAGAATCCATATCCACTAGACCTGAAGTCAGTGAAAATATCACACCGTCCCCCAAACACCATAATTCTCAGGCCCAATGACTCTTCTCCCTCAGACTCCTTGTGACTCTTCACCTTCAGAAAGTGAAAATAGAACAATTAGTCACTCATCTCAGGCCTTCTGTCTATCAAAAGGGAACATTTAGATGACCCAACTACAGTAAAGTACTTATTTAATATTCTTTTATTCAGCAAAGGACTTTTGTACTGGTTCATGCAAGATGAAAAGAATGTGGTTTCTTTCCTCTGAGGAACTTACCTCTATCTTGAGGTCCCAGACAGGTCACCCAGCCATTCTATATTAGGGGCTTTCTTGATTCTCGTTCTCTTGGTTATTGCCACTATTTCAAGATGATTTCTGTTTAAGGTAAGAAAAAGCAAACATAAAAATTAACTACTCATAATGGCCCATCTGAACAAATAGACAAAAACATTTTCACTAAAAAGTTAATAGCAAATTTGAAGATTAATAATCCATGTCCGAGAGGTTAAATTTCATAGTTTGGACAAACTTATGATAGGAGAGTTTGGTCTTGCCAAAACTTAGCTGTTCCAAGAATAAAACAAGTTGACTAAAAATAATTCTTAAAATACTCATTTAACTATTGTATTTCTAGACTTTGTACACTGAATTATAACAGTGTACTCATTTTGTACACAGCTTTGTTCTTGTCAGTTGAGTGTTTTGACTTTTTTAATGGAAAAATTCAACAATATCAATGTTATCAATGCTTTTAAGTTAGCATTTATTGAAACTTACGTGTCAAGTATTGAGTTAAACATTATGCATGATTTGTAAAGATCCCTCCTGTCCAAGTATAAGGTGACAATTTGCTTGATGCATAATACGTAATAAAATTAAATTTGAAAAATTTATATCTGAGAAAAACCCCTATTTATTTCAAAAGTGACTTTATTGGTCACATGACAGGAGTGGATTTTTAAGTTTCTTGGGGTTGGAACTTCAGGATGCTTAATGACCACCTGCTGTGTGTCAAGGACCCTAATAAGTCCTATACACCTGCTATCACTAACACTGACAGATGTGTTTACACCGATTTAAATATTATATAATTTATACCTATATTGAAACATCACAAATATGCATACTTTTTTATGTTTTCATATGTTAGTTAAAAAATAAGTTTCATTTAACTTTTAAAATAGACATTGCCCGTTATATATCATCTTAAAAGTGTGTTATCAACAGATTTTAATAAATGATAGATAATTGATGTGGTTGTATTAAGAAAATATTGGGGGTTCATTTTAGTAGACAATAGAAAAGACATTGGAATCTTTCAAGAAGAAACATGGCATAATAAAAATAAAGCTAAAAAAGATGCCACTGTAAACTTGTCACGTGGTGCATTTAAGATTTATACATTTTACTATATGTAAACTTGACCTAACCAAAGAACTGTATATGAATATTGAAGGCGAGTTAAGGCTTTGCATTTTGTGAACTATTTAGAGATGAAGTGTTAGGTTAGATGGGGATTGATCTGAGGAACTCATGGCAAAGAATGTGTCCAGAAACATTACAATAAACCAGATACATATAGGCTCTTGAGACACTGAGCAATTTTGGTAATGACGGGAAAGAAGAAATATTGATTATGATCAATATTTAAAATGAAGAAATGAGAGATTGGTTTAAATTAGAAATAGGGGATAAAATAAAGAAAGAAATCTTATGGAAAGCTTCTGAGCCTAGTGAAAGAACAATGGTGGTGCTCTCAATCTGGCTTGACAATGACCAAGGCCAGCGTTGTTCTGAAGCACCTCTGCAGCAGGGCTGGGTTTGGTTTTGGCCTGGAGACTGTTGAATGGCACTTCTCCCTGACATGGGCAACATCCTTTCTAGTGAATACCTCCGGATGCTTCCAGAGCTCCTGTTACTGGCTACACCAGTGTCTATCCCCAGCCCCATGCTCTTCCTACAGAGCTGCATTAGCACACCTCTGAGAGTCCTCTCAGAGGACTTTTTCTCTCCCCTGAGAAACGGGATGGGCCCTTGTAACTTCCTTGACTAACTGAACGTGGCAGAAGTGTTACCATGTGACTTCTAAGACTGGGCATGAACGGTAAAACGTGTTCTGCCTGGTTATCTCTCTCTCACCACACACACACACTTGGACAGCCCCAGGAGGCCGTTTCAGAATGCTGGCTGGCCTCCAGTGTGTCCCTGGAGACACTGCAGAGCTCCTGCAGACAAGGAAGAGCTCCTGGGCCAGAGGAGCACAGCTGTTCTGCCCCTGCTGTTCCAGTCTTCCCAGCTCAGCCTGCAGACAGTGAGCCAGTGACAGCCTCCACATGGTTCCTGCCCCAGCCTGAGGCCCCTATTGCTGATGCCAGAGGAGCCAACAGGCTTATCTTTGTTGAGCCCCGTCCAGATTGTAAATTTATGAACAAACTAAATGTCATCATTTTGAGACACTTGGTTTTGGGATAATTTGTTACTCAGCCATCATAAGCAGAACACGTCCACACAGACATTTTCTAATAAGGCTACTTTTCCCATCAGGAAAGTCTGATTTCCCTCTAGGTTATTCACATCCACAGGAAATGTGAACCTTCACTCCTCAGCAGCAGAAATACATCTTATTCCAAATAGTTTTCTCTCGTCACTTTGCATTTAGTGCCTAGAATCCGTGAGGCGCTTATCTTTAAATTTTTCTAGACGAGACAAACAGTAATCTCTATAACTTCTAAAATATAGATGATAAATATGAACCTCTGGCTTACCACCGACCCACACTGAACCTTTGTATAAAGTAAGAAAAGTCACCACTTGCTCAAGATACTACGTATTTCCATGTATTGTTAATAGACAGACATATGTTAACTTACAACATATAATGCACTGATTTATCAGAACAAATATTTTACTGTTAAATGACTGAAAATTATTTGACTTGAGCAACTGCAACATCTAATGAAACCCCTAAGATGTGCCAATGGAAATGGCACCCCTAAGGTGCAGTACATGACCTACACAGCTGCCTAGGCCAGTTCTGAAAAGTCTTGAGGTTTTCCTAAAGCTTCTCTAACTTGAGATGGATAGAATCATTCACCCAACCACACCTCTTAGAACTTCTTTCCTATTAATTTTTTTCTTCTTTATATCGCTTGAAAATGGTTAGTGGCATACAAAAGTCACAAACTAGTTTGGGAGAGTGTATCTCTTAGTAAATCCTATAGACATGAGATTGAAATCCTTTAAATTGTGGGAATATGGTTTACCTGTTCTGAGGTGAAGTTCAGCAACAAGATGGCCCTATTGAACATCTGGTTATCGTAAATCCAATCAGCAAATATCTATTGAGCATCTCAGGTGTGTGTTCAGAAGTGAGTTCAAAATAGAGTTCAGAAGTCTAAAGATAGAGTTGAAAAAAAGCACTCCTGGTTTCACAGAGAAAAGATAGCAAGGAGCCCCAGAAGAATATAGAAGTGGCCAGAGCGAAGTCAAGAGCATGCTGAGCCACAAAATACTGACCTGGAGGGTGGCGTTCCAAGGAGCAAAGTTCTCCGAGTCTAGGGAGGATTCATACTGAGAAAGGATTAGATATGACACAGATGTAAACACTAGATTCCTTAAACTTCAGAGAAAGGGTCCTTGACTTATGAAAAGACAAGAATAATGCTATAGCACCACAAAGAAGTAGGATACAAATTAGTCTGCAGAATCTAAAAAGGCTTTCTGTGTTGCCTAAGCCCAAGCTGAATTTTTATAAGTAGAGTAATAGACAACAATTTGAAAAAGTAATATAGAAACAACATGTGCAAAACAATAAAGGCACAACAGAATATGATGTTCTGGAACTGCTTGTAGTTAGGAGCCAACAGCTGCATTTGGAAAAGTGACAAAGATGGAAATGTGGGATGAGTGGGGACCAGATCGTGCACCATCCTTGGTCTAAATTAAGGAGTAGAATTTGAGTGTGAAAGTTCTGAAGACCACTTTAAGATTTAAAAGAGGAAAGCAATGTGGAAAGGTCTGAGTTTAGTAAATGCACTGTAGCTAATCAATTTAGGAAAAGACAGACAAGCAAGAGAGAGTTAAAAGGCAATGACAAGCTGCACATGAGGGCACACACCTGGAATCCCAGTATCTCAGGAGGCTGAGGCAGGGAAGTATTGCAGGTTCGAAGGCAGCCTTAGCAATTTAGCAAGATTGTAAGCAACCTAGCAAGAGGCTGTCTCAAAATAAAAACTAAAATTTAAAAAAGGACTGGGGATGTTGCTCAGTGGCTAAGTGTTCCTGGGTTCAATCTCTGGTACAAAAAAAAAAAAAAAAAGTCATCACAAAATAACCCAACCCAATAGATAAATAGGCAAATAAACCGAACAAACATTTCTCAAAAGAAGAAATGCAAATGGCCAAAAAGTATTCAACATGTTTAGCCATCAGGGAAATGCCAATCAAAACTACACTGAGTTTTCATTTCACTCCAGTTAGTATGGTAATCATCAAGAATACAGATAACAATAAATGCTGGCAAGGATGCAGGAAAATGGAGCCCTTTATAGATCATTAATGGAATGTAAATTAGTACAGCCATTATGGAAATCAGTGTGGAAGTTCCTAAAAAGACTAAAAAAGTGAAAATTACCATATGATCTAGTTATACCACTCCTCAGTATGTACCTGAAAGAATTAGTCAGCAGACTATAGAGAAACCTGAATACCCATGTTTATTGCAGCACAACTCTCAATAGCCAAGTTCTTAAATGGCACCAGTCAATAAATGAATGAAGAAAATGTGGCATATATTCATAATGGAGTATTATGCAACAGTATGGAAGAAAAAAATCATGTCACTTGCAGGAAAATGGATGGGACTAGAGATCATCATATCACATGAAATAAATGACTCAGAAAGACAAGTTGTGCTTATTTTCTGTCATACAGAATTGAGAAGGAAAAAAAGACAAAGTGAATGTGTAAGGGAGGCTATTAGTGAAAAGGAAAGAGACTGGGGGAAGGTGGGAGGGAAGGGTGATGAATGAGAGGGTAGAAATGATCAAAGTAAGTTATATGCGTATACCAATATGATGTAATGAAACTGAAATCAACTAGAAAATTAGAAACATCCAGAAATTGGTGTGACAGTAAATTTACACTAGTCCTACAGGATATAAAATCCAGGCATAATAATTACATAAAGAATTATAAGAGTGATATGTGTGTATATATATACACGTGTGTGTGTGTGTATGTGTGTGTGTGTGTGTGTGTGTGTGTGTGTGTACTATATTTTGTTATAGAAGGAGAATAATAAAGGGGGACAGAGGAAGAATAATACTACTTTTGTAATGCATTTATATTGATGTCCGGAAAATACAAGATATTATCAAAATCACATTGTAGCTTTCATGACCCGGACATTTATGCATACATGGGCCACATCTGTTATTTAAAAAATATTAAAATTACATTTGGCGATATAATGCTGGTACAAAGGCAAATACATTAATCTTACATATGAACAAACAAAAAAAAAGCAATGGCAGTTGACACAAGTGAATTATAGGAGTTAAAGACGAGAAGTGGAGATAAATAGGAGATATTCTGTAAAAGGTAAAAAATACAGGACTTGCAGACTTCGGAGTTTTGGAGTTAGATGAAAGAGGAGTTTAAGGTGATATTCAGGTTTCTGTCCTTACTACCAGGAAGATATGAGGGTCCATGTACTGCCATTTACTGCTTCAGGGAACATGGGAGAAGGGGAATTTGGGTTATATGTATCCTAGGGTTTTCTAAATGGCAGAAGTCACCAAGCAGGGTGAGCTGAGCTGCTGGGGAAGATTGGACATGGCAGCGTACATGCTCAGAGACTGTCTTCCAGAAAAGAAACAAATCGGCATATCTTCATGTCTAATAAAATATTCCTGAAAAATCCAATGAGTTCCTGAAATCCACAGCACAAGTTTCAACAAGAAACCCCGAAATTTTCATTTCCAATTCTCCCAAATCACCCTGATAGGATGGGAAGCAATTCAACTCTCTCCTCTTTCTGTGGATTTGGGTATTGTGAGAGCCAAATACTACACTTGATAATTTATGGGCATAGCTTACCCTTCTTTCTGGCACAAATTCCATATTGTGGTGACAAACGCAAACACTTTAGTACATGACTCTTTAGTCTATGCATTTATTTCTTAAAAATCAGGACAGTTATGGAAATAAAAATGTTCCATTTTTAATTAGTGTTTACTGCCAAAGAAAGTGGCTTTATCTGCAAGCAGCTATGTTTACATAAGTGAAAGTTAAAAATTACTGTGGTTCTCTAGCTGGCTGAACAACCTGATAAATACAACTGTTAATAGGTAGATAAACGGTAAGGCAGAAACCTAAATTTCATTAAACTCCCATAATTCCAAGAATCCAATGCTCAGAAAGAAACTATAGAAAAATACAAGGTATTCCTGAAAGCATAAAGTCAATCCCAAAGAGACACAGACAATAAAGAGAGCAGTCTTCACAACACTACTGTCAGCTTATTCCACATAACTCACACAAATAGCTTATTTTCTACCCAGAAAGTGCTTCAGGATAGTAGCCGAGATAGATACTGAGTGTTTATTCTAAAATTACCTAGTGTGAGACGTAAGACATTTATTTCCTTAAAGGAGTCTGCCTGACATTTGAACTTCCTTATAAAATTGCATTAAATATGTATCAGTTTGGAGGGCCTACCAAAATAGAATAATGCATTTTCAATTTAGTCTTGGTTACACTTGACCTGTTTTAAAGTGCTCCTCTAATGAAATGGAAGCTATACCAAAATTAATTCTATGCAAGAGGCAGAACAGATTCTGTGTTATTTAATCATAATGTATATGATCCACTTTGCCTGAGCAGAGAAACAATATCGAGATGGCGATTGCTTTAATCTGGCAGGACTGATAACATTGTCATAATAATCAAAATGAAGTTCAAGTGGTTTTCTGACCTGAATATAACACTCATGTTGTACTATAAGAAATAAGGAAGGGCAGGGAACCAAGGAATGACATCCGTGGCAGTTTTAGCTTGTAGTGACAGTAATAATTCTGTATCAAGAGCAACTGAGCTAGGAAAGAAGAGCCCAGAACCAAGTCTTCTTTATTAACATCACCAGTTTAGCTGCTTCATGCTAGACACCGCTCTCAGGCTTTCTCACATGAATTAACTCTTGAGTGAGCCCATGTTTTCAACCTAGTAAGGTTGTTTAAAGAAAAAAAAAAAACTATACGTTTTACAAATGAGGAAACAGTCCAGAGTATTTCCAAGTTATACCACTGGCAAGTTGGAAATCTGGATTTACAAACTCCTGTTTGTTCCTCTTCATCAGGCAAACCCCTTCAGTCATATCTTGGCACGTGATGTGTGCCAGGCACTCGGTTGGATTTGCATGTGTGGTGGATAAAAGTCATAATTCAAGGTCGTGCTTTTGCTCAAGAGAGAGGCTGACAACAGATAAGATGAAACCAAAATAATATCAGAGGTATTCAGTATCGTTGAAGAAATAAAGTGTCAGCACAGAGAAACATGGGGAAAAGTAGGTATCTTTCATTTATTTGTTTTAAAGATAGCATAAATTGGCAGGTTCTCCCTAGAGTAGAGGTATTTTAAGAAGAAACCTGAATCACAGGAAGGTACTAGATATAAATGAAAGACCACTGTGGCAGGGAACAGGAAACTTCAAGGCTCTAAGGCAGGAAGGAGCTTAGTGTCTCCCAAGCAGGTACAGGTAGAAGGCCAGTGTGGTGAAGATGGAAGAGAACTTCACACCCCCACCCCACACACAAAAAAGAAAGAAAGAAGATGGGAACAAATCAGACAGACACTACAAGTTTCTAGAAGCTTCTGGATCTTCTTATGGGACACTACAGAAGAATTTGAGTAGGAGAATGGCATGACCCAATTTATCTCTAAAAATCTGTTCTGGCCAGGCCTGTAATCCCAGTGGCTTGGGAGTCTGAGGCAGAAGGATCCTGAGTTCAAAGCCAGCCTCAGCAACTTAACCAGGTCCTAAGTAACTCAGCGAGACCCTGTCTCTAATAAAATACAAAAAAAAAAAAAAAGGGATTGTGGCTCAGATATATATATATAAATGTTCTGGGTTTGGCATGAGAATAATTTGCTTATTTTTTGTATACTTGCTCAGTTTCTGACAATTGTCAATTTACCTATTTCCCCTTGAAAGGTTTTGATACATAATGTTTATGATGTCATGCTTTCTTTTTGTATATTTTTTTTCTAGTATGTAACATCCCTGTTTCCCCAAGTGATAGTTTTGCTTTAAGTTCTATTTTGTTAGACTTTTTAAATTGCTCGTCAGGTTTTTTTTGTTGTTGTTGTTGCTAATATATTCCTTTAAAAAAACGTGATGTGTTGTTTTAGGAATGCCACTTGTAGAAAACACCACCAAATATTGTGAAATCTTATTTTTTAATCTATTTTGAGTAGCTGTAATTATTTTATCCAATTGTATATGAATCTTATTTCTTCTTTTATTTGTGTGTATTTATTATTGCATTCCTTTTATAGATTTAGTTCTTTATATTTTACAGCTATACATGGTTCTGTTGTCCTTACGGTGGTTAATCTCAGCGGAAGAGTTACAGTGTTCATTTAATCACCAGATTTCCTAAGTTTACCAATAGTGACATGATCACAATAACAGAACCACTACTTTAGCAGAGACTTACAGCTGTCTGTGCTACATTTTATTCATATGTTTTAGAACTTAAGGACTTAATTAGTTATTGAAAAACCGTCTAATTTATTTTAAGTGGATCTTACTAATTTTGTGCTGCTTCTCCTCCTCTTCCTTCTCTGTCTGTGCCCCTCTTTCTCTCTCCTCCACAAAAAAAATTTAATGAGAAATTTGGATACCTTTTCCCCCAACACTATGGCACCTAGGTTTCTGTGGATATTTCTCACTTTTACTTATTTGAATACCTGCTCCAACGGTAATTTCATCGTGTGGCCTGAGCAAAACTTTTGAAATCTTTAATGCCTAAGGGATTTTTTTTATGTCTTCACATGTGATATTCTTCAATATCCACATCTGGATATTCTTCAATACTTTATAATTGTCTTCCATTATTCTTATGTCAAATGTTACTATCAAAATGTTTGGCAGTCTGCTTCTTAGAGAGATTTGTTATTTTACTCTGAATGCTTTCTGCCACTGTGCTTGATACTTCTAAATTTTACTAAATGTGATGTCTTTGTCTTCTATTTCTTGTTTTAACACTTTACTAACCTTTTCAATCTGAGGTCTTCATCCTTTTTTAGGTTTATCTTTTTTTTTGGTACTAGGATTTGAACACGGGGCGGGGGTGGGGGGGAGGCTTACCCACTGAGCCACATCCCAGCTCTTTTTGTATTTTATTTAGAAACAGGGTCCCACTGAGTTGCATAGAGCCTTGCTAAATTGCTGAGGCTGGCTTTGAACTTGCAATCCTCCTGCCTCAGCCTCCAGAGCCACTGGGATTACAGGCATGCACCACCATACCTGGCTAGGTTTATCTTTAATATTATATTTCATATGTATATTTCCATATATTCTTTAAAGTTGTGATCCAAAAGAGTTCTTTAATATTATCTTGCAAATTGCTACTTCGTTTTTCAGGTATATCTAGCATGGTGTCTATTCCTTTTGTCATGTTCTCTATGTCACTATTATATTTTAATATCTAGTCTTTTCAATTCTGATTAATTTTTCTGGTTTCATGTTGCTGATATCTTTCCTTTCCTGCCTAAGCACAAATTTACATATTATACTTATTTAAAATTATGTCTACAAATAATTGTGCTCTGAATTCCATATGCTGTTCCATTTAAGCCTTTCTTTTATAACAGTTACATGGCTCAGGCATCTGATGTCTGTGAGTTCCTGTTTCTCTGAAAATACCTGTTACTGCCACACGGGGGAACTAGGGAAGAGCTAAAGGCTGGGGTGGGAATGAAAACCAGGTTTCAAAACCCCAAGTTCCAAACACCTAAGCCACTGTGGATAACCCCGCCTGCGATCACTCCTCCTGAGAAAACACTCTTTGCCTTTTACCTGTGTCTTGGGGGAGAAGCTGCCTGAGGAGATGTCTTCCTAGAATAAAGCTTGCAAGCTGGGGACTGAGGAAGGGAGAAGCTAGAGGCTCTGAAGCACCTGAAGCAGCTGGTCAGCCCCACCTGTTCCTTCATTCCCCAGCTGCCTGTTTCCTGTGGCTTCTGTTTTGCCCTGTGTGCTTTTACAACTTGATTGTTCCCTAAATCACTGCCTTCCTGGTGTTGACAGGTGGTGATGCTGACTTTGATAGTGAAAAGGAAGGCAAGGTTGTCCCAAGGGTAGCGAAGGGGAGAAGCTTAGAGGCAAGTTCAAGTCCCCATGGGCCCCCTAAACGTGCCAGTTCAAGCCTTTGTCTTTGCCCAAGGTGGGGTGACAGTGTGTTATTTATGTGAACGCCTGGAATTCGTGTTATCTTTGCATTTTCCACAAATGATTTTGAAGGAGGTGTTAGGAACCTATGCTAGTTTCCCTTGGTAAAAGGAGTGTGTATTTATTTTTTCAGTTTATGTTTCTTATATTTCTTTGATTTGAATCAGTAGTGTCCATATTCCCCAACTCCAATTCATGAACTATATTCATGACAGATTCCAAAAGCAGTATTGGATGCACCAGGTCTACTCTGTGGTATATGACAAGCACGTCACAAAAACTTGCTTTTTATGATATTCTGCCTAGGGTTTTCGTCTAGCAAATTATATGTTTATTTCTTATGGCTTATTTTAGATGTTATATCTCACCTATTTTTCTAACTTGAATTTTATGAAGTAGCCGTATTAGGATTTCTGAAAGAACAAATCTTATTTAATAGGATGTCTTTATTCTATTAACAATTTGTGTGGGTGTAGAAAACTAAGAAGGTCCTTCTGTTTTGTTATTGGAATCTGACTAAATAAAGGGGGGAAAAATAACAACAAACTAAAAGCTTAGAGTTAGGATGATCAAAAGGCTTAATGATCCCCAAACAGTCAACATTAAAATAAAATTCAGTTTTCATAAAACCTGATCAAAATGTAAATTAATGCAACATCCTTCCTTGGCTTGAGTTAGTTAACAGTCATTCAGTTAGGATTTTGCTAAATGTTAACGAGGAGGCCAATATCAAGGACAATATTAAGTGAGCATGCTATTTGACCAGTCTAGAAATGTATCCTTAGAAATAATGAGAGGGTACACGGACATTGCTTTCTCTAAAAATACTTATTTCAATTTGGTGTACAGTCTGTGGTTGGTTGAATAATGGTCCTCCAAAGATATCTGCTTCCTAAACCTTGCAACCTGTGATTACCCTTGTGGCAAAAAGGATCTTGCAGCTTTATTGAGAATTTTGTGGGGGCCCAATGTAATCACAAGCGTCAACCTCAGGGAGATAAGAGAGTCACAGTCAGAATAGGACAGGTGACAAAAGGACCAGAGGTTGGAGGGAAACATTTCAAAAAAGAACAAGAGGGATCATTATGGCAGCCTCTGGAAGTTGGAAAAGACCAGGAAAGAGATCTTCTTCTAGAAAGAACACAGCAGCCCTGGATTTCAGATTTGTGACTTCCAGAAGTTTAAGATAATAAATTTGTGTTATTTTAAATGATTAAATGTATAGTAATTTGTTAAAGCATCAGTTGAGTACAAATGCATATATAATAATAAAAGAGTTCAAAACAAATCAACTACAAAAGTCAAAATATTATAACATTAAAAAGTACACACCCTACAGTTATTAAAATTATGTTATAGAACAAATTTTATTGTATAAGATACACATGCAATATTATTAAGTAGAAGAGTCATAAAACAAAACGTTAAGTAACTCATTTTTAACATGGAAATTATAAATAATATTACCTAAGATTATTAAGTGCTTCTCGTGTGCCAGGAACTTTTAAAGGGACATACTTGTATTATCTCAATTACTGCTACTGTGAGGGAGATAATATTATCCCCATTTTACAGATAAAGTCATTGACGCACTGGGAGGTTAGAATTGGAACTAGGACAGTGGATCTTTGAACTTGCACCTAGTCCCCTTTGTATAAATATCCCTGGAATGAACAAATCAAACATATGACAGCGATGACAAAGCTCTACAGTAAAAAAGCAGGTGGGCCTAATTTTCTCCCTTTCTTTATCTGAACAATAAACCTTAATTACTTTTGAAATGCAGGAAAAAAATTTTAAAGTTTTTAAAGCGTATTGAGATGATCTTTAGAAAAATACTTCCTGTTCTCATTTTATTTTTAGGAAACAAAAGTACCTTTCTTCTTTCAAACTGAACTGCTATGAGGATCGTATATAAATACGCAGTTATCTAAAGAATGAAAATATGTCATGACCTACTTGATTACATACCATTCAGTTTTGCAAATCCAACATATTCATACTAAAATACCTATCCATTTACTTATAAATACCAGAGATACATATAAGAAAGTAAACGAAAATTTAACCTTAGGATTAAAAAAAAGAAAGAAAGAAAAGAAAAAAATGGCATGTGTTTAACCTCATTTCATCAGTACATACTAGGAAAGTACCTACAAAGACATAACAAAAAACTGCCAAATAGAGTCATGCTTAAAAAATTACAAAAGCAATTGGTGAAAGATCTGCCTTGTGCTCTTGCTGAAAGTAAGATAACTACTAAATGCTCCCTCTACCAGACCCCTATTCCAAAATATGAAGTCTCTACTAAGCAACACCTGGGCAGCTTTCTCTCTACTATGAGAGTTGTGGTTTTCAAAGTAGTCAAAATGCTGATTCCACAATCTCAATCACTCTCAGCGTCTAGACATCTTGTTGCTTAATTGTATTTTCCCAAAATAAAAGTACATTTACAGAGAAATAGCTATGACCATAGACAGAGATAGGATAGAAGAGCCTTTGTAACAGTAAGTAGTGATGGTTATGGGTTTCATTTATCTATTTTAAGTTCCTTTGTAAACTAGGTACCATAGATGGTCTTAGAGAAGATCCCCTATGCATCCAACTGCTGAATCAGGAGCTGGGCAAGGAGCTACATGTTCCATAAACTATCAGTTAAATGTAAGGGAAAGTGAACTCCGTAGGGAATGAGCCGGACATAATATCCCAGTCTTTCCACTGGCATAGGGGCGACCTCTCCTTTTGTTCACAGATAAATAAGTTTTTAAATGAATTCATGATCACCAGGCACTACAAGGCACAAGAAAGGAAATACTGGAAGATTCAGAAGAAAAAACAGAACCCTTTAGAATCCTGGTTGTCTTTAACTACCAGAATAAGAATATTTGTTTTTCTTTTTAACCATTGCAGCCCCAGATCCCAGAATATTCAGTAAATATTCATTGAATTAATTAACAAATCATTTAAAAAATTATTCTTTAGAGGGTGCAAGAAGTTCTTGAATCTAGAAAGCATGAAGGTAAAGCTATAGAGAGAATAAGCTAATACAATGAAAGAGAACGGAAGGAAACAGAAAAAGAAATGTGCTGAGTAAGAAAATGTAAAATAAAAGTGGAATTGAGGATATAACAAATGATGGACATGAAGAATTTTTTCACATTCATATTTATTTAAATATATCAAATACTTAGTTTCAATCTGTATCATGTTACTTTTTATGTATAGATATATTTCATTTTTACATAGAATTTTTTAATCTAAAATCTTTTAATTTCTGATTTCTAATTTTTATGTCTGATTTAGAAAAGCCCTTATCATACTACTAAAATTATTTCTATTTCATTTAGTTATGTTATCATAATGATCTCTTTAACCAAGCTAAAAAATATTATTATAAAATTAGATATTTGTGTTTTAATGAATAATACTAAAGAAACTTCTCATGAAGTTACAAAAATCATTACCTTGAAAACTCTGAAGAATTAATGTAACAGTAATGAAATATTAAAATCCACAGGAAGATAAACATTTACAGGGGAGACCTTGGTATTTGGGGCTAATTTTCCCTTCAAGTGTTTACCAATATCAGAGGTGGTTGAGTAACTGAGAGGCTGGGAAGCCACAGAAGTTGGGACCTACCCCATCAGAGTCTTGGAAAACATCTGCTTTCTGTGGCCTTTCAAGGCTGAACCCAAGGATTGAGTGAGAACAGGAAATGAAGACACATAGCACCTGCAATTCCTAGAACGAAATTAATGAAATTCTGGATTACTAGTAGTTTCAGGTACCTGGCATGAACAAAATTCTCACTTTGCACCAAATTATTTGCAAGAAACAACGCCTTTTAATACTATGACCAACAGTATAAGATAACTAAGCAAATATGAGATAAGACAGTAAAACTAAAGCCAAGTCAAAGTCCAATCAGAAAAAGAGAAGCCATTGTACATATTCCAGTTATAAAATATTTAATATGAGAACTAGAAGCTTACACCAACCATGGAAGATCTGGGAGACTGAAGACGTGAGAATTTTTCAGGGAATATTACTGCATTCAGCCTGAAGCTCCAAAGTAGGCCTTCTCCATAGCTTTCCAAAAGCTGCTGCAATTCTCAAGAAATTCTCAGAAGCTCCCACAAATACCACAGCATGCAGAAGTGAAATGGGTAGATCTCAATGGCTCACCAGAAAACTTCTGTGATTCCCAGGTTGGCCACACACCTAGCTGCAAATGCTTGTGGTGAGTAAAGGATTCTTTTCCTCTCCCACCTTCCAAATTACTCCAGAGGATCTCTCACCAAGAAGTATTCAGGGAAGGCAATTTTGAGAAGTGTAACTCTCTTTTCTTGGCTTCTTTTAAATTTGGTTTTGCCTTTCAGACATATTATCCCAAGTCATAGTTAAGCTTCCAGCTAGTCTTATTTTGTGATTTGACATACTCTGGTCTCCTCACCCAGTCCTTTGCTGACACCATGTTTCAACATCAGTAAGGAGCTCTGTTGCTCTTCTGCCTTCTGTTTGATTTCTTTTCCATATGTTTCTGTGGGGTCCTCATGGTCCCTAGACTACCTCACTTGTCACATGCTCTTAGCTTTCTTTTGCCCATTCTCCCTCACCGGCTCCGGCTCCTCTTTCTTACTCCAATTAGTCATTCCTCTGTGTTATTCTCTATCATAGGCAGGATCTGACTCATTTATTATCAAAGAGTATGTTGTCATTATTTGCTTACTGACTTCACCTGTAAGTCTGCAGCCATTCTTGAGGACTGCCAACTATTATGTCTTCATTACTCATTTTCTGTGATCAGAATCTACCTCACCACCTCACTCAGTTTAGAATTTCAGCAGTTTTGTTGAATGCGATCCATTAGTTCATCACCAACCTAGCAGAGAAGTTGGTGAAATCTGGATGTTTGGAATATACCCATAAAACCATGCAAGTATCACCCTTAATTTGTGGTTGTTTACACCATATGGAATGGTATAATAATGTCATGATTAGTTAGTCATATATTTAAATCAAATAACTAGCACAGTTCAATCTTTACCAATGTTATTTCTAACTAGAACCATTTAGTGATTGTGACAGGGACTGCACATATATTCATTCTAAACTAGATATTCCAAAAAATAAGCTTTTTAAAAAGGTTTTGTATTTATATTATATAGAGTATTTTTTTTAGTTGTTGATAAACCTTTATTTTATTTATTTATATGTGGTGCTGAGAATTGAACCCAGTGCCTCACACATACCAGGCAAGTGTGCGCTACCTCTGAGCCACAGCTACAGCCCCCCAAAATAAGCTTTTAAAAGAGAAGCCTTATTTAAAATTAGACTTTTATGTCAAATTCAAAATTTTTTCACAAATAATGGACACCAGGTAGCTACTGTCATATAAAAATACATTATAGTGGACAGTGACCTCTCCAGGGGCTTCTGACATAAATTCCACTCTTAACTGAAGATTAAGAAAAACAAATGTATTTTGATATCAATAAAAGGTTTTATGACCTACATGATCAATAAGTTGAATACTACTGTCAACGTTTTCTAATTTATGAGCCATTTCTCTTATGCTATTAAAGCCTTTAATATCAGGGGAATTAACTGTGGTTAGTGATGGAAGACATAATACTTTTCTCTCATTGGTGAGCCCTTTGATACTCGTCCTGCAGTGTCAGCCACGTTCACATCACAGGCACTTTACGGTCACACTGTTCTCCCACAGAGCTTCCATCTGCCCCTGGAGTGCAGGAGCATCACCCCATGTCTTGTCAGAAGTATCCATTTTGCATCTAAAAAATAACTGTTGTTTTAAAAAAAACGATCTTGAATGAAGTTGTTGTTTCTAAAATTTCCTCTTTGTTATTTTGGTCGTCAAATAATTAAATGACCACAATATAAAATCCAAATGACTCTTTTTTTTTTTTCCACAAAGCTCAGAGTCCAGGTGTACCAAAATACTCAAGAGTCTGTGGGGTTAGGGCCCTTTCTGTTTACCTTTTTTAAAGTGGGATTTTCAAGTGTTTTTAAATTGCATTTTAAAATAGGAACATATAATGGGGTGGTTAGAAACAGGAAGTGTAAAGCAGAACCTTGAAGTCCATGAAAACAGGCCAAAAAAGAAATATCTGAAAATTGTATCTTGTGACATGACCTCTTCTTTTGATCCCAGTGCTCCCTGGAAATAAACTGGGTGGTGGAGACCTTGATAAGATGCCCAGTCCATTCATTTAGAGAGAACACAGCAATTGGTATGGGAAGAATAGGCTGTCCTTAGTTAAAGTGACTATTTTATATTTACAGAGATGCAAACAAGTAGTTTGGGCCTGAACTTGCACTTCCTTGAAAAGAGAGTGTATACATGAAAAAAGTCACTCTTGCTGCAATACTTAAAGCACTGACACAAATTTTGAGGACTTTTTTTCTTTTTTTGCAACTGAAAAGAGGAAGAATTAGTTAGAAGCAATAAAATAAAATAAACACTTTTTTTTTACTGCTCAAATATTTCTTTAGGATTCGTTTCAGAACCTCTTACAAGACAAAGCTCATATAATAGAAAAAACTTAAATTGTGATAACAGCCCAAACTTCATCAGACCATGTGACAAAATTAAATGACACATGTTAAAGTTTTCAAAAGACATATGGAAAGTGATTCAGATCCCCTGGTTAACCTAGTCCTTTAAAGCTTGAACAGGGCAGAGATATTCCTGATACCTTTTACTGATATGTGTCCTCCATATGTAGAATGATGATGTATACAGAGTACTGAATAGGTGATTAAATAAGACAGTAAGTTTTTACTTACCATGTGAGATCTTGGTGAGCATGTTCACACGCAGCATGCAGCATAAACATTGGTTGTCTGAAGGAACTTGGGAGCAATGCCATGTTAAACTCATTGAGCACAGTGACCTCCTCAGCATCTATCCAAAACACTATGCCCAGTGAAGTAGAGAAATTTGCAACTTTTTGTCATTAAAAATTTTTTTAAATATTTTTAGATAAGCTTATAATTAAGTGGGAAGTGTCTTTGAGTATATTCTATAAGAGGTTTATTCTGTTTCTAGCAGGGGATGATAGTGATCAATTTTCTACTGAGGTTGCACTAATTTTCATAGAGAAAAAATGTTACAACACAGAAAAAGGAGCAGTGAAGGCAATGTGTTCATACTTGGCCTTAATGATCTGCACAAAGCAGACTTGAGTTCACATTTCTTTAAAGCTACTCACTCTATAATGTCTTCAAGAGAACACTGAACATTTTCACCACATATATAAAATAATTAAATAACTTAATGAATTATTGTTGTAATAAAAGTAAATTATAGCGTTGGTGGAAGAACATGCATTTGTCATCTGTCATCTTTAATGCCTACGAATGCACTTGGAAGAGGGCTTTTGGGGTTTTTTTTTGCAGTTCTAGGTATTGCACTCAGGGTCTTGCGCATGCTAGGCAAGTGCTCTACCACTGAGCTACATCCCCATTCTTTTTTTTTTTAACCTTAATTTGGTGACAGAGTCTCACTACATTTCCCAGGCTGCCAGGGGACTTGCCATCCTTATGCCTTAGCTTCCCTATTAGCTGGGATAACAAAAGTATGCCAAGACCTCTTTTGAGATAGAAAGACTGGGATGATTCCCTGAAGTCATCCTGCCATATGAGCATCTGAACTCTTTAGGAAGAATCAACAGCTAACACAGCTCTCACCCAAAGCAAGATTCAATTTTTGGCAGCACTTCCAATATCTTTTCAATTCTATCACTGAAAGAACATTTTAATCATTTTTTTAAGTGCAATTTGCATCTGTATAGTTGTTTCAGTCTGTTATCACTAAATATTATGACATCGAGAATGACATAGGAATTTTCCTGTATACTAAACTTTGTAGGCAAAATCAATTCTCTTTAATTCTGTGGAATACTCTAAAAAATTCTGGGATTAAACCCACACTATCACATCCAGTAAGTAGCCTATAGCTAGACAACGGCTGCACTGTGACTTTTATAGACATTAGGCACTGGTGCCTTGTGGATTCCTTCTTCAAAAACTAACATTAAAATTATTTTTATGACAACTTTGGTATTGAAACAAATAATCTGGTCTGGATTCAACATTATATATTCATTTTATTTATTTTTCTGATTTTAAATAAAATTGCCATAAAAATATTTTCTTGGGTCTTTAAAGTTATGATAGACACTGGGCCCTGTTTCTACTGTGTCTACTGAATAAACTGACCCTGCAGGTAGAATATGTCTTTATTCTATCGTGTTAGGAATTTAAAAGTTGATTTTTAGATTCATATCATTTCTGTACATAGTTTGGTTTGTTTATAACTACATCTGGAGGTGCCTGAGTCTGAAGATAGCTGGAGTGGTGAGAAGACACCCTTTACTTTTTTAAAAAGGCTGTTTTTATTTTTATCTGTTTTATGTTTAAGTATCCTTTGTAATATTTAATTTTGAAGAAGAGCTCTCACTGCTCTAAAAAAAAACTTTTTTAAACCATTGATTTGGAATATATTGTTTAACAACAGAAATCAGTTTTTGTATTTCAAAATATCTTAATTAACTTGCTCATCTGTATACATCTGAGAATTGCTCAATAAAATCTCCACATATGCTGTCACAATCACATGCAAGTGTACATTTATGATTTTCCAAGGAACAGGCAAATAGAGGTAGCAGCACTGGTTATTCTTTGGTTTATTGAACAAAACATATTCTTAAGTTTTTCAATGTTGAAAGTGCACTTGGATTTCATTGTCAATAAAAAAATAAGGTAGTGAGACTACTCTGCTGATTTGTTTTTCAGTGTCCAATCTCCAGTTAGAAGATGCAAATTCATGTATCACAGCTGACTGCATTTGTCAGCTGTTTTGTGTTTTTATCAGGTTTTTTTTTTTTTTAACTGCCCTATTTTTGGCAAGTACGTTGAAGTCTTGACCTGGCTGTGTTAACAGCTCAAAGTTCTCATGAACAATCTAGCAGGTTGTTAGAAGAGATAAAAGATGCAAGTGGAAGTCACTAAATATTAAACCTAAGGAAGTTGATTGCTATTAATTTCTATGTTCTTGATTTTCATTTCTAAATATACGATCATAGATACAACAGCATGAGCTCATACATACCAGTTTATGTTAAAAGTCAGAGGGTTTTACAAAGTGAGCATACAGTGTGTTGGAGAGAGAGCCCTGGGCCAGAGGAGTAGCCCTGGCTCTGCCACTCATCCGCTGCTCTTGGGTTCAGCATTTAGGCTCACAAGCTTCAGCTTCTTTGCCAGTAAAACCCATGGTTGTAAAGAGGAAAATGAGACAATTTAAGACTAACAATGTGTGCAGACAAGATGGCCTGAAATTTCTCCTAATATAAAAACACAGAGATGCTAGATAAAAATATAGTAGCTAACGTTATCAGGACCTGGCTATGCTAGCAAGAAGACGACTCTCCGGTAATTAGAAAGGAAGAGGGAACCATGAGTCAGAGAAATTGGCCAGAGAATTGTCAATGTGGCTTGCCCTGGGAGGGAAGGTGGCCTGGTCATCCATGATTATCTAGTGGTATGGCTGTCAAGGTCCACTCAGGACAGAGCAGAGGATCTGTGTGGGTGCACAAATATACATCTTTACATTAAAAGAAAGAGAGAAATGTGGAAAAGAAAAAAAAAACATTAAAATACTACAATCTCAGTGAAAGTATCCACTAGAGGGAAAAAATACAACCACCCACACAGAGACAAAAAGGAAGCTTGCCTTTTATTTTGGCCTGAATTCTGCATGTAATAAGAAAAAAAAAAAAGGCCTCTAAGAAGTTTAATCACAGATTTAGACTACATTCCATGGGCTCCAATTTGTATTATCTGCATGGTCTATGAACCCCCAAGTTAAGAAAAAAAAATTTTTTTTTGGACAAGTCAATGATAATCCTTGGCAAACAAATGCTATCTCTCCCTCTTTCTCTCTCTCCCTCCTCCCTCTCTCTGGATTGAGCTGACTCCCTAACTCCTTTTTCGTCTCTTGGTACCAGAATGTTGGCAATAACTTCATGCCCAAGGCAAGATATGGCTGGATTCTTTATAGCTACAGATACTTAAAGCTGAGGGAATTATTCCCAAAACCAGTTTAGCCTGAGCACCTTGAGTGAAGGCTGCTTCTTAGCCAGCCCCAAACACTCACATAGAATTTTAAAGCAGGTTTTGGTTACTCATTAATAACAGGATCCAATGTGCAGATATTTGAGGAAAGCTTCTAGGAGAGAGAGAGAGATTGAGATTTAAATAGAGACAATGAAGGAACAGGAAATTTTTAAGTGTAGTGCTCTATGAAAAGGGAGGATGAACTGAATAAAAAAGAGTGAGAAATGAACAGTACCAATGCAAATATGAAAACAGAAGTAAACAGTAGTTTTAAAGTTTGGAAGGAAAAAAGTCAGGGAAACTTCCTGAAAGTAAAACAAAAGGTTACAAAATTAAGAATCACTTCAGGAGTTTCAACATCCAAGTAATAAGAGGTACAGGATGAGAGAAAAAAGAAAACATGTGAGTTGAAACTATCAGCAAAACAATTCAAGAAAACATCCCCCAAATTGGAAGACTAAGCTTCCCAACTCAGTGGACTAACTATGTATCCAGCAAAAGGCATTGTTAAAGATCTAAACACAGTCAAAACACTACATTACACACCTTCCAAGAAGAACCCAAAGATTATTTTTAAAGAATAAATAATCAAACGTAGCCTCTAACTTCTTAAAACCCTGAAATCTAAGGGGCAAAAAAGGAGCCATTGCTTCAAGTTTTTAAAGTAAAACTATTTCTAATTTAAAATTCTATATCCACTTAAGCTATCAATTGAATGGTAGGGAAGAAAAAATGTTCTGAGAAAGTAAAGTTTCAAAAGTTTATGTCCCATTCTCTAAAATCTGTATTCTGGGAAAACAAACAAACAAAAAAACATCTAGACAAATGAACGCATCAGATTCCAAAAATCAAGGAATTCCAAAATAGGAGAGGCACCAAAAGTTTCAAATAATAAGACACACAAAGGGAATTCCAGAGTGGTAGCCAAAAAAAAAGCTTCCAGGAAACATCGGTAGCTTTAACTACAACTCAGAGCCCAAGCTCCGGAGCTGAGAAAAGGACCAGAAGGCGGCAAGAGAGACATCACCAAGAAAAAAATAAATATTAATATGTTTTCCAATGAGCTTGAATGTTGAGAGAGATGATTTGTGGCAAGATTAGAAATGAATTATTGAGAGGATTATTCAAAATTAAGCCAAAAGGAAAAAAAAAGACAGCTGGTAGCAAAAACTTAATGTAGTAGAAGATTCAATATCTACATAAGCAAAATTATTATACTATTACATTAGGAGGATACAAAAGGGAAACATGGCGGGGTGTGGGGTGTCAGAATTGTATAAAGATAAATTGCTTAGTTTCCAGAGTGTCAAGTCAATATGGCATTGGACTGAAAAAAAATCAATATTATTATATGTTATAAATACAAAGGTAAAATACCAAAAGTAAAATAAAATTACAACATAGCTCTAGTAGGACTTTCATAATAATAGGAAAGAAACAATAGGGAATCATTGGAAAAAATGAAAATTTTACAGGATTATGCAAATCATGAATCCTTAGATTTGGGAAGCTTTGTGCCTTCTGAGTGAAAACCCAGACTGGAAGAAATGTGAATACACAAACACAGTAAGCAAGAGCCAACAGAGGACAATCAGCACTGCCAGACAAGTGAGCACCGTGTTTTTTCAACAGAAATAATAAAATCTGGAAGTCAATGACATTTATCATGTGTAGACTAAAAAAGTGACTAAAATTTACACACAGCTAAATTGTTTTTTTTTCTAAAAGAATCAGTTTCAAAGAAGCCCATTACAATTGTCACTAAAAGAATTATGAAATGTATTTATTCAAAAAGAAAAATAAAGTTCTGTGAGTTACAAAAGAGAAATTTAAATGAATGAACAGGCATGTGAGTTAGAATAAAAATAAAACCATCTACTATAAATGGTAGCTAATGACGATTAGCTTAAGGGATCTGTGAGGACAAGCATTCCGCAAGAGATTAGAGAATGAGTGTTAGAAACTTGAGGAACATCATGGACGTTGTGTGTGAAACTCCAAAATGCATGTGGATCAGAGGAGGGAAGGACAGGGAGACATGAGCGAAGTTGATTAATGGGAAGTAGGAAAGCAAAAGAGGCAAAGACAAAGTAAGTATGGCCAATACAAAGCACCTAAAAAAAATAAACCAGAAAGAAATCTATTATATGACTAACCACAATTAATGTATAAGAATCAAATCTAATATTTATGGCAGTTCACAAAATAAACACAAAAGAGACCAGGTTCAGCTCTGTGGGGTTCACAAGACACCTGTCCAAATTCTAAGTGAGAGATTATTGAAAGTAGATGGAAATAATAGTAACAGGCAAAGGAAGTTGGTTGGTGTCTATATACTATTGTAAAGCAAAAATGAGTATTACAAGAATAATTGCAAACAATGAAGAGGAAGAACAACTCACCTGAGAGATGTATTATTTCTAAACTTGTGTATACTAACAACATGGTCTTAACAAATATAAAGTAAAAAAAAAATTATCGGAATTCCAAGGAGAAAAGAGAAATCTAAACAAGAAGAAATTTTAATGCACCTCTCCCAGGACTTGTTAAATGAAGCAAACAAAGATTCGAAAATATAAAAAGATACAAACAAAGCAACCAATCAAGTTTATCTAACTCGCCAATTCTCAACTAGGATGTTCGAGGTACTGGCCCTATTTGTTGATGCTTTAGTGACCCAGGTCACTGAGCCAACTGACCCCCTCTGCACACCCTTGACTCTTTGCATCTTGTTTTATTTGGATGCTATTGTTATTTCCCAGGTTAAGAAACAGAAGGGAAAAAAAATGTTGAGAAGCACAAACTCGAGATCTGCCAGTAAAAAAGAAAAAGAAATCACGGATTTGATAGGATCATCTTTAAAGTGACTTGTGTAATAAGAGCTCATTCGGAAGGGAGAGAATCTAAGTGTTCTTGAGTAGGTTTGACAACCTCTGATGGACTTCAAAAGGAGAAATTCAACACAGGATGCAAACTTCCTCTGCCTCACATTTTCCTCTTCTCTTGCCCCTTTCCCTCCAGTTTCCTCTTGAAAGAGCCCTTTGCAGCTGCCGACTCATCACCAGCTCTCTTCTTTCTTGCACATGTTCCCCAAGGACCTCCTCCATTGCTTTGTTCTTGTCAAGAGTTCCACAGTGACTTCCAGGTTGCCAAGCAGTCAGCTCTCAGCTCTTATCTTACCAGGTTTCTCAGGACATTTAACACTGCTTCCCTCTGTTCTGGGCAAAGCGCCTTTTCTTTTCCACTTGCTTTCCAAGGCCCTCACCCTGTGGGCTTTCCTCCCACCCCACTGGTTCCTCTTCATCCATCAGAACTCAAATAGCAGAGGGACTCTGGGCGGCATCTTTGCTGATATCTCTCTCACAGGGCTCCTCAGGTTTGAACAAAGGAAGTCTAATCCATTCACCTAGGTCCTCAGGGCCAAAACCTTGATGGCCATCTTCTCTATTCTTTTCCTATCTAACCTTCACAGTATCCCATAATCCATTTGTGAGAAAATTATGTAAATGAGCTTCACCTCCAACACAGAACCTGAAGCCAAGCTCTTTTTCCTATGCTGCTTCTCTGTCTCTTGCTGTGGTTGCAATAACCCTATGACCAGCCTTCCTCCTACCTCTGCCTGCCTCCACTCTGTTCTCCACAAAACATGTCAAATATAAATCTATTAATGTCACGCCTATGCTCCAAACCTTCTAATAGCTTCCATCAAACTCAAGAAAATAATCCTAGATCTTGTTACAATCTATAAAATACAAGGAATCTCTCCTGGGAGTATTTTTCTATTTTTCTTATCATTCTGCTTTTCCCTTGCTATCCTCCAAGCATGGTGTCCTCTTAGGTGACTCCTGTCCATTTTTTTCTGCTCTTTCTTCCCCTTTCTCTGCTTAAACTGCTCTTTCACAGAGCAGAGGCTGCTCCTTCACCTCTGCAGAGAGCTTTCTATGACCACTCTATTTAATATCAGTCCCTGTCCCCAAGAACTCTCTATTCCTTTGTCCTGAGTAACTTAATATAGCTTATCATCTCATGATTATATAATGTATTTTCTTTTTTTTATTGTTTTTATTGTTCTGTCTCCAACCCTCCTCCCCCTCAAGAGCACATGAATTCCAGAAGAGAAAAGACTTTGTCTTACTTACATCACTAATACCTTGAAGAGTACCAGGAACATACTCAGAGTTCAGTAAAGATTTTTTTAAAATGTCTGCTGAATTAAAAATATTTGAACTTCAGGCAGCTATTGGTATTCAACAAAGTTGCGTAAGAAATTAATAATGACTTGGAAATGTGCAAACAAATTTGAAGTCACCTAGTTCCTTTTATTTTAATTAAAGCATAAAACA
This sequence comes from Urocitellus parryii, assembly GCF_045843805.1. Taxonomy (NCBI): domain Eukaryota; kingdom Metazoa; phylum Chordata; class Mammalia; order Rodentia; family Sciuridae; genus Urocitellus; species Urocitellus parryii. Next base: position 46,135,265 of record NC_135544.1, read on the forward strand.
TCTCTAGACCCTCCTGGAATATTTAAAAGAAATAAAAGACTCGTTGAAAGATGCAGCACTTTCTGTCCTTATGTATGAGACTCATGATTCAAAAATCAAAGATGTATGTTACCCTGTAGTGGGAGAAGGAGACTCTTAGATCGAACAATTAACTAGGGATTGAGATGGATAGAAGGAAGCTACTCGGCCACGAGTTGGAGGAGAGATGTGACAGTCAAAAAGAAGAGTAAACACAAAGTCACCCTGCAGATAAGAGCTCCCTGTGTTGAAAAAGAGAAGAGAAGCCGATGTGACGTGCACAGGGTGAGTAATGGCAGAACTGTAGGAGATGATGTCACAAAGACACCTTAAGATGCACATCTCTGACAGCCATGGCCAAGGGTTTGACTGTTAATTGAAACACAATGAGGAGCTCTAGAAGTGTCTAAATTAGGGGAGACACAGTCAGTTCAGACATATCAGCTGAGTGAGCAAAGCACTGTTATAGGAGTAAGTGTGGTATAAGTGTTATGGGAGCAACTTGAGGGGCATCTAAAGCAGTCCAGGGGCAACAGAAGGCTTCGTAAGTTAGGCATTATCTATCCATCTGCAGATGGAGTAGACGGTTCTAAATGACATATGTAAAAGCCCAGAAGCAAGAATTCATGAGATAATAACTAGCTCAAAATAAGCAGAGCACAGGATACACGGGAGGGAGGGAAGAGGCTGCGGACACAAATAGAGACAAGATCCAAATGCCTCCTTAGCCCAATAAAAGGTCATCGCTTTGTGTTTAGGGAAATGGAGTGTCATTAAAAGAAAAGCCAAGTAGGAGTTGACCAGTGTCACCTGGTCATGACAAAATGCCCTAGGCTACGATGAAAAAATGAAATAAAAACAGGAATGGAGAAACGTGAATAGACATATTAAGGAGGAAAATATAGTGGAACTTGATGATTGCTTGGATGTGTAAGAATGTGAAAAAAAGAGAGTCAAAGATGAAACCTAATCTTCTGTAGAAGATGGAGCTGGGTGGGCAGGCCAATCCACTCACCTCTACTTTCCTTTCTAATGCCACTAAAGTAGAACTACAGGAAAATTTTAAAAGCATAAAACTAATTTTTAAAAAAAGAATAAGACTATCAGAGTTAAAAGGAAAATCTTATGGTGTTTAAAGAGCAGATAGACTTGTGGGAATTGAAGCTGTCAAGACATTTGATAGCAAAGGATATGGCAGAAAGCTGAGAAGCTGCTCCATCTGTTACAAGGACCATCCAAGAGATGAACTACTGATCTTCAGAAGGAAGGACAAAGGTGGGCCCCAAAGTAGAAGGAGTAGTTGAAAGAAGGTTTTAGAAGCAGCTACACCCTCAGATCACACTGTGTTTGAATAAACTTAAAAATTCTGATATATAAAATTCAATGAGATGAAATTTATTAAGTACATAGATTGGCAAATGGCAATTCTAAAAACTATTAACAGTGAACCCCAAAGAACTACCTCCAGCTGGTCTCAAGTATCATTGAAAACAAGCCATTCATTTATCCCTTTATTCAACACAACACATTGGAACACCACATAAATAGGTTAATGACTTTAGAACTGAACTTCCTACATTTAAATCCCAGCTCTAATATTTGTTTTCTGTGTCACATTAGAGAGTACATATCCTCTCTCTTTGCTTCCATTTCCCCTTTTCTGAAATGGGGCTTTAGAAGTAGATAGCTCACGTGCTTGTTGTGAATATCGAATTGATATTTTACACACCTGTCATCTAATAAGCACAACATACGTAGTTGCTTCTATTCCTGTTACTACATCATCTCCAATTGCACCAGGTTCATGTCAAGAAAAAGACAATGAACATGCTAGGGTGAAGTCAAGGTCAACCAAAGACTAATAAATACACAAGGTAACTGCAGAGTGGTAAATGGAATGAAGAAAATGAATTATCCATTGTGAAATTGTCCATTTAAAAATCTGCTTTTGCTTTAAAAGAAATGATTCAGTGACTGAAAAGATTTTACTCCACATTGTATTATTTCTCTATGGAATTTAATTTCCATCAACAGATTAATGAGAGAAGGGATCTATCATGGTGCATGTACTAGACACTTTACAGCTGGTTTAATGTAAGCTTCTAGCCACCTACAATGCAGGCAGTATTATCCTAATTCTACAATAAAAGAAGTAGAATTCAAACACAGGTTTGTCTGTCTTCATCTGTCACCATCTCATAGTCTCTTATCTGATTTTAATCTTTTCCATTGTATAAATATTTATTTTTCCTAACATTAAATTTAGGAAATGGCTTTGTTTTCCCCTCTGTGTCCTTTGTAATTAGTTGTATTTGTTCAACTGCTACATTTACAAGCTTTAAATGCTTCATTATGTCATCACAGAGATTTCAGCACAGTGTCTTTCATTCCAATTTCATACTTGTTAGTGTCCGCAAAAGATACCACATAGGTTGGAGAAGCTGTGTGCCTGATCTTTTGTAAGAACTTTTATGTTTACTCACACTTTTCACTATCACATGCTAACTTTAGACCCTGCCTGTGCCTTTTCCCCAGTCAGAACTCACAGCCTGAAGCTCTACGAAGGGCTGTTGGTTGCTCTCAATGATGCTCTCCAAGGCATCATTGCTGAAGTGGTGCTATTGGGAGGTTTTGAAAATTCCAAAGTCAGGGCCCAGTAGGAGGTTGGTAAGTCAGTGAAGCTGTGCCCACAAAGGGACTGCGGGACCCTACACCCTTCCTCTTGTTTTGCTCCCCGACCATGAGGTGAGTGGTTACATTCTTGGTCTCACTGCTGCCATTGGGCACTGTCACCAGAAGCCTAAAAGCAATGGGTCCGTCTCATCACAGATAACAGCCTCTCAAACAGTGGGTCAGATTAAACTCTCTCTCATTGTAATCTAATTATCTCAGGTATTTGTTACAGCACTGGAAAGCTGACTCACACACCCTTCTTTATGAACCATCTCTGCTTCTCACAAGGGTGAAGAAGAAGGAATTTTTTGTCTCTCATCATCAGAAAGTAGGGTGTACTGATCAGCTCCTCGTTTTGCCTTTATCTTCATATTAGTCCTCTCTTGTTTATCCCCTGCTTATCATATTGGTCCTCTCTGTTTAGAATGCAGCAATCAAGTGGTTGTATGACGGACACAATGGCACTGTCACAGTTGTCCCTCTCTATCTGTGAGGATATGTTTCAAGATGGATGCATGAAACAGGATAGTACTGAGCTCTACATAGACTATGTTTTCCTATACATACCTAAAATTTTAATTTATAACTTAGGTGCAGTAAGAAAGGGACTATAACTAATAATAAAATAGAAATATTACTATGCTAAGTAAAATGTAGATCACTTGAACACAATCACTGAAGTTCCTTAATAACCAATACAGCTACTGAGTGACTCAGGGTGGACATGCTGGTAAAAGGGATGATTCACATCCTGGCTGGTATGGATGGAGGCTGCCCAAGATTGCATCACACGCACAGCTCAGAACGGTGTACAATTTACATCTTACAATTTTTTATTTCTGGAATTTTTCATTTAATATTTCTGGGCCACAGTTGGTGACAGAAAACTAAAACCACAGAAAGAGAAACAATAAAGAAAGGGAATAAGGAGGGAAAACTGTAAAAATAAGCAGAGACTCCACAGTGCATCAGAAGAAAAGTCTCAGTTTTCTGTGTTTGAGGGAAAAGGCTACGTGGGGTTTTGTGTATTTGTTTATCATCATGCATTAAAACTGTCAAGCTAAGAACTCACTACATCTGTGGCCCTTGTGTTGGGGACAGCCTCAGCTACTGGAGAGGTCAGCAAAACTCAGACTCTATGTTGCAGATACTCCTTATCCTAAAAAGTCTATTTAAAATTCCACCAGATCAATCTCTCTGATGGATAAATTTAGGAACAAAAACATGAATTATCACCAATTATATTTTTCCCAATAGCCATTTCTTTTGTGCAATGTGTTTTGATTGATAACTCGCTGCCTGTAAATTTCTCTTCCATTGTAACATCAGACATTCCTGTGGGTATGAAGGAAATTAAGCTGAGTATAGTTAAATTCCAAAAATACACCAGGAAAATGTTCTTTCTGTGTGATATAAGTCAATGTGAGGGCTCCAGTAACCTATTTCAGTGCAGAGAATCCATTCATTTTAATGGAATACCCAGTCTAATGGAGCATATTACGCTCAAAGAAAAACTCATTCTCAGGAATGTGCTGCACCAGGTACATAATTTACCAGAAATGAAGTGAAGTTCAGCATATTCTAGAAAAATGAATCATGCGCCTCTTGGATCTTGCACGATGCCTTCAACTTAAATAGTGCTGTTTGCCTTCTATAACCATGATGATTTGAGAAAAGCCAAAAACATAGTCACTTTGGGAAAACAGGCTGCAGTGAACTCCTTGTGCCTCTAGATTGCTTCCCCAAAGATGGTGTCTGCAACAATACTTCAGAGGAAAACATGGGAGGACAGAAAGAGATGCTTTAAGTCACTGTAACTGTGTGTATGAGTGTTTACATTTCCTTTGTTCAAACATCTAAATCCCTAGTTTCTTCTTTTTTCCTCTCCCATCATTCCTCTTTGAGTTGCTATTGCTAGAGTTCACACAAACTGAACAAAATGTTTCTTTATCCACTACTTCTCTTTCATCTTCTTTATGATGATTCACACCTCCTTTATTCTTTTTAATTTCCCTACAACATTACATACTTTCTTTTCTCTTCAGACCAAGAAGTATTCTCTGCAAAGGACCCAAATGTCATTATTTTAAACTCTGCAAGTCACAAAATGTGTCACAACTACTTAATGTTGCCATTATGGTGGGAAAGCAGCAACAGACCTTATGTAAATGAATGAGCATGGCTCTGTTCCAACACAAAGTCATTTACAAAAGCAGGCATCAGGATGGGTTTGGCTCATGGACCAAAGTTAACTAACCCCTGCTCTAGACTAGTGCATAACAAAATGAATAAAATCTTCATGATTAACTAGAAGAAATGAAAAATTCCTAACCAGCCTGTTTTCATGCATGAAACTTCTTTGAATGTTTTAGAAAGAGTAGATATGCCTTAAAATTGCTAACTCACCAAAGTTCATAATACAAATAAATTGAATACAGTACTCCAAATCCTTGTGCAGTATCCTGTAAGGGGCTAAAATTTGTCTCACTAATTATCTAATAATTGAACCTAACATCTAGAAACAAGGATTGATATAGAAATAAATCCTAGTCCCAATTTTGTGTTTTGACCTAGAAAAAAATCATTTTTTCCTCAAAGTTAATTAAAGAAAATGAGTCCCTAAATTAAAGAGTAAAATCTCATTTTATTTCATGTTAATAGAAAAATGATTTTTGGTAGTATTCTTGCTTAGATTGAAATTTACCAAACAACTTTGTGAATTTGCTTCAGTTTTTGTGGGAAATTAAAGTTTAAATCTTCTCTTTTTTTCCCCTCAGTTTATCTGAAGATTTGTTCATTTTATCTTTCAACAAAACACAGTAATGGTTTGTTGATCTTTTCTGTTGTCCTTCTAGAATTTATTTCAGTTCTAATATTTGCTATTTCCCTCCTCCTGTTAACTTTGAACTTAGTTGTTTTTTGTTTGTTTATTTGTTTGTTTTTTAATTAAGATCCTTGAGGTATAACATTAGGTTGTTTATTTGCTGCTGCTGCTGCTTCTTCTTCTTCTTCTTCTTCTTCTTCTTCTTCTTCTTCTTCTTCTTCTTCTTCTTCTTCTTCTTCTTCTCCTTCTCCTTCTCCTTCTCCTTCTCCTTCTCCTTCTCCTTCTCCTTCTCCTTCTTCTTCGAACTGAGAATTGAGCCCAGGGGCACCTAACCACTGAGCCACATCCCCAATCCTTTTTAAATTTTATTTTGAAACAGGATGTCCCTAAGTTGTTCATGTCCTCATCAAGTTGGTGAGGCTGGATTTGAACTTGCGAGCCTCCTACTTGAGCCTCCCAAGCCACTGGGAGTTATAGGCATGCACCATCATGCCCAGCATTATCTTCATTTTTAATGTAGGCATTTTTTTGCTATAAAATTCTGTCACATTATTGCTTTTACCACATCCCCTAACTTTTAGGATATTGTCTTTCCATTTTCATTTGCTTCTAGATTATTTCCCTTTAAATTTCTCCTTCCACTCATTAATTATACAGGAACATGTTTAATTTTCATGTATTTGTGAATTTTCCAAATTTCCGCCTAGTATAGATGCCTAAGGGCTACTAGCAAAAGATATGTAATATGTTTTTAATTTTCTTAAATTTATTAAGACTTGTTTTATCTACTATCTGATCTATCCTACAGAATGTTCCATGTGTATTGGGAAAAAGTATATTCCTCTGCTGTAGAATGGAATGTTCTGTGTATGTTTGTCTGTCGGGTCCATTTCCTGATTTTCTTCAAGGTAATTACTGATTAATAAGGAGTCACTACCACCATTGTAATGTTTGATTTGGTTGTTTTGTAGCTCCTTTATCCATTTTTTTCCTCTCTTACTGTCTTCTTTTATGGTTTGATGGTCTTCTATAGTAATATACTTTGAATCTTTTCTATTTTTACTTTGTGTTTCTACTAATGATTTTGCTTTGTAGTTACCATGCATCTTACACGGAGTATTTTACACTTACAACCGGCTATTTCAAGCTGATAGAAACTTCAATTTGGTTGCATATAACAACTTCACACTTTTACCTGCCCCCCCCACATATTTTATGTTTCCAATGTCACAATTTACATCTTTTATATATAAAATTGTAGCTATAGATATTTTTGTAACTTTTTTAACCTGTAGACTAGAGATATAACTAACTTATGCAACACCACTATTTGAGGATTAGGAATTTGACTATGCCTTTATCTTTACCAGACGGTTTTTATTTTGGTATGTTTCGTGTTATCAACTTACATGCTTGTGTTTCAATGTGAAGTGCTCCTTTCCTCATCTCTTGTAAGGCAGGGTTAGTGGTGTTAAGTTCTTTCTCTGCTTTTGTGTGTCTGGGACAGTCTTGATCTCTCATTTCTGAAGAACAGCTTTGTCAGGTATAATATTCTTGGTTGTTAGATTTCTCCTTTCAGCCCATTTGAACCTATCATTCCACTCCCACCTGACTTGCCAAGTCTCTATAGAGAAGTCTTCTGATAGCCTAATGGAGATTCCATTGGATATGACAAATCTCATATCTTGATGCTTTCAAGTTTTTCTCTGAGAACTTTTGATAATTTGATTAATAATGTGATTCAGAGTATTATTCTTTGTATTGTTCTTGCTCCCTTAAAGCTTATGAATCTAGATGTCCAAATTCCTGCCAAGATTTGGGAAGTTTTTGGACAATATTTCCTTAAATGACCTTTTGGAGCCTTTCCTGATCTCTTCTCCCATAGCTTCTACAATTTGTAAATCCCTGTGCTTGTTGGGATCCTGTGGGTCCTTTATTTTTCTTTTATTCTTTTTCATTCTTCTTTTTCTTTTTGTCCCTCTGATTGGCAGATTTCGAATGACTTGTCTTTAAGTCTGCCATTTCTTTATTCTGCATATTTGAGTCTGCTGCTGAAGCTCTGTATTGAATTTTTTCAGTTTTGTCATTGTATTTTTCAGTTCCAGAATTTCCATTTGCTATATTTTTATGGTTTCCTCTTTTATTATTAAAACTTCTCATTTTGTTTACGCATTGCTTCTCTACTGCCTATCCATGTTTTCTTATATCTCATTGAGTTTCTTTAAGATGAGTTGCTTTAAGATGGTATCCCACCTGGTATATATAAGGCTCTGCGTTTGATCTCTCTGGGAAAAAATATAAATTTTATTTTGAATTTTCTTTCCAGCAGCTCACATATCTCCATTTCTTTGTGGTCAGCTGCTAGACCTTTATTAGTTTCCTATGCTAGTTACATATTGGCCTGATTCTTCATTAGCCATGTAGATTTGTATTGGCATCTGTGTATTTGAAGGAGAAAACATTCTGTCCAGTCTGTGTAGACTGGTTTTGACAAGTTAAAAACCTTCTATTAGATTATTAGATTCCTGGTCTGAGGGATTGCCATCAGGACCATTTGGGATTGGTGCTAGGTCATATGGCTATTGTTGGTCTACAGAGAGGTCTGTGGTTGGGGGACCTGTTACCAGGGTCTTTGGTGAGTATTAATTCTATCTGGTCACTGGGTAGACTGAACTATCTCCAGGACCTTGTTGTTTCGGACTGGCACTGAGATTTTGGTACACTTCAGGTATAAAGATAGTGGGCTTGTTATCGGATCACGGGTACATATTCTCACCATTCTCTTGGAGCACTCTTTCTAGATCACTATATGATTCCCTAGCCATGTAGCACTGTCCTGATTGTATCTGAGAGGGACTAGAACCAAGTCACAGGGCTACTTTATAGTCAAGACCCAAGTCTTTGAACATGTGTCTGAGATTCACAAATGAATATGTCTTTTGGCAGGACCCTGAGCAAGCAGGCCTGCACTTACAATGCAGTTGAGAATGATCCAAGGTGAATATTAAGGTCTTTTGAAGACCTATTCAGTGGAATCAAATCAGTAGATCAGTCCAAAAGGGCCCTGACAGGATGTCTCTCTTCATGCCCCTGTATAAGCAGAATTACTCTCATTAAACTTCAGCTGAGAAGAATGGAGGTAAGTTTCAGAGCCTTTTCAGAGTTTGCTGTAGGACCTAGTTCAGCTGGCATACCTTTGGAGTGTGGATGAGTGTGTCTCCCTCTGAATCCCTAGGTGGTCAGAACTCTCTGACTAAAGCTAAGAGGAGCTAGGGCCAAGATTCAGGATTATTTCAGGATCTGCTGTGAGTCTGAGTTAGAAAAATCTGTTCCTAGGACTCATATATATATATATATATAGCCATGTCTCCCTTTGGATCTTTGTGCAAACAGAACTGATCCTTGGGCCATAGTTTTGAAGAGGCTAGGACCATGTTACAGCATAATTAGTGGGTTTGTAGTGAAGACCAAGATGGATGGTCTCTCTCCCAAGCAGATGCCTTGGCAGATGGTTTTGGTAGCAGGACCAAGGTCAAACAGGGCTGTAGCTGAGTCTGAAGATATGGGGCCATTTCGAGGTCTGGAACCCAGACCTAGAGCTGATGCGTTTACCATATGCATATGGCTCTTCCCTCTCAAAATGGTCCTCCTAGGACTTGAGTTCCACTGGGGTTTCACAGACTCCTTGCTGAATCCTAAGGCTCCCACAAATCCCATTTGCCCTGGGTGGATACAAAGGGAAGACCTCCTTTTGTTCTTTTGCTCAGATAACATAAGTTTGAAGGACTTTTTGAGAAAATACTATCTTAACTAAAACATGCTGAAGAAAATGTGGCATAAAAAAGCATGCAGAAATATTAACTTTACATAAATGTTACAAGTTTTATAGCTGAAAAACTTTTTAAGAACCACACATAATATCACTTGTGAGAGCACTATTGAATAATTTGGTAAAAAAAAATTGATATTTGAAAAGAGCATAGAAGAAATTTGTACAATGTTATTTTTTCTCTTATATTATTCTCTTCATTAGTCCCATTTTCCTTCCATCTTACTTACTAAATTTGTAAACTATTCTTCCACCTTTCCCCTCTTGCCATTTTCTTTCTGCTTAAGCAAAGCAGTTACAAAAAATGAGCTAAAAGATTATTTTGAAAAGATTATTATCAAACACTTGCTTACCCTTCCCCTTCAAAAAAGGGAAGAATGTTCAAAGAAATGTAAATCATTAAAATCATTGCTAATTATTCAGAACATCCTCTGGGAAGTTACAAGAAAAGAAACTATAGCTTTTTCCCCTTTGTTGAATATTTCAAAATCAATATTTGAGAATAATTTACTCATATAAATGTACTTCATTCTTGTACCCTGAAATCCTCATTTTTAGCAATAAATTATCTTTTAAAAAAACCAAAATATGAAAATGCAAGGATAATACATTATTTCAAATAGTGCTTATCCCAGTGAATGGATCTTTCTTTCTTAGTCTAAATCCTTTTAGTTTTATTATCTAATAATTATAATAAATAATTATATCCATTGTAGTCAAATAATTCTAATTATAGCATTCTGAAGATGCAGACATTTTTAGGATAATTTTTTTTGGCAGAATCACAGAAACATAGTATCCTATTTTTCCAAAATAAATTTAGCAAATCTGGAGTTCTGGAGGAGCAAACAGGAGTAATAAATGGTAAATTCCTTAAGTTTCTATTAATCATCCATCCATTTGCTTTAGAACACACAAAGCAATCTAATTTTAACAGTTGCTATGAAAGGAACTTTACAAAGAGATCCAACAAAATTGTCTACTTAATCAAAAGACAAACATGCAATCAAGTCAACCAAAATGCAAGGCAATGATTTATAAACCCAGTGAGAATGATTTGCCCAGAAATGAAGTGACTTTTAAGCAAACAGTGATGACTATACATAGTAATGTGAAAATAAAACCAGATGTTCTGCTACTCTACAGGAAATTTCAACACTGACTCTTAAAACAGGAAAGGGAGACCTTCAAGTGATTAAACATTAATAAAGGAAAACCTACTCTTTATTATCTTCATTTAAAAAAACTACTCTTTAATATCTTCATTTTAAAAGAATAAATAAGCCACTCCCCCATCCCTAGATGACAACATAAGCCTAAAACCAGCTCTCAGAATCACCCTCCAAATAAGGACAAAAATAAAAGCAATCAATAGTAATGCTGCATGCTTATTTATGAGCACCTGTGTAAAATTTATTGAGTATTTGATCCAAATATAAAGTCAAATTACTAACTCCGTGATCTTCTCTAGCAGAGCAGGAATTGGGCCTGGCTACTACAACATATGGAAATACAGGCAATGTTAGCATGGTGAGAGTAGAGTTGCAGGTAGGCAGATGTCCAAAAGAATAGAAACACAATGTCTCCATTGGTGGATCGGTGGATACCAGACATCAGTGTTATGTTGACCTTCAATTCAAGAAATTCTGAGAAATTGTGCACTGTGCAAATCAAACCAAAGCTATTAGGAAATTTTTCATAATTTTCAACTCCAATAGAGATAAACCAAATTTGTTTCTAGTCCCACAAGTCTCTAGCACCAATCTGGAAAAGAAGATGCTAACAATAAAAAAAAGAAGATAAATGGAAATCTACGAGAAAATGACTAGACTAGAAAGTTGAAATTCCAAAGAATTTTGGAATTTTTTGGTATTCCTGAAAGTACCCATCAGATTCATGTTTTTTCCAACAAAAATTCTACTTTTGTTTAAGTTAAGAAGAAACTCCCCTGTTACCTGCATATAAATATTTGCTTTACACTGAAGTAAGCCCAGGTATTGGTTAACTCTTACATATCTGCCGAAGTCTGGCTGGGCACAATTCAGATGTTGAGAGCCACAGCCAAAGGGGCCCCAGCAAACTTCCAGCTGCCAGCTGATGATTGGCTCACAGCGGCCCCAGCAACTTCTAGCTGCCAACTGATTGGCTCCTCTGTGGTGATGCTCATTGGGATGTTTCCCTGCCCTTTCAGACCACAGAGCTGCTCATTGGGGGACTTTTTTGGCTTCGCCCACACGATCCAGCCAATTGGCCTCAAGAGCAGGAGGAGTGGGGGAGGTAGAGAGGTTTGTGGGAAGCTGGTGGTGGCAGTTGGGCTCTGAAGGTTTTTCCTGAGGAGCTGTTTTGTTTGGCGTGTGTGGTTCTAAAAATAAAGTTCATTTCTTTTGATAAGTGGCTCCTGAATTGTGCCCAGCCAGACTGTGGCAATATCACTGCAAGTAATTTATCTTCCCTGTAGCTTCCACTCCTGATCTAATATGTGGTAAGAACCAGGATTTTCAGAGGAAATGCATTCCAAGACCTTCAGGAACCTCAGACTTAGGAGTATCTTTAGAGTTCATTACCTTTAGAAGCTTTCCTTTTCCTACAGCCATAATTTTCTTATACTATTATTAGTTATAATGACTGAATTACAGGAATTGTAGTAACTTTAGTTCTTTTCTTTCTTCTCCAAGAGTTCATATTTGATTTCCCTTTGCTCTCTCAGTCAAAGTTAAACTATCATTTTATTCTTGAAAAGTGACAGATTTTATGAAGTAGTAACTAGGTATTAAATATTCTTTGACTTCTTACAGCAGATTCAAATTAGAAGTTAGCATGTAAGAATGCAAGAATGACACATTATAACATTAGGTAAAATGTATTGTATTTGCCAGATGTTCAAAATGACTTTAGGGACAATAGGGACTGCACTTACAGGTTGACATGATAATGAGATTTTGTATTAAAACCATTAAAACACACATTACAAATGAAGGAACTATGAAACTGAGACTAATATCATATAAAACTTTTTCATTTTTTTAACTTCTTTTGTCTTATAGCTGTTGGTACCCCTTTGGCATTTGAAATAGAAAAATAAACATTCTCTTTGACACAGATAAAATTATTTTAATAACAAAAAGTACTCTTAATAGACACTTGGCCCAATTATTATTATACTAAACATTTACAAATTAACTAGCTAAAATTAAAGTGACTTTGTTAGGACTTAAACTGCCAATAATTTTGCCTAAAATTCCAACTTATGCATTTACCTAGGCATGAAGTTGGCAACCTATTTAACTTGATAGAAGATGATTGCTCAGGCTGTTAAATATGCTGTAGTTGGTTTTTCTGAATTCCTTTTTTTAATAAACATGTTAGAAATATGATTGGATATTCTCTGATTTTTTTTCTAGGATAATTTTGTCCTAGAAAAAGGAGTATTGGGCCCAAAGCAAAAAAAAAAATCATATTTTCTTACTTAATATGTCTGTCACTATTAACAATACTATTAAAATTTGAGACCTTGACTGTCCTTTTATCTGTGCATTTGAGTGAATTTTAAAAGCTTCTTCTCACAGCTCTTGGCCAGACTACATGTGCATCTTTCACCAATTTCCTTCTGAATGTTTGCTGGCTTTGGATTCAGCCTCACATTCTTGACAGCATCCTCAACAGGAGTGAAACAATGACTACTTTGCCTGACCTTATGTGAGCCCACCCTTACCTGGAAATACAGAATGTCTTCATGGAACCATAGTCTTATTAACAAGCTTGTTGGGAGACGCAATATGTATAAAACAATTGTCTCATCTCTAGGTTTTCCTGCAATTCTCTAAAGTTGATTCCTGAATAAAGTCAGAGAGGAAAGAGTATTCCAGACCCTGTATTTTGCCTCCCACTGAGCTGCTTTTCATTCATTTCACCCAAATAAATCCAAGCTCTCTTGCTCCTAAAGTAAGTCCTGTCTGGACACAAAATCTCATTCAGCAGGAATTCAATCCCAATTCTGTAAGCACAGGTGAATTGTCATGACAGTTTTTCTGGGGACGGTCTGTGGACTGGGGAAGGGGTGAAGATGAAGCTGGAATTAGGTCAAAGAACACACAATAAGTGTTCTTAGAGAGCCTTTCCTTATCTACATTGCCTTGTTCCTCACTCATAAAATAGCTGCTCATCTTTGTTTCATTCACAAAACTCCTAAAATTGCTTTCAGCTCCCTGTCTTATCACTCTATCCCTAATCTTCTTCCTTATCAGATCTTATTTATTTCTTTTATAAATTTTTTCTTTGTAGAGAAATCTGACCCACCTTTCTGCTTACTTTTAGCACCACTTGCTGCCCATCTGAATAGTATGATAAAGACCTGATAAACCAAGAAGAAAGTTTCTTTTTATATACTTTTAAAAGAAGAAAGCAGGGGAGAGCTGAGTTATAGTTATAACAACAAATATCAAACACATATCCATTATTATTATTTTTTATTTTTTTTTTAGTTGTAGGTGGACACAATACCCTTATTTTATTTATTTATATGTGGTGCTGAGGATCAAACCAAGTGCCTCACACGTGCTAGGCAAGCACTCTACTGCTGAGCCACAACCCCAGCCCCATTATTATTATTTTCTGAATAATAATAATAATAATGTCAAAATAAAAAATTTCATGTTACACTGAATGGTGCATTATACCATTGGAAATTAATAATGAACTTGTGTTAGAATCTCATAGCTCTGTTAATTATAAAATCATATTGTCTGTAGGTATTCATCACTGTTTCTTCTAAATTATCACCCAGAGATTAAGGTGCTTTTTGGTTTCAGTATTAGCATTGTGATGCTTCTAATCATTCAGTTTATTTTTACCTTATGGACAGTGTAAACCATATAATTCTTTGTATCAGAAACTGGAAGACTTAGAACCAAATTTGGGGTTGTTATTCTGATCAGTGTACTCAAAGGTATGGACCTCATTTTTCTGCTATTATTTTCCCTTTGTCTCATTTTCTTCATTTTATCTCATTTTCAAGTTACATTTATTTTCTAGTTGTACATATATGTGTACGTATGTATATATATGTATATAAACTTATTTAAATTTATTTTTATATACATGTATTTAAATTTACCCCTTACCCATTTTTAAGTGTATAGTGAGCATTAACTACACTCATTGTATTAGGCAGTTTCTTCTTACTGGAATGAAATACCTGAGATGTGCTATTCATTTAGCTCACAGTTTGAGAGGCTCAAAGTGCAAAGGGCATAGCCATGCTCTGGCCCCATGGCAGATGGTGTACTGAACATGGAGTAAGGATCACATTTCAAACTAGAAAAAAACGCAGGCAAGAGGGGCCAGGTTTTCTCCTTTTACAACCATCTCATGAAAACTACCAAGGGGTTTCATTAGAACTGCCCCAATTTCCCAATGACCTAAATACTTCCCATTAGACCCTACTTCTTAAACTCTCCATTACCTACCAGTACCTGAGAACTGAGCCTCCAATCATATGGACCCTTGAGGGACATCCAATCCACATCAAAACTACAGTATTCTGTCCCTAATCCCCAAGAGTGCTTATCTGTCTCACATTGTAAGATGCATTCATTCCATTCTCAAGAATCCCAAAGTCTTAACTGTTCTAGCATTGCTCAAAATTCCAAGTCCAAGGTCTCATCTGATTTTAGTTGTGAGACAATAAAAATTAAAAAAAAAAAAAAGGTACATACAAGATACAATGGTGCAACAGGCACAGAGGAAACATTCCTATTCTAAAAGGGAGGAATAGGGAAGTAGAAAGGAGTGATGGGCCCAAAGCAAAACAAAACACAGTAGGGAAACATGAAACCCTAAAGCTCCAACTCGATATCCTAGTCACACTGTGGTGGGAGTTGGGCCCCCAAGGAGTTAGGAAGACTCCCCCTTTCTGAGGCTGCGACCCCCAGTGCCAGTGGCTTTCCAAGGCTGGCACGGCCTGTGGCAGGCTCTGCATTTCTGTGGTCTCCCCTACAGCTCTACTCCCACAGCTCCACTGCGTTCATCAGGGGCTCCACACAGGGGTCCCCTAGCTTCTCAAGGCTTCCTGGCAATCTCATTAGAAGCTGCTGTGACCCCAGAATTTTTGCATTCTGTATACCTGCAAATGCAGCATTGAGTAGACAATGCCAAGGTCAACTGCTGGCATGAGCTGCACCTGGGCCCTCTTGAACCAGGGCTGCAATGGCTTTGGCGCACTTCCCCAGCGAGCCAAAAGACCCAGGTGGTCCTGGGCATGCAGGGATGTGAAGAGCTCTTTACTGAAACAATTCTGCCCTGGCAGGTCTCTAAAACAAATTTTCATTTCTAGGTCTCCAGCCCTGTCATGGGAGGGGTGGTCCTGTAGAACTCCCAGCTGCCCCCAAGACCTTTCTCCAACTGTCCTGCTGATAAGCATATGGTCCCCTTTATCCATCCTAACCTCTTAGCAAGTGGCAGCTCATTCACCCCCTTCTAAACCACACATTTGCCTCCTCACATATTTTGTTGTTGTTGTTTTTCTCCTTCCCTCAAATATTCTCAATCTTCCTGCTTATTTTTGTCCCTCACTCT
This sequence comes from Urocitellus parryii, assembly GCF_045843805.1. NCBI lineage: Eukaryota > Metazoa > Chordata > Mammalia > Rodentia > Sciuridae > Urocitellus > Urocitellus parryii. Next base: position 46,151,182 of record NC_135544.1, read on the forward strand.
CACGGCAAAACTGAATAAAAGCAGCTAGTAATATTCAAACCTCAGCCCGATTGCTTTGCTGTTTCAAAATCTCCTCTGCCTAATAAACTAATCCATCATTCTTAAATTAAGCTTCCATGAAGTCTTAAGGCATGGACATAATGCAGCTGGATTCTCCATCACAGTATAACAAGACTGGCCTTTGGTCCAATTTCCAATAGAATTCTCATTTTCATCTGAGAATCTCATTTCTACGGCCTTTGCTGCTCACATTTCTATCAGTATTCTGATCACAACTACTTACCTATCCAATTGCTAAGATGTTCTAGCTCTTTTCTAGTCTCCTAGTTTTCTGATCTATCTCAAAAAATCACCTATAATGCCTTACTTGGGATGCTAGAAAGCATTCTAAGCTTTCTCTGACCTGTTTCTCCAAATTCTTCCAACCCTACTTAACCAGTTCCAAAGCCTGCTCCATATTTGCAAGTATGGTTACAGTAACAACTCCAGTCTTCAGTACCAATTTTCTGTATTAGTCAGCTTTTCATTTCCATGACAAAAATGCCTGAGATAAACTGTCTTTTAAGAAATAGTTGGGAGGTATGACGACTAGAACATAGCTCAGTGGTAGAACGCACAGTGCACAAGGTCTTTGGTTGATCTCCAGTGCTGCAAAAAAGGAAAAAGAAAAAGAAAGGAGTTTATTCATCTCACACTTTTGGAGGCTGAAAGTTTAAGTGGCAGGGTGCAAGATCTGTCCCCATGACAGATGGCAGGTGGTGGAGTGTGTGTAGAGGAAGGATCACATCTCAAGCCAGGAAGCAGACAAATCGAGAGAGACCAGGGTTGCTCCTTTTATAACAACCTTCTCATGAAAACAACCAAGGAGTCACACAAGAACTCCCTGGTTCCTCATTTTTTAAAGCTTCCACCAATTTCCTCTAATGACACCCTGGGGACCAAGCTTACAATCACATAGGCCCTTGAGAGATACTCAAATGATATCCAAACCCTAGCGTTCACACTTGAATGTAATCACTCTCCAGGATTCTTTTTATTTTGCAAAGTTGAAATTTTATATCCATTCAAAAACAACTTTCCACTCTCCTCCTCCCCCAACCCCTGGTAACCCCCATTCTACTGTGCCTCTGTGAATTTGTCTATTTTATGTACCCATCAGTGAAGTCATATAGTATTTGTCTTTTTGTGACTGGCTTATTGTGTTTATCATAATAGCCTGAGGATTCATCCATGTGATATGATTTTCTTTCTTTTTAAGACTGAGCAATATTCTATTGTATATAAATACATTTTTGTAATGCATTCATCCATTGAGGGACAAAGGGTTTCTTTTACCCTTTAGCTATTGTGAATGATGCTGTTACGAACATGAGTGCACAAATGTCTCTATTAGAAATTATACTTTAATTCTTTTAAAGAATTAAAGAAATGGATTGCTGAATCAAAGAGTAATTTCATTTATAATTTTTTGAGGAATTGGTATACTGTTTTTCATTGTAAATGTAGCAATTTATGTTCCCCTCAATAGAGCAAAAGGATTCCAATTTCTCCACATCTTTCCTAAGACTTGTCATATTCTCTCTCTCTCTCTCTCTCTCTCTCTCTCTCTCTCTCTCTCTCTCTCTCTCTCTCCTTCTGTCCTTGGGTGTGCTTGGGTGTGTGGGTGTATTTTAATGAAAGCCATACTATGGGGATGAGGTGATATCAAACTAGTTTTGATTTGCATTTTCCTAATGATTAGTGATGTTGAGCATAGTTTCTTGTGATTGTTGGCTATTTGAGTGTCTCCTTTGCAGAAAGGTCTATATAAGTTCTTTACCTACTTTTGGATCAGGTTGCCTACTTTCTTATTGAGTTATACATGCTGGATATTGACCATTAATAAGAACATGAGGGCTGGGGTTGTGGCTCAGCAGTAGAGCACTCACCTAGCACGCACAAGGCCCTGGGTTCGATCCTCAGCACGACATATAAATAAGTAAAATAAAGGTATTGTATCCAACTACAATTAAAAAATAAATACTAAAAAATATATAAATATGATTTGCAAGTATTTTTCCCATTCCTCAGGATGCAATTTTCACTCTGTTGGTTGTTTCCATGGATGCACAGCAGACTCTTTTTATGCAGTCAAATTTTCCCATTTGCTAACTGCTTTAATTATTACATCCAAGGGATCATTACCAAAACCAATGTCATGAAGTTTCTCCCTCTATATTTTCTTCTAGGATTTTCTTACTTTTAATTTAATCACAGTGTATCTTATGTTGTTTGTGTCAACATATTGGATGTATTTTTGTAAGTTGGGTACATTACCTTAAATTCATTCCTGAGCAAGATAGAAGATATATACAAATACATTTTTTAATTATCCAACTATTTTTCATACCATTTATTAAACCTTCTTCAAAGCAAGAGGCAGGAGATATATATATATATATATATATATATATATATATATATATAAAATATTCAATTGATTTTGTTATATATTTGAATCTTCATGCATAACTGTTTATTCTAGGTTAAGATATGCCTTAACATGCTTCACATCTCAAAAGCTTTGACTTAGAACATTAGCATAGCAAAGTAGCTAAGTAATTTTATTTTCTATGAAACTATAGAATAAATCATTACTAGGGTACATAACATTTCCAAAACCACAGATATCTAGGCTCCTCTCTAAAAAATACAGTAGGTATGAACATAAATACATTTTCTTTTTATTCCCTTTCCTGCTCTTTTTTCTATTCTTTGTTTTCTTCTTTTGTTCCTTTTTTTTTCTCGTCTTCTCTTACCTTTTTCCTTTCCAGTCTTTTCTCCATTACCAACTTTGCTCTACTTCCTTATCTTTATTTTTCAACTTATTAATCTATTATCTTTCTTTTAATGTCCTTCCTACTTTTATCTACATTCCCTTTTTCATCCTATATAAAAAATACTTTATAATCCCTTATCTTGAACATAAAGATGTTTTTTGCTTCTATGGCCTCCAATTTGTGTTTTTCCACCACTATTGTCAAATTAAACTTTTAATTCTTATCTAATTTATTTGATGAATAAAAATAAATAAACTTATTTCAAACAGAATGAATAGAACAACAGATTGCAACCCGTTAAGCTGTTTAAGTCAATGAATTTTTATTTAAACATTGCCACAGTCAAGACACTGAACATTTCTGTCAACTTCCTAAAACTCTTTGGACTCCCATGGAGTCAATTTTCCCCTCTTTCCGCCTCTGACCCTAGCAACCTCTACTATGACTTGAGTCACTATAGAAGCATTTGCTTTATAAATGGGATTTCACTGTATGTGCTCTTGTAACTGGATTCTTTCACTCAGCATAATTATTTTAGATTCCAACTCTGATGTTGCATATATCCACCGTTTCTTTTTTGCTGAATAGTATTTAACAGTATGAATAGGCCATTTCTCTTATCTATTGACCTATTGTTGCAGATCTTGGTTTATTATGGTTTGGACCTATTGTGTAGTAAAGCTGCTATCTCTAAACATTTGTATAGGTATTGGTGTGGGTAGATACCTGTTTTAATTAGTCTTGGGTAAATACATAGGAGTAGAATGACTAGATCATGGTAGGTTTATCTAAATTTATATGAAAGCTCCAAATGGTTTTCATTTTTACAATTCCTCCAACAATGTACAGAAGTTCCAGTAGCTCTGTATCCTTTTTGGTACTTGACACCATTAGCACTTTTAATTGTAGCTTTTCTAATGTGTACATAGCGATATGTCATTGTGGCTTTAATTTCCATTTCACTGATGATTAATGACTTGAGGTAGCTTTTCCTAGGCACATAGAAAATCATATGTCTTTTCAAATGTCTTCTCAAATACTTACACCATTTTTGGTGAATTGTCTATATATATATATATATATATATATATATATATATATATCACTGATTTATAAAAGTGTAGAATTCTTTATGTATTTCCAATACAAGTTCTTTATCCAATATTATACTTTTCATTTTCTCTTTCTTTGTGTCTGAGAGAAAAAGTTTTTAATTTTTATAAAGTCTGATTTATCAATATTTTGTTTTATATGAGTTGTGTGCTGTTTGTGTCTTTTCTAAAAAATCTATTCTTACTCCAAGGTCAGTGATTTTCACCTATGTTCTGTTCTAGGAGTTTTATAATGTTAAGTGTTTAGTTTTATAAATCACTTCAAGTGAATTTTTTATATGTGGTAAGGTAAGGGTTGAGACTCATTTTCTTCCATGTAGCTATGCATTTCTTCCAGAACCAGTAAAAGAAAGAAAGAAAGGGAAAAGAAAGACATTTCTTTCTTTGTTAAGTTATCTTGGCAGTTTTGTCATTAATCAATTGACCATGTCATCTGGGTCTATTTCTGTGCTCTTTATTCTATCCCACTGATGAATTAGTATATTTCTCAGGGTTTGAGTGCTATGGTAAGGTCAATTTTCTTTGATCTTATTTTCTGATAGATTATTCTTTTTAAAAGGACATCTATCATCATTGTTTTACTCAGAACCCTTCACTGATTACCCACAAACAAGGTAGAATATGTAACCTGACACCACCCAGTGTTGTGGAAAATATTTTTTTTTTACAGATTTGTCACCTGCCTCCTATTCCCAATTAAATTATTTATTCATTGTTCCAAATGTGTATTCCAGGCTTATCTATTTCAAATGTATATTCCAAACATACATAACGTGGAAAAAAGACCAAATGGGGTACAAAAAAAATTGGTATATTTGAGCATCAATAAGAAATAAATGTTATGATATGAAAAGACTTACACATTAAGCAAGTGCAGAGTGGCTTTGGAGGGTAAACACGGGACTCTTGCTGGAAATGACAGACAAACAGGCTTCCATATAATGCTAGGATGATGTAGTTAGAGCACTCTGAAAATGCAAGGGACATTCTCAGGAGATGGTGAATTCCCTGTTACTAGCAGGGGCCAGATGATCACCCATTGAGAATTGTGAATGGGATAATAGTGTCAGATGGGGGTTAGATCAGGGCACCTTTATAGGGTTCCCTCCAGCGTTGAGACTGCATAAATACACATTCAAAATTTATTTATCTTTCTGTTGTTAAATATCATTTCACAGCCAGAAGAGTCTTCCAAATCATTTTTGGCTAAACCAGTGAAATATTCCATTTAAAACTTCATTCTTCAACATGCTACTCATGAAATACTGCTGAAATTAATGGGAGCTTAAAAAAAAAGAGAGAGCTTCTGCTACCACATTTCCCATCTGCAGTTCTAGAATCATGCTTCATGGGACATTATTAATGTATCACTAAATAAGAGAAGCCATTTGCAAATGATAGTGCACGATTATTTTTTGTCATATCCATAAATTATATATCGGGCTCTCCTAGTTGAGTGGATCTAAACCGGTCAGGGCAGCAAGAAGCAACAGCTTTAGAATCTTTTGAGACGATAATTAATTTTCAAAATGCCAAGGCCAATTGGCAATAGTTAACATTACCCCCAGAGCACAATCATGGCCTAGATGCCACGGAGACAAGTTGCCCTGTGTTGCCTATAAATGGATTCTCAGAAAACCTAATTCGAAATTACTGCCTTTAATTATACTGCTGATATAAATAACTTTGATAAAATTAGTGCAGCTGGCCTCCTGTTTGTTTTTCCCATTTAAATGCACTGTACAATGTAATCATCTGAAATAAACATCCATTACAAAGAATGCTTCATTTCAAAGAACATATTATTCTGCTCATCCAGCCAATTGTTATTTTCCCCTCCCCAGCCCCATTTCAATCTTGCACCTATTAAAGGGATGAACAAATTACCAAGCTCTCATAATGTACCAACTAGCGAATTAAAACAATACATTGCTGCTGAATAGGGCCATGCATTTAAAAGATTTTAATTCATTTTTATCCTCAATTACCACGTTTTCTCTTTAAACAGGCCCTGCCTGTTTCCAAATTGTTAAAAAGACATGTTCTTCTCTACATAATATAATTATGTCATTCCCTAAATAGAAATCCATATCTTTAGAAGGAAATAGAAGGTGAGTATTCATTTGTTGGGCTGCTTGACTCTAAAGTCTGAGAAAAGGGTCTCAAGACTTAAATGAAACTTTGGCTTCACTTCATTAATTCTGTTACAGGGCAGAATTGGCTGTCCTGTAGAACAGACTGGAACCCTTTCTTCTTTGTTCACTGTGGTGTGATTGTCATCTCTATCGCTACTGCAATCAGGACAGGATTTACCAAGGTCAATTCAACTCAGTTCAACTATTACCAAACTCCATTCTACCCCACAACTCTTTATTAACTACCCACTATACCCAAGACACCATGAAGATTTCCAGAATGAGCAAGACGTGGCCTCTTTTGCTCTGTTCTATAGTGAAGAAAAAAAAAAGATTAGCTATAGAGCTGTGTGGCAGTTTGGAAGTGGTTAGACAAGGACACAGATGATGCACTAAATGCTAGAGCAAGATTAATACCATATGAGAAGTTAAAAGGGTTCTTGGAGTTCAGAAAATGGGTATACATAAGGTTAGGAAAATTAACTGGCCCTCGAGGGAAATTCCAAGGCTAATTCTTGCTCTTCTCTGTAAAGTCATGGAAACAAAAGTAGGGGAATGTTTAGGAATAGCAAATGAGCTAGTTCTTGCTGGGATCTCAGAATTAAAAGAAATAGATGAAGTGAAAACCAGAAAAATGAATGGAATTCAGAACACAGAGGCCTAAAATCCCAAACTGGATGTATGTATTTAATTTATTAGGTAGTGACGAATTATTGAAGCCCTTTCAGGAAATGAAAAAAAAATTATTTGGGTTGTACTTTAGGGAGGGAAGTTTCAAATTCCTGTAAAACATGGGTCAAAAGGAGAAAAATGGAAGGCGGTGAGAACTGTGAGAATATCTTCCTATGTCTCAATAATTTACTGCATCAAGTTGAGGAAGGGGCCAAGATCTGACATTTGATGTGCTTGCAGTCAGACTTAGATCAAGCACCAGAGCTACAACCTGAGCATGGGAGATACCCCAAGGCCAGCAGGTGCAGTGGCAATCATCAACTGATTTATCCTCCAAGTATGTAACTCAAACTCTGTTACATGGACTCATGGACCCAGTACCCACCAATAATACAGCTTCTGATTGTCCAGTCTCTGAGTTTATGTTCTACCAAAAGTAGAGCCTAGAACAAGTGCTTGTGCAAGTAGTTTGTTTGGGAAATGCTTCCTTGGCAGAAAGAATGAGAGAGAAGGAGGAGTGAGACAGAAAAATAGAAGAAGCCAATGGAAGGATATGGGCCTCACTGAAGTGGCAACAGGGATCAGCAGGATCTCCTAAGAAATGTCAAGGCTGTAGCCAAGCAGTGAGCTGGTGTGTTTATTCTCCACCTTCTGCCTTCCTTCAATTGAGGACTGTACAGGGATTGCGCCTTTTATACTCTGGGGTACACTTGTACATAGGCTTTCACAGAGTGCCCTTGGCTTGGTTGAACTTGTTCTCTTTCATAGAATTTCCAAGACAGCTAACAAATGTATAGCCTTATAAACACCACTGGCCTTGTAGCTTATACCCAAACTAAAGCTACTGCATGCTTCTCACCACCTGAACTTTGTCCAGGAATTATGATGCTACAGCTCACTTGGCACCATCTCCACCCCATCCACTACCAGCAGAGAGTGTTTTGTTATGTCTAACCATGAGTATGATCCAGCTCCTAAATTCCACCACGTCAGTCTGCTTTCTAGCACAACTTCTGGTGTCAATTTTCTGTCGATTTTGGTTTCACTCAAAGCAGTACCTGTATCAAAGATTCTGGTGCAACTGGTGTGTTTGAAAAGTTTTCCAGGAATCATAAATGGTAACATACAGAAGGATGAGATAAGGATGGGAGGGGAGTGAATTTTTCGACTGCATTTTGAAGTTAGTAATGGAAGACTGATTCCCATGGGGCTCTGGAGAAATATCCAAGATGGCTTCAGAATTTTCCACCTTAGGAACAATAAGATGGGTCACTTGGCCACAAGCTCATAGTGTCCATTTTTATTAAGGGTTTTCTTAGGGGTGTTAACTCCCGTGCTTTCAAGCTTGAACAAAAACACAAGAAAACCCAGAATAAGTAGTAACCAAGTGACACTCACCTAAGGTGGGGCACTGTCTCTGTGAGGTTGGCTAGCATGCTTAAGGAACTCTTCACTAGAACCTCAGGTGTCATGAGAAGTGTACTGAAAGGATGTGACCCTGGATACCTGGGTATCTTCTGTCTCTCAATCTAGCTCACAGGAAGTCTATGTGTTACTTAGCAGCCTAGGTGCTATGAACCAACCTCTTCTATTTCACAGAATGTTCCCTCGTCATTACCCAGGAAGACAATCCTTGCTCTCAGAACTAGTCTTATGATTTTCTGGCCACAATGGTTCAATCTGAACTATCGACAAAGCTTATCTTGGACCTGGTTTATATTAATAGAAGCAAATACCTGTTTCTGTTGAAAAACAGGAGGTGACATGGTCGGGTGTTTCAAACTAAATTTTCTGCCATGCCTTCCCTGCTAACAATAATTATTCTGTCTCGCTTTTCAATGCTGGGTTTCAACAGGAAATATATCCAGGCTGAGTTTGTTCTCTGCACACCAACATAGCGCCATCTACTAGCTCTCTGGGGCCTCTCCAGGCCAGCTAGATTCCCCATTATTAGTTGTGCCTTATTTTTTTAACCTGCTGAAGAACCTAGCCCTGCTCCAAGCCACTCTCCTAATGGTGAGAATTGCCAAAAATTGATTTTCCTCTTTTGAAACCATGTTCGACTCCTTCCAAACCTTGGTGTGTCAAAAGGGGCATTCAGATGACTTGCTCTGCCATTCTCTTCCACTTTTTCCTGCATATACCACTTTCATTCCATAGGATTATAGATTTCACTTCAAAATCATTTTCCTCTATATCTAGATGTTGTCCTCAGGTCATGGTGCAGGGGTTTTTATGAATGCCACCCTGCCTTTGGCATTTAGTATTTTTTTTTTTCTTGAACTTCCATTATTGCTGATGTGGGAAATGTTTAATTTAAAAAGAGAAAAATAAAAATGACTCCAGTCACTATGGCTTCAGAGCTTAATTGCATTCAGTTTTGCAGCATTTCTCACCCTGCCTTTTCCATTTCCTGAGTACACACGGAGCAGGGGCCTCTATGCAGATTCTGTCCTCTGGATTTACCAGATCTGTTGTAAAATGCTCCTGGCCTGGGAGCTGGTGGCCAACTTTCCAAATACAGTTGAGCAAGGCTCTGGCCTCCCACCTATTTCAGCTTTCCCAGGCAATGCCAGGCTTCTTGACTGGGCAGTCTTCCCTGTGTCCTACTGTTAGGAAGTCACATTCACTTTACTCTGGTGGACCCTACTTGCCCTCCCTGGTGAGCAGTTGCAGCTAGCTTTCACATGCCCAAGAAAGCACTGATGATGTCTGGATTTCCTCACTCTCCCCGCCCCCTCCCGTCTATCCTCTTCTGTCCCTTGTACCTTCCCACAAAGGTGCACAAGAGGCACTGCTCTTGCTGGCTGAAAAGCTGAACTGAAAGGAACAGGCTTGAAGAGCAAGGCTGTGCTTTGGCTTCCCCCAGGAATATCCTGATGAGTCTTCCACATACCTTGCCCTACCCCTGCCTCTCTTCTCAGCCTAGGTTCAACCCACCGTGGATAAATGGGCGATGGAGATAGTGGGATTCACCCCTTGTTCTTTTTCCCCTGACTTGCTCTTCAGCAGAAAGACTGTGATTTTACTTCCTGCACACTAGAATTTTCCCTGGGTCATTCCTTCTCTCTCCTTAGACTAGGGTTACAGTAAAGCTGTGTCTAGAATTCCAGGATCTCTTCTAGCTATATGAAAATGAGATCCAAGGATGAGAATATTCCCAAATTCTCTCTCAAAAAAAAAAAAATCAAACTTTCAATATTATCTCACTGGAGTCTCAGAAAAACATCTAATGTGACATTTTAAAAGCAAAGCTGTGTCTCTTTTGACTAAAGCCAGAAGTTCGTAATTCTGGATGCACATTATAGTAACTAGGGCAGTTTTTAAGAATAGTGCTGTCCAGGTTTTGTGTCCAGATCCCAGTCCTAAAAGATTCTAGAATCAGGCTCAGGGAAAGATATTTTTTTTAAAATTCCCAGCAATTCAATTGTTTAGCCAGGATTGAGAGTCACTGACCTACGGCTGTCACATGTCTTTCCCTCAGGGAAATACCATTGAGTCCACGTGTCATTGTCCATGATTTATGAGGAATGCATAAAAAGAATTTTAATATTTCAAGCTTAATGTGCTGTTATTAACCTAAAACATTCTACAACACAGACCCACAAATTCATGTTATCATCTTACCAATCCTTTCGAGCATGTGTTACTATTCTGTATTTAGTTGAAAGGTGATGTGGAGCTCAAAGAGGTTAAGTAATCACTGGAGACAAACACAAATCTTTATTCCTGATATTAATAGCCACCATTTACAACATTCTAAACATGATTTTTAAAATGAACCTCCTATTATTAAGATTAGATATAGAAACAGATCATTTGAAAACTGAAGACTTTCTGTAATCCTAAGTCATAAAGATAATTACTGTCAATGATTGGCTGTGAACACCTCTAAGCTTTTTGTGTCATATGCAAAGACATCAATAAAACACTATTTCCCTTAATAAGATCACACTGTATGCAATTTTGAAACTTAATTTTTCTCTTAAACATATATTCTACAGCCGGGCACAGTGGTGCATGCCTGTAATTCCAGTGACTCGGGAAACTGAGGCAGGAGGATTACAAATTCAAAGCCCTGTGAAACAATTTAGTGAGGCCCTAAACAACTCAGTGAGACTCTGTCTCTAAATAAAATATTAAAAAAGGGTTGGAGATGTGGCTCAGTGGTTAAGTGCCCCTAGATTCAATCCCCAGTCCCTCCTACCAAAATGTTTACCAAATTGTCCTCCAAGTAAGTGAAAACTTACAATTACTTCAACAATATATGAAAATGATTGGTTTCCACACCTCAGTGACACTAGGTGGGTATTAGCAATCTTTTTTGAATGTGCTCATTTGCTAAATGGAAGTGGACACCCATTATTAACTAAATTTGCATCTGTTCACTTATTTAAAATTGGACATCTTTTTACATATGAATTTTGATCCTTTGTATTTCCTTTTCTGTGAACTACCTATCTGTGTGTTTCACTCATTTTTCTATGAGATCAATTGGCCTTTCTTTATTGATTTGTGAGAGATTTCTGAATGCCAGAGAAATATGGTGCTATTTGTGGTTTTGAGTCTTGTCTGGTTTGCCTTTGAAGATTAGCTAAAGTGTCTCACCCTATATTACTTTCCAATAACTGTGTAATGTATGGCTGCAGACTTGCTGACTGTGAACAACAAAAATTTATTATCTTAGAGTTCTGGAGGTTGGAAGCCAAACATGGGCTCCATGGGGCTAAAATGAAGGTGTCTGCAGGGCTGGATTCCTTCTTCAGGCTCAAGGGGAGGACTCTTTTCTAACGTTTTCCCAGTATCCACAGACCATTGGCAGTCCTTCACTTCGGGCCTTTCCCTTCAAGCCATCATCCGTGTGGCATATTTCCTTCTCTCTGACCTCTACTCCTCTATCCTTTGTTTTTGCCATCTGACTTAATTCCATTGTCTCCTTTTTATTAGGATCCTCATGATTATATTGAGCCTACCAGGATAGCTCAGGATAAATTTCCCATTTCAAAATTCTTAACTACATATGTAAAGTCCTTTTTGCCATGTATGGAAACTTGTCTACAAGGTCCAGAGATTAGGATGTGGACATCTTTGAAGGACTGATATTCAGCCTCCTCTTCCCATGTTTTTCTAATGTCTTGAGTAAGAATTAATTTCTCTTTCTCTCTGGATCCCACAATTCTCAGCATGAGATGATTCCCATATTTCTAATGTGAGAATTTTTAGAGCTTCTGTGAAATTTGGGTTAATCTTTTTACTCTTATTCTTACTATCCTGGTGACTTAGCTGTTTATCTCATCTATGCAGTCAGATAGGCCTGAATCTAGACTGGTAACTCACTTGGTTTCCTCATGTGTGGAGGGGGAGAAGCTATCTTGCTGGATAAGAGAACAGATGGCAGAATCAGATTCCTGGTCCAAAATCTCTGCTCCACCACCTACGAGTGAAAATCTGCCCTAATTTTTCAGTTTCCTCAACTGCAATACACAAATAATTTCAGTATTTACTACATGCCTTTACTATATTAATTGAATATGTGGAAATGGCTTGAAATAATGACTGGCATAAATATTTACTAAAAACTATAATTTATTATTTCTCATTGTGAAGTTATTGTAAGAATTAGAAATGGTAGATAACACCACAACAGAAAACAACACAATGCACAGGGTAAATTACCAGTACACTCTTGCTTTCCATTTATCGTCATCTTCTGTGTTAAAAACAATAGCTTAAAGAAGTCAAATAAAGAGAATGCTGTATTTCAAAGGTAGAAAATGTAGTGAAATGTATTCAACTTTGTGATAATAACCTGAATTATTTCAGGCTCTCATTCTCAAGCTCAATATGTCACAGGGTTAAAAACATATGAAAGGTCAATACTGTTGCAATGGAATGATTTTATTAGTTCCACTGATGAAATGATAATTGGGTCAACCACAGGCTTTTAAATATTACAAAGTGTTTTCAAATATATTGTCTCATGGGGCCTCAGTGTTAACTCAAGGCAGTATGTAGCAATCTCATGGCTATTTGATTATTTCAGCTCCCCAGATTATTATCATCTTTATCACATAATAGCATTTTACTCCCTTGGTTCATGGGCTCTCCTATTTGTTTCCCAGGCAAATTGAGCTAGTCCACTCAAATGATTATAGTAAATAGAATAGAAACTTGTGGAATCATCTTCCTCTATGGTGTGAAGCAACAGCAGAGTGGTACAGCAAATCAGCTGTTCCAAGTTCCTCAAAATGAGTTTTACTTTTGCAAAAGAGCCTCTGACTTCCTGCATTCTGTGAGCTGCACTGTGAGCAACATGACTGGCAGCCACGTTTGTTGTAATTTTTTAAATATGTGGAAAAAAAGCAAGATATCGACCATGTATTACCTTAACCAAGATGCCAAATTATCTAACTTGTTTCTCCAGGCCAGCAGCCCAACGACAGGGGCAGCTCCCAGGAGCCAGTCAAGGTTGTCTGTCTGTCCATCCACTCAGGACATTTGCAGGTAAGTGCTGAGCAAATAATCTTATTCAATATTGCTTAGACAGGTGTTTTGTGTTTTTGTTTTATAGTATGAGAATGTGTAGCTCTTGCTTCTGCTTTATTTTCCTCTAGTTCGCCTCTCCCCTCTAGTTCATTTTCTCCTTTTGATCTTTATTTACCAGCTTCTGGCCATGCTATCATTTTCATCATTCTTTTTCTTTCCCTCTGTGTTTTCCATCACTTTCCTCTCCATTCCCATCTCCCATCCTTGGCCTGCTGCTTTGTCCAGATCTTCCATCTTACATGACATGTCAGAAGATGCATTTGAGCACTGCACCCCTGTCATGGTGCTGGGTCCTGCTAGGAAGGAGTGTGGTAAGAAACCAGTAAAACAGAAGCCTAGGAGGAGGAGAAGGGCCTCAGAGAGATACAAGCATCCAGAAGAACAAATAAAAGGGGGGAAAAATGACTTCCACCTCCAGATCTCAAGCCCCAGATGGAGAGAACTTTACACAGATTCTTCAGACTCATCTTCCACAGATGAGAATCACTGGATTCAGACAAAAAAGAGAGCCCAGGTTAAGTTCAGACTGTCACGAAGAAGGAGAAATAATAATAAGCCCTGTGGAAACTCGGCTGCGTCTTCCACTCCTAATGGAATTGAGCTTGTCGATCTGGGATCCAAAGGTGAGAAGCAGCAGGAGCCAAAGGAAGGTGAGAGTTGCTCTTTAAACCTCTGCAGAGGAAAAGTCCTAAGGTGCCAAGAAGGATTCTTTGAGACGAAGAGACCCTCAAGGAACCATGAGAGAAACAAAGTTAGCTACCACCACAGGGATTCTCAGCTCTTGCACAGTCTTAGGCAAAATGAAACAATCAAGAAAGGATTTTCAGAAATGGATTCCAGCACTGAAATACTGGCAGTTGCAGGAGGCAGCCAGTCCATGGACAATACAGGGCTCCAGGTGAATAACGCTATTCAGAATCCTCCAGCCACCTACGATGATCACTTAGCAGTGTGCAGGTCAGTTGCTATAGAGATAGACTTGATGTCTTCCTAGTAGATTTCTTCCTGCTGTGAGTTGGGTATGTGTTTGTGTGTGATCAACCCTCAAAATGTGGCATTTATTCATGCTGTTATTTGTCTGGTAGGCTATAAGATGATAACATGAGAAAAGCTGGGTATGTGAAGAAGAATGCAAAAGTATCTGGGCTTTCGAAAGCTGTTACAGAATTAGGTTTCTTCTTCCATTTCTTATAGTTGAATAATCACCTATCCTGGAAAAGGGATTACCAAAGCACTTGAGGCTTGTGCCCATTCCACTTAAGACAAAAATAATGGAGAACAAATGAGTGAGAAGTGTGTGGAACCTTAGATCATTTCATGTGAATCTGGTGAACTGTTAGCATCCTGACAGAAAGCTATTCATGGCTTAGGTTCTTTAATGTCAGATTTTTTTGCATCAGAAAAATCTCCTGTGCAGTGGGCTCTAATTTGTTCTCCAGTTGCCTGACTCAGCAGGGTCACTCAAGACTGAAAGGACAGAGAAACGGTTCATGGACATTTCAGTGGGGTTACTGGAGCCTTTAGGGAATGAGAGCACATTAACTTTGCTGATAATCACACACTAAAATATGTCAACTTTTGGACATTTCATAGCTATGATACTGCTTTCTTGTACTTTTTACCCCAGTGCACCCATTTTCAAAATAACACAACATCAAAAAGAAGTATAGGGATATCCATGATAGTAGGCATAAATGAGGTACTTAAAAAAATTTTAAATTATATCCAGTCATTTAAACTGGATTCTATTTGGGAGCAAGTGCAGATTTTGTTGTATAAAGCATGTCGGTTTGACTTTATTCTCATAAAACTGAAGTTACTTTATAAAACGTGTGTGTGTGTATGTGTGTGTGTGTGTGTGTGTTTGTGTGTGTTGCATGTGAATCACATGAATGAGAGAAAGCTATCCAGGCCCATTTGGGGCAGGGGAGCAAGAAAAATTAATTTCTAGATGTGAATAACATTAGGGTTTCTCTGAAAGTTCTATAAGATAGTTATTCATAAAATGTTCATTCATTAATTCAAGCGTTTATTATGCATCCAGCTTTACTCTAGGCCCTGAAAATACCGTGCATATTTGGATAGTTTCTGACATGATAGAGCTTATAGTCTCATGAAGAACCCAGACATGAAACAAATTATTTCATTATTTCATAGTTATTATATTTAGAGTCATGATAAGGAATCTGGAAGCACAGAAGCTCAATTTATTCTGGGAGATCAGAGAGGAATTCTTCTAAGGAAGTGACAAGCTGACCAAAGCTCCACATACAACAGACTTGATCAAGGAAAGAAGCAGGAAGGCTGTCCAGGCAGAGGATGTCAGGAGGAGAGAAGGAGCCTGAGAGCAGGGAACTGAAAACCTGCTTTTGTGGTCTGGGTGTGGCAAGGGAGGGGGAGCAGACAGGGAAATAAGGATGGAGAAGTGGGATGGGCTGGGCTACACAGGGCCATGTTGAGGGGTGTAAAAGGCATTTAAAAAGTAAAGTGACACCATTTGACTTATGTATTAATGCAAGTTTCCTACAATCTTTTAAATATGATTTATGCATGCCTTTCCTGAACATTTAAGGGATAGGCTAAACATCATTTGTGGTCTAAACTAAGAGCTCCCCACTTGCAACCATCTGTTGTCATTTCCCAAATCTACTTCCAGCATTATTTAGTAAGACAGCCAAAGAAGCTAGCTTTAAACTTAAGGATAATTGGAGAAAAAAAGTAATGCTAACAATTAAAGTCATGGTGACTGGTTCCCCTAACATGAATACTACTCTGGAGGAACGTTTCCACAGACAGGATACTTAACTAAATGAAACTGAAATCAGTGGGCTATTGCTATTATTTCCTACTGTGGATTAGCACCAAAATACACCATCTACGCAAATGCTGTGGGCAGCATATTATACCGAATGCTGAGGATAAAAACTGGCAAAAGACTTGATTTTTTTTTTTTCCTTTATGGAGCCTATTTTCTAAGTGGGAGAAATTGAGTGCACACCTGAAAAGACAAAAGTTTAAGGTAGCGCAGAGTGAATGTAAGAAAGAGAACTATTATAGGAATCTGAAGAAAGAAAACTCTCCAGAACTGGAATGATTTAGAAATCCCTTAGAAAGGGATGGGATTAGGGCTGAGAAAAGTAGAATTTTGACTGGCAACATTTCCTGGATGGTGCTCCAGGTACTACAGTCAGGGAATACATTATTAGCTCAGATAGGGATGGGGGACTGACTGTGCATTTAAGATTTTTTTTTTTTTATGAATTTGTGTCGTTGGGTTAGAAGATTCACATAGATTGATAACAACAAACTTTTTTTTAAAAAAGACATTTTGAAGAAAATATTGACTCATTCTGAATTGTTGCTTCTGTAACTCTGCTTCCAAATGACCTCAATAAACTTTTAAGTTCCAAGTTTTTGCTTTAAAAGCTGAGGGCTGGTCAGGGGCCCTCTCTTAGTCCATCTTCAATCAGACTCCATCTTCAACACGGTTTTGCATAGTATGCCTCTAAGGAATAAAAAGGTGCTACTACTAAAAATAATACAGAAAAGCCTTTGCTAAATAAAACAGGCTGATGGAGTGTCACATAGAGAGGGCCACCATCCTTGTCCTTGAGTGTGCTGATAGAGGAGCCTCGATTTAGGAGGAGTTGGGGAAGAAGTATCCCACTGTGAGTTGAGCAGGATGCCTGTTCATGGATAAGGAAAGAGAAGAACAAACGGCATACTGGCATTCCACCAAGTGAACAGGAATGATCTTAGTGACTAGATTTGGTGAGAGCATAAGACAAAGCAGTCAAAGGTGACTCCAAACGTTGGGAGTTGGGAGACAGGAAATGCTGATGTTATTGGCACAGGCAGGAGAGGTCAGGGGTCAGTTGACTTGAGAAAGACATTATGAGTTCAATTCTAGGCAGGCTGTCTGAGGATGTAGTGACATTCTGGTGTCAGCTGTCCAGCAGACAATAGGAGACATAATACTGAAGTGCAGGAGAGCAGGCAGAGCCGGGTATGAATAATTTTTCAATCATCAGTGAATAATACACAGCATCACAACAAACCACTGCTTATGTGTAACTGCATATGCTAACGTGATGTATTAACACAGGGAAATAGTTATTAAACACAGAAAGCTTCTCAAGGCCAGGAGAGATATAAAGGCCATGGTAATTATTCTCAAGGAGGTGACAGCAATGTCCGGAAAAGTGAGTTATCTCTACAAAAGATCACATATGAGTGAAGGCTCCAAGCAGATAGAGCCTACGCACCAGGGTGCCCAGAGAGGTAGATGACAGTGACAGAGCAGCAATCGCCTGTGAACTGGCACTCCTGAGCTCCAGACATGCATGAGCAGGACGGGATCAGCCACAACCACAAAGCAGAAGCGGCTCGGAAGCCCTTCCTCCTTTTCTGTTCCTGGCATTTAGTCCTCACATGGACACTATATCCTCTTTCACACCCTCATCGGGCCTTATTGAGACATAGCGTTTCTATCAGCCAACTGTAACATGGAAGGAATGTAAATCACCATGCTGTCGTACCCACAGTTGTGCACAGTGGGAAAATTTCGCCCTTTTTACAGAAGAAAATACATATATTACAAAAGAAAACATGAATAAGAACATCTTAGCCCCTCACTGAATTTTTTTAAGGCCTCTAAGTTGCCCTCAGTGGCACGGGCAAAATCTTTCATGATTTTCAAGTCCCCCCATGATCTCTCTATCGGGTCTGCCACTTCAGCCCCAACACACGTCATTAACGGTGACCTATCAGTGCTGGTCTCTTCCTTTCATGACCGAGGTTGGCATTGCACTGTCTCTGACTCTCACCAGACTAATTCTTCATCATTCTTTCTCAGTTTAAATGTCATTTCTTTGGGGACACATGCCTGACCTCCTAACAGTCAATCCCCTTGGCTGTCACTACCATCATTTTTAATTGCTAAATATCAGTGTTTTGTGATTAACTGTGTCAGATTCACCCACTGCCATATCCAAAGTATCTAGAACAATATCTAGCAGATAGCACATGTTCAACATATTGTTTTTTAATAAATATACATAAGGAAAATATGGTTTTTCTATAGGATTCATGCTTACTATGTGAAATCACAGCATTGTGTTCGATTACCCCACCCCCTTTGGAACCAATCTTTAAGGATACTCTACTCCAGTGGTTCTGAAACCTGAGTGGAAGACTAGTAAAAATACAGATCACTGGTCACCCTTGGACTTTCCCTTACTCTGTGGTTGGGCCCATGAATTTGCATTTCTAAAATGTTCCCAGGTGATACTAATGCTTTAGATGCAAGGACCATACCTTGAGAACCACTGTCTGGGCTACAAATTCTCTCCTTGTTTTGGGTGGGAAGGAAAAGGAACTAAAGAGGAACTTTGGAAAGCTACATTATGGATGTCCATAGATTTGTAGCATGTTCCCTGGACTACTGGCACAAAGCACGAGTAGGTCACTCTGCTGTACTTCACAGTGTCATTCCAGCATAGTGGGCATCATGTCACTGAAGCCAGAGGCTGATGGTCGCATGTTTACCAGGAACTCAGTTGTCATGGTTTGACTGTTGCCTCCATTTAAACCCACTTCCTCATCCCAACTACCCCCATTTCTATCAGTGAGTCCACACATTTTCTGAATTTTCAGTTTTGACTCTCATTCCTTCTACCTTGGATGTGGAACTCCAACAAAGTCCTGTCAAATGTTCCAGAGGTTGCCTCCGATCTGTGCCTCCTTTCTCATCCCTATTGTTCCATTCTGGCCATCCCTACACTTTCCATCTCTCCCCACATCCACCCATTAGCCCTGCTACCTGTTTTGGTCTGGACTTTCCTACCAGGTTAAAATTGACTGAAACCAATTCAAATGAGCTTAAGCAAGAAAGGTATGTGTTAACCACAGGAATACTAAAGCCAGGTGTGCAGATGACTTCAGGGACTACAGAAAGTTTAAAAAAAAAAAAAACAACCAATGTGGTTCTCTCTCCTGTGTGTTGTTATTTTCTTCTATTACAGACAAGCTTTCTCTATATAGAAGAGGAAAGAGAGAGTGCGGACAGAGGAAGTGTCGGGATTATATCTTATCAGTGTGGCCTAACAGAAAAGAGAAATGATCTCTTCAAGTATTTTAACATAAAATGTGAGGGAGGGAATATAATCAGCCAACCCTAGGTCTTACTCACTCACCAGGGGCATGGACCATTTTGCTTGGGTCAAGTCCTTGGGCAAGAAAACTAGATTTAATATGCGACTATCTGTAATCCTTCCAGCATTTTATGAGTTGAGGAAATGACATTTCAACAGTAAAAAGAGCAACATCAGTACCTGGAGTGAAAAAGAATTGTGAGCAGGACAAAGAAAAACCAAAACAAAACCAGTAGCACTCAACGATATCACCCTCAAATGCAAATCCTCCTCCTCCTCCTAAATGTCTTTCTTTTTTTTTTCTTCCAAATGCTCATTCTTAGGTTTGCTTCCACAGTCACCTCATTTTTATCCTCCTCCATGAAGCTTTTCTAAGCTATCATAGTCCGCAATGATCTTTTCTTTCTTGGAACTTCTGTAGCCCTTATAGTGAATGTCACATAGTTAATATTCAATTTTTCTCAAGTTTCACATGCATTCATTCTCTTATCCTTGTAGAATAACCACTCTTTGAACATAGGGGTCATAAAAGATACTTATTTATGTCCTCTGCCATACTCAGGACAATTCTTGCCTTACTCAAACACAACTTCTGAAATGGCTTTCAAGTTAGTGAGGTCTCAGAGAGGAGACTGCACGGACAACAATGAGAACTGGGTAATATACTGTAAAACTAATAAGGAATTCTGAATCCCATCTGAATTCCTCTTCTTTAAAAGAGGAAAATGACAAAGGTAAGTGATAGTTTCTGGTAATGTTCCAGCTCTAACTTGGGTTAGAGAGTGAATTTGAAGATGGACTTTTTAATATTATACAAGAGCTTTTATATATTATATGCATATTCTCATTTTTATTAAGAAAGATTCTTGAGAAAAACCAAAATAAAACTTGATAAAAAAAAGTCTATTTTTTTGAACTCTTACAAGTTGCAATAACTTTAAATGGGTGTGGGAAAACGGAGAGAAAGATTTTCTAAAGCTCAATATGTTCATAGCAGAAGACTTCTCAGGAGCAACAAGATCATGCTTTTAAAAATACAATTAGCATTTGTAAAAATTAATTTAGATAACTTTGGGGTAACAGGCCTAAGCCTTAAGAGAATCGTGCTTAAAATGGACATTCTTACCACTGTCCTCAAATCCATGAATTGATTTATTCATTCATTCATTTATTGAACAATGATTCATTGAGAACTTGCTTTGTGTGAAGGGATTTCCTAGAAGCTGACAATGCAGTGGAAAAGCTAGAATGGTCCCATCTTTTATCCAGTCATATTTTAGTTGGTAAAACAATTAAGCAGATGAATGTTTTTTAAAAAAATCCATGAACAAAGCTAAAGGAACACATTTAGTGGAACAAAGCAAGTTTCTCTGAGGAAGTAATAACTAGGGAAAAATCCAAAGGAGAAGTAGGAGTAAGTCAACAAAGAAAAGGGGAGAAGGGATAGCCTGCTTCAGCTAAAAGATGTGATACCTACAAACACAGAGGTGAAGGAGACTCCCTACAGGAAGGATTAGCAGATGGGGAGGAGCTGCAGCCAATCACAGAGCGCCTAACAACCATAATTAGGAGTTTGGACTTTCTTGTAAAGACCAGGAGAAAGTTTCTGCAGACTTTTAAGCCAAAGAATGACAATCTCAGTTTTGCATTTTGCAAGGCCACTCAGGTTGCTGCTGGAAAACAAATTGGCTGGGGCAAGTCTGAAGTCAGAAGAGAGAAAACCAGAGCCAGTCAGAAATCTATGGCTGTGTCTCAGGGAAAAGGGGCAGTGGCTGTGAGAATAGAAAGGGATTCATGGACTTTTAGAAAAATATTTTGAAAGTAAATGAAGCAGGACTTGATGGTAAATCATATACAAATCTGCTCTCAGGTTTCTGATTTTTAGAAAACTAGGCAGGTTATAGTACCATTTACTATTGAGAGAAAACTCTGCTTGAGAAGCTGATATAAAAGGGAAGGATAAGTTCAACTTGGGGCACTAGAGGTTGAAGTACAAAACAAATATCCAGAAAGAAATATTTGGTAGTTGGCAGTTGCATATAAGGAACTAGAGATCCAAAGAGACAGCTCAACATTAAACGAAGACCGAGGAGTCTTGAGTCCCAGGCAGTGGGGGTGAAGATTCCCCATGCAAATCCCATGACTGAGAAGATGAGAGCAGAACCCTGCAGAGTGGCAGCACTTAATGGCCCAAGGAGAGGAAAGGAGCCAAGAGAGAGCAGGAGCAAAATGATGGAGAAGGCATATGCAAACCTAGGAGGTGAATAAGGAAAGAGAGAGGTTAGAAGTAGAGAGGTGAACTTGGGAATTTTTCTGTTTTGTTTTGTTTTTGCTTTTGCTTTTAATTTAGAAGAAACTTGAGCTCAAAAAGAGAGAAGTCAAAGATACAGGAAACTGAAAGGATCCATTATTTAAGTTCACACAAAGAAGGTAGGGAGAGTGAGACCAAAGGGGATGCCTTGGCCATGGCAAGGAAAATAGGTATGTCTTTCCTTGCATTAGAAGTAAAAGAAGAAAGAGTGGTTATAGACCATGTAGATCAACAGACTTAAGAAGTTTCTTTTTGATGTCCTTGTAAGGTCAACTGCTTAGCGGAAGGACATTGGTTACCGGGTCAGACATCCAGTGACATTTGAATTTCAAATAAAAAAACCAAGAACTTTTCACTAGGAAATAATGATACTAAAAAAGGATTCATTGTTTCTCTGAACTTTCCATTTAACTGGTATCCTGCATATTTTTGTTAAGCTCAGCAATGGTAAACATAATAAAATACAGAAGCATGGTTAAAAGTCCTTCAAGGTTCGTAACTATGGGTTGGGGCCATAGATTTCAGGAAATATACCTCTGCAATACATCCTTCAAATGCCGCCACAGCCCCAGAAGAGTGACAGACATCAGTCAGGGAGCAGCAACATGAGACAGCTGTTTCCTATTTAGCAGTGTTATCTATGCATACTCAGATAAACTTGAAATTTAAAAGCTAAGAAAATATGCATTATAAATAAAACTTAAAATAAATATCATTTCAATGAGTAGTTTTGTTCTCAATATTTATTCAGAGAGAAAAAAAATCACACCCCTCTTTACCTTTACCTTTCAGGCAGTTATTAGTCACTGGGAAAAAAATCAGTTCACAGACTCCCATCATCTGGGTCACCTTCCCATCTGCTCACTGAAGACCCCTGAAATATCAGCACATGTTGTCATCTATCACTTCCTTGGACATCTGGGGCAGGCTTTCTTCTTTCTGAGTTCCTTGTTGTGAGAAAAATTTCTTTTTCAGCCTCTTTATATTTTCCAGCTGTTGGTCCTAGATTTATATTCACTCAATATTAGATTTTGTTCAATTTCTGTTCCTTATTCTGTTATTTCTCCCTAATATATTTTTTTCTATACAGAAATGAGACTGACATGCTATTGTCAAAGTTCATTCTCAGGGTCAAAGATAAGCTGTTCAGTCTTCAATATTCAGATGAGAAGTTTTGCCCTCAGTGACCTCATGGGAAGTGTTTATTCTCAGAGCCAGGAGACTTTTCAGAAAGTTTACAAGTTTATGCTCTTCCTCACACTCTTGCCTTTATTTTGCTTAGTCTTGAGGAATGACGAGCACTCTTTCTTCTGCTTATTTTAGTAACAGCTGAGTATGTAGAAAAATTCAGGTTCAAGCTTTGTTGACAACCTGCCAAAGGCAAGTCACCTGGGAGATTACTCACCATAAGAGTCAGAAGATCTAATATGCAACTCTTAGAGTGGTTAAACGCCGCGGGAAAGGGAATGCCCCCTTTCTAACTTATGTGACCATAAAATGAGAAAAATTAGATGTTCATCGCCAATGAATGCATTCCCAGCACAATACAATATTTCAGAATTTCTCTCTTGAAATGAATAACTTTATTCATTGCAATCTTCAGTAAAATTTCAGATACACAACATTTATAACACCACATTTTAATGTTATAAATGTTTAGTATTCTTTCACATGGTCTATTAGCATTTATCTGCGTAGTTTTTATTTTGCATGAGCAAGAACAATGAAGATACACACAAACATGAGACCCATGAATAAATTGAAAGGATTGTAGAGATGGCATTTTGTATCTTTTGTTTATATATTTTAAAGGCATGCCTTGTTCTCAGTGAAATATTTTTCCCCTAATTATTCCAATTTGAGAGATAATCTTTCCAGGAATGAAATAACACTGTCATCAATAATACTGATTATCTTGACTGGTAAATTATTTTATATGACCAAAACCAAGTGGATTGATTAATTACTTTCTAATTTGGCAAAACAGATCACTCTGATTTTTGCAAATACCATGTACTCCACAAGCCAGTTATTTACATTGTGCTTTTAGAAAGGAACAAAGGAAAAAAATAGACATTTACTTGCTTACAAAACCATTTTGAAATATATTTGAATAGCAATCTGGAACTTTCCAATCTCAGAAAATTTCATTAAAAAATTATGATGTTCTTTTAGACACATGGTAAATTTTACATTATGAGACTATTTATTCTGGGCATCATTTATCTTTGGTAATTTCTAAACTTGGTAAATACCCAGTCATACCAAATGCAAACTACTTAATAAGGGAAAAATTAATTAAATAGAGTTTATCTACTTTTTAGAATATTATGTATTGAGGATTATAGTTATTTTCAATGGTATGCTTCCTTTAATGAATTTATTTCTGTTTGGCAATAGGAATTTTTCCTCTCTCTTTAAAAAAACACAAAACAAACAAAAATTTAAAACACCTTCTTCTTCTCTTGTTTATCTCATTTTCATTTTTAAAATTGTTATGTGCATTAAATTCAGATTCCCTATATATTCATGCAAACAGAAAATGAATACTGTGTCTATAAACTGATGAGTGTTGGGTATAGTGCTTACTGCTACCAGATCATGGCTCATATCTGAGAATTTATTTATAGCATGAACATTTCTCGATTTCTAATTACCATATTTAGGTTTTTATCTTCCTGGTAACCGTTGCAGAAAGTTTAAACATTCATTTTAAATCTTCTGCAATCATCCTGAGACACAGGTAAATTTAAATACTGGTATCTAATTTGGTTCAGAAATCAAAATACCTCTGCAACAGTGTTGGCGAGTTGTCCTTTGTTCATATATCAAACACAGCACAGCATTCTCCTTCCCAGACCTGTCAGATGCAAGGAGGACTCTAGGAGTCCATTAGGTCCCCTTCATTCGCTTTGGGTAGGAACAGAACTGAAGATGCCCTCATGCAGAGGTTCCTGGGTTTGGAGATAGATTTTGCTTAAGACATTGTACAGAGAACTTCCTTATTCTTGGAGATGGATTTTTTTCAGTGCTTTGGATTGAATCCAGGTCCTCACGCATGCTAAACATACACACTACCCTTAATATCTACCCCAGCCCCTTGGAGATGGCTCTTCTTTCCCTGTTGCCCAACAGGTGATAACCAAAGCCTCTCCATGTTCTGCCCAACTTTCACTGCCTTGTTCTTACTCAACTTTTCTGGACCTCCACAAATTCTGTTGTCTTTATTTTGGAAACTCTTTGATCTAAGCTAGATCAACAACTTCTAAGGGTGTCACCCAATTAAAATGTTTGCACACTCTGAGATAGTAAAAGTGAAGAAACTAAAAGAGGAATGAAGAAAAAAGAAAAAATAATTTAAATATAAGCCTTATACACTGTCAAAATGTTCCATGCAGCCTGTCTCCTAACATCATCCAAAAGCTGCAAGATTCCACCAGTTAGAGCTAGAAAGGTCCTGAAGAGATCATTTTACCCAGAGGTTCCCCGTCTGAGCCGTACATTAGACTCACCTTTTTTTTTTAAATTTTTTTCCAGATCCTTCTGGACTTGAGGTCTCAGCATGTGTTCATTTTTGAGAACATCCTAGATAATGTTAATGAGCAGCCAGGGCTGAGAACACTGCTTTTTAATACAATTCTAGATGGACAAATTTATTCCAGAAGCTGTATGGTGTGTGTGTGGGGTGTGTGTGTGTGTGTGTGTGTGTGTGTATGTGTGGTGTGTGTTTGTAGTGTGTGTGTGTATAGTGTGTATATGTAGTGTGTGTGTATGGTGTGTGTGTGTGTGTGGTGTGTATGTGTGTGTGAGATCATAGGGCAAGAAGTCCACTTGGCAGCACTTGTATAATCTGAACACATCAGAATGGAGTCTGAGGGTGAGCAGCTAGTGCCCACCATTTCCTCTCATCTCCTGAAGAGCCGGCTAAAACTTAGGACAGTGGTTCTCAAAGTGGACAACTTTATTGGTAGAAAGAAAATAGTTACTTTTAAAAGATTTCACCCTGGATTAAACCTCAACTTTCTCATCAAGTTGGTATAGAGAAGTACAATTCACTTTCAAATGAAACCATGGGGGGAAGAAAGGCCTTAATCAAAGGATAGTACCTGTATGTGTAGCATCACCTGGGAATTTGTGGAACATGCAGGTTATTGGGCCCCAGACTACTGAATCAGAAACTCTGGGGGGTTGACTCCAACCATCTATCTGTGAACTAGTCTCTATGTTAGTCTCATGCATATTAAAGTTTGGGAACCAATGAAATGTTGAGTACAGATAAGAAACCAGGTGTTATGGTCTGGATATGAGGTCACCCCAAAGTCTCCTGTGCTAATGCAGAAATAGTCAGAGGTAAAACGATTGAACTGTGGGAGCTGGAACCTGATCAGCTCATCCTAGTTTGGATGGATGGACTGGGTGGTACCTGGCGGCAGGTGGAGAGAGCTGCAGGAGGTGGGTCACTGGGGCATTCCCTGGAAGGGTGCATCTTCCTTGTGGTCCCTTCCCTCATTTCGTTTCTGTGCTTCCCAGCTGCCATGATGGGAGCAGCTGCCCTCTGCCTTGCCCTTCCCCCATGATGTGCTGCCTCACCTGGGCCCAGAGCAATGGAGCCTGGCATCTGCGAAATGGTACCTCTCATACCACGAGCCACTTTGCCGCCTCTAAGTTGTTCTTGTCCGGTGTTTTGGTCACAGTGATGTACACTGACTAATATACCAGGCAATTGTAATCATGTGTTCCTTCTGTGATGGGATAACTATAGAGTGTGTTAGAGTAAGGAAAAGGAAATTACCCCAAGCCTGTGCATGGGAGACAGCAAGACACAAAGCAAAAGAGAGGAAATGACATATGTTTGCATTTCCTAATTATGTATTCCCTTTTTTAAAAAAATTTTTGACAAAAAATATGTGTGTATATGCATGTGTATTTATATATGCATGGTATATCAGAAGGATAAGACAGGAAAGTGAGAAAAATCAGAGCACATAAATATAAGGGTACAAAAATGCACACATGGATATATCCTACAAGTTTAATTTCCATATGCACAGTGGCCAACAAAGAGAAACAGGAATCAGGAAAGCAAACAAAGCATTTAGAAGAGACACAGTTTTTCCTAGTAATGATAAAAATTTCTTTCATTGAAACTTACAATGAGAACATTTTAAATAGGGAATGACAGCTTTGACAATCTGCATCTAATAAACTTGTCATAAGTCAGCCCACTGGCCTGGACCACCAAGGACTGGCAGAGTGCAGGATTAAGGGCTATCATAGAACTGTAGAGATACATCTGGATAAATGCTTGGAAGGATGGCTTCTCTAGCTCCCAAACTCTCAAGATACTCAATATTTTGGGAAAAAGGAATGTCAAGGAAACAAATGTTCGTATCCACTGTCAGCCTGCGCTTTTTCTTGATGTTTAAATAGCTCCAGATTGATCCTTCCTTGTGCTATCAATTTTCCATGATGATATAAAAAACTTGTGCTTTTTTTTTTTTCTGTGTGTCTGTGTGTGCGTGCGCGCACACGCCAGGATTGAATTCAGGGGCACTTAATCACTGAGCCATATCCCCAGCCCTTTTGTATTTTATTTAGAGACAGGATCTCACTGAGTTGCGTAAGGCCTCACTAAGTTGCTGATTCTGGTTTTGAACTTGTGATCCTCCTGCCTCAGTTTCCGGAGCTGCTTGGATTACAGGCATGCATCACAATACCCAGCCAACTTGTGCATTCTTGCAAGGATATGTTATGAGCAACTCAGTGGACAGTCATTAGTGTTGAGGAAGTTCAACAAACACACATATACATATCTGAGCACTTGAAAATGCTAATGATACAGTTGAAGTTACCCCTTCCATCTAGCAAATATCAGAGTAAGTTGGTTTCATCTTCCGGGAAACTGCAGCAGAATCTGATAGGCTTAAAATGAAATGTCTGAATATGTACACTTGCACAATATATGAAGTATACAAGAAATGATATCAAGTAATTTCACACACTTAAAGTTCAGATAATACAAGATACTCCTGATATTGTCATATGTGTGGGGTAGGGAAGCAGCCTCCTCATAATACTCCTCTGTCCCTACAATAAGAAAACTATTTTGAAATTTTAACAAGAAACTCTTGCTCATAGAGTTAACATCTGTAAATTTATGTCTACTAAAATGTCAATAACAGTATCCTTTGGTTTCCAATTACCATGTTTTAAAGATTGTCCCTGAAGCTAGACAGGAAGAGAATAGGATAGCAATTCAACAATTACTGATGATAAATTATTGCAAATCAGGCGCAGTGATGCACATTTGTAACCCTAGCCACTTGGGAGGCTGGGGCAGAAGATTCAGAACTTTGAGGCCAGCCTCAGCATCCTTCAACTTTGTGAGATCCTGTCTCAAAATTTAAAAAAAAAAACTGCATTCTCCAAATTGCTTATATATATATATATATATATATATATATATATATATATATATATATATAAAATTTAGTCATGAATTTTTTTAACTTACTGGAGAATGAGATAAAAAGAAATGAAAAGCAATTTAACATTTTAAAATCTTTGTTTATTTAATATTATATTGATTAGTATGCTAGTTTCTTATTGTGAAAAAGCTAAAAGTAGAGAAAACTACTATTTTAGTTTGAACTTAATTATCTAGTTAGATAATCACTATCTTGATTTTCCTGTGTTTCTTTTAAGACTTTTCTATGAATTTAATTTTTAATTAAGTGTATACTATGTTTTCAGTTATTTCTTTCAAAGACAAAATAGAAATTCATATACTTAGTTTTATATATATATATTAGTTGTAGACAGACACAATTCCTTTATTTTATTTACTTTTTTTTTTAATGTGGTGCTGAGGATTGAACTCAGTGCCTCACTCATGATAGGCAAGTGCTTTATCACTGAGCCACAACCCCAGTTCATACTTAGCTTTTGAAGAACAGAGACTATCAGGAAAAAAAAAAAGTGCTTTATCTAAGTAGAAGGTAGAAGTTCTGTTTTATCTGAATAAATAAATTTTTGTGATTTTACACTCTTATTTGAAAGAAAAATAACAGGGATAATCAAGTGGTATTGGTATCATTTTCTGGCTTCCTTACACACTATAAAATGTGGCTTAAAAAGAAAAAGTAAGGAACCACATGGTTAGTTATATATTTTTAATTCTAGTGGGGAAAATATCTTTCAACTATTATTATTCATTGAATTATCTCAAATCCAACAGGAAGGCTCTCTGAGAAAGTTTTCAGCTCCTTCCTTCTGTCCCCATACAGTGTCACAGAATGCAGACTCTCGCATTGTAGTTTTCAAGTGGTAACCGCAGTGACAGTCAATGCTCAGAGGCCCTGTGCATAGATTAATCCTGAGCAGCCTTTCCAAGGAGCTTTAATTAAAACCTTAAAGTCAGCTTGACTCCATTCTCCCAAGGCTCGCCACCTCCTCCTCCCAAAGCAAGGCCTCAGCTCTGACAACTTTACTTTTACAACATCTCCAGTCTCTCTGCTTTCCCACAGTTAGGGATTTTTCCTCACATTCCCATTGATTTTGATGCTTTCAATATTCTCTTCTTTTTTTTTTTTCTTATCTATCTGAGCTAACATTACCAAATTAATCTAATTTATCCTCCTTTTTTGTAACTTGAGAATGACATTATTTAGTTTTTTATTGTGGTAAAAGCATGTCACATGAGACTTTCCTTTTTAATATATTTTCAGTTTCCTGTACAGTGTTTATGGCGAACAGTGTTGTACAGCAGGTCTCTAGAACTGAATCATCTGCATAACTGAAAATTATGCCCATTGAATAGCAAATTCCCGTCTCTCCTACAGCCCAGCCCCTGGCAGCCACTATTCCACTCTCTGTTTCTGTGTTTGACTCATTTATATACCTCATGTAAATAGAATCATTTTCTGTGACTGATTTATTTCGCTTGATATAATTTCCTCAAGTTTCACCTAATGGACATCCAATCCTGCCACAAATGATGGGATCCCCTTCTTTTATAGAGCTGAATGATATTTTTTGTATGTATATTTCCAATATTCTTTATTCATAAAGACATTTGATTCCATATCTTGATTATTGCGAATAATGTTGCCATGAACGTGGGAATTCAAATATCTATTTGGTCAGGATTTCACTTCTTTTAGAAAATTTCTCAGAAGTAGAGTTGTTGAATCAGATAGGATTTCTATTTTTAACTTTTTTAGGAACTTCTTCAGTTTTGAACAATAACTGCACCATTTTACATTCCTAACGATGTACAAGAGCCTCAATTTTTCCATATTCTCAAGAATAATGGATCAAATATTTGTGAGGTAATATCTAATTGTGGCTATGATTTGTGTTTCCTGATAATTAGTGATTTGGACACCTTCTCACACACCTTTCGATCATTTGTATGTCTTCTTTGGAGAAATATCTATTTAAGCCCATTTTCAAATGTAGTCTTAATTTCTTACTCAGATTCCTTAATGGAATTCTTCAGGATTCTAAATTACTATGGTTAAAGCTTGTGTGTGTGTGTGTGTGTGAGTGTGTGTGTGTGTGTGTGTGTGTGTTTAAGTGTTGATCTGGAGTAAAAGAAACAGCCTCTTTTATAATCTTACCTTATTTTTTTTTTTTGGTATGCCATCCCAGTATAATCCTACCTAAAAAATTCATGTTCTTTTTGAATTGGCTTCAATCTTCTACCTGATTAGCTGATCAATTCTACTTCTAAGCATTCACTGAAAATATCTCTATACATGGAGTATTCTACCAACTCCATCTCCATCTGTCAAAATTTTACCCAGGCTTCAATTCTAGTTCACATACCACATGTTCCATTTGGCCTTGACCACCGATTTGTATATGATCTTTCTTTTACTTGCATATGATGACACTTGACATGGCTCATGTCCCAGTTTAACTTGTATTCTGACTAGCTGTGGAATTGTCCAATTATGAACTATAAATAGTATATAAGTTTCTAAAGTGCAAAGATTGGAACTTATGCATCTCTGTATTTATCATAGCTCCTTGTAAAATCTTATACATAATGCATATTCAACAAAGTATTTTTTAAGTTTTTTTAGTTGTAGTTGGACACAATACCTTTATTTATTTTATTTATTCATTTTTATGTAGTACTGAGAATCGAACCCAGTGCCTTGCACGTGCCAGGTGAGCGCTCTACCGCTGAGCCACAACCTCAGCTTCAACAAAGTATTTGATGAGAGAATGAATGAATGGATGGATGGATGGATGGATGGATGGACAGATGGATAGATGGGTGAAGACTGAGTATAATTCACTCAAAGTGTCTATAACTGCTTTAAAACATCAATACTTTCCAAGTCACTTACCTCTGTCAAATAATTCATATGCAGAGGAGTATTTCTCAGTCAAAGCATTCTTGGTTATCTGTAAATAAAGTGCTTGCTTTGTCAATTATCCATGGCAATGTGAGAATTCCTTTGATGTAATGCTCAGCCAGGTAAGATTAATGAATGGAAAAAATTGGAAGGAAGTCATGGTTGAGGGTGAGCTTATAAGAATTTTAACACTTAGCAATAAGAAATAAAGAACTATCACAAAATCAGTTTGAATTAAGACTTTGTCACATCCAAAAAAGAAAAACACTGAAAAGTTATAACTGGATTTTTCTGATAGCTCTGTTGTTACGTATGTACAAAAGCTTCATTCTGTATCTGACCACATCTATTTCTTTGGTTATAGCTACACAATAAATCCAAATGAATTTGTATCATCTGTCCTTTTGCTTTCCCTTTTCACCTCAATGCATGCAGGAAATAAAAATTTATCCTAATAATGTTGGGAATACCTGCTTAGAAATATCTCTAGTTCAATATTTTCAGTCTTACAAACAAACCCCAAAAGATCTCAAAGCTGATATAAAAGGAATGTGTATGATGTGTGAAAATGTAGAGAAAATCATAACATTGGCATATTCATTCAAAATTATTATCAATTTACTTGCCTATTTGTCACCAAAATCATAAAATAGGATCTGGAAAGGCCATTGGAGAAAACCATTTTCTTTACCTAGAAATAGATTGTGCTATGAGCTCACCAACGAAGTATGGATAGAGTGGGAAAGTGGTGCTTAACTGAAGAGGGATTATCCTAAAAGGCACAACCCAGCTTTGAATCTCTCCCTGGTTTGGAAGATTTAGACAGTTGAAGCTAATTCTAAAGTCAAGAATATCTGGCAGGGTGCAGCAGTACATGCCTGTAATCCCAGCTACCTAAGACAGGAAGATTGCAAGTTCAAGGCCAGCCTCAGCAATTTAGTTAGACACTGTCTCAAAATAAAAAATAAAAAAGACTTGGGATGTGGCTCAGTGATAAGGCATCCCTGGATTCAATTCCTGGCACATACATATGTATATGCATGCATGTATATATTATATTACTAGGTACACTCAGGACTGGAGCTACACATGTCAACATGATGGAGGTTGGGGGAAATCTAATGTGCTCTGCAAGCCCATGAAGACTTCTAAGAAAGTCCTCAAGGAGCGTCTAACCCACTGTGAGAGTGAGCCACTAGGCTAGGTGAGAAAAAACAAATCTTGGTGATAATTCTCAAGTCCAATCAGGATTTAAACTCCCAGTTCAAATGTCATCAAACTGTCTCCAGAGGTAATGAGGGACCCAAGAGGAGAAATACCAATGGAATCTTTCCAAACCATTGCAGAACTCAATGCCTATGAATTAAAATGAGACGTGGCCTCCTCTGCTTCCATTAGTGGCAAGAGGATCATTATCTTCACTGTTTTTCATTAGTGTGATATTGGGTGGGAGGAAACTGTAGCTGTTGAGTTGAGACTTTGAATTGGCTCCAGGAACAGAGTTAGGAGCCAGGAACATTGCTATGTCATTGTCTTTGTTGTTGATCATTCCCTTTCGCCCTGTGCAGATGGTCTGAGGTTTTGACCAAGACAGTGGTGACAAATTAGGGCATGAAATTACACTCAGGAAGTCATGCTATGTAGCTGCTTTTCTTAGTTGAAAATAATTCCTTTGAGAAAACAAAACACTTTTTAAAAATCACTTATGTATAAACAACTGTCACTCATCTGTAGATGTTTTAAAACACTGTAGATCTAGAGTGATCAACCTCATGGTTATAAAAACTGTATCAGCTGTTGATAAAATTATTTTTATTATTATGTCATAAGTGTTTTTTTTTATTCAAGTTTTCAAGGTATTTTAAAGAGTGGTAACTTAAAACATGTGTCTTCTGATAAGGAAACAGAATTCTGGCTTATAAGGACTTTGGGGTTTTATTCCAGAAATATATGCTGGCTCCAAGTCAATAAGAGGAGCTGGAAACAGCTATTAGTAAGAATGATATTAAATACTGTCCATCTTCTCCTCTGTTTATTAAGTACGAGTTACTTCTTCTTTCTACTTCAAATCACTTTGCTTGACTTCCTCTGCTGCTCAAAGAGGGTATAAAATTGGCACACCTCAATTTGGTTCCTCAAATGAAAATTAAAGAGTGCATGGTACATGAAAGGATTATATATTTCTCACTTTCACTATAAGTGAATCTTCCCAAAACACAAACAAAACACAAGTAATTGGGAACCACTTCTGAGAACTGCTAAATCATCTCACCAGGACAGCTGTTGGGTGTATGTTCCATACTTGCCTAGCTAAATTCTTAATGCATAGCACTCCCAACCCATTTATGGTCTGGAGACTCATCATCTTTCCCTGACTTTTTGATGCTTATCAGTTAAATTTTAATATTAAAAACACTGTGGGACAAAAGCATTGTCATGTGGATGGCAATATGAATATAGGGTCTAAAGTACATGGAAAGATCAAAGATAAAGGCAGACTATCCTGACATGGGGGAATACTACTGGATTGGGATCTTTAAGAAGAAAAGCTATCTTGGAAAAGGTGAGACATAGAAAGTAAGTGTCCCACTGGGGAAATGCTGACTTTGGATTTGGAGAGCTGGCTTAAGTTTCTTGCTATTGATAAGGTTTTGAAGGGAGGTGTCTTAAAGTCACAAGGTCACAAGTCTAAGATCAATATTTGAAGTTGTGGATCTAGACTGCCTCACCATGGTAGTATAGAGAGGAAAAACCAAAGGGTCAAGTGCAAAATTCTAAGGATAAGCAGAGGAGAAATGCTCCTGAAGAATTAAAAAGGGGAAAAAAAATCAGTCCTTGGGAAACAGAAAATAATAGATGTCAACCTTGGAAAAGAGGTGAAGCAGTTCACCTTTGCTCTGGTTCATTTTAGAGTACCTCTGTCCAAACCACCCTATCTGTGCAGGAATATATTCAATGTGGGAAATTCACCATTTTGGGAGAACTCATTCCAACTTTGGCAAATGCTGGGTGTGTCCATCTCTTCCTATTTCATGGAAGTGTGTTTCCTTTAACTTCTCCTCACTGGGTCTCATTGTGAGACAGACAAGACAGTTGCTCTTTCACACAATAGACTTTGACATATTTGAAGACAGCTGTTATGTAATTTCCCTTTCCCTGCTTTTTATTCCTCTGAGAGGTTAAGTATGGAAATTAGCATATTAAAAGACAGCCCCTTTGCCTATAATTTTGAAGTGCAGCAGAATAGTCTCTGCCATGAATTTAGACACTGAGTTCTATATTATTCCTCTATCATCTCTTACTGTCCCAGAATTCTAACATGTTGGTGGTCACTCTTCCACTTGCTCTGATCATTTCATTTTGTTTGCCACAGTGATGGAAGTTTCACATAAGCCAAAAAGGTGGAAGTTTCCAGAAGGAGGGGTTAGTCGAAAAAGCAAAAGATATTCATAAAAAATTTAAAACTAGCAAAGGTACTTAGACTTGACTATAGGGAGTGTGTGGGTATCTTAATAGAAAAGTAATCCGAATATTAGGGTGCCTTTCTCTCTCATCGAAGTCCTTGGAGGTAAAACATGACAGTCCTATGAATTGAAAGGCAGACATGAAAAAATAAATTGCTTTGACAACAACATGCAACGCCTTACACTTATAATACCTAGCATCACTTTCTGTTGGTTTTATTTATATATTGGTAATAAGACCTCATTTTGGAATAGTGATTAAACTTGGCAATATTTTCTCACATACATTATTTGAGCCTCGTAATAGCCACATAAGATTTTATAGATGAGGCTACCAATTCTAAAATCTTATCCAAGGTCTCTCATAATAGAGAAGAGTGAAACTGAATTCAACATCAAATTTACCCTACCCAGACACCAAAACCCCTTTCTGCCTAGCTTTCTTACAGACAGGACTGTGACATGACTGACCTGTGGACTCAAATGTGTCTGAAGCTAACCCACCTGTGTGCTGTCAGAATTCATGACCTTGGCCTTACGAGAATGAGTTTTAACCAACTAACCAGCTGCTGAAATCATTCTGTCCCAGGGTACTGAAAGCAGTGCCATTTGCAAACCAAATTAGGAGTGGTAGTAGTAATCCCATGATCCCGTAACAAGTCATAATATAATTAGCAAGCCAAAGTCAGTTAAAATTGTATGTATGTCAAATAAATAAGTAAAATAAAATAAATATTTGATTGCCTACCATGGGCCAGGTGCTGTACACTTTCATCTCATTTCATCTTCATGACCCCCTAAAAGGTATTTTTAACCTTACTTTACAAATGAGTAAACTGAGATTTTTTTTTTTTTTTCAGTTTACTGGAGCAAAGAGCAAGAAGGTGTGCCAGGACTTGATCTAGATTTGAATCTTAAATACCAAATAATTCCATATACTATTTCCCCATTGTCATGGGAAAGCAGTGCAACCAAAAGAATAGGAACTCACCTTTTCCCAAAACATGTTAACCAAGATAAGATTTCACTTGCCCCCCACTGCCTACATGATGTGGTATTTGCTGATGTTCCAGAATCCTTACTTCTGTGTCCTGCCTATGTCTGACCTGGTGATCTCAGAACAGTTAGAATGCGTCCCAAGCTGCAGGGCGGCTCTCTGACTGCTGTTCGCTGCCAAGTCCCTGTACAATGTTAGCAGCGTTTACTATAAATCCTCCCTGTCTAATCTCACCAGGGACCTCAAGGTTGCTCCACAATTCTTACACTCACGCTTGGTTAATTTCCCATCACATTCTCCAAGTGGTTTTTTCTAATTATTTACAGCCTCTCTAAGACCTTAACCCTGTGCCTTCCTCCCATGTGTTTATCATACCTGCCTCTAAAAAGAGTAGACCACCCACTGCTGCAATTTCTTCTGTTTCCACCACTTTCTCATCTTTACCTTCCATTTTCCCTCTACCTCTTGCCCTCAGTGTTCCTTTTCTACTTGCCTAAACACTTTCCCCTACAAGACTTTCTTTCCCTATACTTTCTTCCAACCACCTTTGTCAACAAGGGGGCATTCTCTTGCCCAATGATTTTTTTTAAATGTCCAACTCTCTGTGGCACCTTCAATTCCATTTATGAACAAGTTCACATTTTCCATGCTAATAATAAAATGAAAAGAAAACTAAAAATAAAACTTTCCCTAGCCTGCTATCCTTTCACTACTGTGTAATACTGAGAGACATTCTAACTCTTCACTCATTGACCTTGAAAGTTTAATTTCTCACCACTGCTTAATACTTTTCAATATGGCTTCTGTCTGAAAAATTTCTAAGATCTTTTTGGTTTAGTAAAGTGAGTGCTAAGAATGCATGCTACAATCTGAAGCATGATGGTTAGGTCTGAATGATTAACATCCAAATTAAGCCAATACAGACATAGCAGTACCCACAATTACTGTTAAAGATTATTTAGTTGGAGATGGTTATGGAGAAAAATGTAGATAGGGAAGTGAGGGGATAGCCTTAGGAAGAAAGGCCAAAAAAAGAAGGGGTAAATCTAGCATGGCTCTGAGAATCCATCAGTTGGGAAGCCTGTGGTCACGATGCTGCTTGAAGATGACAAGGATGATAGCATTTGGAAGTCAAGTATGTTCTAGAAGTGCTTTGCTACTGCAGCTAATCATGGAAGACAAGTGAGCCCTCCATGTCTCTACACTTTCCAGAGTCACTTGTTGACCTTCCTCAAGGTCACTATGTTGGTCCAGATTCTTATTTCTCAGATAATTGCAATAGTATCACAAACAAGGTCCCTAAGAAGGACTGAGGTTGTGGCACTGTGGCGCAATGGTAGTGTGGTAGCTTAGTATGTGTGAGGCACTGGGTTCGATCCTCAGTACCACATATAAATAAATAAATAAAATAAGGGTATTGTGTCCATCTACAACTAGAACATATTTTTTAAAAAGAACTCAAAAAATATGATCAGTCAAATGAATGAAATAATTTTTAAATTTCCAAGTTTTTTTAACCATGATGGGCCTCATAAAGACAATTTTTCAAGTAATGGATTATTTTTAAAACTTTTACAGCAAAAATATATTATTCTATCAGGTCCAAGAGCTTTCAGAAGGGAGTGAATGGTGAAAAATAAAGACCATTTTAACATAAATAACACCAAAACAAAAGAAATTACTTTTCTTAAACTCAAACATTAAGGCAATTACACACTTTGACCATACCAAAAATAAAACAAAAACAAACAAACAAAAAAACTAACATTTAATGTGTTACATAACATTTTGTGGTGTTCTGTTCATGGAAAGCTAAAAATTATATGGAAGTACCAGTGCATTGAAGTCTTAAATATGAAAATCTCAACATATGCTGATTAGATTGTAAGTAGACAGTCAATATACTAATATGCCAATAAAATCTATGAATTCAGCTTCTTTCTCCCACTGGGTATCAGGCACCAACATGGATCACCAATGAGTTTATAGAATTAATGAATTTCCAAGCCTCAATTTCCCATCAAGTAAAAATGCATCAAAATTATGAATATTTTACAATGTAATTTTATTATAGCATTAACAACATTTTCTTTATACAATTATTCTGTTGGGAAAAACATGTTTATGTTTTCATTACTGTGTTTTCATTTATAATTCAGCAATTGTGATTTCTGTCGAGTATACCGATTTAAGAATTGTTTAATTCTTTCTTTAATGGTCTTATCATATTATTTTTTATTTTTAAAAGATACTTGAAGTTGATATTTAGCTCTTTAATTCATTTGAAACAATCTAAATATAGCTTAGAAAAGACTCTTGGGTCTCACTTGAGTTGGATAATTTAGAAAAAGTTCAAAATGCTAAAAATGTGCTAAAATAAAGTATGTGAAATGGAAATGAAAATGAAGCAAACTTTTAATTTTTCCTATGGGAAATAATTTTAATTTTATGAGAAAATAATACTGCTGGTGGTGCTTCAGGTAAGAGTCTTAGCAGAATTTTTTTAAAAGATCATTATAAGACATAGGAAGTTGTATTATAATCAGTAAGCTGATCAGGTCAGTTTGAACTTAGTAAATCAGCTAGGTCTTTGTTTAAAACTGCTTATGAATAAATTACTTTATTCATGTCAGTAAAAAGTCAGAACCTCAGAATCTTTTTGACAGATGTTGAGCAGTTGAGCATTTGATACAATCTTTTTATTTTATTTTAGTGATGAATTATCAGATGACTTTAAAGGCAAATTTCTCTTTTTCAAATGAGTAATTTTGCCCATGGAAGCAGTAGACTTTAAAGTCAGGTCAAGATAGCTTTCATTTATAGTGTGAACATTTTATTATTTCCCTATATAATCTTTATTTCAGTTTTTGGTTGCCTTCAGAGGTTGGGGTGATTTATTTTGTAAATTTTTTTTCATTGTTGTCAACAACATACACATATTGTCTCTAACTCAGAATCGCCATGTATACCTTAAAGAAGGAGTCTGCAGACATTTTCTGAAAAGGGCCAGATAGCAAATATTTTAATCTTTGCAACTAGATGATCTCTGCAGAAACTACTTAGCTCTACTGTTATACTGCAAATATAACTCTAAACAATATATAGACCAATAGGTGAGGCTGTGTTTCAATAAAACTTTATTTATAATCACATTCATTGGACAGAATTGGGCCAAGGTCTGATTGAAGTAGTAAGAGAAATAGGAGTTTCAAGATGAAAAAAGTCAGAAGGTCAAGGATCACGTTTTCTCCCATATGTAGAAGCTAGAAAGGAAAAAGGAAAAGAAGGTGTGGGAGGGGATTTCATGAAAATCAAAGAGAGATAAATAGAATAGAAGAAGGGGGCGTGGAAGTAGATGAGGGACTGGTGAAGTGCTGAGGAGTGGTATTGGCCAAATTATATTGTTAAACTGTGTGCATGTATGAATATATAACAACAAATTCCATCATATGTACAATATAAAGCACCAATAAAAAATGGGGAGAAAAAATGGGTTCAAGGACCTATGAAATAATATCTCTTATTCTTCACAATTAATTAGATTTCAGTGACTCAAATAGTAAATATTACAATCAGATTAAATGCTGTAGAAGCTCTTATTTCCTTCATAGCTGCCTTGTCAGCCAACTACTGGGCACCTAGGCTGTGACACTGTGGTGGCATTAACTGTGATATAAGGCACAGAGGGCCCAGTTCCTGAAGCCTAGGTTTGGAAGAAGGAGCTATTTCAGGTTTTTTAAGGAATAGGCATTCAGATCATTTTGGGGGGCAAGAGTGGGTTCCAGGGATTGAACTCAGGGACACTTGACCACTGAGCCACATCCCCAGCCCTATTTTGTATTTTATTTAGAGACAGGGTCTCACTGAGTTGCTTAGTGCCTCACTTTTGCTGAGGCTGGCTTTGCACTTAGGATCCTCCTGCCTCAGCCTCTGGAGCCACTGAGATTACAGGCATGCACCACCACATCAGCCATTTGACCTTGAGGTGTTTTATCCAGCATTGCTGCTCTCAGTTCTGTCTGGGAGGGAGAAAGGGGACATTGGCCTGACCTTCCCTCTGTCCTCATCCCATCATGCTCACCCCAAAACTGTAGAAGTCAGGGTTTCCTTGTGCTGACTTTATTTTTACTTAAGAAATTAAGACAAAATACTGGTGTCCTCTGTCCTACTTCTTTATTTTGAGGTCGGGGAGCATTAGGTTTCAATTCCTGTATCTTACTGCACTGGCAATCTGAGCAGGTATTTCATTTTCTCTGGGGAGATAGTGTATTTTCAGAGTAGATTTTAACCCCACTCTTTAAAACATATGCTTCTGGAGAAAAGGGTGTAAACACCCATAAGGAAAGAGCAGTAGCAGCAATGGATACATTTTTCCATCCCACCACTGTGACTCAGCTTTTTTTTTTTTTTTAAAAAAAGGAATTACGCAGATTTTTATTTTTTTAAATGCTACATTCAACATTCATATCTCTAACAGATATAAAGCAATGTTTCTAATTAAATTTATTATCAACTTCTAACAGCTGGTTAAATCGTGAGAGTTGCTGAAAGGCTGAGGTTTTAATTCACTACCTAGAGTTATGAAAGGCTTAACTCATTCAAAGAAGAAAATAAATTATTTTTAAAAAGCATGAATATGAGAGTAATGGAGATTTCATTTTAATTTTCCCCTACCACATTGATTTTTATATGAGACACTACATCCAACATTGCTACTTTTTAACTCATCCCAGGGGAGGAGGGACATGGATTGCAAACTTCTCTATGTAAATCTGTTGAAACTCTAAATCTTTAAAACTAGACTTTAGAGTAATTCAGAAACTATTTGAACTCAAAGTTCACTGGCCAAAGTAGTGATTAACATTTTCAAACAATAGAATTTCATGAACTTGAATTTTATGTAATTGGTCATTTTTATGGGGTTTTTGTACAATGATGACTATTGACAGTTTGGACAGTTAATTATGACCCAATAGGTATGCTTCTTCCTAGGAAAATATTTATAATATTTTTAGTCTGAAACTTCAGTAGTAACTTTATTCTTTGATTATACATTAAAATTTTTCAGAAATTTCCCACACTATATTACTACATTATACACTATAGCCCTATAAAACCGCCATCAAAACAACACAATGAAATTCTAATGTTCCACACCATCAGAAACCTAGCAACCAAGAAAAACCCAGGACCAGATGGATACACAGCTGAGTTCTACAAGCCCTTTAAAGAAGAACTAACACCAATACTCCTCAAACTATTTCATGAAATAGAAAAAGAGGGAACACTTCCAAACATATTCTATGAGGCCAATATCACCCTGATTCTAACATTCCTTAGAATATTTACATGTCATAACTTTTAGATATGAAAACCCAAAGAAAGTGACTTATTAAAAGAAATGAAGCTGGATACAGAGCTTGTATGCTCTTAAAACTGGCTTCAGGCCAGGCATGGTGGCACAGGCCTATAATCCCAGCGGCTCAGGAGGATTGAGAGTTCAAAGCCAGCCTCAGCAATTTATTGAGGCTCTAAGCATCTTAGTGAGAACCTGTCTCTAAAC
This sequence comes from Urocitellus parryii, assembly GCF_045843805.1. Classification (NCBI taxonomy): domain Eukaryota; kingdom Metazoa; phylum Chordata; class Mammalia; order Rodentia; family Sciuridae; genus Urocitellus; species Urocitellus parryii. Next base: position 46,192,321 of record NC_135544.1, read on the forward strand.
AAAATATAGAAAAGACTGGGGATGTGGATCAGTGGTTAAGGGCCTGTAGGTTCAATCCCCAGTATCAAAGAATTATTAATTATTTTTTTTAAAAACTGGCTTCAGTGTAGAAATCAAATGATAGTCTGTTTCTGCATTGCCAATATCTAATGCCTTATAACATGACTTAAGTCTGGCAATAACCATACAAGTGCAAACAAATTCATATTGATCAAAGACGCAGCTCTAGCATCCAGGTTGTAATTAAATGTCAGTGTACTCTAAATTTTAGGTTATAAGTTCTAATATAGCCTGGTGTAAGCAAGGGTAGAAATCCACTGGTGAGAATGTTCTCTGTGAGATTTCATACTGTCCGCTGTGTCCCTCCCCAGGATCTGTCACTGCGAAGGGGACGAAGAGAGCCCCCTCATCACACCCTGTCGCTGCACGGGGACCCTGCGCTTTGTCCACCAGTCCTGCCTCCACCAGTGGATCAAGAGCTCAGACACGCGCTGCTGCGAACTCTGCAAATATGACTTCATAATGGAGACCAAGCTCAAACCCCTCCGGAAGGTACAGTATCCATATGAGCTGGTTTGGGGGAGAGAACTTGCAAGGCAGGCTTGTTTTTATAAGTTCATTTCCTTCCCAATGAGACTCAGCCAACATGCTAATATCCATGGAGGTGATGTATCCTGTAATGGGCTCAGTGTGCAAAAGACAGCCAAGAGTTGGCAAGTGATCTTTTCTTTCTTCTCTGTTTTGTACATTAGGACCTCTGATTTATACATCACCCTTCATGATTAAAACAAAAAAACACATATGTAAAATACATATATAGAGAAAATCACACATATATATGTATGCTAAATATTTTTGTAATTCAATCTAACTGAATTGTTAAAAAAATTTTGAGAATAGTTCTCAAGAAGTTAAATGATAGATTAAACAACATGAACCTATCTAATTTCCTGAAAGTCAAGTAGTAAATTATAGAAAAGTAGATCATAAAAAAGAGTGATTTCTTCTAGAAGGTATAGACTGATTTTTATGTTTATTTTTATTTATGTATTGTTTGTGTTTTATATATAATGAGTACATAGAAAAAGTATTATTTTCCATATTGTACATCAAGCTATAAGAGAGATAAGTATATTTCTAATCTATGAAGTTTATCTTCAAATTCTGCATTTGTCATTTTTTTTCCTAAAGAATGAAGGTAAGACTATGTTTCAAGTATAAGGTTAACATCTCACTTAAAGCTACCCAAGGACTACTTGTAAGGGACACAGACAAGGACAATGAACTTTATATAATTCACACTTGAGAGCTGGGCCCTGGATTTTATCATGTAACTTATTCTTCTTTTTGCCTAACTGCAGCCTTACACATATGGATTCTTCAGTCTCCAAAGGGGAGCTTAGAGACTGCAATTTAAATAATGAATCAGCCCAGGCCTGCTTTTTCATTTAAATGAAATGCAAAGCTAAAGTGGATAGAAAGAACATTGCTTGGAAATAAACATGATGGGTTCCAGAATGAACAAAGATGAAAAGCAAACAAAAACATTCCAGTAGGTAACTGACTGGTGGCTGGCCGTCATAATTCTTCATTTCTGTATATCATGAAGAGGGAAAATAACATTCCATACTTTTGTGGTACCGTTGTGTTTAAAAATTTGCAAATGCTTTATAGGTGTCAAAAAATTATGCACAAAATGCCTTTGGGACATACATTGTCATTTTTCTTAGCATAGGAGGTGACCCAAATGCCAAAAGGTGACACTGTTCCTCTGGGTCCCAGAGCAACAGTGTAAGAAATAGAAATGGATGTTTATTCCTTTCCTTTTGCTTTATCCACTCATAGATGCTGTGTACTGTCTGGAGTAGCTAATGACACATTGTGTGCTCCGTGATTCTCTGAATTTCTCTTCTCATCCCTCAGGAAACTGCAAGTTTTTTCATAGCATCTGTATATTTCAGTTTGAGGGCAACAGTCTAAAATAATAACATATTCAAACTGTCTCTTTTTTCTAGTATCTACCACTACACTTTTTTGGCATAATGAACTAAACGTGATGCCCTGAAGGAACTTGAAAAGTCTTTATTCTACCCTCAGTTTTTATAGAATCACCCTTTAAATACAACTCTGGGCCTTTCTATTTTGCACACTTTTAAATATTTCAGTACCAACAATTGACAACCATATCAGGAAATCTTTGTTTCCTGAACTCACCTGCTTATAAACCAAATAGACAGGAAGCAAATATACCCTCTTTTTAAATAGTCATGATAATGAATACGTTACTATAGCCTAATGAATTATCTGTTGATTATCTGTGATCAATGAATTACCCTAGTTTCCTTTATTTAAAAAAACATTTTCTTTGATTGATCATAAGGGCAGTATTTCAACATCCTTTATTTTATATATATTGTGTGTATATGAATAGGGAGTGTTAGAATCTAATCCAGAGGTGGTTTCCTGACAGCCCACAAAAACAGGTTTTGTTTGACCCACAGAGTTTAAAACTTGAATTCTGTTACCAAAATTTAAATGTGATTAGTTTGTAAAAAAAAAAAAAAAAAAAAAAAATGTCACACATCTGACTTGAAAATCCCAGGATTTGGCTTTACCAGGACCACATTCCCATTATGACCACAACCAGCAGGGCTAATGTGGAAGAATGCGATTTGCTTTCCAAGTTCTTCCCATTTTTCTATCTTCTCTCTCTTACCTGAGACTTCTTGCAGCCAACACTCTGCATGCCTCAATGGCCTGGTGTAGGGCCTCAATTTTCAACTCCCACCTCAAACACGAGTTCTAGACATGAGGAACATGTGAGCATACTGTTCTTCCCTCCATGATTTATGGGCTTTACAAGAAGACCAGAGAGGGAAAGTATTTCAAATTCTCATTTTTTCCTTTTAAAAATATAGAGCACTAAATTTACACTTAAGAGGCAGTATCTGGAATGACTTTTCAGATGGAGGGGTGACACAAATACACAGATCTGGGGATATTAAAACTATTCTAGATGGTTTATTTTGATGGCACTAGGATTCATCAACAATTTCCTTTTGGTAGTTTTTAAGTGGTCATAAAGAGTGCCAGGTACAGCATTTGGTTAGGATATATTTGAAGAACATCCAATTAATTGCTCTCAACTCAGTAATTCCATTATAGTTTATAACGTTCTAAAGACCAAGCACATGAAACAATTAATTTAGCTAATGATTCTGAATTTCTGCCATTAGCCAATGGAGGCAGGAGATCCTGCTTAAATGAAATGAATTTGAAGATAGAAAGGTGGAAGTCTCCATAGTCTGACAAACCTTGGGGCTAATAGTCTCTGAAGATATCAGTAAACTCTTGCTTCATTAATTGATAGTTCTACACCAAAACCTACAGTTAGCAAATTCATCAAGGTATTCTAACATTTCCAGAAGAAAATCTTTAAAGTCAAAATAAAATCAAGGGCTTATTCAAGGAAAAGCAATTTTCATCATCTTTAAGTCAGTAGCTCAGCTACTTTTATGACACTCAATAAAAGTCCCATTAATTTGCTGAGTTACCCAGGGTCAGAAGTAATTCTCAGAGCCCAGAAAAGTCAAAAAGTCACAAGTAAAGAAAGAACAATGAAATTTAGAAAAGTACACAATATTGATTAGAAGCATAAACTAATCTCCTATTTTGAAGCAAAAGAATTGCATGGGGTTCCCATTTCAGTCACTCCTATACGAGAGAGACGAAGCATCGATGTGAAGCCAGGCTTATGGGGACAGCAAATACTACTGACAACTTTACATCCTGCCCTAAAATATTTCTTTATATAATTTTTCCATATAGAAATTATTTGACAAATATATAATAAAAATACTCAAGTCCATGCATTCTTTTATTTTTTTATCAGTTAAATAAGTCAATCCTCATTAAACCCCATGTGACATATCTTAAGCCCAATTTAGTGAGATTCCATATCAAAGTGAACGTCACACCCTGGAAGTTCCTAGGTGCTAACCCCACCACCACCACATTTCACATTGTGGCACCGCCACTAACTAACAGACTCTCTTTAAGCATCAAAACTTTAGTTTTTACTTGAGCCATTACCAATGGAAATCTTTCTGAATCTTTTTTTCTAAATTCTTCCTTCTTACACATGAATATTTTACCTAATAACTCAGTTTTCCTAACCTCTTCTAATAACTCAGGGACATCATTACATGCACATCAATTATTTTGCAGGCTGAAAATACTGACTTACATAGTTTGAAGCACATATTCAGCTTTATCTTCACTCTTCTTTCCTTAGCCTGCTGCGTTTTGACAATTTTCCCATCTATCTGTGTTTTATTGTTTCTCTTCCCTCCCTGTTCTCAGAGCATCAGGGTCACTTCTCTCTTCTCCAACTGTCCTTGTCAACATTTTCCATAGCTATTTCATTTCCTAAACAACAACAAAAACCAGGGGTTATAGGACTTGGAAAAGGCTGAAGTCAACTCTGGATAGGCTTCTTCAAAATTCTATTTTAAGCAGGGCGTGGTGGCACACACCTGTTATCCCAGCGGCTCAGTAGGCTGAGGCAGGAGGATCACAAGGTCAAAGCCATCCTCAGCAAAAGTGAAGTGCTAAGCAACTCATGAGAACTCGTGAGACCCTGTCTCTAAATAAAATACAAAATAAGGCTGGGATGTGACTTTAGTGGTTAAGCATCCCAAGTTCAAACTCTGGTACAAAAAAAAAGAAATTCTGTTTTAATCCCTGGTGATAATTTTAGTGGGCAAGAGCATTCTGACACCATTCTAGGGTTCTCAGAATCCTCTTTGACATCCTTCTTAGTTCTCAATTTTGCTCAAGAAATTTGGGATTGCTTAGGAGAGAAGCCCTCAGCACGTGAAATTTTGATGTCTCCAAGCAATTGCCTTATCACTGGTTTGCTGTTTAATTTCTTCACAAATATGTAAACCTATAGCAATGAAAATCTCTGCCCTCGTATAGTCCCAGAAAAAAACTTCATCCTTCTTGCAAAGATGACCAAGCTCAGAATTTACAACACATACATGTTCTCTCGTTGTACTGTGCTCAGTTTCACTTCTGTTATTTTATGACCCTATGGGAAGTCTAAGCAATTTAAACTCAGGAAATGATTTTTTTTCCTAACTCGTGCTCTTCAAAGGAGCCAGATAGTTTTTCCACAAAAACATGTTCACTGTCCAGTATCGGTGCTGTCTGCAGCCAAACTCTCCTTCCCTGACTTTTCATTGCTCCATTCACTGAGGGACAATAGGCTACTTAGCTGATTGGTGTGGGAAGGGACTTATGAGCAAATCACTAATAACAAAAAGAAGATCCTTTTTAAAAACAGTATTTCAACTTGATGAGAGCATTATCCTTTTCACTAAAAGTGCTGGATTTTTAAAATTTATTTTAGTGTCTCAACACATTAGTACTCTCAGAACTACAAATGATATTTCAATTAGATTAAAATTCCAATGTGAGTAGAAAACAATGCCAACCTGTCTTTTAAAATGATTTTGAGATGGAGAACACAGGTATCTTGTGATTTATTTTAACAGACACTTGGGACTTAACACATGGCCCTGCTTCTATCTTGAAATAAAACATTACCAGCTCAATTCATCTTTTGAAATTGCAAAGAAATGTATAGACTTCTAGAATCAGAAATACAGAACAGTTTGCTCAGAGTAAAAGTATTGATTTCTGGGCAGCAAAAGACCTTATTGTTTTACAAAGCTTCTATCCATAAACACAGTCACCCTGAATAGATCTGAACTCACTCCACCAGCAAACTGTGCTCTGAGTGATAGTCCTGAGAGGCCCCTAGTGGTGTCTGGCTGGTCCTGTGCTCTGCTCTCACTATACCAAGCATCTACCATATGCTAGTAGTGTTCAGTAATAAGCAAGACAGAACAAAATCTCTGCCCTCAGAGAGCCTGGAGTGACCTACAAAGGGTAGAAAGGGAAGGAAGAATACCCTCTAGCTCCAGAAGGAAGGGCACAGGGAATTTAAAAAGAGAACTGGGCAAGATTATTCACCTTTTAAAACCATCCGTAACTAAATCTATGCAAACAAAAGGAAACAAAACTATAAACACAGAGCAAAATGACTGCCTTCTGTTTTGTTCTCCATGTTATTCTAGAAGTATTATTTAGCAGTTGGATATCCAAGACACGAAGGGGAAAGAACTGGAAATAGGGGGCCAGATTTGATACAAGGTGTCACAGATGAGTTTAAATAAACTACCTTTGAATAATTAGCCTTGGCTGTAATTGATTAATTGGAATCTTTCTGTATTTCTTTATTACTAACTTCAATTATACTTTACTTCAGCTCATTTTTATCTCTTTGAAAACTAATGCTCGGAAAACATCACCCTCTTGCCAGTAAGAATGTCACCTTGATATGAAAACAAACACTTAACTTACATTAGCCTTGCTATTGAAGTCTGTAACCAGATAAAGTTCCGCCCTTGAGAAAATCCATTTTTATTTTAACAAGGGCCAGGGACACACAAAATGGAGATTCTCTTGTATATTGTATATTCTGATTTTTGAAACACAAATTATGATCGAAGTGATGGGATCAATATTTCAATGATCCCTAGAGAACACATAAAAGCATCAAATTAGACTGTGTAGAAATGGGGCTCGAGTGTAGGTCACTTACCTAGATGTACAAGGCCATGGGTTTGATCGATAGGACTTCCCCTCAAAAAGGTGTTAAAACATACACATACACACATATACACCGGTAGAAATAAAGACTTCCACAAAGCATTATCTTATGTGAATTGTCCTTCAGTTACAGATTTTTTTCTTGTTCAGTTCAGGGATATTTTTCTTAATTCATTATTATAAAATCCTCAAATCTTCGCATCAAATATAAGAATAATTTTTACCTTTTGGGGGAGGTAGTGGATTTGGGGTATAGAAGCCAGAGGCACTCTACAACTGAGCTACATCCCTAGCTTTTATCTTTTTTTTTTTTTTAATTTTGAGACACAATTTTGCTAAGTTGTTGAGGCTGGCCTTCAACTTGTGATCCCCCTACCTGGACCTCCCAAATCACTGGGATTACAGGCATACACCACCACACCCATCTCCTTTAAATTTTTTAATTCACTTTTCAAAAAAAGCATTATAAACCAATTTTCTAAAGTGAACATTTTTACATCTAATCAAATCCCTTTTCTTTTGAATTGATAATAATGAGAAATATTTTCATGTGATTTACCTGAACGGATGGTAGCTGGGCCCATTGCGCAAGCATCAGTATGCTAGAATAATATTACCAACATTATAATATGATAAATGGCTAAAAGATTTCACTTCTGAAGAGAAGGAATCTCTCACAAGTCCACTTCCTTCCAATTCCCTACCACATAGCTCCTTTTCTCTCATCTCCCACATGGGTATACCCCCTGTATCCTAATTGTACCAATGTTGTCATCTTGCTCAAGAATATCTACCTCAAATCAAGTAGATAGAGCAGAACCTACCCTTGTGAAATGTCTGGTGTGTTAGATGAGACACAAGTGGGGACAGAGGGTGGGAGGTGGAGGGAGGCTCAGCAATCCAGACCTGGTTCTGGGGGCCATTCTCGCTGTTGGGGAAAGCAGATAGTGGCTGCTGTCTAACTGTGATGGAGTTCCCTCCACATGAAAACATGAAGGAAAGAGAAAAGGGGTTTTCCGGGGAGCAGGACAGTGCTACTACTGTGGGACCTGCTCTCCCAGGACCTAGACTCAGGATCATTAAGTTATCTTTTATCTGAAATACAAGAACATGGCGAACTAAGAACTGCTCAATTCAAACCATAAAGGAAGGAGTCCCCATCCAGGAGTCAGAAGACCAGGTTTTAATTCTGGTTCTCATGCTTAAGCCCTCTGTGCCTTGGACTCTGTAAAAGGAGGAGACTGAATAAAGTTGTCATTCAAGCTTCTTTTGACTTAAAACTGCAGTTTCATGAAAAGCAAAGTGAAGAATTTACCCCCACCAAAATAAAATTATTTCATGTTAAAGTATATTTTAATTCTAGTGTGTGGGGTGGGGTGGTAGGGAGACTAGAGATTGAGCCCAGGAAATCTCTACTGAGCTACACCCCCAGTCCTTTTTATTTTTTATTTTGAAACAAGTTCTCACTAAATTGCCAAGGCTGGCCTCCAACTTGCAATCCTCCTGCATCAGCCTCCCTAGTCACTGGGATTACAGGAATGCATGCAACACCGCACCCAACATAAATGTATTTTTAGATGTTCAGAAGAAAAAGAAAAATGAGTATAGAGGAAAATCTTTGGTGTCCAGTGGATTGGCTTGTGCAGGGTGGGATTCTGAGTAAGGAAAGGAGCGCTTGATGCTAAAGAAACAGCGTCCATGCTTCCTTAGTCATTCTCATTCCTTTTTTTTAAATATATTTTTCAGTTGTCAGTGGACCTTTATTTTTATTGATTTATCTATTTATGTGTGGTGCTGAGAATCGAACCCAGTGCCTCCCACGTGCTAGGCAAGTGCTCTACCACTTGAGCCCCCAGCCCCAGCCCTGTTCTCATTACTCTTTAAAGCAAATCTTTGTAAGGAAAGAAAGAAGTATCCTCTGTGTATTTCAGAGAGAGAGGACTAAATTAATTAAAGTTAGGACAGGGAAGAAGAAAGGAGTGAAAAGAGGAAGAAAAAGGAAGAGGGGGAAAGAAGGAAGGTATCTGAGGCATCCTGAGAGGTGCCTGGAAGCCAAGTTAAGCCAGAACACTCTGTTTTGTGTTCTTCTTACAAGCAGTAAGCTGGTGGTTAAAGGCTAAGGTAATGCAGGTCCAGTGGTTCTTGACAGCAAAGCTGTTCTGCAGCCCTGAGGGATACACGAAAGACTTCTGACCCCAAGAAACGGGGCCAGTGGGCTGAAAGCCATTTTCTGTTTAGCACAGTGAAGAAGCATAGAGCAGATTTAAGGTGCAAGCAAGTCAGTTTAGCTGAGTCTGAGAAATATGTCCTATTTTCTTGAAAGCTAGGGTTTCTACAAATGGAAAACTAGTTTAATACAAAAGTTGATACTTTGATAAAATACTTTTATGAATAAACAAAGTTAACAAGTTTTTGAGCCAGCTCCTTCTCTGCTTCTGGGAAATGGCTTATTCCCTGAGAGATGGATGAGCTGTTATTGGATTCTTTTGATAAAAGAAATGACAACAGCCAGCTGTGTCTGAAAGACCACCCCAAGGGATCCCAGGAGTATCCAATTCTGAGTCCCTACCCCTGCTTCACTCAGTCAACAAATATTTACTGAGCACTTACTATGTGCTAGTCACTGTCCCTGGTACTAAGGTTACAGTAAAGAACAGGACAAAAATCCACTGACTTCAGAAAATTTAGCTGTGATCAGGGAGGGATGGGCGTAGGGAGTTTGAAAATGAATGAGTTGGTTGTAATATTTTGATATAGACTTGACAATGGTATGGGGATAATTCTAGTCACTCAAGACAGGATTAATATAATTCCAACCATTAAACTATAACTTGGGCTGGGCAGATACACAAAATTAACCCCAAATTGGTTGAAAAAAAAATTACTAACAGTGTCTATGGAGAACTGCTCAGATCCACACTTGACTTTATATTAGGAACCAGATAACTACTATAACAGTAGGCAGTCTGTTTTCATGATGAGAAAGAACCAGGAACACAGCACTGGGTTATGATAAGGAGCCTTAGGGACCGTGGTGCTTTGACATGCTACTCTAAAGGGAATAATAGCTACTCGACTCTAGTTGGTGGTTGCCAAATCAACTGCTTTTTCAAATGAAGCCCAAATTCTAGATTTAATCTGATCTCATTTTTTTTTAAAAAAATCATAACCAATTCAAATATGAAAACAATTCAGGCAGAACCCAAAGTGGTCTGAAGGCCAGGTTTAGCCCTCCGGCCAGGAGTCCATAATCTCTGCAGGGTAGAAATGTCCATATGTCTCTGCAAAGATTTGCCTAGCGGGGTTCAATATAATTCAGTGGAAAGAACCTAGTTTGCATGCACGGAGGAACTGGATTTACTCCCTCTGGGTTCTTGCTTTGTGGCTTTAGGTAAGTTCTGTGATCTGAGCCAGTCTCCTTTTCTATCAATAAGTGGGAAGGAGTTGGAGGGGTGGCAATAGTACCTGCTTTGCCAACTTTTCAGGGTTATACCAAAGAATAAAGGATGTAAGTAAAAGCACTTTGTAAAATGTAAAGTCCTATAATATGGCAATGTTTATTGTCTCTCTCAGTCACCCATTAGCAGTGATGTAGCAAGCATGCTTTTTAGTTCTTATTAAATCAATATTTATTATTGATATATCAATGTACTAATGTTGGTTTCATAGTTTTAACAAATGTATTTTGATAATGTAGGATGTTTACATTAGAGGAAGTTGGGTGAGAGAAGAAAGATATGGTTAACCTTTATTATCTATGGAAATGTTCTATGAATCTAAAAATATTCCAGAATTAAAAGTTAATTCTTTTGCCGGGCACAGTGGTACACATCTGTAATCCCAGCCGCTTGGCAGGCTGAGACAGGAGGATCGCAAGTTCAAAGTCAGCCTCAGCAATGGCGAGGTGCTAAGCAACTCAGTGAGACCCTGTCTCTAAATAAAATACAAAGTAGGGCTTCAGTGGTGGAGTGTTCCCGAGTTCAATTCCCAGTACCCCCTCCTCCCAAAAAGTCAATTTTTAAAAGATTGGGCTGAGGGTGTGGCTCAGTGGTAGAGAGCTCACCTATTATGCACAAGGTCCTGGATTTGATCTACAGTACTTCTGGGGGGAAAAAAGATAAAAATGTTAAATAAAAGAAAAATGTAAGAGAGAGAGAGAGAGAGAGAGAGAGAGAGAGAGAGGTAAAAATTGAAATGCTCTGACTATACTAGAGAGAAAAGAAAGTAAGAGCCAGAGACCTTTCTTTTCTATGTTGCCTTTTGACTCCTCAAGTTTCTACAACTCTGAGAAACCCTTGACCTCTAAAAAAAAAAAAAAGACTAGAAACCACTAACTCAAAATGCTTACTTTATCAGAGGGGGGAAAAAAACCCTCAGACTCAGAGTATTAACCATCTTGCTCAAAATTAGACATTTATGTACAATGAGGACCCGAGTCTAAGATTTTTGTTTGTGTTCTGTTACTCTTCACTAGCTGTAGATTGTATTATGCCCTCTTTCTTCTCTAAACTACAAACATTCCTCAGTGCAAATACACAAGAGAGACTCAACTATTTGACCAAATAGCTCCCATGTGAGATTAACCCATGTGCGGCTGCAGTATGTAGACTAAAGGACTGACGACCCACTTACTGTGAGAAACGGAGCCATTGACATAAAGATGAGTTTTGTCTTCTTAAACACTTGTTTCCTGTAGTCCCACAGGAGTGTGTAATGGAAGGTGTGTTGGTGAGACTGTCAACTTTTAAGGTCAGGGAGTTTAGCTGAGCACTAAATTATGGGTGTATATTAGATTGGATTTTCTACTTTCTTGTCTGGATGAAGCCAGAAATGCTCATGGTTAGAACTGAATCCGAAGCTGCCGATGATGACTTCTCAGGCATGCTTCCCGAATCACATGCCTATTTCTGCCTGGCGTAGAGTAAGTGAGTCATTGTTGATGCATGTGTGTTCACTTGTCACTTCTAAAGATACTTCTAATGATGTTTCCATTCACCCACTGGCACCCTTTAAGCTATTCATAGACTTGGAGTGATGGTTTGTGTCTCTGCCAAACATCAGCCCATTGAGAAACACTGGCCTTCAATAGAGGTTGTGGGTCCATCTATTAAGAATCTTGTTTATGACCCAGGAAAAAAAAATAAATGCCATTTAGAAAAGAAACTTTTGTTCTTAGCCTTCATAGACAATGGCACAGTCCGCTAGGTTACCTTGGCTCTGCACATATTGGAGATGTCACTGTCTGCAGATTTATACTATCTGAGCCCATAGCGGCTTGCCCTGGTGCTTCTCAACTTTGTTATTATAGAGGCAATTCCTTTGCTCCTAATATGTGTCCCTCCGGTCCCAATTCATTTCCACAATCTTAAGGCCAGGAAATCAAAACGCAAAGGGCAGCCCAGCCACACAGTATGTCTCCTTCACTCAGGGCTCATCTCTGATAATATCAGATGAATCGCAGCATGAAACTGTGTTGCAAACAAAATTCAGACTGCTGTTTAAGCCAAAGAAAAGCATAGCTCTGCTTACCATTTTTTTTTTTAAATCATTTTAGGAAAGAAAAACCTAAGCTCTCATTCAAAATTGCTTTATGGTGATTTTTAGAAGAAGAGCATCAAAACTGTAAACTTTGAACAGCATTCCACAGAGATGCTCAATGGGGAAGGAGAGTAGCTTGTTGGACAGGGCAGGGTTTCATTACTAGGCTTTGTCTTTGAGGCTCCATGCTTTAGGGGTAAATCCCTCGTCGACCTTGCCGGGATAATTAGACTAGAGGGCACATATGTTAGCAGGTTTTGTTTTCTGTGTAACTAATAACTAGCTTTGTCAGGATAATCCTTATTTATGCTCATTATTAAAGAATATGCAAAAGCCACAGTGCTCAGGGAGGAACAATGTGGGAGCTTGCTGGGGAAATCACAGAATCAGGGCGAAAGAGTGTTCTTAGCAGAACTGAAGTTCTGAGAACAAGCAGACTCCTGGGTTCCTTCTGAGTATGTGGTGGTTTAGAGGAGATGGGGCAACCTCAAATAAACCCATTTCACAACCGCTCTCTTTACTTTTCATCTCTTTCCTAACAAGGTTCATGATACAAATCGAGAGCTAATAATTCATAGGTCAGGTAACACTGCCTTGCTGTGGGATTCATTTTCCTTTAACCTAATTTGGTCCAGTTTGCGATCATGACCTACCGGAAGAAGGTCCTGCATTGCCATGGATCTCTTGATGCTACTGTCCCATGTTGTCAAGGCAACCAACTTGACTGTTTTTTCCCTTCTAGAAACTATTTCCAACGTTGCAAGCCTGAAATCACAATCATCTCTTAGAACACTTAGGGTCAAATACATCCCATATATGCACAAAGCTGTTACTTTTTTATATCATGTCATTACAGTGAAAGATTTTGACTTCAGGGAAAATGTATATATTAGAGCATTAAAGTTTAAAATAATCCCATAGTATTTCTGTCCTGCTTCTGCATTCCCCAAAGACGTGAGCCTGTTTATTACAGGCAGTTACATTCTTTCGAAGCCGCAGTAACAATGTTAGCATATTTTGACTGATTTCTATGTAAATTGATGGCAATCAACAGCTCTCTCATGATTTGTGAAATGAAATTGCCTGAAAGACAACGTGTTTTCAGGGATTAATGGAACCCACCTGTTGTATATTTCCCCTCCCCTTTTTAAGGGTCAAGGCCTAGTTTTAAAGTTCTTTCCCTGTTAAGTGGGTTCACTTCACCATTCTCCAAGATGCTACAGCCTCACACTTTCAGAGATGAACATCATGGAAAAAAGTGTTTCACCAGGGACCTGGTTTGTAGAGTGATTGCTTCCAAAGAAAATCCCAGTGAAAGATTAAGAAGAAGTGTGTTTTCTCACTATTAACAGGAAATCCAGACTTAGTTAAGATTCTTACTGAGATTTGAAGATCTGCTGCCTTCTTTTTTCAGAACCAAATCCCAGCCATGGACCTCACAGGCTACGTGGTAATTTAAAGTAATTCTTAGTCAATCATCCACAACTGTTGGTCTGAATTTCCAGTTAGTTTTTCAAATATTTATAAGACTTCCTTCCCCTTTCGTTTTTGTTTGGAAGTTGATTACACAAGAGGTAGTCATGTTTCATTTCACGATTCCCAAAGGTTTCTGAACACAAATATGTGGCTTTAAATGAAGTTTCTGTATGAGGCTTAATGGTTCAGAGCATTTTCGTGGTGTTGCACATTTATTAGATAAAACATACCTCAGCTCCCAGCTGCCATTCTTTTTTCAATAAACCGCAGAATTATATTCATATAAAATAGTACAAATTATCATATCTGCTTTTGAAAGACTTGGCATTATTTTCTCTCCATTATTGGGATTTGACAGATCAAGCATTTAAATGTCAGTCAGTCTAATAAGGCTTTTAGGTTGCCTTTCTCAGCCCTTTCTTGTTGTACCCTTTGAAAATTATTAGTGCTCCATCACAATGCACAGAGGATTTAAGCTTGTTTACAGAAATACATGCCAGAAACAAGCAAGTGGATAACAAGGTTGCAGTGATAGAAAGGGAGGTAAAAGCCTAAGAATGGTCCCTAGCATGTGTGAGGCCCTGGGTTCAAACCATGGGGGAGAGAAAAATCAGGCAATGGAAGAGTGTACCCAGGGTCCTGTACAGAGTTTGAAGGGAAGAGTAATTTGCCTCCAAAACCTTTAGCAACCAAAGCAAATAGAGAACCATGGTCGATTAAATGATGGTAATATATAACCATGAATGCTTCAGCAAATATACAGAATATCAGGCCACTGATGTGTTCCTCTTGGGATGTCACTCAGTGAATTCAGTGGAGGTGAAGATCATTTACAGCAACAACTGTGCACTTAGAGCATCCCATCGATGGCCATGATCATCAGTGAGAAGCTCCTGACTGCTTGCCAGTGTCACTTACTGTGCTGTGCGCTCTGCCGTGTGCCCAGCCCCATGTAACCCTCCCGAGAAAAAGGAACTAGATGTTCTCAGCACAAATGAGAAAACAGAGGCTTAGAGAGGTTAAAGAAGTTGTGTAAGTTGGCAAGCTGGAGCTGTTAATTAAGTTGGAGCTTTATTCCAGGTTATGGCCACATTTAGGGTTGTAAGCACCACAGTGCCCTATCTCTTTGGTTCAGAGCAGGGACAGACCTGTCTTCCTAGGTGGATTAGGAAGCACTTCCCACAGGGGCAAGTAGTTGAAACTGGCATGGATGGTGACCACATGTTTCCAGTGAGATATTGAGTGTTGAGGACATTCTAAGCAAGAGAATAGTACATCTAAATGCATAGTGAAAAAGGAACTCTCAAATTGAAAACAGCCAGTTTATCAGAGAGAAAGATGACCACAGGCAAGTTCTTTAGCCTTTTGCCCTTATCTAAAATAGAGGTCAGAAGCTGGGCACTGTGGCCCATACCTGCAATCCCAGCCTTTCAGGAGGCTGAGGCAGGAGAATTACAAGTTCAAGGCCAGCCTCAGCAGCTCAGGGACACCTTGTCTCATAGTAACACATAAAAACAAAATGGCTAGAGATGTAGCTCAGTAGTAGAGCATCACTGGGTTCAAACCCCAGTACTGCAAAAATAAATAAATAAATAAATAAATAAATAAGATAGAAGTAAGAATAGAATTATATTCTTAGAATATAAGATTAACAATATACATTTAATAATATATATTATCACTGAGACAGATAATAGATGAGGTTATAAAGAAAGCAAGTGTCAGATTATATAGGGTGCTTTGTGAAAGAATTTCAACTTAATCAAGAAGGAAATGGAAAACACTTGTGGGTATTAAATAAGAAATTAATATATCTGCATTGTTCAAACATCACTCACTCACAGCAATATGTGGAGAAGGAATTGTCCAGGTGAATGAGCCCGGCACAACATTCAAGCTAGTAAACAGGATAGAAAATTAAATCAATTAAATTAGCTCTTGAGGAGACAGAGAGGAAGCTGCCAGGACTCAAGAGGAGAGAGGAGGTGGAGGAAGGGTTTCACCATGATTCTGTTTTCTGATTGGAGAGTGGGGGAAATGTTTTAATTTTTAATGGATGAAGAACATGCATGATGGTATGAACAAATCTAGGGAAACAACATGAGTTGGAGCTGCCTACAAACCAGCCAGGTCTGGGAACTCAGTCTGAGAGTGGTTGAGTCTGAACTCAGAAATGTGAATGGAATCACAATATCTCCAGAAGCTTCAGGCTCAGACCAGTCAGGAAGAAACTGATGAGAAAGAAGGAGAAAGTGTAAGGAGAATGAAGACAAAGAGGAGTCCTAATTATCCCTCTTTATCCTATAGGAACCCAGGTGAAAGGGCAAGTGGGAAAGAGGAGCCAACAGAATGACTGATAAACAGTAGCTGCTAGAGAGGTTCAAAGAACCAATGGAGAATGACACTCTTGAATCCAGAAGTCTTAACAACTTTTACCAGAGTCGACAGTGTCAAGTGCAATAGAGAGGACTTATAAGCTTAGGACATTGTGGGTAATTTTTATTTTTTGTTGTACTAGGGATTGAACCCAGGTGTACTTAACTACTGAGCCACATCCCCAGCCCTTTCTTGTATTTTATTTAGAGATAGCATCTCATTGAGTTGCTTAGGGCCTCACTAAATTGCTGAGTCTAGCTTTGAAAGTGTGATCCTCCTGCCTCAGCCTCCAGAGCTGCTGGGATTACAGGTGTGCACCACCATGCCTGGCCATTATCAATAATTTTGACAAGAGAGGTTTTAGTGGAGTAATGTTTTTAACAGCTGGGTTTCAAGAAATTGAAGAATCAAGAGAAGATGAGAAAGAGTTGACATCTGGGAACTTTAGAAAATGCTTTCAAAAGGTTGCCGACACAGCAGCAGCAAGCAGGAGCTGTGAGTGTGCGGTTCTGTGCTCCACAGAGATGGATTTTTTTACTGGGTATGAAATAAAAGATTTCTTAGAAATCAGTAAGATGAGCAACAAAAATAAATTTACAATACAAAATAGGAAAAAAAATTCTATACCATGCCAAAAGTAAACATACGCACACATAATTACATAATTCTACCTTAAAAGCCACCTTAAAAATGAAAAATTCAAACAATAATCTGATATTAATTTTATCACCTTATATTGGCATTTAAAACACACAGGTAGTGAAATAATTTGGGATAATTTAAAACATACAGGTAGTGTTTTGGGGATAATTTTCCTGGAGTACAATTTAGTCATATATATCAGGAGCTTGAGTATGTCAAAATTTCTCACTACAATTTTATTTCTAAGAACTTATGTTAATGAAATAATCACGAATGTGTACAATATTTTGCTAGACAATGCAATAAAATAATTAAAAAATCAAAATATTTAGATTGGAAAGCATTAAGTAAAATGGTGTTTATTCATAGATGACATGATTATATAAGAAATCTAATGAAATCTGCCAAAAGCTATAAGGACTGATAAGTGAATTTATCAATATTGCAAAATACAATTTCAATATATAAAATGAATCTTATATATATCATATATATTTATATATATCATATATGATATATCCTATTTATATATATCATATATTTATATATATCATATATGATATATCATATATATATGATATATCATATATATATATATATATATGTGTGTGTGTGTGTGTGTGTGTGTATATATCTTGTGGATTTTAAAAAAATACCAGTTGCAATAGTATTTATATCATTAAATATTTAGGGATAAATATGAAAAAAGAGCTATAAGACTAACACACTGAAAACAACAAAACATTAATGAGAGAAATTAAATATATAAGTAAACAGAGAGGTATACTATATTCATGGTTTGGAAAAGTCAATATTTTGACAAAGTCAAATGCTACCACTAAATTGATCTGCAGCTTCAATGACCTACCAATAAAATTCCCAACAGGCATTTTTACATAAATTGTCAATCTAATTATAATATTCATATGAAATGCAAAGGAAGTAAAGTAGCCAAATTAACTTTGGAAAAGAAGGACAAAATTGAAGAAATACTAACAATACCTGATTGAAAAATATTTTAATGCAAATGAGAATAGGAAAGAAAATAGGTTGAATCAGATATTACTTTCCTATGTGCATATGAGTACACAACCAATGTAATTCCACATTATCCAGAAGAATAGGAAGTTATACTCCATATATGTATGTCAAAATACATTCTACTGTCATGTATAACTAATAAGAACAAATTTTAAAAATTATATTGTAAAGCTACAGTAATCAAGATATTTAGTATCAGCATCAAAACTGATAAATCAGTAGACCAAACTTGAGAGTCTAGAAATAGATTCATGTCAATACAGGCAACTAACTTTTGACAATGGTGCAAAAGCAATTCAGAAAGGAAATAATTTTTTTCAACAAATGTAAAATAGTAAATTGTAGTCCATATTGCACTCCACATGCAAAAATTAACTCCAAATGTGTCCTATGAATATTAATTCTAAAACCATAATATTAGCATGAGAAAACCTTTAAGACTTTGGGTTAGGCAAAGATATTTGGGTATGTTATAAAAACAAGATCCATAAAACAACAAATTGATATAGTGGTCTTTATCAAAATTAGAAACATCTACTCCTCAAAAGGTATTGTTAATATAATGAAATGACAAACCACATATTAAAAAATAATATTTCCAAATTACTATCTGTTAAAGGAAGTATATCTCACATAAATGAAGAAATTTGAAAATTCAACAATAAGAAAACAAATAACCTAATAAATAAATATTGGCAAGAAATTTTAACAAATGTGTCACTAAAGATAGACAGATGGCAAATAATCCCATATAAAGATGTCAACATAGCCACTGGAGAAATGCACACTCAACCACAACCATCCACCATTGTACCCTAATAGAATGGCTAACATATAAATGACCCATGATGCCAAGGGCTAGGAGAAGCTGCCTGGAACCCTCGCCTAGTACTGGTGGGAATTTAAATAGTACAACCACTTCAAGTCTTTCAAAAAGTTAAACATATGTCTCCCGTGTAATCTAACCATTCCACTCAAAGGTATTTAGCCAATAGAAATAAAAACATGTACATACAAAGACTTGTACATGGTTGTTCATAGAAGTTTTATTTTCAAAAGCTCCAAACTGGGGGGAAAATATGTTCATCAACAGATGAAGGAATAAACAAATGTAGTACTGCCATTTAATGGAACACTAAAATATACTATGGCAATAAAAGAAATGAATATTGACACATGATATAACATGGATGAACCTCAGGATAATTTTGATCAATAA
This sequence comes from Urocitellus parryii, assembly GCF_045843805.1. NCBI lineage: Eukaryota > Metazoa > Chordata > Mammalia > Rodentia > Sciuridae > Urocitellus > Urocitellus parryii. The sequence continues at coordinate 46,211,291 of NC_135544.1, forward strand.
AAGAAACCTAAAAAATAATATATAATCCCATCTATATAAAACGCTAGAAAATGCATACTAATCTACAGTGACCAAATGAGAAAGGCTGGGTGGGAGGCATTATAGAAGGGTAACAGGAAACCTGGAGGGTGACAGATAGGAGTCTCACTTTTCTGGTGGTAGTGATGGTTTCGCAGGTGTACAGCATTCCAAATTTATCAGCTTTTATACTTATGCACAGCGTATATGACAATGATAGCTCAATCCAATTGGATTTTGAAAACTGTAAACAGAAAACAGGGTTCACAATTGCTTAGTTCTATCTTCTTCCTTCTCCTTACTAATTACAGAGCAGGTTTCCCCACTGCCACTTATCTAGACAAGCTTGGCCCTTACCTATATGTACAAGTGCCCTGGGACATCATAAAAGGGACTGTCCATGCTGGGTTTGCACGCAGGTGCTGAGAGAAGCATCATGGTGTGGGAGCATGCACTCATTCGTGGCAGCCAAAGGGCGAATCTCTATTCTTGGGCTCCACTGAGGTGGGGAGGCATAGGGCACAACTGTAGGTTCTTAAGGAAAGGACAGGTGGTGAGGTGGTTTTGTGTGGCTCCTGTCTTTTAAACAATGTCTTTCAAAGTGGTCCTTCTTTCAAAGTGGTCCTTCTTAGGCCTTTTCACTAAGTTTTTCCTGAGCAATTGGGCCTCTGTCTTCTAGGATAATACCTCATTATCATTATCCATGCTTCCAACATGTATGAGCTTTTTCTTCCCCTTCCATCCTCTGACCTTGTCTTAGTTCAAAGGAACCTGCCTTCCTGCTTTCCTAAATGTCACCCACTCCACATATATCCCACCCCATTCTGCAAGTGCTCCAAAGAAATGAAGACACACAAGAATTAAAATTCTCTTTGAAACTGGTCTGAATGTTTCTATTCCAATATATTTGTATGTGTACATAAGAGAAAAGGAGATTGAAGATGTACATGGCAAAAATGATTTTATTTGTTTTACTTTTCCTATATTTTATGAATTTTCTACAATGAATAGTCAGGTTTTGATAAAAATTGAAACCTATTGTAAAAGAAAGGCTGTGAGAGATTGAGAAGCGAGTTTGCGTATGGAAGAGAAAGGAGCTACAGAGAGAGAAAGAGAAGTTAAAATTACCATAAAATATATAATCAAGGGATCAAGGGCCATGGGGTCAATAATTCATTGGGACTATAAAGGAACATTGCTTCTTAAGAAGAAAGGAAGTGAGAAGGGTGTGACGCAGTTATAAATACATGTTTAGTTGGAGGACAGGAAGTTAAGGGAGTTTACCTAGAAGACTCATGTTTAATAAGACCCACTATTAGGATGTGAGTTCCCAACCTCCCCTGGACTACTCCCCTGGACTATGAGCTCCTCGCCCTCACTCTAGCTCATCTTCCTCATAGCTGCAAGAATGGCCTTTCTGAAACTCTGATAACCCCAAATCCTTCTCACCTTACTGCTTTGAGACAGCCTTAAATTTAGCCCATTTCACAGTCATGGCCAGGATGTCCACACCTGCCTTCTACAAGCACCTACAGCCCAGTTTCTCTGCTCTGCATCATCTCTTCCTAGGCTGTCCTTCATCTGTTCATGTATATCTGAGCTCAAAGATTAGCAATGTCCCTAATTCCATTCAACTCAGCATTTGCTGAGTTCAATAGCAGAAGGGAAATCGCACCCTGCAGCCAGGGCTCCCCCTTCTCTGCAGCTCCACCCCAACTCTCTCAGCAACTCCAGCATCTTTCTCCTCAGGATGACAGATTTGATGGCCCATTATCTTGCACAGAAGAGGTCAGCTTTCACTCACGTCCCTTGTGGTCTTGATTTCTATTGCAAGTGGCCATAAAAAAATTTATTTTAAACAAATGTCATGAAGGAATTCTGGGAAGATTTTCTACTTCTCCCTGTGTATTGTCTCACCCACGACAATCTGATGCCCAGCAATCCCCCATTTCAGATGAGGATGGAGGGCCTTTATCTCAGGCCCTGCCACTTGTCCCCCTCACCTCCTGTCCTTGCACCTCATGTTCATACAGTCTTCTCAAGTTCCTCAGACAAATCCACAGCTCATGTCTGTTCACACAACTCAAAGTCCCCTACGCAGAAAACTCTTTCCAATTCTGTGTTCAGTTGAAGTATCTGAAGGCGTTTATGATCTTCAAGAGAAAGGAGATATGGATGGGACCATAAAAGGTTCCTGCTCCATTTTCACTTTTGCTAGCTGAACTGTACCTCCTTGTTTTTCATAAGAACAAATTATTAGAATAATATTATATTGGTTTAGCATTTACTTTCTATCTCCTCGCTGGCATCAAATGGTACCAGAGAAATTGACAATTGAATCTGCAGTGGAAAAAAGTGTCCATTATTAAGATTAATGAATAATAATAATTCTGGTAATAAATAACTGAGAACGAAGGACATAGAAAAAGCAGCAAGGCCAGCCCATTATTATTAGATTTCCAAAGAGAGTGGAAAGAAAAATGACTATTAAATACAGACTCTCACTCTTAAGCTTTAGGAAAAAAAATGGACTCTGTTCTAAAATGTAAAAAATTATCATCTGTGTGCTAGGAAATTCCACACAGAGAACACACAGACCTAAGGAGTTATTACAAGACATGAGCTCCCTTGGCATGAACTTCCAAAGGCCCAGAAAAATCCTCAGAACTGCAGTGAGATCCTGAGCTCCTTGGAGCTTTCCATGGTCCAAACCAACTTCTTCCTATTTGGAGTGAAACTGGATTTGGGGTTGATAGGATAGAACAGAGCTGTTCTTCTCATACAGCCAAACACTGGAACAAAGTTGAATATTCCTATGTAAACATGAGCCAGCATTTCAGATTCCCAAACCCCACTCCACCCCCTCCCCCTAGGTTGGGAATCAGCTTTTGGGATGCAGAATCCATCCTGAGTACTATAAATGAGGAAATCTGCCCAGTTGTGGTGGCAAAACCATTCTTCATTTCCCAAACATATCAAGTTCTTGAGCCACAAGTTTAATTTTCAGCCTGTGGAGATACACCTCCACCCCTTCCCTGGCTCAGTGCTTCCTCATTTGTAAGATGATATTCACTATTAAATCAATGCTAGGAAGATCAGTCTAAAACAAGGGCTTTTAATCTGGAAAGTACCTCAGATCTCTTTGAGAATCCAGTGAAAATCAAGGCCTCTATCTAGAAAAAATAAATATAATATTCTGCCTACAAGTTAAGTAATTTATATACTTTTAGAAAGCTCAAAGGAATTTTATCTTTTAAAAAAGAGAAAAAATGGCTTCAGTTGTAGTTTTGAAAATTCTTAACAAAAGCTGAGTCTATGTCGGCCTAAAGGAGCCAGGTATGGTGGCACATACCTGTAATCCCAGCGGCTCCTGAGGCTGAGACTGGAGGATCATGAGTTCAAAGCCAGCCTCAGCAAAAGCAAGGCACTAAACAACTAAGTGAGACCCTGTCTCTAAATAAAATACAAAACAGGGCTGGGGATGTGGCTCAGTGGTTGAGTGCCCCTGAATTCAATCCCCAGTAGCATCCCCCCACAAAAAATAAGGTCCAAAGGAAGTAAAAATATAAAATATTGAGCTAATTAATCATGCTTGATATCAGAGTACTGATAAAGCTGATTTTTAGATATTTAACTAAGCACTGTTTGCTTTAAGGTTTTAAAACACTACTGATTTATGGTACCCAAAACATGAATTAAAATTTAAAGAAATTAAAATAGTATTGGCTGCCATTTAAGAGACAATAGAATATATATTTATCAGGTTAATTTCAATTTTTATGTGGCTAAAAGACTCTAAGAGTTGGAAAAATATCCACCCAATTGAGTTGCATACAATATTCAGATGTGACACTGCTATTAAAGTAGGGTAGAAAGTAAATGCAAGGATTTTTTTTTTTTTTTTGACCCATGAAAATATGCCCTGACAAAGGTTACCAGTAGACTTGAGCTTGCCATGGGTATGCACAATAGAGAAGGCAAAGGAAAAGCTCTTTGCTGCCACCCAAAGGAATACTCTAGAAAGATACTCGTGCATACACACAAAAGATAAATTGGGAAATTGGGAAAAAGATAGAAGCATTTGTGAAATCAAAGCCCATTATCTGTTATTGATAAGCAATTAAACAGTCCTCTATTCTAATAAATACACAAAATTTCATAACTGTGACAGTAACATGAACTTCATGGAGGCAGGAATCCTGGTTATCTTCTTTCCCAATACCTAGAGCAACCCCTGATGCATTGTGATGCTTCAGTAATTAGCTCCTGATGAAAATGATGTAGTAATAACATCTCTATAACCCCGGGAAAATCAGTTCAGTGTTCTGGGCTCTCGCTTTACCAGCTGTAAAATCAGGAAGTAAAACTGGGTCTTTTAAAAAAGTCTTTCTTTTTATATTCCCAGGCCCTGTGACCCCACTAGTGCATGAACACTTTCTTCTAAACTGCAAGGCTGTGATTGTTTTAGGCAGAATGTCTGCTGGCCTGGGTAGCAGGCCACAAGTGCTATGGATATTCACTAAGGGGGAGAGAAGGGAGACACACACACGAAACAGACACGAGAAATGGACTACCAGGGAAGAGATTGTGTTGGTCCCAGAGTCCTGGGCAAAGGCTTAAATCTGTAGGGAAATGGATTTGTGTCACTTTATGAAATGTAATCCAATTATTCCTTTTGTTTTCTTTATTTATTAAGCTACAATCCATAATTAAATATTCTGATGAACACAGCACCACAGATTCTCTGCTGCTTCAACATTCTTGAAGCAGCAATATACTAACTTCTCTCACAGAGTATATGATGTGATATTAAAATTGTCACTATAACCATCAAGAAAAAATAGACAACTAAGTATTGATTAAGTACATTTAAAGAAACTTTGCTTGAAAGATGTGGTGATACACCCCTGTAATCCCAGAGGCTCAGGAAGCTGAAGCAGGAGGATCTCAAGTTCAAAGCCAGCCTCAGCCTCAGCAAAAACAAGGTGCTAAGCAACTCAGTAGGACCCTGTCTGTCTCTAAATAAGATACAAAATAGGTCTGGGGATATGGCTCAGTGATCAAGTGTCCCTGAGTTCATTCCCTAGTGCCAAAAAACGAAAAAAAAGAAAGAAAAGAAACTTTGCTTAAATAAATCTATTAATAAATCTGCAATTTGTGTTATGTAACTGAGAAAAGGCCCAATCCTGCTGCCACTTGATAAAGCCAACAACTCAAGAGACAGAATGATGAGAGAAGAAAGAGCTTCATTCAATGACCAAAGAATAGGGAAGTGGGAATTCCACTTACAAGTTCACTTCTCCCCTCCAAGGAGTCAAGGAGCTATAGACACAGGAAAAGAATGATGCTAGAGAGAGACAAGCAAATAAGGGAGGAATATTCCTGTTGTCTCTGAAAAAACAGAACTCAGGTGCCACATCTTTCTGCTCCTTCCATGGCCTGACATTTCCTGTCATGGCAGTTGGTAGGTGTCTATATCCTTGAAGGGGAAGAGAGAGACCTAAGCAAGTCTAGGTCAACTTAACCCTTCATTATAATTTTAGACAAAACTTTTTTTAAATGATTAACATGTCTATGTATAGAACTAAGTAGAATCTGACCCAATAGTTAAGGCAGCAAAGGAGATAGACGATATGAAGACAGAGATGCCACATCTTATACATCCTGTTCTAGTCACCCATCAGACATCAGCAGGCCCAAGTGAAGGGGCAGCAGAAACGGCCTTCAAGTCCTTCAAGTAAGCCAGGCAAACGTTATCATCCTAACCCATACGTCAGAGGTGTTAAGGACAGCAGAGCTGCTGGGGGAATAATAATGTGTTGCCCAGCTGTGTGACCTCCACAATTAGTTACTTTCAAGTCAACTAAGAGAAAATGAAGTTAGAAAGTTTAATTAGATTTTCCTTCAGTGACATTCTTGCATGACAATACTAATGAACTGAGATTTAGATGGGTTCTTATGGAATATAGGGGTGGTGATTGAAATATCTTCACTTTTGTAAAAAAATAAAGTATTAGAAGTTATAGTGTCTTTCTAGATTATTTCCCTAATCTTTCCCTTCCTTGGGAAAGTAATCCTCCAACTTCGGCATATAGAAAAACCACAGTGCATGTTACAAATACATATTTCTAGGCTGCACGCAGATATGGATCTGGGACAGGGCCTAGGAATTTGCCATTTTAACTGTTACCCCAATAGTTCCAATGGAGATGTGCCTAAGTACCACATACTGTACATCTGACACATGTAAAATACACTTCCATTTCTTTTTTCCTTGCAGATTACCTTCATAGGTTATATCATTGCACCCTCTAGTGGATAATTTAACTCAGCATTTTTTTCTATATTACAAAGACTTTTCTCAAAATTATTAGGAAATCCCATCTGTCATGAAAATCTTGTCAAAAGAAGGGGAGATGAGGGAAGTATTTAAGAGAAAAATCATTTAATACTTTAACTTCAGAACTTTATGTATTTACAAAGACATTTATATGGTATATGCATATATTTTCTAGAGAAAAAGTTAGTCTTGATAAAGTAAGCTGAACATAAAACAGTCACCTCTCAGTATTCTCTGGTTCTGCTTCAGCAGATTTAACCTGTCGTGTATCTGAAGTATTCAGGGAGAAAATAATGTCTGTGTTTAAAAGACATAGATTTTTTTTTCCTTGTCATTCTTCCCTAAACAATGCAATATTATAATTATTTCCATTAGGTATCATAAAACCTCTAGAGATTATTTAAGTATATGGATATTTGTAGGTTATATGCAAATACTATGCCATCTTATATAAGGGACTTGAGTTTTCATTGTTTTGGGCACCCAAAGGGTTCCTGGAACCAATCTCACAGATGCCAAGAGATAACTGAATAGCCAATCTGTTTTATAAAAATAATTTACTAACTTTGAATTTACTGACCACTCTATTTTTAGAATATTTATGCCTGTAAAATTGATATTCTCTCATCCCATTTTTCTAACAAACTTTTAGCACACCAACAAGACAACCTAGGTCAGCCTGACGACTCCCATCTTTTCAGAACTGTTATGGTTTAGATCTGAGGTGTCCCCCAGAGGTGAAATGATTAGTTATAAGAGTTGTGGACTTCATCAGGGGATTGATCCACTGATATGGATTAACTCAGATCGGGTGTGGTTGGAGGAGGTGGGTCACTGGGGGAATGCCTTTGGGGTTTATGTTTTGTCCTTGGTGAGCAGAGCTCTCCTGCTTCCTGATTGTCATGTCCTGAAGTGCTTTGCTCTGTCACACCCTTCTGATGATGTCCTCTTTCACCCAGGCCCATAGCTATGAAGTTGGCTAACATGAACTGAGCCTCTGAAACCATGAGCCAAAATAAACTTTTCTTCCTCTAATTATTCTAGTCAGGTCTTTTGGTCACAATGAGGGAAAAGGAAACTAAAACAAGTACCAAATGGTCATTCTGAAACCTCCTCATGTTGGCTTCTAAAGTCCTCAGCTCTTTACAAGATCACAAAAGTTGGTGTGTGCTTTTTGCGATTTATGGCTTCTATCCTTCTGAAAAACTTTGCTTACTGATTCTAATGAGGGCTTTTAATCACTTCAAGGGTCATAAACTCACAAGGTACCAAACAGGTAATATAAATGAGTAAAATATACTGGCTGTAAACCAAAGAGAGTGGCAGGGACTTTGGCAAACTGAGTTTGCTACATTTAAAGGAATTCAACAAATAATTATGATTTTTAAAGTCTGCTATGGGCCTAATAAAACATCTGTGAATCATGTGAAACTTCATAAAGCAGCTAGTACAATGACAAATTAGCCCATAGCTGTAGTCCCAGCCATTGCGGACGTTGAGGCAGGAGGATGGCTTAAGCCCACGAGTTTCAGAGCAGCCTGGGCATCATATTGAGACACTGTCTCAAAATTAATGAATAAATGAAGTAGCCAGAGACCCCTGAATTACTTGCTGGCTTGCTGCGTGCTAACTATTTGTATATGTAATCTCATATAAATTCTGATAACCCTATGCAAGAGTTCTTACTGTTATTCTAATTTTGCCAAGGAGGAGGCCAAGGTGTTAGGAGGGTGGGTTACTTGCCCCAAGTCAGAAGGGGCTCTCTATCCAGGTCTGCCTATCCCCAGGGTCAGAATTCTCAGTCGCTTCGCTCCAATTCCTCTCCAAACACATGGTCCCTTGCTTTGCCTGTTCCACATGACTTTGTCTTGTGTTCCTCTCCTCACCACCAGCCGAACCTCCTGCCCCTACTCAGGGTCTCTCTGGTCCCCACAGCTCTTTCCAATGTTTTCTATGTTCTCTGGCTTTTGCTTCCACTAGTGTCTTTACAATTGGACAATTTCTTGTGGGCAGTTGACGTGGCTCTCTGCTTCAACACTGCATCATACACCTAATAGCACCACTGAGTGACAATTCTTAGCCATGTATTCTTCATATGGTAAGCTAACATGGCCAGCATATCCATCAAACTTATGTTTGCTATGTCACTTTAATTAAGCTCACCTTCTCCTAGCTCTTTACGATGGTATTTCGGCATTTTTGTAATAAGTTGCATTTGTACTGCTCTCACACCTCTACTTTTCCATTTCAATGGTGTTATAAATACCCCAAAGTAATGTGATCTCTTCTCAGTAAAGCTCTATTATATCAGCCTCAAACATCTTTCTCTGAAAGCTAACACTAAGAGTATTTGTGAGCAGAAATCAAAGTTAATTACCTTTTGAGGAAAAAAAGCCATTTCTTTCACTCCTCTATTCTCAGGTAACTCTGTAAGTTTTGCCCTCACAAAGGCAGTCAGGTCCATTTCAAGAAAGTCCAGGTGAGGCCGCTGCCGGGTTCCACATATCATATGGAAGATGTGACTATCACATACACCACGTTACTGCTCTTGGTTTATTTGGAATATTTGAGTGTCTTTAACCTCTTGTGAAATCTGTCATCCACCACAGTATTTCTTAGGGAAACATTGAATGTTAACATCCTGAATTACACAAAAAGAACATGAAGTTACTAGGGCGTTTATTATAACTTGTGAAAGATTTTTTCATTCCTAACAGAAAAAGAAAAGATATCATGTACAATCTTTCAGATGATTCTACCTATATATGCAAAATAACTCACTCACTTGACCTTCTTATCTTTGTTCCAATAGCTAACATAAACAGACTGTATTTCCCTCATGTGAGATTTAATATTCAGAAAAGATCTATATGTAGTTGAAAAATAGCTGGGGGGCTCTGGCTGACTTAAATCTCATGAAAAATCCCATCTTCATCCCTGAGAAATGTTATCAACATAATACAGTTACCTGTAAAGCAAGGACACCTGAATCCATTTGGATATGGTGCTGTAAGTTCAATGTTATGATAATGGCTACAGTTTAATAAATTCCTTTTAAATGACTAGTGATGTTCTGTATTTCCATGCATAAATTCACTTAAGTTTCCTATCTTCCATTAAGTTTCTAGAAATTTCATTAGGGACTTGAACAAGTCAGATTTTTCTTCTAGTGTTCTTAAATTCAATTTGAGGGAGAAATTACTTACTGTGAGCAAATCTATGAATTTGGTAACTCATTAACATCTCAAGAGTAATTCTTCACAAATGTCCATAAGTCAATAGCTTGGTTCTGTCCCCAAATACTTGTAACTAATCGTAACTAATACAATTAGGTTTTAATAAGCCTTCATGTTACCTAAACACTAATTTAAAAGGTAAAATTAAAAAATGAAACTGTTTTAGTGATTAATGAGCTAACACCAATCATTTTATTTTAAATAAATTCATTGATTTTTGAGAGTTTTTCAATTTCAATTTGAAATATTTACATCACAGTCAGGTAACCAGAATATTTTGTTGATTTCTTCCCTTCCCTGGACTCCTCGTTTATGATAGGAGTGACAAGTGATACTTCTAGTATAGAATCCACTGAGTTCACCATGCAGTTCTGCCAACTGTCGTTGATGAAACAGGTCATTCTCAAATTTTGGCTTGCTTGAGAATAACCCGAGGGCTTGTTAAAACTCAGATTACAGGGGCTGTGCCATCAAAACTTCCTCTTTGATAAATTTGTTGTAAAGCCCTAAATATTGAATTTCTTACAAGTTCTGCACCACCTTACCCTTTGTATTGGTCAGAATCAAATACTGAGAAATACTGCTGCACCGGAATGAATCCTCTAGGAACTTCTCCAAGGTTCTAGAATTTTTGTAGGGTTTATTTACGCTCTAACACAGCATATGTTATTAAGATGTGTAGATAATACAATGCATTTCATACCTGCTGTTCTAGGTATTATTTTGCACACGAGTGACAAAACCCCACTGTAATATGACAGGCTGAGTTAGAAAAATTTAAACAGTTAAACTGTGAATTTGCTTTGATGTTGTTTCATTATGAAACAACAGACTTCACAGCCAGCTGGCCGGGAGTGCCTGGTCAGCCTGCACATGGAAACCAGTTCTGCTAGTTACCATGGGGGCTTAGTGCCACCAAGTAGCAGTTATTTGCTCTATCAATCAATAGATTTCATGATAATTCTTGGTCCTATACAGTGGCCAGGAAAAAACAAATGGCTTTGGCAAAGTAGTCCCTACCTCATGGTTTTTAATGTTGTGCAAATTAACTGCCTTCATTCTACAAAGATTTTTTAAACATTTTCATTAGTCAGTATTTTCAAATTTATCTCTTAGAATAGACTACAAATACAAGTAATTTAATTTAGAAAATCACACTGAAATGCACTGTTAGATTTAGCTAGAGCAAATGAAAAATTTCACAGAAACAATATTTTCATCAATTTATACTACAGTTCAGAAATCTTTTCAGAAAAAAATCTGGTTTAATATTTCTGAGTGAATAACATAATTCTGTCCAATTCTTTCTATTGTGTAAGGATTTCAACAAAGGAGCAAAGGCCCAGAACAACAAATAGGTACCCAAAACCCAGGAACTATAAAGTCTAAGCCCAAAGACCAAGTATGTAGGAGGTGCTGGGGTATTTGAAGCAACCTTAGCTGATGCTAATTTTCAAGAAAACTTGATCTCAAAACCTCATCAGTGTTTGATTTGGTGTGATAGCAATTACAGGTTTACTCTTAACCCACATGTCTTCAGTGACAGGGCAGACAGAATCTCAATTGTCTTCCAGGGCAGGTTTAGATAGAAGGCTGCCTTATGAAGGAACTCCTTGGAAGAATCAAAAAGTCTTGTCACTGATCAGTTCTGAACCTCAAGAGAGCTTTGGTTTAATTCTCAGACTAAATACCAACCAGTGTTTTTTGACATTTTACATTTACATTTTGACATTTCTTCCATTTACATAGTATCACTGTTAGAAAAATAAAATATTTGGAGTAACTAAAAAAAGAAAACTTGTTAATTACTGAATGGGCAGTGCAAAACATTGTAAGACTGCTTGTGTGCTGTGGTGTGTCCCTGTCCCCCCTTCTACCTTGAGAAAGGGAGTGCTCTCTAATGTTTGCACTAGATGGAGAGATGTGTGTGTCCTTCACACTGAGACATGAGGACTGAATATTTGGCTCAGGTCTGAGTAATCTAGAGGAAAGGTGGTGGCCATTGCTGCCCCACTGGTGGCAAGGCAGAAGGGGGCTGGCCTCATCAAGGAGGAGGCAAGGTTCATAGTTTCTGAGTTCCCTATGGGAAAAGCCAATATGATCATCTCAAAAGTAAAGCTCAAGAATTTTCGTCTCTAACTAGCATCCTGATTCTGCTGCTGTGCCCATGGTCGTGACTCTGGTCCATCTCGTCCCTATCTAGTGACCATCTAGTCACTAGGTTGTGACTAGGACTTTGAGAATCCAAAGCAGCTCTCCTGACACCCCACCCTCTAGAGATATAACCCTGGTAACATCATGCACATGCTAATGTAGGCAGAAACTACACTTTGTTTTATAAAGCTGGGAAGGGAGTCAAATGCTATGTGAATTTTCAGATTACCACTTTCCTTTCACAAAATATTTTATGCGCTGCTACTGAATTTCAATTACACAAATATTAAATCACAGTACTTTTATGACAGCTTTGTCTATCCCTCCCTACCTCCTCCTTCTATTCCTCATGGTGAAGGCTTGTATGAATCAGACATTATTACCCTAAGTGCATGTACAACAAGAATCAGAAGTTATACTCCGTTTATGTATGATGTGTCAAAGTGCATTCTTGTGTCATGTATAACTAATTAGAACAAATTTTAAAAAATTTAAAAAGTATTGAAACTTGTTATATAAAATAGCACACTGAATAGACAACATGTCCAGTTTATAAATACAATGATTTCGTTGATGTAGTGTATTGAACATCGGCTGCAGTAATACAATCCCCAGGTAGAAGGCGCTGTGACATCACATTTACCTGTGCGCTGCGTAGTGAATTTCTGAATGGTTTCTGTAAAGCTTTATAAAATGGAAAAGGTTGATGGTCCCCTCACACTTCGTTTCTCCTTAAAATGTCACTTCTAATGCCAGTTAGAGGTGATAAATTCGGAGCTTCTATTGTCTGGAACGAGAAGGAATCTTTACAAATGATTTGGCCATCTGTGTCAGTTCCACTGATATTTTTCTATTGGAGGTTCATTGATTTTAAATAATGTGTTCCAGACATTTTATCAAATTACTCCTTAGATAAAAGAAGACTCATTTTTAAGGGTTTTTATGGGTAGTTTTACAATTGAGGATACACTTGGTAGGAATATTTTGTTATTGAGGGTATTCCCGTACACTGGAACATTTTAAAAATCTGAACAGCTGAATCTGCTTTTCTGCACCACCTCACCTTTTGTATTGGTCATACAGAATATTGAGGTAATTCAAGGACTATTTAGTAAGTGGTAAACCACAAAATGCTCTTACCAGATGGTAAGATTCTATGATTATACAGGTTATTCAAATCAACATTGCCATAAATAAATGCCAAAACAAGATTTTAAGAAGTAATCTTTCACAGATATGATGTGAAGTTTCGATAAAAGCCAAAGCAATGCTAAAATCTTCTCAATTGGTTGTTGATTATTTCAAAACAGAGTGTAGATTGAAATGTGTGTTTACTTCTTAGGACGTTATTAAGATTTCTCCATTATTAGAATAATACAGAAGATACAAGAGTACAGGAAGGAGTGTAAATGGGCAGTTAGCTCTGATAGACCCCTATGAAGCAAAGAATAAAGAATAATCCCTATATCCAGGAGCAAAATCTCAATGTTCCTGTAAATATCTGCTCATATCTCATTGGTGGAAAATAGCCAAAGTTCACCTCTACCAACAAGGTTGGAAAGGCAGCTTTTAGCTGGGCATAAGGTCGACCCTAGTAGAATTAGCCTGTTAACAAAGGAAGAAGTGAAGGAAGCCTCTCTGCCATACCTCTGCCAAAATCTACTTCTCACGAAGATGAGTTAAGTGGGGCCCAGTGTGAGTGAGCAATGTCAGTCATGTCTCAAGCTGGTGGCAGATCCAGGACTCTCTGCAACATGATGGATGCCCTCTTGCTTCTAATTAAGTCCTGCATCAAGTTCTAGTGTGTGTTGCTGGGGTAGGGTCTTCACAAGTTCTAAAGATTTTGCTTTAGCAAGGGCATAATAATATAAAGAATCTTGAATTACTAAGAGCTCTGCATATTTGTTCACAGCTAATAAAATCATAGTGATTTCATTTTCCTTTGGGAATACAGTAAGGCAAAATAAAGACATGATTCCTAACATGGAAATGAAGTGACGCTATGCATGTCAAACATCCAAGTTTCTTTTGAGAGGCTACTTTTCCCACTATAGGAAACATATCCTCACACAAGCTTCACTTCTTCTACCAACCCGTAGCCTCCCAGCCTTAGAGAGCACCCCTCAATTTTTGAGGAGTGTGATTAAGGGACAATGATTGTCCCAGAATTTACAACTCTCCTGGCAGCAATAAATCAAGGCCACTTTGAAAAGGGCTTTGGCAGATTGTCTTCTATGGCCTGGATGTTAAAATTTTGTTTTTCTACAAGAGTTGTGAACAGAAAACGTTGACTCTCCCTTGCAACTATCAATCAGCCATTCAAATACCCGTTAAATTCACACATTCAAGAATGTAATACTAGCCAGGAACCGTGGCACATGCCTGTTGTCCCAGGGACTTGGGAGGCTGAGGCAGAAGGATCTCGACTTCAAAGCCAGCCTTAGCAAAAGCCAGGTGCTAAGCAACTCAGTGAGAACCCTGTCTCTAAATAAAAATTTTTTTAAAAAATAGGACTACGGATGTGGCTCAGTGGTTGAGTACCCCTGAGTTCAATCCCCAATACCCTATACCCCTGATAAAAAGAATGAAACACTATGTAAGGTCATGTCATAATAAGAAGACAATGTTACCTGTCACTACTTGTAATCTAGTACCACAAAGAGGTGATAGGCCGAAACCTAAAAGGAAATGTTTTCTAAAACTTGTGCAGTATTAAAAGTATATCATTCGTATTATAGAATGCAACACAGACTAACAAAACAAAAATGACTTAATTCACTTGGAAAATGGGAAATTATTTTTGTTTGTATTAATTAATTAATTAATTTTTATTTTTGCAGTACCAGAGATACAAACTGAGGGCCATCCTACCACTGAGTTACATCACCAGCCCTTTTTAAAAATTGTTGAGACAGGGTCTCACTAAGTTTCTGAGTCTGGCCTTGAAATTGTGATCCTCCGGCCTCAGCCTTCAAAATAGCTAGAAGTACAGGCATGCGCCATGGCATCCAACATCTTTTTATTTTTTTATATCTTTAACTTCTTATGATTTCATGGTTCACCAAACATGATGACTTATTTGAATAGTATAGTGTAATCTTAAATTGCAAAAATATGTTTTCCTTCCATTTGTGACCGATGTCTGGGAAATAAAAATCAAAGCCTAATTTTTTAGTTGTAAACTCAGTTTTGTGTAATTTGTTTCTAATTGCAGTGGGAAAAACTACAGATGACAACAAGTGAAAGGAGAAAAATATTCTGCTCTGTCACATTCCATGTCATCGCCATCACCTGTGTGGTTTGGTCTTTGTACGTGTTGATAGACAGGACCGCGGAGGAAATCAAGCAAGGCAATGACAATGGTAAGAGCGGGCCTTTTCTCTCCTCTCTTAGATCCTAATGACTGTACCCAGACGTGGGCAGGGAAGCTGTCGACCGGTTTGGGTTTAGCTGTGCTGACGCATGAATAAAGCCAGTGATGGCAGTTGTGACTCCCTGGATTAACTCTGACTAGAAGGCACTGAGTACAAAGGGTGCTGAAGTGAGACGAGATGTATCAAGTTCATATAAAACTTAGCAGGGAGAAACTCACAGATGACATTTGCCCCTTCAGGTTTTCCAGGAGTAGAAAAGGGATCAGCTTCTTCCTGATAGGAAAAGGCGAACAGTACTAAAAATGGAAGGATTTTAAACTGTATTCAGTCCACCCTACTCATGGCTTCTTTTTATGCATGAATAAGATGACATTCCAGTAGGGAACATGTTATAGCTTCTTAGTACTACATAATGTGATAGCATGGATTAGCACCATGGTTTAAAATTTTAATTATGCCCAATGCGATTGTGAAGATTGGTGTCAAGACTACAAAAACAGATGCTTCAAAATGTATTTTTACATTTAAAATGGATAGATCATTTGCAACAGAAGCAAAAATGGGAAGCACAGTGGCTGTAAAATATCATTTGCATTCACTTCTGAAGACAGCCTGTAGTCCTCTCACTGGGTGGTGGCTGCAGTACATGCCTAAATCGTGGCTGGTGAAACAGGAAAAAATACTCCCATGCCCCAAGTCGCAATACCATCTGAACAATTTCTCCTTGTGAATTTGAAAGGAGAAATTGTTAAGATGGTATATTTTGAGTTTATAAGAGTTATGAAAAATATTTATATGCTATCCCCCAAAATAGGAAAACTAAAGAAAGAAGAAGGTAGGATACAGTGAGAGAACAAAGAAAGAAAAGAATTTTAAAAGAGAAGGGCCTGCCTATCCTGTTCCCTTGTATTTACTCATGCAGACGGGGTCGGCCGTCTTTAGACTGTAAGGATCCACAACATGCGCTGTAGATGCCGTTTATGTACTTCAAGGGGAGGGGGAAGAGCAAGAGCCAGGGACAGAGCTGCAGATCCTACTACTGTCCTTTCCCAAAAGAGTGCAAACGCTGCTAAATCAAGTGTAAAGACCAGAAAATCGGGCAGGCCAGAGCCTCTGGTTTTGGTTTGTTTGTTCAGGATTAACTCATTTATATACTATATCATTTATATCAAACTACTTTGTTTGCAACTACATTATACATTGTTCCAGAGATTATTGATTTTCAAATGTCATTATATTCACATGATTAAATAAATTCCCTGAGGATAAGACCTTTCTTTCTTATTTTCTTTCTTTCTTTCTTCTTATTTTTTTTTTCCTTAACCCCTTCCCTCTAGCCATAGGTACTGGCCCATGCCAAATTTTTGAAAGTGTGCCCTAAACACCGCAATCAGGTAGTCCTATGTGGATGGGAAAGCAGACACGTCCCCATCTAATTTCACCCAATGTACTACCTTAGGACTCCTGCGTTCTAGCAACCCGGGGCAGACCTGCTGTAGAGACCCGTTGTGGCTAATGTGGCGCTCAGTGTTGGAGAGCCATGCATTTTCCCTAAGTCAATGTGGCCTCAACCCTGTGCCCCTGCCTTGGTCTGGTCACAGTAGACTGCAGGCTCTTCTCCTCAGGCCACAGATGAGGGACGGAAGGCAAAAGGCTAGAATTGACAAGCAGCAGTCTCATTTCATTCCCGCTAAGACCCTCATAACCCATCCAAAAGAAACCCCTCAGGTTTATTTTAGCTGTATTTCTGAAGCATGTGAGATGTGACCATTCATCCTACAACTTCAGCTCAGCTTCAGTTTATCTCAACTTCAGCCAACAGATATCTCCAGTCCCCAAGAGACCTATTGCCCTGCCACATTTCTGTCTCCCTGCTCATCCTCCCATCCCCTGGTTATTCTTACATCCTTAGCTGCCATTTCTATGCTGATAGCCGCCAGCTCCATGCATCCTCCTGCCTCCTGGACACTTCTGTTTGAAGGTCTTATAGGTGCCCCAACCTCACTGTGTCCAAACTCATGGTCGACCCCACACCTCACCCCTACACTGTGGGAGAGGCAACACTGTACCCAGCAGCCAAATCCACATCTCAGGCTTTCATTCCTGATCTGTCCTCCTCTCCTTTATATCAATCATCAAATCCCATTTATTCTGCCTCTTATGCCCCTAGAATCTGTCCATTAGTCTCCTTCTCTATTGACACCAACCATGTACAAAAACTTCTTACCTAGACTTTCTCCAATTTTGTCCATCTTCAACTCATGCTTGGTTATATAATCACAGCAAATTTACAAACCACAGATCAAATCAATTCCTATCCCCATTTAGCCAATAATCTTAATATATAACCCAAACTCCTTATGGGACTCTGCTGTCCCCAGGACTCAGGTGTCACCAGTGAGAGTGAATATCTGTTCTGCTCCTCAGATCTACTTGCAGACCCTTGCTAAGCTTTGCCCTCTGTGAAAAACAGCTTCCTTGTCCACTGCCACTGCACATAGTTAAGACTTAAATATCTCAAATACCTCCCTAACCCAGACTCAGCCTTGGCAGGTAATACCAGTCTCTGTGGGAAACCTGGTTCAACTCTACAAACTAGGATAATTATTCCCAATACAGTGGTTCTCAGAATGTGTCGCAGGAACAAATGCGTCAACATCCCTTGGAGATACACACACACACACACACACACACACACACACACACACACATGTGAATAAAGATTCGAACTAACCTCTCACTCTTGTAGACTACTGTATCAGGAATCCCAGGATGCAATTAGGTAATTTGTACTTTAAAAGTCTACAGGTTATTTCGATGTCTGAGAGCCACTGCCCTGCCATGTGCTTCCAGGACCACCCCTCACTTGGCCCCACCCTGGCTCTCCGTCTTCCTTGCACACTGGAATTACCTGTAGAGTTTCTACGTCACCATAAAACCTGTGGTTTATCCCCACAGATTCAGTCTAATCATCCCTTATGTGATTCCTGTCATGCAGCTATGTTGAGAATCTGTCCCGCCATGTGATTTACCATGTTAATGCACTTAACTATCTGAGTCCCCTCACCTGCTCAGACAGGTGGGGATATATTTGTCCCTGTCATCACATATCTCATGCTCATTGCCTCTGGGAGGTGGCAGTTGGTCTGGTCCAGTCAATGTCATAGAAGGAAGGATGAGGTATGAATTCCTTGTACCTGAGATTTTCCCCCTTTTACTTTCCTTTTAGAATTTTCTTTGAATATTTTCTTTTCAATTTTGAGTGGTTGCTGGATCTCAGACCACTGTCTCACACTGGACTGTCCCTTAGGGCAGACACACTGTATTATACATTATATATAATTTATAGATCTTTCAGTTTCTTAAAGGCAACTAAAAATGACATCATTTTTATCTTCAGTGTTTAAAGCTTTTGAATTAGGTAGCCAGGTGTTTATCAAGAAATGGTGCCCATGGCTATCTCTACAGAGTCACATGCCAGTGGGATGGCTCCCAGGCCACATATGAAAGCCACAGTGACATGTGTAAAGAGTACCCTCTGGATTTACGTTCAAATTGTTTGAAACCTTACTTACCCATGCACACATTTAAGTGGAGTATGGGCATCTGTCTGAATCATTGTTATGTTCATCTTCCCCTGGCATTGGGACTGTGTTGATCCTGAATTTACGCTTAAAGTTATTAGAAAAAAAATCAACACATAATTTAAAGGTCAACATATTTCAAATCTATCTTGAAAAACCTTCAGAAATAATTGGAGAGGAACAAATTGTCCTTTTCAACCAAAATTGAGGTTGAATATAAAACAGCAAAAATTTTTGAGCTGTAATGACAATACTGGGAGAAAAAAAATATTCTCCATATGTTTGAGAAGGGTTATTCTTTTAGATTAAAATGCATGATGCCCCAGATGGCTCTCTCACTCCACTCTTTCATTCCCCTGTGATGACAGAAAATAAAGTAAAATAAATGAAACATATGGAACTTGAAAATTTTAACACTCTAAATCACCCTTGTTACTGACTCTAATTGGGGCAACAATTGTTCTTCCTGCCTTCTCTTTACAGGTTCTAGAGGAATGTTCTCATACATTATTTGTTTGTTAAAAATGAAACACAAAACACGAACCAAAAAAAAAAAAAAGCAACAATTTATACTATCCATTTGGGGTATTTTCAAATTTCAGAAGAGTTTCATATACACAAAAAGATACCTTGTGGATAGGACTCAAGTGTAAACATGAAATACGTTTGTGTTTTTTATACCTTAGACACCCAATTTTGTTCAGTATGCTTAGTGGGCCTGTGTTTCAGCTGCAGCCCATTTACTGGGGTGGAACTTTCCACGGTGACATTGTGTTAGTTCTCAGAAAGTTTGGGATTTTGTAGCATTTTAGATTTTGGATTTTTAGATGTGGGATGCTTAACCTATGTCAAGGAGACTGTAGGTGCAGATCTTAAAGTTATCCCAGATTTATTTAAAAATATATACCACAAGGTTTATACTCACATAATGAGTTACTTTTATTTTCATGGCTGACTCACTTGTGAGCCTCTAAGCAACTCTGGGGCATTCTCAGAGCACCTTGGTATTAGTAGAGATTCAAACATTTTTTTTTTCTAGCTGTTGCTGACTCTAGCCGATAAGAACAACCCAAATATAACAATCACTGTCTTGGGATAATTATCTGAAGAAGAGACTTCTGGTTCTGTCCTAGACAATGACTAGCTATCTTGAACAAAATAATCATTAATCTCTCTGAAGTACAGTTTCCTCTTCTATGAAACTAAACAAGTTAGATTTTGTGCCTTCTAAAGTTTCTTTGTATGACTTTTTTTCAGAAATCATGCACTTTACTTTGCATCAGGTAAACTGAAATGTGTATCCATAAATAATGCATATTTATCATATATGTTTATTCATATATTGAAACAAATTAAGGAAAAGATATGTGAAACAGAGTTGTTTTTATTCAGTAATTTCTCCAACTGGAGAAAAGCAACCAGGAGAAAATCAACTCACACACACACACTTCCTTATACAAACACATTTTGTGTAACACCTTTTGCATAACCTAAGCACTCGGTCAAAGATATTCCAACTTCTAGTGAGATATATGTTTTCTAAGTATGCACTGTCCCTGCAGCTGTTAAATGAGGCAGCTTCTCTTCTGCTGTTTGGTGATTTAAAAAAAGCTTTTAGACACACTCCAGGTGTCTCCAGTCCCATGCTCTGCTACATAAGATAAGCAGGAAACTGAGAAATCAAATTTAAATGCTAGGAGAGATCTTAAAGACCCCCGGGGTTAAGATGAAAAAATAAGAAATTCATGCTGTCTCCATCTATACTATAAATGGCCACTTGGGACCTTCTTGCCTACCCAATTGGAGTTTAAGGGAAATCAAAAGAGTAGTTATTACGGTGTCTAGCCTTTGTGCCTCCGGTGGAGAGGATGGGGACACAATATTATCACCAAGGGAAATATATTTTCCAAGAAACAATATTGCTGCAAAATAAATGAATCTGAAAGGGGCCCTCAGATACACCTCAGTTCCCAAGCCACTGTCATTTGGCTGAAAGCTTGGCATAAATATTGCCTAACAGATAACAATAAAACTATACACTCCATACGTATCTAAAGACATTTTAGTTTATTTTTAGTGAGATTTCTGAAGTATTCTCCTGAGGAACAGAATTGCAACTGGAAGGGATGCCCAGGGTCACATGATGAGGACATCTAGGAGTCACCAAGTGCTAGCAGCCTGGCTAGTAGCTAACTGGACTTCTCCCCCCTTAGATTCTGTAGGTTTTCATTACTTGCAGTCAAGGGGAACACACAGAGGTCGAACATTCCAGCAAAGTTGGAAAGATCTTAGAGGTAGGCAGTTCTGCTCTTAAATCTACAGCTCAGTCAGCCAAAACCTGTAGCATTTAAATCACCCAGAAAAAGGCAATAACAACTATTCACATTTATGTAGCTGTTTGGAGGTGACAGGCCCTAATAACTCATTTAAGACCCACTAAGAACCATAGGAGTAGATACCATGTTTACCTCCACTTTAAAATGATGTATCAGTTGGCGTTTGCTGTAAAAGAAAAAAAAAAAAGAATGAATAAATGAAAATCTGAAATTTAGTAACTTAAAACTTCAAGCATTTACTTCACTCCCAATTTTGCAAGTCAGTTAGGTATTTAGAGTTTGCAGAGAGCTGAGGTATCAGCCAGCAGCGACAGAGGCAAGGACAAGCCCCTTTACACATCTGCTAGTGGAAATGCTATTGACTGGGCTATGACAGGTACAACTAAGCTGTGTGTGTGTGTGTGTGTGTGTGTGTGTGTGTGTGTGTGTGTGTTAGTTATCTCTAGTGTGATGGCCCTGCCTTCTTCACATGGCAGTTGCAATGTTTAAAAGGGCAGCAGGAGAGCAAAACCACCATATGCAAACATTTTTAAAGTTTCTGATTTTATCCTGTTTGCTACCGTCCTATAGGCCAAGGCAAGTCACATGGCAAAGCCCAGAGTCAATATGGGACTGCATACCCAAGGCACAGGGAGGCCTGTGCCAATTGGGAACTGTAATTGCAACAAGCTACCAAGGATGAAGAAACTGATACATTAACAATTTGTCAATCAATGGAAGGGTAACTAATGTGATTCAGCAATCTGTATATGGGGTATAATTGAGAGTTCATAACCCACTTGAATCAAATTGTGAAATATGATGTATTAAGAACTATGTAATGTTTTGAACGACCAACAATAAAAAAAATAATAAAGATGAAAAAAAAAAAGGAAATAGTTACCTGAGTTAGGGTAGATAAAAGCATAACCACTAAATAGCTGATTTTTAGGAATAAAAATCCATACCTTTCAGGAGTAAGTATGGAGTTTTCCAACAACAACAACAAAAAATCTTTAAAAAGTCATTAACCACACTATGGGAAATCCTATTAAGATGTGACCTGCAAAGAGACTGAAGAAAAGTCTGAATCATTTTGGGATTGGGGTATATCTTAGCTGAAAAGGAGGAGGTTTAGCCAGCCAGGTGTGACGGAGCACACCTGTATTCCCATTGGCTGGGGAGGTTGAGACAGGGGGATCACAAATTGAAGACCAGTTTCAGCAACCTAATGAGACCCTGCGGCAAAATAAAAAATACAAAAGGGCTGGAAATGTAGCTTAGTGGTAGAACACCCCTGGGTTCAACCCCAGTATTAAAAAAAGGGAAAGAAAAAGGAGGGGTTTTCTGGTAGTGACGTTGAAAAGACAGTACTATAAATAGCCCCTTGGTTGCAGTGGTCCTGTTTATAGATGATGCTTCAGTCTCAGGTTCCTGAAGGAGAAATCAATAGCACCATCCATGTCTCCTGATCCAACAGCAATAAAGAATAGGATAAGGTAAATGTGGGTTGTTTTTTTTTTTTTCTGTGAAAAAATAATTTCTAACTTTTATTTTCTCAACTCAACCACTTTTACCTTTTCTTTCAAAATCTTGGACACTCCAGGTTCTCCCACTGGGTAAGAAAAATCTTGCCCAGAATCAGACTCAAAAAGAGTCTAGAACAAGCTGTGATGTCCATCTGTTTTTCTTTGTCCACAGTGCTTTTACTTTGCTCTTTAAATAAACATTTCCTTAAAAACCGTGGACTGATTCCTGTCATTCTGGCAGCTCTATGCTTTCAGAAGAAATAATGTAGCATTTTGATTCCTCTAATTTGTGAAGTCTGCAACATCATATTGAAGGGTAAATGTGCAGACCATCTCAAGCCTTTCTTGGAAAAGCTATTAGCATGTTGATTGCTTTGGGATGGTGTGTTAAAATGTTGCAGCTCTCAAGTACCACATCACATATAGCCAATTATTACAAGGAAACCTGGAGGAATCTATTTTAATAATCATATTGAGACTGAGAATGTATTGCTGTTTTTTGGATAATTAGCATGATGATATAGAATGCAAATGAACCAATTAAATTTATTATAAGAGAAGATTCTTATTTCTTTGGAAAATAATGGTAGACAAAATATTTGCTCCTCCAATTTCTGTCCCATTAGTGTTTCCCATTAATGCAAAGAGAGTTTATTCCCAAACCTCCAGAAACTCCCACAGAATTCCAGTCTCAAAAGCAGGAATAGAAATGAATCCTTGTGCTCCTGAGAAGATTCTTTCATAGAAAACAAAAATCTCGCCTACTTCATCAAAGACAAAAAGAAACAACACATTATCTCTTTAAAAGATGATCATTTGCACCCAGATTGTTTTTGTATGTGGGTTGGGAGATGGTCTCACCACTCTAAATTCAGCCCAGGGGTTTAGTGTGAGCTTTGATTTCCCAAGAACAGATTAAGGAAGGATGTGTTGGGCAGAGGAAACTGATTCATAGCTACTTTGTAAAAGAAAGGGGAGGGATCACACAAAATTTCCCAGTACAGGCAGAAAAAAAGACAGCTGATTACTCCTGGCTCAGACCTACTGGTAAATTATGGATTCGGGTCACTAGTTCCAGAAGGAGAGGAGGGGCATGAGGAGAGTTCTTGAGATTGTCTACCAACAAAAGCAGAGATTCACTGACAAGAGAAGCTGTAAAATCTTCATTCATCTCTAAAATATCTACTGAGCAAGGCACTGTTGAAAACAAAGACCAACCGGACAAATTCTGTATTTGTCAAGATTATAGGATATCGAGGTTAAAACAGTTGCAAGAGAAAGTGGACCCATTCCACAAACAGAGAAATAACTTGGAACTGGGACACTGGGAAAGTTCATTTTCAGCTAGGAATTACTTCTGAGTTGGGTTGTGGGGCAGGAGACATGCAGAAGTTGGGAAGCAAAATCCAAAGAAAAGAAATATCATGGAGAAAAGCTCAGGAGTGGAAAATCTCCAGGCATTTATGAGGAACAGCTGGTAGTTTGATTTAGCAAACAGAAGGGAAAATTGGATGTAATCCATGGGGATTTCCCTAAAAATGGGAGATAAAGCACACTTCATCTCCAGTCTGTGGCTAAAAGCTTTCTAAACACAGAAACTACTGCTTAAAATAATAGCTTATAGCAAAAGTCCTTCTAAATTTGGAGAATTTAGCACAGGGATTTTCACCCTGAGCACTACTGACATTTTGGACTGAATATTTGTTGATGGGGGCAGGGGCGGAGGGTGGCTGTATTATGCATTGTGGGACATTCAGTCTGTGGCTTCTATTTACTAAGGATCAGTACCACCCCAACCCAACTCCAGGTATGACAGTAAGCAATGTCTCTTGACATTCCCAAATGTCCCCTAGGAGACAAAACTAGCCATGGTTGAAAACTTATAGTTGACACTGAGTTGGCATGCCAGATGATGGTTCCTCTCATGCAGATGGAGAGAACTAAGAAAGGAGCTAAAAAAGCCCTCCTGCACTCCAAACACAAGGACTCTACATAGAGAGGAATTCAACTCTTTTTATTTTTAACTACATTTTGATACCACTATACTCCTTAGCATTCAGTAAGAACAGCCCTCAGATCCAGCCATCTCTAAATGTGTGCTACCATTTATTTGTGAATATTAAAATTATCCCATATGCTTATTTGTCAGAATTTCTCCTAAAATCATTTATGAAGGCTTTGACTTAAAATATTTTAAATAAAAATAGCAAGTTAATTGCTATTTCTATGTAATATGCAAACCAAATTTCAATACTATCATAGGTTACTAGATCAAGATCATTGGGTCATGGTCTCCACATTAGCATTAAATAGCAGAAAAAGGAAGATGGGAGAATTGAAATAGACAGACTCTAAAGGTCTTGAACTTTGCATTTTTAGTTCATTTTTTTTTTTTGCTGGAATACTAAAAATAAAAAATCAAGAATTGAGCAATGTCTATTTTTTAACCTAAAAAAATTTGTATTTCATAAAGAAGTTGATCTTTTGAAATGTACAACAATAAGCAATTGTTACAAAAACAAATAAACAAATGTAGGAATATGTTTCAAGTACAGATTATGTGGTCCATTATGAAAAGTGGAGTGAAATCTTTAGATGAGGGACTGATGCTACCAGATAGGGCACAATTCAAGAAGTCGTAATAAGCACATTGGGAAATTTATGAATAAATATAAAACATTTGTATACCCCAATTTTTAAAATTTCTTCTGTTTTTCCATCCCTCAATGAAAAGGTTTCTGGAGGGTATTAGAACACATGATACAGTATCATTATTATCACTTAGATAAGACCAGTGCTGTCATTCAACACACATGATAGCAAATACATCAGCTTATAGAAATCAAACCCAGGTAGCAGACCTCCAATGTGAAAATCACTATCCTTAAAATCAAAGATTAGCTGTGTGGGACAATGGAAACAGTATGTGACCAACAAAATACTGCCAAATATCTGAGATAGTCCATTTTTGTACTCTGGAGTTTCTAAAATCAAAAGTTCTGTTTTTTGGTGGTTTTTTGCCAATTTGTTTTCTAAAAATAGCATCTTCTGTTAAGTAAATGCATTGATAATTGATCTCTGTTCCTTTAAAAAGTTGACTGCCATTATACCTTAATTAGTTTTCCAAGGTTCTGACTCAAGTAGGTAGACATGAAAACTCCAGTGTCTGTCCTTATATTCAGAATAATTCCATTTTACTCTAAAGTAACATTTAACCAGTTAACATTCAGAAAGTTTCTATACAAACAATTTGCAACATTTTGAGAATGTGTTTGCTTCTCCTGAGCCTCAATGGCAAAGAGATTTTGCTTTGTGTGCCAACTTCAGAGGCTGACCTAGACTGGGGTGTTAGGGACCATTAAGCTATGACAGCAATTAGGAGGATAGTGTTGTCACTAATTAGGACATGAATTTATGTTTGCCAGTCTCATGAAAGAGACTGCACTCTTCTCTCCCTGGGGTGGGTTCTGAAGAATTAGTAGGTTACTGTAAAGAGGACAGACGGAAGAGCATATGCTAAAGCATGGATCTGTGTTAGAAAATGGGATGTTTGGGAAATAGCTACACCGATAGGATTTTAGGTAAAGTTTACTAAAAAAAAGGCTTCGGGTGACAGAAATCAGGCTTCTGAACACAAGTATAAAACAGAGATATTTGATCACAGCAAATTTTAGGAACAAAATTGGGCATAGTTTCAAGATATGAGGTGTTTGGGTGAGATAGTTTCTATAGATACACATATATTACAACTTCCAAATACTTAAATGGTGACAAAGTCATCTCACTATGAGATTTTAGTCTGTCCTAGACAGGCTTGAATTCATGGAACTAACCTTAGTGATATACATTCTTTTTATAACAAACTATTTTAGAATAAGGTTAGATTTGTAGAAAGATGTTTGGAGGAATACATTAATAAAACTATCTGGGTTAGTTCTTTCTGCTTTGAAAGGTTACCAATTGTTGATTTTGATTTCTTTGATATAGACTTATTATTACCCATTTTCTACTTGTGTGAGCTTTGACAAATGATATTTTGAAGTGTTATTTCCACTGGGATCAAGGATATGTTCAGGATGCTGACACCATGAGTTGGTTAAATCAAAAGGAAGTCCTTGCAAATCAGAAGTTAGAGAAAACATTTATCTTTGCTAGCCATGAAGGTTTGAATAAATTCTTTTGAATATATTTGATCCATTGCAAAATTAAGTTTCAGATTTGATACTGAAAGAAGCATAAAAATTCATTTTAGGTCAACAGTGCTAAACAGAGCCACAAATGAATAAAACATCAACAATAGTGAGAGGTTTTTTATGTCAGTAACATAACTTTTAAATTCAGAGAGCATTTCTTCCAAAATTTCCAATTCTCTTCCAAAAGAGTTAGAGGCAAACATTTTAAGAAAAAAAAAATGTTGGAAAGGTTGAAATGAGTCCAGACTTCAGTCTATTTTGCCAAATGACAAATACAACAGGTATTTAAAAGAAAATATAGAAAAACAGAAAAAGTAAGAATTTAAAAATATGAAAAAGTTACTATGATTATTAAGTTTGCATTAGCTTTTTCCACAGTGGAAAACTAAAATCTTATCACATGATTATCATGTCTGTAAGAGTTTGACAATACTTGCAATATTAACTATGTAAACGTCAAGAATAACATTGTCTTTGCTGTGGAGTCTGGGCATACAAATGTTCCATATTTCATATTTGGGACCAGGAATTGACAGGACACCCTGTTACTTCTAGATAATCTTTTGTGATAGAAAAGAGGTACTGTCAATTTTGCTTTCAGAAGCATAAAGCAAATGTCACTATTAACAAAAGGTAGAAATCTCATTCACATTTATAAAAACATAGAACCATAGACTTGCTGTGGTTTCTATCTACTTTTACTGTCCTTCTCTACAGAGCCACACTTTCACTTGACTGTTTTTCACATATAGCAAATATGTCCCCCACACCATCCTGGTGTGGCCATATACTCACTGTTGTAAAAACTGTTTCTTTGTGAAAGAAAGCTTGTATCTAGTAATGGTATGGGAAATGAGAAGAAAATACACGTATCTAGGATTTTTTTTTTTTTTTTTTTTTTGGTACTGGGAACTAAACCCAGAGACACAAGACCACTGAGCTACCTTCCTAGCACCCGCTCCCAAACCTTTTATGGCTCAGGGGGGTCACTAAATTACTGGGACTGGGTTCAAACTTGTGACCCTCCTGCTTTAACCTCCTGGGTCCCTGGGATAACAGATGTGTGCCACCACATCCAAGCTATGGTTCTTTGTGACAATATAAAAATTTATGAAACAAGCAACGAAAACCTTAAGTCCTTTGCATGACTGTCCGCAGAAATTCTGTCTGTTTAGTGAGAAGGATATGGCAGGCTTCTCTCACAGGGAATGCATGTAGGGAGATTAGTCTGCATAAGCCTACATATATATGCATTATTTCACCTTCTTAAAAGGATTTGAACTCTGATCCTTTCAGTGTGTTCACGATCCTTCAAGATTTAGCTATAAGGAATAAACGTCAAAGTGCCCAATGTCTAACACAGTATCTGATGATTAGAGCAGATATTGGATGCAAGAGGTCACTGCAACAATAGATGAGAAAATTTCTTCATATGCAATTTTAGCTGTATATTTAGAATATCTGAAAGCAATTAAGCCAATTAGGTTACAAATCTTCCTGGTTATTAAAAATATTTCTATTAACATAATTTAGCAAGTAGGTCTGGTCTTCTGAAGGGGGCCAAAGGAAAAAATACCCAAAACCATTAATGACAACTTGGTGATAACATTCTCTTTTTATTTCAAAGGTGTCCTTGAATGGCCATTTTGGACAAAACTGGTTGTGGTGGCCATTGGCTTCACAGGAGGTCTCGTCTTCATGTATGTACAGTGTAAAGTCTATGTCCAATTGTGGCGCAGGCTGAAGGCCTACAACCGTGTGATCTTTGTGCAAAATTGCCCAGACACTGCCAATAAGCTGGAGAAGAACTTCTCGTGTAATGTAAATACGGACACCAAGGAGGCTGTGGTGGTGCCAGTATCACAAACGGGTACAAATTCACTGCCGTCTGCAGAGAGCGGTCCCCCAGAAGTCATACCAGTTTGATGGAACCAGTTGACAGTTTCTTCTCAGAAGACCGTCTTTCTAGCCTCAGCCACTACACTTGACTGAAGCGATCCTGCATTACTCACTTCTTTATCGGCTCCTTGCTCCTACTGACTCATTTTTCCTTACTTTGCTCAAAAAGGACAGAAGGAAAAAACATCAAATGAGCAGGACACCAGGAAGGGAGCCTGAAGTGTGATATGGAAATGTGAAGATGGCTAGAGAATGACTTCTAAGACAATACAGAACTGTTGGTACCGGAATGCTTTTAGGCAATGACAAATTAAATGGACACATGATACTCTTCGTAGTAGCAGGGGAAAAGTTCAAGAATATAGACTTGACTTGTAACATGTGTTTCTTCTAAGGGTCTTGTAATGTTAGCTATCTCATCTGGATAAACACATCTGGTTTTAAGCCTGAAATTGTCTGCATTATTCCTGTCATACTGGAAGCAAACTTGGAGGATGCATATTTTGATATTCTTTGACAGCTGACAGATTTTTATGGCAATAGTGAAGTCTGGTTATTTTGACAGATGCATGTTATAAAAATGGATGCAATACACATTTGAAGATAGTAATACTTGGAACTATGTTTGAATCATGAACAAAAGATTTTCATAAGATTATTGGGTGAAATTAGCTCTTTTAAATGCCCACAAAAGTTGAAATCGTCTAACGGGTCCTATATTTTACCTGGCCCTTCTAATACAGTCCTGTCCAACAGAAATACAACTTGAACTACAAATGTAAGCACAAATGCAAATTTTAAATTTACAGGTAGCCCCTTTATAAAAAGTAAATAGGTGTAATTAATTTTTATAATTTAACACCATATGCTATCAATGTAAAACATTATTGAAACAGTCGTTTTTTTAAATCAATTCTTCAAAATCAAAACTCAGTATGCATTTCACAACACACCTGTTTGAATGAACTAAATTGGATAGCATGGCCCTAATTAGAGACTAAGGCTTTACTTTATTTAATGGCTGAATATTTCAAAATAAAAGCTTAATTTATTCCTTTATTTTCAAGTTTCATTGAAGGGTTATGATTTTACAAAGCACTAAATAAATCAAATTAAGTGTCCTGGTTTGAAGAATTAGATGAAGTTGCCATTTCTCTAAGAAAACTAAATTTTTTAAAAAAGCAATCTGCTTGTAGCAAAATTGTGAAATTAACTTCTGTTTGCTACAATGAAGCAACAATAGGTAAATAAAAATTAAGTATTTTTGTTATTAAATCACAAGTGTTTTTCTTACTCCATATGAGTGTCAACTTGACTGATAAGTAGTTACAGCCACAAACTAGATCTTATTTTAAAAAGTTGACAGTATATTCCTTGACAGTTCAGAAGCAAAAACATTCAACAGATTCTATGGTAAGTAATAAATTGAGTTGTTTAGGTTTGACAATTGATTATTGCATTCTTTAAATACTCATATAAAACTGAAGTGTGAATGATATTGCAGAGAGCTAGATTAATAATTACAAGCATAGTGACCTGTTAAAGAAAGATGGCCTAGTAAAAAAGTGATTTTTATTAGCTATCATATTTATTATTGTGAAAAGGCAGAGAAGGCCATAAGAACCAAAGCATGGGTATCACATTGCACAAATCTGGGTATCACATCAATGCACTTTGTAATTATCAGTGTGCTTGTTCTTCACAGATTATCAAAGGAAAAAAAATAACCTTTTAAAAAGAGGAGAAAGTATGGATATTAGTAGTGGCTGATATGGAGTCCAAATAGCCACATTCCTAGAAATAAAGAAAAGGTAAACAATGTTGATTTTGTGTGTGTGGCATGTGTGTATTCATGTATATATGTGAGAAAAATGTTAAGGTATTCAGTCAGGAAACAAAAGGTTTAAAACTCATCTTTCTTAAAACTTTTAGGGGATGGAGTAAAGGCACAAGGAAAACAAAGTGGAGGTTATTAAACTGGACCAAAACTACAGCAGGAATGACTTCAGTGAACCTTAAACAAACTAAACTTTGCATTAACTTCCCCTATAAAGTGTGAAGACAAATGTACTAAAAATAACAAAGCTTGGGTGATTTAATCATAGCACCACACCCAAGGAATTAACCTTGATCGTATTTTCCTGTTAATTTGCTTAATCCATTTCTCTACGGTTTAGCAAGGGCAATATGTTGCTTGCAAATATTTCATGGGAGAAAATCTCATCTCTAGCAAACAAAGAAATATTGATTCCCCTTTTGTTTGCTCTGAAAGAAAAGCATTATTTACCTTAATTACCAGGGAAAATACTGTTTTAAATCCCAAATAGATAAGAGTATATCTTTGCACAGTGGGAGATGATTGGCTAAAATAAAACCTTACTTATCAAGGGCTACATTTAACACTAAGAAACATTTCTAAAAAGCTAAGACAAGCTTTGCTGTATTAGTGATAAAAGATGAAATGGTTTTAAAACTGTGCCCAAAGTCTCAAAATTAACTTTCTTAGGTTTTGATTTTATTGAAATGAGAAAATAATAAAGCTCCCTAACAGGATAAAAGTCAACATTTAATTCTGTTCTTCTTCTGACCTTTCAAAATCCTAACCTGAATTTCATTTTAAAAAATTCATTGCAGAAAAGTTTCATTAAAAAGCTTTCCTGCAATGGATGTTTGTGGTTCACCTGATTTGGAACAACTACATTCACTTAAAACCTAATGTTGATTCATTTACATTCCCTATGGCAATGGTACCTTTTTCCTTTCATCACTGAAAATATTTGGCTTTGTGGCAGTGCTTTTTGGTGAACTGATTTATCTCTCAAAAAGAAAAAATGAGCTATGGAATGACAATTTTTTGAGGCATGTTTACCTGCTCATGTCAGAAACAAAATGAAATTTAAGCAAAGAACGGAAATTGAAGAATGAACCTACAACTGTTTAAAACTTTGGCTTTTTATAATTATGACCCAAATTTGTGATATTGCCAATACCATGAACTACAAACATTGAGGCTACTGCACCCCCCCCCCAAGTACCAGGGATTGAACTCAGGGGCATATCTGACCACTGAGTCACATCAGCCGTATTTTGTTTTATTTAGAATCAGGGTCTAACTGAGTGTTTAGCACCTCACCCAGCATTTCTGAGACTGGCTTTGAACTCTGGATCCTACTGTCTCAGCCTCCTGAGCCACTGGGATTATTGGCATGTGCCACCCTGCCTGTTGAGGCTGTTAATTTCTTAACTAAAGAACTGTCACCTTCATTGTATAGGATTAAAGATTAAAGCAGTAAAGAAGTGAAATTCCAACTTTTAAAAAGTGAAGCCCAAAAGGCAATTAAGTTTAGGAACAAAAACAAACAAGACAAGATTTCTTTTAACAAAATTAAAATATAAGTGATCCCAAGGATGTGGGACAGCAATGCAGAAATTGAAGGAATCTTTCTCAAAATGCCCCAGCATTACATCTCAGTAGGAGCTGCTGTTACAGTGTAATTATGGTCGTAGAAAGATGGCCTTGATTGTACTTCTTGTTTTACGAAAGGTCCTTTGGTACTCTTAAAACATCTATTCTTTGGCTGGAAAATTAGCTCATTAGCTCAATGACATCATTAAGAGAAATTATAATGGTAATGGTCATGGGGCAGGAAGGCCATTCCATCCGCTAGATTTAATTTATCTTTCCTTGCCTTGACAATGATTTTTCTGGAACAAAGTAGAGGTCTTAAAATTTATTATCATTATTATTGTAGTTATCATATAATAACTGTGTAAGGATTACATTTTAATTAAGAAAGATGAAAACCTTTTTTCTTTCCTCAAATCAGCCCAATGGTGCTATTTTACATATCAAGAGTTGAAAGGAAGTACTGTTATTTTGGGCTGCAGTGTTTCCTCCACATCTAAAGAAAGCCCACCTTGAAATTGGATATTGCATTGAAACAAAGAAGAAAAATTATTTTAACTGTGTGCAATTTTTGAGATTGGGCATTTGTACTTTTTTTAGTTTTACCTAATTCTCTTTCATTAACAATATACTGTTTGTGAATAATGTGTGCTAAGACAAACTAAGGAAAAGAAAATAAAGATCTGTGAAAGACTTTGTATATTAAACAAGTGATTCAAATTTTGATTGTAGCTTCTATACTTTTTGCCTAACATACTGGGACCTATATAGATTTCTATTTCCAACACTCAAAACCCTTCAATTTTCAAAACTGTGGTGTTGTTACAATGCTCTGTGTTTTTAGGCAGGGTCTAGATATAATCATTTTAAAACAAATTATACTGACAAACCTTAGACATTGTAGGAAAATAAAAAGGTGCATTAACTAATAAAAATAGAGACTTTCAAAACATTTTTTTAATGTAAAAAATATCACATTGTAATCTATAGGATTTTCCCATGACTAAGATTTAGATAAAGACTATATTTTCAGAGATTTGAGTGGATTCAGATATTCTGTGGCTAAAGAACAATAAGCCAAAGACATTGGAATGTAATCCTGGGGTGGAGATTTGATAATAGCAAAGAAAATGTCTCTTTCTAAAGCCTCAATTTAGATGCCTGAATTCAGGGTAAATAGCTGTCTTGGCCTAATGCCTCTATAGGACTTTCTACTTGGACAGAACTAATACAGAAGTATGAGTTCCCAAACTGGATATCTGAACTCATGGGCTTCCCCCACCACCCAGAATTACAGCAGACACACCCAGATCACTAACCACTGTCATTGTGTTTCAACTAACTAATGATCCTAACTTGTGTGATGGCACAGGGATTTTCAAGGAATAGCAAGGGTGGGAGGGTAGAGATACTTGAGCAGGTAGATGTAACCTTTAGGTTCAGACCTCAAGGATGAGAAAACAGATTGAACTCTGGATCCTACTGTCTCAGCCTCCTGAGCCACTGGGATTACTGGCATGTGCCACTAATACAGCCAGAGGGAACAAGGATTGAAGTCCTGAGTGGGAAATGTTAAGCAAGACGGACAGATTCACACAGTAAGGAAACAAGCTCTCACTAGAAAATTTAATTACAAAGCTGGTAAAAAAGATGGACAAAGGTACCATCTCTCTATATTTGTCCCACAGAAGGACACAAACAGAAAAGGAGCCAGATGACATGATAATCAACATAAGGGTAGGGCGTCCCCTTCCCTGCTGCAGTTAAGTAGTTTTATAGCCTACAGCTGTACTCCAAAGGGTCTTGAGATGGAAATTCTGAAGCTTCCACAGAACCCAGATGAAGCCATGGCTATGGATTGTGGAAGCTCTCTTATAAAGATCACAGGACATTCTTCCAAGGTGAAAGTCAGCTGTGACAAAGCCTAGCCTAAGAGGAATAAGTGGATACATGTGAAGTCGTCAGGGTGCCAGCAGAGGAGCAGGGGGATGGTGGCAAGAAGGTCAGTTAGGAAGTCATTGCCTGTATTACAGCAAGTCATAGGGGGAGACAGCCAGACATAAACCAATTTGACTTTAATTTTGGAAACAGAACCAATAATACTTGCTAATTAAATAAGATCATAGGAGGACATAGCAGAGAAAGGGAAGAATCAAGGAAGACTTACAGAAAGATTTCTGGGTTGAAAATTAAAGAAGAAAAATTTTTTTGAAGTGACAGTTGAGCAAAAAGGACTTACCCAATCTCCTAGCCCTGAAGCATAGGTTATATAAGAACAGGAAAAGCTTCTATCAGAGGTGAACAAGGTTCTAAAGGGACATGTTTCAGCCAAGCAAGGAAGTGACTACAATGTTGGGAAAAGAGCAAAAATGTCAGAGTTAGCAGCTCTAAACTTAGAAATGTATCCTAAAACTTGAAAGGAAAGTGACCACAACACTCAGAGCAACCGAGAGATCTTTACTGCATCAGTGAAAAAGAGGAGAAAAGAAAGAGAGAGCGTGCGCAAGAGAGACAGAGAGAGCAAGAGAGAGAGAGCAAGAAAGAGGGGCCTGGCAGGAAGGAGTTTTTATAGCCCAAATCTAATGGGGTCTCTGGGTCTGCAAGCTGCCTTGTTGGCACAAGGGGGGTTAAGTGTCCAGCCTTGAGCAGGAGCTTGGGAGTTTGGGCTTGAAGCAAACAGGTGATAAAGAACCAGACAGAGGGTTTGAGTGGCCAGGTCATCCTGCAACTAACTTTGCTTGGCATGCCCTGCAGACAATTTATTCAGCCTGTCATGCACCTAACAAAACTAAAAAACAAGGATCAGCAAACAATGACCAACAAGTCAATCCAGCTTATGGCCCACTTTGTTCGTGAATTAAGAATGGTTTTTACATTTTTAAAGGGTGGCAGAACATACACACAGAGCAAGTTACCTTTACTGTGTTCCATAGCTATGGATTGTGGAAGCTCTCTTATAAACATATGCTACTGACCTAAAAGTGGTCTCCATGAAGGAAACAAAAGTTATCACTTTTACAAAACATGTTCTCCAGACCGGGATTAAAAACACCACTCTAAAGATGAGTTGATGCAGGCTACTTTGTCCAAGTGACATGTTTTGTTGCATTTATTCATCAACAGATTCTTATTTTAATTCCTAGCAGATAGTGGGGTTTTGTTTGTTTGTTTGCTTGCATTGACAGCAAAGAAAACTAGTAATAAACATCTGACAGGGAGGATGATCTGCCACTTTGACAAGTTATTCATCTAACAGAGTGGACTTTTAAATAGTTTTTATACTATTCACTGCAGTTCATGACTAAGTTTTCACAAGTATTTTGAGACTGTACATGAACAAAAAAGAAAGAAAATTTCCAAAAATTATAATCACAAATCATTTTCATGAAGATTACTGAAATTAATCGACATCAATTACATACTAAAAAATAATTCGAATTTTAAGGTGACATTTTTTAATTAAATTTTATTTTTAATTTTCAGAAGTAAAAAAGTTATAACACTCCATATAAACTGCTAATAAGACAGTTGATATTAAGTTAACCGCATACACTAATGTTTTCCTTTTCTTGAAAAATATATTTATATCACATCCTTTAAAAAGTACACTAAAGGATACTTATGTTTAACAATTTCTATAACTAAATTCTAATATGTCCATGTTTTTCATGCCACTTGAAAAATACTCTTATACGTCAATTTAACCTTTTAGAAATTTATCACTTTTCACAATGAGAAAGCAAAAAATAATATATAATGAAAAGGAGCAAGCCTGAATCATTTATTCTCTTTGTCAAAAGATACAGATTAAGTGTGGGGATCAATATAACCACAGAGACAGACTCTTCTGTTCTAACCTTTACTTCTGGCTCAGAAAAAAATAAATGATAATGTATAATCTATTGGTGAATATGACTTCACTATCAAATTCTTCCCTATTTGTAAGGAAAAAAAATAGGTTTAATGTTTAAGAGAAGAATCGGTTTAACACAATTTTGTTATTATCACAATTTAAGAAATGTCCACAGGAACCTCTTGGAAAATAGGTTACTGAACATTCACCCCATTTGGGAGATTAGGCAATCCTAAATCCACATAAGGAAAAAATTCAAAACACATTTTGTCCTCACACATTACTTTTCCTCTGCACAAAGTTCAGATTAAATGTCTTTAAAAGATCACTTTTGGATGTCTCCCTCAAGAGCTCACATAATAGAAGCGTGGTGCCTAGTGTGGCAATGTTAAGAGGTGGTGGTAGTACCTTTAAGAGATGGGCCTAGTGAGAGGTCATTACTGGCCCCTCCCCATCCTCTGGTGTTCTGTCTCACTACCTTCTGTCACACCCTCCTGCATGGATTATGATGTCATCCACTGTGAAGTGACATAGCCAGAGGCCCTTACCAGAGCCAGTACTTGTGGATTTTCAACCTCCAAAATCAAGAGCTAAATCAATGTCTTTTCTTAATAAGTAACCTAACCTTGAGTATTTCATTATAGCAACTGAAACAGATTAATACAACTTTTATCTATTTCAGCAACTTAATATAAATGAAATGCAACTTTCATTTTTAAATAAAAATCATAACACCATATTTTAAACTGCAAATAGGACTCTCATTATAAAACAATGAGTTCAATAGCAAATTCTTATGTCTAGATAATTATTTACCACAATTAATGTGTGTGTAATTTGAAGCTCTCAAATTATTTTCAACTCAAGACAATCAGGCTACTGGAGTCATTTCTTCATCTGAGTCATTTGATTCACCTTTTAGTTCCAATTCCTCTAAATTTTTATCTATAGTTAAAATAGTTTTCCTCTTCCTCTTCTTAGGAACTGCATCATTAGCACAGAGTTTTCTCATTTTAATGTTTGGCAATTTCTTCAGATCAAAATCCCATTCCCTAGACAAAAGAGAGAATATAGAGTGTTAGCAGAAGTTCAAGTGAAAAGGAGACATTTTCAAAAACCCTGAAAATAACTGAAAAAAGTGTATAAATTTACAACAGATTTCAAGTGTACTAGGAAGAACCAATATAAATGAACAAGGAAAAAAACAACATACAAGAACCGAGGCTTGCTTTTTCCATTTTCTCATTCATCTATAGTAGCAATGTCTGCACAGGGAATCCCACATATTCAAAACACCAAAAGCAAATAGCAAAATATTAGAAGTTACAAGAATGCTCTATTCCATTTCTTTATTCACCTTAAACTAACTTTCCCACCAACCTTCCTCAGGCTACATGACTTAAGATCACAAAAGCAGAAACTATGTCATCCCTGGCAACTCTCTCAAATAGACACCAGATAGGTTTTTCTTTTCATGTGATATATTACAGTTAACAATCAGTAATCAAATAACTGTTATTAAGAGAAAATTTTCAGGGCTGAGGTTGTGGCTCAGTGGTAGAAAGCTTGACTAGCATGTGTGAGGAACTGGGTTTGATTCTCAGCACTCCTATAAATAAATAAATAATAAAGGTTAAAAAAATAGTGCTAAAGCAGAATGTAAAAAAAAGAAAGAAACTTTTCTATTTTTCAACCTCAGTATTTTCTATGACAATTCTATGTTCAATTACTTTAGAAGCAATACGAGGACTGTTTCAAGAACTGAACTCTAATCAGCAATGCTAACAAACTATGTTCATCTCTTCTTTCATTTATGATTTTCTTTGGAAGAAGCAGAACAAACATTGTTTCAGAAATAAGGAGCAAATTTTAGATTTGATTTTGCCTGGATTTAAATTTATCCATTTCAATTAACAAAAAATTTCAGGCCCATCAACCTAAGCTAATCAAGATCAAAATGATTAATCAACAGCATTTTCAAAAGACAGAGAATCTGTTTGAGAATTAAAAACTTAAAACCCTACTTAGCACTCTCCCTGGTTACAAGGGGTACAATTAGAGAGACCTCTGAAATCACTTTCTATTAAGTATCTATCTTCTCTCCAAAAGAAGGTGCTAGAATAGTTTCAGAATCTGACTCTGAGCCATCAAGTATTAAATTATTATGAAAAAGTAAGTCATTATCACTTTAGCATATATCACGTTTCAAATAAATACAAAATACAGAAAATATTAATAAAAAGAAATCTGATTTTCTTTTATTGCTAATGTCTAGAATTGAAAAGGAAGAAGTTATGTCACATGTATTTTACATACAGCTTCCAGGGAACAATAAAAGAGACACTCACCTAAAAGTTTTCAGATTGTTTGCATTTAAAATGTCTGGGATCTCTGGAAAAGAAAACAATTTATAGCCATTAGACATTTTCTCTCTTAATTACATCATTTTTTAGTTTCTTCATTTATTATATCAAATGCAACAAATAATAATTGATACCAAGAATATCCAAAGGAAAACACAATTTTAAAACGCTGTTATAATTAACTTAAAAAGTCTGGCAAGTATAGTTTAGTTTAAGGTGATTTAAGAAGAATAATACTAAGTAATAGATCCTAACACATAATTTATTAAATTAAACTAAACTATTATGAACAATATGCTGAAATGTTTTATATTTTTTCTTGGTGAAAAGTATAATTTTTTCAAGTACATACTTAATCATGACATGGTAGAGTTTCTCTAAGGAAAGCAAAGACTATTTAGTATTAAAATAGGACATCATTTAAAATAAAAAACAGTTTGTAAAGCTATAACCAAATAGATGTTCAAAAAGGTCAATAAAATTTAAATCCATTTTTAATAAAAACTAGATGTGTGGAAGTTCTTTACCATGATTATAAAGCTATCATAAATTAATATGTATTCACTCTTATTGCTGAAATGCCCACATAGCCAAAGTAATAAAATATTAAATAAATGCAGTATCAATTAACAGAAAGATAAAAACCAAAATGTTTGATACAACTGTACATTGTCTTTTATTACATTTTCAGAAAGTAAAGAGGATGAGGGACTAGGTGTTAGGTGTAAATTAATTTTTAAAAAAACAGGATCCTAATAAAATGAGTCAGAAACAGTTACATTACCAGGGAGCAAAGGGAGAAAAGGTGTTCATATTTTGTCTTCTCAAAATTTATGAAACAGACTTCTGGAGACAATCTGTCCAGATGTTTCTACACACTTGCAAACTAGTCAGAATTCACAAGGCTTCTTTCACCAGCTATGCTCCCTGATTCTGGAAGAAGCACGGGGTATAGTCAGAAGAGCACTGGATCTAAGCTCTAGCACTGTCGCTATCACCAGGATATGTTTTACTTGGATGGACTCTGCTAATTCCTGCTAATTAATCAAGCTGCCACATATTGAACAGACTATAAGGGGAATGATTTGCAGCAGAGACCAAAAGGGAGTAAATAATTATACAGTGGAGATAAAGGTAGTTTGAACTAGGGAGATGGTGGTAGTACAGGCAAAAGCCGTAAGATTAAAAATATATTCTGCTAATGGGTTGGATATGAACTGTGAAAATGGACTCCAGAGTTTCTAATCTGAGCAACTGGGCAAGTGGTGATACCAATGATTAAAATGTGGAACTTGTAGGAGGCGTAAGTTTTAGGAGAAAAGCAGGCTTTTGCTTTCTAATATCATTTTTTGAGATTCCTGTAAGACCTTCAAGTAGAGAGTTTGAAATATCCAAGTTTGATAGATCTGGGGACAAGATAGGGTTGACCATACGTATATCGAAGTTATCAGCATTTAGATGGAATTTAAACTCATGGATCTAAACGAGATTAACTAAAAAATGGGGTATATAGAAAAGAGAAGTAAATTGGATATGAAGAAACTTTTAGTTGGTTAGGATGAAGAGATTCAGCTTAGCAAAGTCATGACCAGTCACCTAGGGAGAACGAGAAAAGCTCAGGGTCTTCTATACCAGATAAAAAGTATGCAAAAAAATAAGTTTTGTTTTGCATCAAATGCTGATATAAGTCCAGTGCAACAACTATTTTGTCTTA
Source organism: Urocitellus parryii (assembly GCF_045843805.1). Taxonomy (NCBI): domain Eukaryota; kingdom Metazoa; phylum Chordata; class Mammalia; order Rodentia; family Sciuridae; genus Urocitellus; species Urocitellus parryii. The sequence continues at coordinate 46,251,269 of NC_135544.1, forward strand.
GCAACCTGAAGGTCATCAGTTGCTGGTACTTTTGGTTGAGTGGTAGGGACAAAGTCAAGTTAAAATAGGTTCCAAAAAAGCCAGTTATAGTGGAGTACGTATGTAATCCCAGAGACTTGGAAGGCTGAGGCAGGAGAATGGCAAGTTCAAGGACAGTCTCAGCAACTTGGTATGGCTCTGTCTCAAATTAAAAAAATAAAATACAAACAAGCTATGGATGTAGTTCAGTGTTAGGGCAAAACTGGGTTCAATCCCCAGTATAGTTAAATAAATAAATGAAATTTTAAAAGAAGAAAATTAAAAACAATGAAAGGGAGTCTAATTCTATGGTCTTAGAAGGTAACTACTTAAGTTAAAAAAAAAAAAAGACATAGGACATAAGCTCTCTGCCACCCTATCTTTTATTAAGTACTATGTCAGTCACTTTCATTAATTAAATCTTACTTAACTTTGGAACAACCTAGGAAGCTGGTAATACTATCTGTTCTATTTTTAACTTGAGGCTTAACAACCTGTTAAATAACTCGACCACTGTTATACATTTGGCTATAAGGACTTAAGTCTGGCTCTATCTAGTTCTACAGCTATTCTCTGTTGCTTTTTCAGTTATAAAACTCAATTTTCAGGAATGAAATAGGACTGCCACCCACTGCAGAGTTTCTAGTATTACCCACAGAACAATTTGCTTAGGATCCTATGTTTTCAAGAAAACTTAAAAACTTAATTTTGCTATTAAATATTTCACTTAATATACCTTCCAAGTAAAGCCTTGTAACACAAATGCTTAGTGGGACCAGGTAAGACCTATGAAGTAAGGGTGAGGGCCACAACAAACTTTTAAATATATGCCAAGGTCCAGGAGAGATAGCTGCTAATCTACTCCCACAGATGATGCTGCCAGATTATCTGTTTTTTTTTAAAAGAAGTCAGAAATCTGTATTCATCCAGTTGAAATCATCAGCTATTATTCCCCCTCTACTTAAAAATGACAATTAATAAGCTAATTAAATACTATTTTCCGGCCATGCAGCCTTTGGGTAATCACCAATTTGTGGCTTTGCAAGTCTTAGCATCTTCTTCTACTAAGTGATTTTCTGACCACAGTGTTACCAAAGTAATAACATACTGATCTTTATGAATTAACTAGACAGGATACAATTCAAAGAAACAAATTTTGATTTCTAAAGTTGTTCAAGGATGATTAAATGTGGAGCTAGATGGAACAAGAATTGGAAAATGAAAAGAACATAGTATCTATCTATTCCAATTAGATACAGCTGGAGATGGACTAGTAGCACCCCTATAACAAAACAAATTAGGTACACACTGAAAAGGAAAGAAAAACACCATGATCACACTAGAAAGACAGTATGTCACTGTCACACAATTGAGTTTTGTTGGGAATACAGGGGAAAAAATGAACCTAAAGATTATTCTATACGCATAGAAAAGGAAATCAAACTAAATCAATAGAAAAAATAAAATTCAACCTTTGAAATAAATCACAAATCTGATACCATTATTATTTTAGAAAGAAAAAGCATAGAGCACACACCAAGGCCATATCCTTCATACTGCTGTCTCTCCCGCTCCATCGTCTGCTTGATAACTGTTTCCCGGGAAAAGTGCCGCCTTCCTTGCCTGTCCTTGATGCTGTTATGTAACTCGATCTGCTCCAGCTCACTGCTAAATCTATTTAAATACCTATAAAAATATAAAAATGATTTGAATTTGGGCTCATATTAGTTCATTTAAAACTAAACCTCTAGCTTTCAGATGTCCTTTACATTTTTACATTCCTCAGAGTTCCTCATGTCCTCAAACCTTTTAAACTTTTCCCTGGATAACTTGACCATATCCTTCACTTCATCAACCAAATCACAGCCTATTATCTGTTGAACTAAAGGCCTCTCATATTCAACTACGTATTGTCCAGGTCTATTTAGATGTCCCCTAGTAGCTTCACTTTTAAAACCCCAAACTTGTCATCACCCTGTCCCTGCCCATCACCCACTACCTGCTCCATCTCTTGGGCTCCCTACTTGAGGGAACAGTTATGATCATTCATATAGCTGTCCAAGCAAAGTATGCAGGCATTCTGCTTGGCTCCTCTTTCCCTTTCATTCTACATATAAGTTTTCACTAAAGACTAAGATTTCCACATTCTTCACATCTCTGGAATCTTTTCATTTCTCTTTATCATACCAGTCAGATGCCACTATCATCTTTTGACTGGACTACCTACATCCTGACCAAAGCCATGTGTCCTCCTCTATATTACCTTATTCTCATAACTGTGACCTTCCTGAAATTTAGTTCAGGTACTTTCTGTAAAAGCTCTCCATGCCTCCTAATGCTCTTAGATAAGGTCCAAACTCTTAAGACACATGAGGTCTCTCCTAAGACAGTTGTTACTTATTACAACAACCACACTTCCCTCCTTAAACTTGTTACTTCATTCAGTGTTAAAATGTCTGGCAGGTCACTGCATGTGTCATCTTTGCTGTCACCTCTGGGCTTTTTAGATATTATTCTCTTGATCTAGATGCCTTTCAAACCACCTTAAGATGGTCTATTAATCCCCATCTGTGAGTGCCAAGGTAGATGACACCTCCAGGAAACCTCTAATATCCTAAGAAATAGGGCTGACTATTACTCTGAGGCCCAGAAAGACTACAAAACTACTAAAGGGGCCAAGCTAGGATACAAATCTAAAGTCTTTCTGATAACAACGTCTATTTGCTTATTCACAATCCCAGGTCAGAGCTCTGTCTCTAAGAATAAAGATTAAAGAATCTCCTATTCTGTCCCTTTGCTTATAATATGCTCAGTGTTTACCTTTCAACTAATTCACAAGCATCTTTCTTTGAATACCCCAATTTTTGGGGATCCAGATGACTTTGAAACCACTGCAGTTTTTCACCTATAAATTAAAAATAACAACTTATTTTTTAGCATGACAAGTCATCATTTAAGCAAAGAGGTTTATTATATTCTCAACATCAATGTGCTTCAAAGAGAACCAAAATTTATTTTAATACTAAATATAAAGCTCTGTGTGGGCGCAAAACAAATTAAACCAGAAAAGAAGGCAAGCAGGCAGAAAGCCACACAGAAAGACAGGCAGGTAGGCAGGCAGATTTAATAGATTATGAAGTTCTAAGTATTTAAAAAGCAAAAAGCAGTATGGAGATTACTCAGAAAACTAGGTATGGAACCACCATATGACCCAACTATCCCACTCCTTGGTATTTTCCCAAAAGATATAAAATCAGCATACTACAGTGACACAGCCAGATCGTTTATAGAAAATTCACAATAACTAAATAATGGAATCATTCCAGATGCTCATTGATAGACAAATGGATTAAGAAACTGTGAATTATATTTATTTTTAAAAATGGAGTTCTACTCAGTCACAAAAAAGAATGAAATTATGGCATTTGCTGGTAAATGGATAAAAACAAAGAATATCATACTAAGTAAAATAAGCCAAACTCAAAAGTCAAATGTTTTCTCATGTGTGGAAGCTAAAGTAAAATAAAGGAAAGGAGGAGGGAAGGATAGGATAACAAAGATAAAGAAAAGATTAGTAATACAGAAGAAAAAGGCCAAGAGGTAGAGTGGAGGGATGGGTAAGGAGAGACAATGCAGAATCAATTCTTTAAAAAAAAATCATGATACGTGCATACATAAATATACCACAGGATATTTCACCTTTATGCATAAGTAAAAAGAATCAATCAAATATAAATAAATAGGCAAGTTAAAGGAAGTCTAATAGAACAGAGGAAGGAGAATGGGAGAGGTGAGGGAGAATAGGAAAGAAATGGCGAGGGCAAAGAGAGGGATCATGAACTAAAATTGATTTCCATGCATGTATGAGTTTGTTGGGATAAACCCAACTACTCTCTATAACTATAAAGCTTTACTAAAAATAAATAAACAAACAGCAAGATAAACAGCAAAAATTCTAAAATAAGTCAACAGATAAGCACAAACTAGTTTTGGGTGAATCACTAACATTGCTTATTCTAAATATTTAATGATTTGCTTCATTTTGTTTTGTTTCACTCAAGTCTCATTTAAAAAAAGACTGATAAAAACAGTATTATACTAGGAAATTAAAAAAAAAAGAGTACAAGATAAACATTCATGATAGCCAGATTTTAAGTTATTTAATTTTAAGTAATTTTATTTACCAATAAGATTGAGACGTAAGGCCTTTTCATTCTTCAACCTTGGAAGGAAAGAAATATTTGTTAAAAATTTTACAAAGCAAATTTTTAAATTTGCAAAAAATAACAAGAAAGCTATCCAAAGAAAAATTTTTTGACACCTGAAAACATTAACACAGAAACATGGAATGCTATGCTTCTATTTAACTTACTGGAAAAAGTTCTTAGAAACTTTGTTTTAGCTCTTCAACAACTAAAGAAAGCCTATAGAATCAGTTTTGAAAATATAAATGAAAATTTGAGTGGATTGTGGATGTTCAGGTGGGTTTTGTGACAAGCAGAATACTTATGCACAAAACAGTAATGAACACTCCAAAAGATCAAACTGCTGCCACCAAGATCAAAATGCACTACTGCAATATCTTTTAAATTTCAAAAAACTCAAAACAAGGTGATTACTTTTCATAAATCTGAAAAGAATTGTGACATAAAAGGTTCATTTCTTTTCAGAAACCGTGTAGGTTAACATATACCTCCTACTATTGATAGTCTAAATATTTAACTCATTCAAGAGACCTTTAGATATTAAAGTATACTACTGTACATAGAACAATTTGGACACAAATAATGAAAAGACACTCACTTTTCTTTCTTATCTTGTTTGTGGGCCTCTCTTGTAATTTGAGCTGCTTTTCTACTATACGGATGGATGACTTTTTTTTCCTGTCCTGTACTTCTTCCCTTTGGTACTTTAGGCTAAAATGTAGGAACACATGGCATGTATAGTCAGTTACACTGACTCTAGTCAATTCTTTGGTGAAATTAATTTTAACAATAATGTGATAGAAATACAGTGAATCAGAAACATAATCATTCTAGCAGGCTGTTTCTGGGATAAGAGATATGATATGTTCTAACCATGTAAGACAATTAAAAAGGCATGAACAGGGCAGTAAACTCTTCTCTTCAATCATTCCATCTGAAAAATATGTACAGAGAATACAGATTCAGGCCTGGAGATCTGTGTTACAGGATGACTAGGGGTAGAGGAACACAGGATATTTGTGAGAGTTTGTAGAAGTTGCACATGGAAGAGAGTGGGCAGTGAATCAAGCAAAATCAAAGCTCGCCTTATGGTCTTGCAGATTATTATTAATAAATAATAGAAGCTATCTCAAAATCAGTACATCCAAATATTTTCCCTCTCAAAATCAGCAAATCCAAAATTATTTTCTCACTCAAGCCTCATACCAATTAACAAGGTTACAATTCATTCGGTCCTCCAAACTATATGTCTGTTATCATTAGTATAAAATCCTAAGTCTTATCCTACCAATATAATTAAGGAATCAGGTTTGGCTCTCTATAATATAAACCCAAAATAATAATATCTTAACTCCAACAAAGTTTAGTTCTCCCTGTTAAAAGCAGGTGCTGGAGGCTTTGCCCCCAAAAGCCCTCAGAGATCTAGGCTTAGGTTATAACTTCTTGCATTGTCTAAGATGGCTTAATGCCAAGTCTACTCTGCAGCCAGTGAGAATTTAGAAAGAAAATTCAGAATTGAAACTCTTTCCCTGTAAGAGTATGATTTGGGAAGTTGCAGATTGTTTTGTTAACATCCTAATGATCAAAACTTAGTCACAGTGTTTATATATAGAGAGGAAAGTATTATATTAAAAATATATTAGGAGACAACTGAAGGTCTCAAACAACTGAAGGTCTCTTAACAAAATGCCAAGAATCTTCAGAATCTTCTTTCAAAATTATTGTCAATTGCCTTAGTTCAACTCTCATGATCTCTCATGATTAGGATGCTCTTTAGGGTCTTCCTGTCAGTCCCTTTTCAAAGAAGTCACAGAACTTCTCTTTCTAAAACACTAATCTAGTAAAATTCTCATTCTTTGCTTAAAGAGCTCCACTGGCTCACAGTTTGGTCCTAAATCTTTAGCATGGAAAACAATTTATCCTCAACCTGCTTCTCCAGCATTAACCACACTCCTTCACAAAAGATCTTTTTCCCCATTCTTACTGAAGTTTTCACCATTCCAGATATACCATGAATATTATAACTTCTTGAGACTGCATTTCTTGTTACCTACAAAATACATTCCCTTCCTTGTCCTTTGATAAGATGCAGCTCAAAATCACTTTCTTTTAAAACTCCCTTGGCAGGATTATTTAAAATGAAAATTAATTCCTCATTCACACCTGTATTCATTCTTCTAACAAATAGGCACTGAATGTTCTCATTTCTTGAAAACTTTCACCACAGAAGATATGTGCAAGTCTGAAACACAGGGTATAACTGGAAGTTGGCTACAGGCACAGGTAAGTAAGAGTAAAATCATCAAAAAACCATAGAAGATATATTCTTTTGCACATATGTTCTCTTCACATCTGGGGAGTAGAACAGAGAAGGGGAGGTGTGATAACAATTTTTCTTTTTTGATAACAATTTTTTCAAGCATAAAGTCTACCTACCAAACATGAATCAAATAAAAATTTGGAACATGTGGTAGGCTGCCTCTAAGATGATCTCCAAAGAAACCCACTTCCTGATATTCATGTCCTTATATAATCCCCTCCCTTTGAGAGTGGGCTGGACCTAGTGACTCACTTTAAGAACAGCATTTGGTAAATGTCAATTCCAAGATTAGGGTATGAAAGGACTCTGGCTTCTGTCTTCTCACTTGGCTTTCTCTCATGGAAACCAGGTGTCATATAGTAAGCTGCCCTATGGACAGGCCCACATGGCATAACTGATAAAGGCCTCAGGCCAACAGCCAGAATAGAACTGAGTCCAACAATGCAGGAGGGGCTGAACCCTACCAAGAACCATGTTAGTGAGCTTTGAAGTGCATCCTCCCTAGTTATGTCCCACAGCCCCAAGTGATTGACCATGAGAAACCTTGAAGCACAGGATCCAGGAAGGCCATATCCGATTACTTCCCACCCACAAGAACTGTGAGATTAAAAAAAAAAAAAAAAAAGTATTGGGATTGAATTAAGGGGCACTTAACCACTGAGTCACATCCCCAATCCTTTTCATTTTTTATTTCAGAGAGCATCTTGCTAAATTGCTTAGGGCCTAAGTCACTGAGGCTGCCTGAAATACAGGCATGCACCACCATGCCCAGCTACAAATATTATTTTAAGCCACTAAATTTTAGAATAACTTCTGTACACAGAAGATAGTAACTAATGTGAAAAAATAAAATAAAACAAGCACTGTTTGAAAAAAAATCTTCATCTCATATACATCATAATCAATAAAATGCTTTATTTTAAAACAGTGAAAAGGGTCACAAATCTTAAGGAAAAAAGATAAACTCTATGAAACTGTTATGACTTAACAACTTCCTAACAATAGTTAGGAAGGTTTCAGTGATATATGTAAGTTCACAAAAAATTTCCTTTGAAGAGTCAAAAACTTTCACTAGAAAAAAAGTTTGATATTCAAAATGTCCTCAAAGTTTTTCAGTTAAAGAACCTCCAAGACTTAGCACAAAGAAAGTACACAAAACTAAACACATATTCTGACTCATTGTAGTTTATGGATTCCTTATAGTAATTTATTTATGAGGTTTCCTCAAGGCATGATATGAATATATAACAAGGCAAAGAAATATGCGCAAGATTTGCATTTCAAAGCATTTTCATATTTTTCAGTACATTAAAATTAAAAATGCTTTGACAGGAAAAAACTGAGGTAAACCTCAATAAAATGTTAACCTACAAAGCAGTGAAAGTCTAAGTCAGTCTGAAAAGATTATTTCTATTTAAATTAATTGCTCCTGGGGAAACCAATTTTCTGTCATGTTGGCCTGACACTGAAAATGAGCAGGGTGATAGGTGACCTATACACACTTAGGTGAATAATAGATGTGTCCCAGTCCCTGTAAAAGGCACTGTCTTTTTCACTGACAATCAAATTACACAGCAAGGATGAAGGCACTGTCTTATTGAAAGCAATTCATCAACCATCAGGACTGCAACATACATATAGGCTGAAAACCTAGATCAAGAAATACAAACTGGATAAAAAAATTCCAAATTTCTTGGACATTAGGATATTTGAGTTGCAAATCAACTTTTGGAACTCCAAATGTACTTTACCATAGGAAATAATCAATACTTCTAAAGCCAAATTCAAGAGTCTGAACACAGACATTATTAACAAAATAAAATTTTAAAGTCCATATTATGTAGTAAAATAAGACAATATAAATACCATTTGATAACAATTCTTTCTCTATATTACAAAAGCTTAGTTGAGCTTTTTTTGAAGGGAAGGAGGGAGCATCTTCTATGAGTTCATGTTTCAGATTACTGTTAAATATTTCAAGTACTCAAAAAATGTAAAGAAAGTAAAAAGCATATAATTTCTCAAAAATTTGGTATATCAGTCCATATTATATTCTAAGCTCCTCATAGGTCATACATAAGCACAAAACATGAAATAATGTGAGTCCTAGAAAAAAAAATTGCAGATTAAATTTCAGAATAAGATCTTTTTAAACATTACATAAAATCCATAAGACTAAAAGAAAATAACAACTCCAGCTACATAAAAATTTAAAATTCGTAACTACAAAGCTGCAAGATTAAAAGAGAAAGACTGAAAATCTAAAACAAAAATTAGAACAAAACAAAACAAACAATAGAGTAAAAAAGTTTTTTAAATGTTTCAATTGACATGTGGTTTAATTTAAAAGAAACTTAAGTTAAAACATTTAAAAACTGGAATTATTAAGACTGACAAAGATAAAAAATGATTAGCTTTGCATATGTGAGCATGTGGTTAAACTGGGACTCTCACAAACCAGTGGGGTATAAACTGGTAATCCTCTAGAGAGCAATTTGCCAAGACAAAAGTGAGTTTTTGACCAAGGAATTCTACTTCTATTAATTATTCTATAGACATATTTACACATGTACAAATGGAAAAAATAATAATCAATGCAGCAGTATTACAGTGTCTACAGCAGCAAAGGAATGGGAACAGTTTAAATGTTCCATCAGGGATCAGTTTAAATAAATTTCAGTAAAAGCAAACAATGGAATAGTAGCTGTTTAAAAACCAAGTGCTTTAGTTCAATTTCTATTCTCATAACAGGATACCTGAGAATGGAAAATTTACAAAAGAAAAAAAAGCTTATTTAGGCTCACAGTACTGGAGGATGGGAAATCCAAGATGAGACAGCTGCTTCTGGTGAGGGCCTCCTGCTGCTTCTTAGCATGATGGGAGTGAGAAGAGGAGAAAGAGAATACATAACAAGAGTACATCCCAGAAAGAAAAGGGGCTGAACTCCGAGGACAACCAACCCATTTCCAAGCCATTTGGGTGAAAAAGTCATCAATCTATTAAAGAGGGCTCTGCTCCATGATCCAAACATCTCCTATCTAGGTCCCCCAACACAGCTACATAGAGCAATCTAGGTTCCAACACAGTAACTTCTGAGGAACACATTCAAATCATAGCACCTATTTACTAACATGGACTGCTCTCTAAAATCAAGTAAGACCAAAAAAAAAAAAAAAAGCAAGGAGCACAGGATTGTGTCTATTACACTATTTATATAAAAAAAGGGTTAGAGGACATACACACTGGTATATGCATATAAAATACCTGAATGGATAGCTATGAGCTGATAACACTGCTTGTTTCTCAGTTCAACTGGAGTATTAGGCAACAGAGTTGGAGGAAAATTTATTTTGTATGGTAGGCAAATAGTGCTCTGCCTCTTCATCCCCATGTCAAACATGTCCATGTCCGAATTCCTTGGAAAATGTGATTACTACACATGGCAATACTTTGCAGATGCAATTAAGAATCTTGAGATGGGGAGATTATCCTGAATTATCCATGTGAGCCCATTAAAATCCTAAGGGCTCTTATAAAAAGGAGGCAGGAAGATCACTGTTAGAGGACATGGATCTTTACTGGAAGATTTGTAGATACTATGCTCGTGGTGTTGAAAATGAAGGAGCCAGGAGCTAAAAAATGTAGATAACTTCTAGGAAATGAAACAAGCCAGGAAAATAAACCTGCCAACACCTTAATTATAGTGAGACTCATTTTTGCACCTCAGACCTCCAGAAATATAAGAAAATGAATCTGTAGTTTTAAGTTACTAAATCTATATGAATTCTTTACGGCAGTAATAAAAAATACACTTTTCACAACCACTTTTTTTTTAAGAAGCCATGTGCATATGATGTTATTCGAAAAATGGTCGGTATACAAGGTTGATATTCATTAATATTTTTTACTTTTATTAAGTTTCGGGAGCAAGTTTCCATTACCAGAAAGCTGATTTTTTGTTACAGCTAACATTCACAGGGGTGAGCCTTACAGCACAAAATTCCTGCTATCAAGGAATTTGTAGGCAGTCATTAGTGTTTAATGGCCAGATATTATAGGAATAAATATGATAAATCAATGGAGGATAATGTCACACTTTTCAGTGGTGTATAACCTAGCTAGGGAAAAAAACCCTAAAAGCACACTTAAATTTAATAACAAGCTAATGTGAAAGAGGTGTATATCAATGAATGTTTTTCATCATTGCACAAACCAAACTTAAAACCACTAGGAACAGAATAAAGAAAACCATAGAAACTAGACAGAATAAAGAAATATTGAGTGGGATGGCTTAACTGAAAAAGATTCTTCATGTAGTTACATTAGTTTGATCTTACAAAAGATATGAACTTGGGGCTGGGGATGTGGCTCAAGCGGGTAGCGCGCTTGCCTGGCATGCACAGGGTGCTGGGTTCCATCCTCAGCACCACATAAAAATAAAAAAAGATGTTGTGTCCACTGAAAACTAAAAAACAAATATTTAAAAATTCTCTCTCTCTCAAAAAAAAAGATATGAACTTGCACAACTCTAGGAAAGAGTCAGAATATAAATGAGCAAAGTAACAAAAGTGAACAATAAAAGCTGTGCTGTTACTATTTACTTTTATTACTAAAGTTCATAACAATACTAACATTTACTAAGTGCCAGTATAGGGCTAAGTACTTTATATTTATTTTCACAACATTTTTATGATGTAGAAACTACTGCCATCCTAATTTAACAGAGTTAAATAATTTCCTGAAAAATCACAGGTGTCAAGCATTCTGAGGTGAAGCCACATTCTGAGATGACAGGAGAAGCACTGATGTTATCAAGAAAAAATGGCAGGGCCAGAAATATACCAAAGAAAATATATTTATATGCCACTTTTTTTTTTTCACGTCTATGCCAAGGCAATATATTGCTATATATTGGCAAACTGAAGTTCTAATTGTCAAAGTTAACAATTCAAATGCTAATCAACCTCATAGCTACCACACAATGACATGTAATTGCTTTAATGTTCCATTCTGAAAAATTATAAAGGATTGGAAATAGATAAACATGTTAGCAAACAGGCTGAATTTACACAAATACACACTATCTAAAGCAAAAGGATAACAGATAAGACAGACAAAAGTGACTGACACAAAAAAGGCAAGAAGGAACAAAGAAAGGACAAAAAAAAAACACTGTGGCCAGAATATAACTTTTCACTAGTATAAAATTTTTAAATTGTTCTTTTATTAAAAACTAACTGGATAATGTATACGTTCCTTACTTATTAATGTATATGAAACATGTTCCTATTTAGGAATGAATCTCAAGAACACAGCAAGCGGAAAACATACTGTTGTGGAACATAAACACAGGTAGTACCTGTAAAGAAAGTGAAAAATAAAATTATAAAATCGACATGCTCTTTACTGCTAAGGGGTTCCTGAAGGTTATAGGTTCGTGGAAAAGAACACGAAAATGAGTGAGAGAGTTCCTCATGTTGTTCACCTTCACACCTCATCGTGTTTTGTGAATACTCATAAATATCTACTGAAGTTTTTAACAAAAACAAAACAGCTTCTGGGCCCTAACGAAGGGCAGGCGCGGGGGGACGGGAAAGGGTGGCTAAGTTAGGAGAGGCGACCAAGCTCAGGGCAGAGAAGAGGGGTGGCGGGTCCACTCGTGTCCAACACACAGCGGCTACAATACAAAGACGCAGGATTTCCTCCGGGGGGAAGCGGCGAGGAAGGAGCCGGGCACCAGGCAGAGCGGGAGGAAAGCCTACTAACACGGTGACGGGGGCGCGGGGCCTGGACGCCTCTCCGGGCCAGCTCCCCCGGCTCCCTCACCCTCAGTAATCGCTAGCTTCCTCCCCCCGCCCCGTTGTGCCACACCGGAGACTTCCAGGGAACAGACCGACAGGGCTCGGGAAACCGGGAGGGGGCCCACCATGGTGACGTCGAGGAGGCCGCGGAGAGCCTCCGCACTCCAGATCCGTCAATCACTAACCACAGCCGCAGCAGCACTCGCGGATACTCCAGGCTGAACACACGTGGGATCCCGGGAGCTGTGGGGGACGGACCGGAAGAGGAAGGGCGGGTGCGTTCCTCTAAAACGTCCCCGGAAACTGAGACCTAGTGTTTTCCGCCCGTGCTTAACTTTCAAATTCTAGCAGAGTGAACAGCCCTCCCCGGTGCCTGCGGGGCAGGCCGCTGGTGGTGGGTGGGTGACCGTGGCCAGGCGCTCATCCCCACGCCGTGGATTTCAAGACAGTTCCCCTTACTAAGTGGACTCCGCATCCCAGAGGCTGGACCCCTCTCAGGAGGCGTTGGCCCGCGCCCCAGCTCTGCAAATGCCCGGCCTCCTGGGAGGCATCCAGCCTCTGGGACGCCTTGGAAGTTGTTCCCTGGGCTGGATTACCTTGGGCAAAGCTTTCTCCACCTGATTCCTGGTTTATTCCCACAGAGCCTCAAACCTACCTCATATTCAAGGCCCCTTCCAGCCCAGTTTTAACGTTTTCTCCCACCATGTTACAATTCCATAGACAATAAGTTCACGGAATAAACATTTATGGAATGCCTACTGTATGCCAGGCATTGAGGATATTCTGTCAGTCTTCCTGCCCTCAGTTCATATTCTGATTGGGCATAAAGGAGAAGTAGAAGGAAAAGAGGAGGAAGAAGAGAAAGGAAAATAAGAAAAAAAGAATGAGAGGAGACCCAATTCACTAAGATCAAATTTGAAACAACTGAAATCGATTCAGATTTATGTAAACAGAAGATGATCTTATATGCAAATGTATGCCATTCAGTTTCAAATTTGGTAAAGAGGAGCAATTCTAACAAAAATATATGACCTATCAAAACCAACACAAAAGAGTAGAAAACTTAAGTAGTACCACAATCAAATATCTTTCCACATTAAGATTTTGAAGCCTAGCTTTTTGGTTTTTTTTTTGGGGGGGGGCAGGGAGAGATGTAGGGGATTGAACTCAGGGACACTAAACCACTGAGCCACATCCCCAGCCCTACTTTGTTATTTTATTTAGAAGCAGGGTCTCATTGAATTACTTAGCGCCTGACTTTTGCTGAGCCTCCTCAGCAGCTGGGATTACAGGCCTGCGCCATCGCACCCTGCCTTTTTTTTTTAGATCTTACAAACACTCATGAATCAGAATTGAACAGCATTTTCTTAATAAGATAGGATTATAAATAGTACTAGTAATGAGCATTCTTTTGTTCCTGACCTCAAAGAGCAAACTTATTGAACTACATTGGAAAACAGTTCACCATTATCTAGATATTTAAAATGTCTACAATCTGTAGAGTATACATATTTCCACATATATAACCTAGAAGAACTCCAACACATGCCTCTCAGAATATACATACAAGGATAGCAGCATTGTTCACAACGGCAGTGTCCTCTTTAGCCATGCTGTTCATAACAGCCCAGACTGAAATAAAAACTAATTGTTCATTAACAGAAGACTTGAAACATCTATTATAGTAAATTTTATATAGCAAAAAGTGAACAAATTACAGCTATTTTAAACCATGGATAAATTTTTAACCATAATATAAAGAAGTATACAGAAATATATACGTAAGTATAATTCCATTCATATAAAAATAAATTATACTACATTTTTACTGAGACTTTAATAGATAAACAGCAGTATTTCTTAACCTAGGTGGTGGTTAGTTTGATGTTTGTTTTATAATTATTCCTTACATTCCACATTACATTTTATACACACTTTATGTTTGCAAGTGGATACCCAAATCTGTGGATGCTTAAGTCTCTTATATAAAATGGCAAAGTATTTGTGTATAATCTACCCACATCTTCCCATATGTTTTAAATATTCTGTAGGTGGGCTTATAATTTCTAATACAATATAAATTCTATGTAAATAGTATTGTTTAGGGAACAAGAAGAAAAAGTTCATGTTTGACACAGACACAATTTTTCCTAACGTTCTCCATCTGAAGTTGTTTGAACCCCAGATGCAGAATCTGTTTTTAAACCCAAATACAATATTTCTTTGTTTCTTGATTCCAGTATCACTATTGTAAAATCTCAATTTTGTGTAATTTTTGTTCCTTTGAGAATGGTTTAATTTTCTTTGAGGAATCACTTAATAATTTATATTGTTATAGCTCTTCTTCAGCTGCACTAAATGTGTTTAGGTTTGGGTATTTTCTTACATATCTTTGACACTCTCTGGCTTCTTTCAATTTCTTCATAGAATTTGAATTATCTGAATAGTGATCAGTCCACCCTCCCTTTATTTTAGTGCATCTTTCCCATTTTCCATCTCTTTTATTTTTTCCCCAGCTCTCTATTTTTTTTGCTGCCCTGGTGAGGGTTAATAATTAGATCTTCTGGTTTACTATTTGCTTCTTTGATGCAATCATCTTGACAGTATCTCACCTATTGTCATCTTCATTTCACCTACTTCATTTTAAAAAGTATTTTTAGTTGTAGATGGACACAATACCTTTATTTTATTTAATTATCTTTATGTGGTGCTGAGGCTCGGACCCAGGGCCTCATCTGTGCTAGGCAAGTGCTCTACCACTGAGCTCCATGCCCAACCCACCTGTTTCATTTTAAAATTTAATATTTATTCTTGTTTTTAAAAGTAATCCCACATCCCTTTGCTGTGATATCAATATCACCTTAACTCTTCTGGATATATATTATACTTATTTTGAATTATTGTCCATCCATTCCAACAATTACTTCACGTAGTACATATGATCCATTTTTAAAGCCTTTCTGTCGTAGTAGTACTCCTCAGGGATATATTTTCTTTGGACCTGCAGCATCAAATTTATTTCACTGATGAAACTGGCTGTCATGTGTGTTGGAAAAATGCTCAGAGTCACCCATCTGTATCCTTCTTGGAGAATTTAAGAAAAACAAAAAGTTTAAATTTCTGAGGAGAGAGCATCAGGGGGACAGAAGAACCTCTGCTGACAGGAGAGCTGGAGGCAGGAGCCTGCAAGGGCATCCTTCATAAGGCTCCGGCTGTCATCAGCCCCTTGGGACTGCCTCCCCCTGTGCAGCTTCGGTGGAACCTCACAACACTGGGAGGTTGCAGTGTTTCCCACTCCAGAGTCCTAGAGACCAGAGCTAAAAGTGCAACCTCTTCAGATCCTCCAGAGCAGCCATGGCTGCCCTCCTACTCTGCAACTGAGACATGCCCCTGCTCCCTCTTCCCCATTACTCCCCTCCTCCTGTCTTCCCCGGGGTGTCTCACAATTGCAATTTACTTCCAAATCTTTTCCTTCCTGTTCCTGTAGTTTTTCGGGGTTGATTTTGGAGAAGTCTGTTTTACTTTATCATTTTATTCTACTTATTTTTAGAAGTTGTGATTATTTTGATAAAATTAGCTTTTTGTCAGATATGATGTAAATTAGTAAGTTTTCTTTTGGCCTGTTTGTGACTCCTCCTGCCCCACAGGGGAGAAATTGTAAAATGTCTATCAATAGGGAACTAATTGACACATAAATGAATTTAAAGATGGTCCCTGTATATTGGTCCTATGTATAGTTCACAGCAGGCAGGGACCTGTTAACTCAAAAGCCTGCCAGTGCCAAACTCAAAGTTGTACACATCCAATTATTTTAAATATAGCATAAAAGTAGTTTCTTAGCTATTTAGAGCCTGCCTGCTTTAAAAAAAAACCTGAGAAATTGCACCTAACATCTACCAGTCATAGATACCAATGTAATACAATTGCTGTTCCTGGGCAGGGGGGTTGTCCTAGCCTACCTACCTGAGTGGCATCGTTTAGACACTGTCTCCCATCCTCCAGATCCCTCTCTGATTCTCCTCTCTCCCCCTTCTGGGTAATGACCTCTACACACTTGCCTTTGGAAGTTTCCATGCTGGGAGCGAGTGCCCGACATCCTCTTCCTCAACACACAAATCTGTCAAAGGTTCTCCCAAAAGAACTGTGTGCTAGTGCCACCTTGTGGTCACATCTTTTTCTTTGATCATCTAATCCTTTGAACTCACTGCACAATTTAAATACTTCACACACAAAAAAATTGCCTACTGCTGTTTTTAAAGCTGGGATCTATATGTACCCATAATAAAATATGTTGTAGACTTAAGTAGAAAACTAATAATTATAAAATATTTGGTATAATAAATCCTACTTACAATAAAATGTGGAACAAAGATATGTGTAGGTGCTAATTCATGCACAAAAAACAGCTAGAAGGAATCAAAATGGCTTTATAGTTTATTAGAATGGGATCATGGTAGGGAGAACTCAGGAGATGACTTCATTCTATTCTTCCACTGTATTTGAATTTTTCGAAGCAATATATTTCATAACTTTTTTCCAACAAAAAAATTAAGAAAAGCTGAATTTGATCATTAAAGTGGACAAAGATTGTGATACATTAGAGAAAAATTAATGCATACCAAACACACAGGAGTTGCTGATTGAAATGAGCCTACAAGTGTTTATGTATCTTTTAACAAAATGTCGATCGAGGTATGTTGGCACGTGACTATAATCCCAGAAACTGGAGGAGGATCACAAATTAGAAGCCAGCCTGGGCAATTTAGCAAGATTCTGTCTCCAAATAAAAATTTTAAAAGGGCTGGGGATGTAGCTAAGTAGTAGAGTGCCCCTAAATTCAATCCCCAGTATCAGGAGAAGGGAAGGGGAAAAGGAAGCTTTGAAGTAGAAAGAAGGAAGTTTCGGTTATTGTTAAGAACTTATTTTTGAATTTGATTTTAGGATAGCTTATCATAATCCTCTTATATGTAGTAATATTTAAAAAAGCAATAAAAATGGAGTTTACTAATTTTTTGTACACTTGTCACATTTAAAGGGAGTTATAAGCCCAGTAGTCCATGTATCTTTAGTTAGATTTATGAATAAGGGATACATTTTTCTGAAAAAGATAGAGGGTGTTTTTGTTTTTCCTTTTTGTTTGGGGAGGTTTTCATTTGTTTAATTTGTTTTTTTTTTCTTTTCTTTTCTTTTTTTTTTTTTTTTTTGTACCAGGAATTGAACCCAGGGTGCTCAACCACTGAGCCCCATCCCCAGCCTGTTTTATATTTTATTTTGAGACAGGGTTTTGTAAAGTTGCTTAGGGCCTCACTAAATTGATGAGGCTGGCTTTGAACTCAGGATTCTCCTGCCTCAGCCTCCTGAACTACCCCTGGGATTACAGGCATGTGCCACCATGCCCAGTTTGGATAGTTTTTGATAGTAATACAAACATTATGTGAATCCTCCCTGTTACTGGTTGAATTGTTTTCTCCCAAACTCATGTTGAAATCCTAATCTCCAGTACCTCAGAATGTGACCTTGTTTGGAAATAGGATCACGGCAGTTGTAACGAGTAAAGATGGAGAAGTAAAGATGAAGTCATACAGGAGAAGGGTGGTCCCTAATCCAATATAGCTGGTATCTTTGTAAAAACAACTTTGGACTCATCCATACATAGGGAGAACCCTCTTGTGAAGACTGTAGTTATACTTGGGTGGCAGGGGAATTATGTCTCCCCTAAAAGTGAAAATGAAATCTTAACCTCTAATACCTTACAATGGGATCTTATGTGGAGGTCTTTACAGAAGTATTTATAGGGTCTTTACAGAGATAATTAAGTTAAAGTGAGGTTATTAGGGTATGTCCCAATCTAATATAGCTAGTGTCCTTATTTTATAAAGTGGAGCTTTATGCACAGAGGGGAGGGAAGCTCGTGTGAAGACAGGGAAAAGCCAGTCAGCCATCCACATGACAAGGAGCGAGCCCGGGCCTGAATCCTTCCCTCAGCTCTCGGGAGGAACCAACCCTACCAACATATCCATGTTTTACTTTCAGCATCCAGATCTGTTGGTTAAGCCATCCAATTTTGTGGCAGATTTAGAAAAGTAGTGCACCCACCAAAGCAAATCCACTTCTTTCCTTGCTTCTTGTCATCGACTTTGTCAAATAATTCCACTTGCTTTTATTAAATTTAATGTTTGGTACTGTCCTTTAAAAAAATGTATGGAGTTAACAATACAAATAATTTCCCAGCATAGTCCTTTAATAGCTGACTTAGGCACAATTTTGATAGCTTCATTCCTCCTACCTTTATTTTTCCCCTAACTCCATTTATTTTTCCTAACACTGCCAAAACAATTTTTCAAAATACGATTATGATCAAGACACTCAAATGATAAAAATTTTTCCATTGTACCTTGCCCTCAAGCCAAAAGCAAGAGAACAAAACAAAACATCAAAATAACCCACTTAGCTCTGTTTAAGTCTTTTTCAAATCCGTCTTCCTGCTTTCCCTGATCACTGTTTCTCGGCAAGTCTTCCCTTCCTTTGAGAATAAAAATTCTCTTTCCACTTTCATAACTTTGCTCACTGACTTCCTCTCATATTTATTTTATCCAAAATTTTGCCCATTAGGTTAAAGATTCCCTGTTCTACTGCAACTTCTGGTCACTGGCTGGTCACTTGTTCCTCTGCCCTCTATACTTGATGCCCAGAGGCACTTAACTGTAATCCTGTGTGCCACCTTGTCTTTCTGATCCAAGTCCACCATCTAAAGGGTGGCAACCATCTCTGACTCCTCTGTAGAGCACTGCATAAGGTTTAGCATTCAGTGAAGAAATGAATTAATTATTACCATTTGATGAAAATAATTGCTTGGTTTCTAAAGCATCCTTTGGTGATAAACCATTTTGGACCTGAAAACACTATGGGTGTTACAAGGTTATGTGTCTACACAGCAGAACCAAAAGTTAAAGATTAAAATAACAAGCGGTAGAGCTAGTGAATTGTCCACCAGTATTGGTTTTTCCTTTCTACGTAGTACACATAAGCTCTTACTCTAAGTCTTAACAGACCAATGCCAGATTGCTACAATTCCCAATCTCTCTTAATGCTGGGTGTAGCTAGGCAAGTGAGTTCTTACCCGTGGGAAATGAGAAGAGTAGCCTGAGATTTCTGGGTCACATCCTGAAAAAGAAATGGATTGGTCTCTTGAATTCTCTCTTCATTCCTTCCTGGGGTGAGTCAACTGGATGGGATGGTTTCTGGTTTCAACTTCACGCATGAGAGCAACACCTGAGTCAATTAACGGGCACCAAGATGGAAAGCCTCTGGAACTTTGTAAAACCCTGTTGAGCAGAGATGCTTGACAAAACAGGACCTCCTACCACCCTCTAAACAATTTTGGGACAGAGAACTAATCTTAAATTCTTATTAAGTTACTGCCATTCCTTTTCTCTCATCATTTTGTTACCGCAGCCACATAATATGAAAAATATACTATAGAATAGTAACAAATGCTAAACGTTTATTCCAAACAAAAATGCTGGGAATAACCTTCCTCAGGCACTATTCTCAATAGTTACTTTGATTTATTTGATTGAATTGCAGTGGAGCATAGTAGCCAGTGTTTATAATGATGACCATTAGTCATCAAAGAAAAGGTTAATGCGTCCACGTAACCTTTATAAAAAGAAAGGTAGTTATCTGATATGTTTTTGAGGGTTTAATTTAAAATCATTCAAATTCAAAAGGTTTTCTTGTGCTTAACAGAGCAACATTAAATCTCTCTGGAAAATTTAACCATAATAATGGCTGTTTCTCATACTTCTTAACAATTAAGATTTTATTAGGAGAACATCTTTTTGAATTACATAAGAAATGTAATTAACAATGGATACAATTAGGAATTCAAACTTCACAGTCTTCTGAAGTAAGAGAGGTCATGCCAGCATGTGAATCAGAGGGGTGCTAGTCAGTAAGGAGTGTAGCAGGCTGAGCTGTCATTATCTGGAGAGTCCATGCCCTGTACAGATATTAACATTCAAAACATTGGGAATGACTATTCTGAGGTTATGATGAGTAACTGGAATAACCTTTCTCTTCTAGCCATGAACAGATAGAAAACTAGATAAAATAAGCAAAAACAAGATAACAGTTTTTACACATTGGAAAAGAGGCAGCACAAGGCTGATTCCCAGAGAGGAAAAAGCAATGTGGAAAAACATGTTATTTGTCTGACTCTTCTCCTAGAGGCACATTGCAGAGAGTCCTACAGGGAAGATATCTGACAGAGAAGTGTTGAGATATAGGAGCAGAGACTAGAGCTCAGGAGGCTGAGCTGGAGACAGAATGTATGCAAGGAGGTAACTGCTTAGACACAGATCTGCAGAAATTGTAGAAAGGATACCCTTGCACAAAGCACACGTCTACAAGGCCAGGCAAATGACTACTCAGAAGCAGGAATATCTAAGCAGTTCCCAGAGCTCATAAAGGGCAGAGACATTAAAGTCTGACAACCAGAGTAGAGGGTGCTTGTTGAATACTCAGGACATTTGGTGGAGAAGCTGGAGAGGTTATGCTTTTGTGGTTCAACAACCTAACACCTGAGAAAAAGCTTACTCTAGATTTTCTTTAACAGATTTAGCATTTTTAAAAAGACAAGTTTGCCTACCAGAACAAAGTTCAACTTTCCTTAAAAGAATACAATACAACTAAATTCAGCATCCCTAAATAATGTTGAGGATTTTTTAAAAATAATACTAAATATTTCAAAAAGCAAGGCAGTGTCACTCATTATCAAAAGCAAAAGTAGTCGAAGAAACACTTAGAGGGATAAATGATAGACTTAGCAAACAAAGACTTTTTAAAAGCTTTTTAAACGATGCTAGAAGGATTCAATGAAAATATTACGAGTAGAGAAAGATTTAAAGAATAATCGCATGACATTTCTAGAGATTAAAAGTATAATATTTGAGGGCTGGGGATATAGCTCAGTTGCTGTAGTGCTTGCCTCAAATGTATAAAGCCCTGAGTTCAATCCCTGGCACCGCAAAAAAAAAAAAAAAAGTACAATACTTGAAATAAAATTTTCAATGAATGGTATTCACATTGGACTAGACACTGCAGAAGAAAATATCAGTGAACTCGAAGACAGCAATAGAAAGTATCCAACCTGAAGATCAGGAAAGGAGAAGATTGACAAACAAAAGAAGAAACAAAGCTCAGAAACAGAAAGCAGATTGATATGCCCTAGTGTATAGAGTAATTGAAAGCAAAAAGCATAATGGAATGTCCTGGAATAACAGAAGTCTTAAAAAATATTTTTTTGTGTGTGGTGATAGTTAAATAGGCACAAAAATTTGTTCAAATTCATTAATTTGTTGATTAAATGGGTTGCTGTTATTCATATAATCGTTTTAATCTATAATTCAATGAATCTGATAAAATTGTTTTAGTTAAAATGAAATCTCTATTGAGGACTGAATTTGATCTGAGAGTAGGAAAAGGTTAGGTAGGGCACACACAAGTACTCATCCAATGTTTAATGCAAGGAATAGGAGTGCCTAGTCAAAAAGGGTGTATAAAATAAATAAAATGTATATTTGAAGTAGATAATACTGACTCACATTCAGTAATACAGTATAAATCCAAGGCTTTGGATTTTTAAAAAAATTAATAGTTGCTATTATTTTTCATTATCTTTTAAAATAAGACATGTTTGTAGTGATATATTTCAGGATTATTATCAGGGCAGGAAGAGAGGAATTTTCTTTACCAAATGTCATGAAGCTCTATGAAAAAATGTACTGAAATATTGTTTTTACATTTATTCTTTACTTAACCAACTAGGCCTGACAATAGGTGAATATGATAGAGTATTTGAGTTCCTCATATACATGATATCCATGTACCAAGTGTAAAGATTTTAGTTTTCCAAGAGATAAGTCAGTGTACCAACAACAGCAGCAATGATTATAACAAAAAAGATTAGAGTTGTAGGCACATGGATGGAATAAGACATCAAAAATAAAAATACTAAGAAAACTATACTCCCTTGTGTACCATCCATTTTATTCTGAACTTTTAAATCATTGTTTCTTTTTTCCCTGATCATAGAATTAAACAAGCTTAAATGATTCATTTTGTATTTAGTAGGAATGCTTTCAATTACAGATTATATAAATTCACCCTATATAGTTATAAAACCACAAAGACATTTGCTATTTTCTTGGCAAGAATTCTGGAAATACTGGTCCTAAGGTGAGTTATGAATCCACAAAGTTTTGAAGTATCCAAATCTTCTATCCTTCCATACCAACTTCTGTTCTTGAGTTTGTTGAATTAAATTAATACCTCTAACATCACATACTGTAAAGGTAGAGGTGGTAGAGGTAGTGACGGTGGGTGGTAGGAGGGGATCAAAAGAAGACAACACAATTCTTTATTCACTCCTCTTTATCAGGAAGACAAACTTGACATTCCTCATAGAAACAGAAAAGGCAGTCATGAAATTCATCTGGAAAAATAAGAGAACCAGAATAGCTAAAATAATCCTTAGCAAGAAGAGTGAAGCAGGTGGCATCACAATACCTACCAGACCTTAAACTGTACTACAGAGCAATAATAACAAAAACAGCATGGTATTGGCACCAAAATAGACTTGTAAACCAATGATACAGAATAGAGGACACAGAGACAAACCCATATAAATACTATTATCTCATATTAGACAAAGGCACCAAAAACATATTTTGGAGAAAGGATAGCCTCTTCAACAAATGGTGTTGGGAAAATTGGAGATCCATATACAACAAAATGAAAACAATCCCCTATCTCTCACCATACACGTAACTCAGTTCAAGTTGGATCAATGACCTAGGAATTAAACCAGATATCCTGCACCTAATAGAGAAAAAGGTAGGCCCAAATCTCCATCATGTCAGATTAGGCCCCAACTTCATTTATAAGACTCCTAAAGCACAAGAATTAAAATCAAGAATTAATTAATGGGATGTATTCAAACTAAAAAGCTTCTTCTCAGCAAAAGAAACAATCAGTGAAGTGAATAGAGAGCCTACAGAATGAGAGCAAATGTTTTTTTCTTTTCTTTTTTTAAAGAGAGAGTGGGGGGAGGGAGGGAGAGAGAGAGGGAGGGAGGGAGGGAGGGAGAGAGAGAGAGAGAGAGAGAGAGAGAGAGAGAGAGGGAGAGAGAGAGAGAGAGAGAATTTTAATATTTATTTTTTAGTTCTCGGCGGACACAACATCTTTGTTTGTATGTGGTGCTGAGGATCGAACCCCAGGCCGCATGCATGCCAGGCGAGCGGGCTACCGCTTGAGCCACATCCCCAGCCCAGGAGCAAATTTTTAACACTTACACATCAGAGAGATATATAATCTCTAGGATATGTAAAGAACTCAAAAATCTTAACACCAAAAAAAAAAAAAAAAAAAAAAAAAGAAAAACCAATCAAAAAAAAAAAATGGGCCAAGAAACTGAACAGACACTTCTCAGAAGATGATATACAATCAATCAACAAATATATGAAAAAATTTTCAGCATCTTTAGCAATTAGAGAAATGCAAATCAAAAATACTCTAAGTTTTCATCTCACTCCAGTCAGAATGGCACCTATTAAGAATACAAACAACAATAAGTATTAGCAAGGATGTACACCAATCTGGAAAGAAAGCAGCATGGAGATTTCTTGGAAAACTGGGAATGGAACCACCATTTTATTCAGCTATCCCACTCCTATGTTTATACCCAAAAGACTTAAAAATAGCCTACTAAAGGGACAGAGCCACATGTTTATAGTAGTACTACTCACAAAAGCTAAATTGTGGAACCAACCTAGATACTCTTCAGTAGATGAATAGATAAAGAAAATGTGCTATATATACACAAAGGAATATTACTCAGCATTAAAAGAGAATAAAATCATGTTATTTGCAGGTAAATGGATGCAGTTGGAAAATATAATGCTAAGTAAAGTAAACCAATCCCCCCCCAAACAAATGCTGAATGTTTTCTCTGATATAAAGATGGGGGTGGGGGCAGGGAGCATGGAGGAATAGACAAACTTTAGATAGGGCAAAGGGGAAGGAGGGGAATGGAGGGGGCATGGGGGTGGAAAGATGGTGGAATGACGTGGACATTATTACCCTAAGTACATGTATGAAAACACGAATGGTGTGACTCTTCTTTGTGTGCAACCAGAGACATGAAAAAAAGTGAATTGAATTGCATTCTGCTGTCATATATAACAAATTAGAATAAATAAAATGAAAAAGAAATCATTCTAATGCAAAGCAGACTTCTTCTTACATCTTATTTTTAAAAATATTTTTATTAGTTGTAGATGGACACAATATATTTATTTTTATGTGGTGATGAGAATTGAACCCAGGGCCTCACACCTGCGGGGCAAGCACTCTTCCATAGAGCTACAGCCCCAGCCCTGCTTATTATGTCTTATTGACTATAACTGGAATTGACCTCTGTTACTAGCAAAAGGGAATGGTATTGTGATGCTCATCTTAGATCAATTATATCTATCCTCTAAAGCTGGGAGGTAGATCTAGTCTTCTAAATACCTTGCTACATCTTCTCTATCTCCCTTCACCCCACCCCCAAATAGGATTTTTTAGACTATAGAAAAAGTAGGACAGGAATAATACTAACATCTGCTATAATTTTCAAAGTGATAATCCAGATGGGTATTGCCCATTTCCTCACTTTAGTGCCTTACAGAAAAATATAAATATATATATTTGGGACCAAGAATTGAACCCAAGGATGCTTAACTACTAAACCACATCCCCAGCCTTTTTGTATTTTTTTGAGACAGGATCTCACCAAGGTGCTTAGGGGCTTGCTAAATTGCTGAGGCTGGTCTTTTAACTTGCAATCTTCCTGCCTCAGCCTTTTGAGCCTCCAGGATTACAGGCATGTGCCACCACACCCCTCCTTACACAAGGATCATAACTTCACTTGATCCATACTCTGGCTACCAAGCCAACCAAACTCAAACAATGGGAGGAAGAAAATGAATCTAGCATTTGTGACTTTTTTATACTTCTCTTTAAACAAAACTCTATAGTTAAGATGTAAGTCAAACTTCAGTGTTCCCAACCTGTAAATACTACTCACCCTCACATAGTGAAAATGTATGCTTTCACAAATAGGGTAGAGCTCCTGGGTAATCAGTAATTGTGTGCTCTGTTTCCTCTATTGTAGCCCAGTAGAAATCGCACTTAACAAATCCTGCGGTTTATACTTTCTCCTCCATAGGTACTTGTATTAGTGATCCTGCAGGGTTTTATTTTCATGGGAAATGTACACCACAAAAATGAATACTTCTGCATAAGAGGAGAAAAAATTATGGTGAAAAATTTAAACAAAGGTAGAACAAGAAATTTGTCATAGTTGTTGTTTAAACTGACTTTTAAAATCAGAACTCAAAACGGGCATCCTGGTCTGTTTTATTTGTCCAACAAAACGTTCACAGGTTTTTTCAGTTTTGAAAGCCTTTCATTGGGGCTGGTACCCTTCTGTGTGCTACAGGCCCCTTCAACCCTCTTATGCTTTCCTTCACATTCATGGGCCACCATTCTCGCAAGCCCAGTAGGCACTTGAATTTGCTAATCCCTACCTCTTATGGATAAACCAAAATTAATGTGAATAATTTTCCTATTTGCCAAAAACTTTTAACTGGACTTGAAAATGAGTTTCACAATTAATAATATACTCTTCTCCAAGACAACTAGGTTTTTGGCATGCTGCCTTAAATTGTTTTGGCTGGACTTTTGTCAGTAATAGCCTTTTCTAAATAAGTGAAACACAAAGTGGTATTGTGTATTTGATTTATATGACTAAGTTGTGTTCATGGACACATGAGGCAATTTTGCATTATCAAATTATGTATAATTTATACTTATAATTTTTATTTATGTTGAAGCACATTTAAAAGACCAAAATACTTAAAATAACTCAAATGTATATAGATCTCTCTATATATGCATATAACTTTCCAGATTTCCCTTTCAAAAGTATCAGAACATTTTATAAATACTTCACAAAAAGTTATTTTCTATAGTATGAAATATCCACACAGTCTCACAGAATGACAGAGGGAAATTCAGACTCCTTATTTAGGGTATTAAATCTCTAATATCATATTTTTTTTCTTCACAAAAAATAAACTTTAACTAATGCTAAAAATGTTTTACTTTAGCAAATAGTTGAACAATGCTTTCAATGAATGGAAGAACTTGGGCCCTTGAAAAGGAATGTTAAGTAGTTCCGAATTCTCCCGACCGTTTTTCATGTGGACACTGCCTCCTAGATCATTTTTATACTATCATATTTAGGTTGTGTGGATTAGAGCTCTCTTCTGCCAAAATAACAGTGAGCTACCTGTGTTTCTATTTACTGCTTTACTGCCAAATCTCCAGTCCCCCTATAAAAGTAGTTTGCTTTTATGATGCTGTGATTATTTTTTTCCCTCTAATGTCTATATTATTTACTCCCAGTCCTAGTCTGGTCTGCTTGCATTTTCTGTCCATTTATTTGCCTAAAAAGATAAGCCAACATTAATTTGCAAAGGACATGGGGAGTGATGAATATAAGATGATCTTTTAAGGGTTTGTCCATCTCCAACATTTGTTCACCAAGCTTTAAAAACACTAGTGTCATACCATTACTGTTTATTTTGATATATGTCCTTAAAAAGGTCTGTCCTTAAAATTAGAGGCTGGGGTTGGGGCTCAGTTGGTAGAGTGTTTGCCTTGCATGTGTGAGGCACTGGGTTCGATCCTCAGCACCACATAAAAACAAATAAATAAAATAAAGGTATTGTGTCTGTCTACAAGTAAAAAAAAAATTTTGAAGAAAATGATAGAGCTACTTGAAATGGCAAAATAAAAGTCTAAAATATTTTTCTGAATTATAAGAGACAGAACAAAGTAGCAAGACCTTCTGAGTAAGTTGTTTACAACCCTGAGGAAGCATTAAAATTCTCCGAGGAGCTTTCAAAATTACGGATGCCTAGATTCATCTCCAGAAATTCTGATTTAATTGGTTTGGAGTGCAGCCTGGACATGAGATTTTTATAAAGTCTCCCAGATGATTTTAAAGTACAACCAATGTTGAGAACCACTGGTCCATCTCCAGATTGTCTGCTCCCATTAACCATAATATCTATTCTTTAACCTTAATCTTGATTTTAATCAATTGGTACATTTTTAAAACATAGTCTCTCAAACTTTAGTTCCAGAAATTTAAATTATATTTGTCGGAGGTGGAACTCAGGCAGTTTTTTCTTTTAAGTGTTATAATTTTAATGTGAAGTTAAGGTTAAGAATTTAAGAATTATTGCTCAAGAACCAAGATGTTCAACACTGCAACATGGAGTTGACAGTATGATAGACTGTCATTATTTTCATTTTTTTTTTTTTGATGGCAAGCTATAACCCTTGCTTGCTAGAAGAGTTCAATGGCACAAATTCAGTTTTGTAACTAATCTTCTTTAGAAAATTATTTGTAGTAACATTTGTTTTAAAAGGTAAACTGAGACACATTAAAACATTTAAGAGTTTATTTGTGCATTTGGCAATTCATAGGTCAGACCACTCTAGACCCCCAGCAGTTTGAGGACTCTGCCAAAGGGGCCCAGAAGGAGGCTTTTATATGGTGAATGGAGAAGAAAGGCAAAGGAAAATTTGGATAAAAATAAAGCAGTGTTGGACTCAATGGAGCACAAAGACCCTACTTAGAGGTTAGTTGGCAGTTACTGACTGGTGAAGCTGGCTTCACTGTACTGTTTACACTGAAATGGGTTTTGATCTGCTCAGGTAGGAACCCAGAGAGCTGGAGCTGCCGCGGCCAATGGCCTCCTACTGAATTATTCTAACACAATAATAGTTCTTCAGGATTCAGTGGGAAAATTGCAGGACTGGACATTCTCCCAGTGAGTGGTCTTGGATTTGTTCGGCTGTAACTCTTGGTCTAGTTAGTCACTGTAATTTTGCTGTGACAGCTGATATTCAGAATTTTTAGTCGCTCTGAGACAGTCTGTGCTGGGCGTTTGCCACCTCCAGGAGATTCAAAGCGACTTGGGATGTTTTCAGTTTACTCTTCTTATTTAAATGAATGAAAATGGCTCCAATATAGCGCACAATCCCCCCGAATAGCTTTCTATAACACACGGATCTGAGGATGTCCTTTTGCAAATTTAGATCATTGGAAAGTATGAAAAAGGCTTAGTTATTTTAAATAACGTGGAGCCAGCAAGCGAGATGCATGGACCGACCACGCCATTGAGCGCGAATGGCAGAGGGCGCATGCGTGGCACCGCCCTTGGGCGGGGCCTGGCGGGGCCGAGCGCCCCCCCTGTGGTCACGTGAGGGAACCGCCCGGGCGCGCTCCGGCGACCTTCGCTCCGGGGAACTGTAGAGAGCGCAGCCATGGCCATGGCCATGGCCAACGACGCCAAGCCCGACGCCGAGACGCTGCAGGTGCTGCAGGACATGGCCCACCGCCTGCGAATCCACTCCATCAGGGCCACGTGTGCCTGCAGCTCCGGGCACCCCACGTCGTGCTGCAGTGCCGCGGAGATCATGTCCGTGCTCTTCTTCCACGCCATGAGGTACAAAGGGACCGAGCCGGAGCACCGCGACAACGACCGGTTTGTCCTCTCCAAGGGCCACGCGGCTCCAATCCTCTACGCCGCTTGGGCCGAGATAGGCGACATCCGCGAATCCGACTTGCTGAGCTTGAGGAAAATCCACTGCGACTTGGAGGGACACCCCACGCCTCGACTCTCGTTTGTGGACGTGGCAACAGGGTCCCTGGGGCAAGGACTAGGCGCTGCCTGTGGAATGGCGTACACGGGCAAGTACTTCGACAAGGCCAGCTACCGGGTGTTCTGCCTCATGGGAGACGGCGAATCCTCAGAAGGCTCTGTCTGGGAGGCTTTGGCTTTTGCTTCCCACTACAGTTTGGACAATCTCGTGGCAGTCTTCGACGTGAACCGCTTGGGACAAAGTGGCACTGCGCCCCTGGGGCACTGCACAGACATCTATCAGAATCGCTGCGAAGCCTTTGGGTGGAATACCTACCTAGTGGATGGTCATGATGTGGAGGCCTTGTGCCACGCATTTTGGCAAGCAGCTCAAGTGAAGAACAAACCTACTGCTGTCATCGCCAAGACCTTCAAGGGTCGAGGTATTCCAAACGTTGAGGATGCAGAAAATTGGCATGGAAAGCCAATGCCCAAAGAGAGGGCAGATGCAATTATCCAGTTAATTGAGAGTCAGATACAGACCAACAGGAATCTCATGCCCCAGCCCCCAGTGGAAGACTCACCTCCGATCAGCATCACTAATATAAAAATGACCTCTCCGCCTACTTACAAAGCTGGTGACAAGATAGCTACTCGGAAAGCCTGTGGTTTGGCTCTGGCTAAGCTAGGCCATGCACATGAAAGAGTTATTGTTCTGGATGGTGACACAAAGAACTCCACCTTTTCTGAGATATTCAAGAAAGAACACCCTGAGCGTTTCATAGAGTGTTTTATTGCTGAGCAAAACATGGTTAGTGTGGCACTGGGCTGTGCCACACGTGGTCGTACCATTGCCTTTGCTAGTACCTTTGCTGCCTTTTTGACCCGAGCATTTGATCAGATCCGAATGGGAGCCATCTCCCAAACTGATATCAACCTCATTGGTTCTCACTGTGGAGTATCCGTTGGTGAAGATGGACCATCTCAGATGGCCCTAGAAGACCTAGCCATGTTTCGAAGTATTCCCAATTGCACCATTTTCTATCCAAGTGATGCTGTATCAACAGAGCATGCTGTTTATCTGGCTGCCAATACCAAGGGCATGTGCTTCATTAGAACCACCCGACCAGAAACTGCAATCATTTATACTGCACAAGAAAATTTTGAGATTGGACAGGCCAAGGTAGTCCGCCACAGTGTTAATGACAAGGTTACAGTTATTGGAGCTGGAGTTACTCTACACGAAGCCTTAGCAGCTGCTGATGATCTTTCTCAACAAGGTATTTCTATCCGTGTCATTGACCCATTTACTATTAAACCCCTGGATACAGCTACTATTATTTCCAGTGCAAAAGCCACAGGTGGCCGGGTTATCACAGTAGAAGATCACTACAGAGAAGGTGGTATTGGAGAAGCAGTCTGTGCAGCTGTCTCCAGGGAGCCTGACATCCTTGTTCATCAGCTGGCAGTGACAGAAGTGCCTCGAAGTGGGAAACCCAGTGAATTGCTGGACATGTTTGGAATCAGTGCCAAACAAATCATAGAGGCTGTGAAATATACTTTAATGAGCTAAAATAGCTCATTTTTTAACAAATCTGTTGACTTTGGTCTTAAAACACTAGTGGTTTTATAGTGAATTTATACTTGTTACAAAACCATCTATACAGTTGTACTGGTTTTAAAAAAGCAAAGCCACTTAACACAATTACTAATTCCAAAACTCAAGTTATTGAACTTTCTGTTAAACTCTAATATGTAAATGTCTATCTCGTTTTTAAATCTTTAAAGTGAGTCATAAACATTTTAAGTTGTAGAATAGTAAATAAAGCAACCACTTAATATAAAGTTCTTTGATAAGACTACAAATAATTGACTGGGCTGGGTATGAATCTAGAGGTAACTGCTTCTTAAAAATGTATAATTTCTTTATAAATTAAGAAAATGTGAATTTTAGATTTTAATAGCCCAGATTATAAAGCAAACTTGAACTTTCATAAAATGCCATCACCATGCTGTGCCTGAAGTTTCCCAGATGATATTTTACTGAAGTTTCCTTGGAATTTCCTTTGAAGTTCATCTCCACTCTACAGTTTGACAGAAGAGCAGCAGCAAAATCTCTTATGATGCATCACGCTGTTTGTGGTGAATATTGTGTAAAGAAAGGAAAACAACTATTTCCAGTGCGTATGATACGTGCACTTTTTTTGTGTGAAAATTCAGAAATGTTTCACTTTTTTGTGATTAAACCAGATTGCTAATTTTATTATATTTATCTATATAATAAAGTGTCTTAAAATAAACTACATTATTTGGTTTCTGTCGTATATATGTGACTTGGTTTCTCATAAAACTGTAATTCAGGAACATACTTTTAAAGGTTATGTCACCCAGTGTCAAACCTTGAGAAAGGTTGGGGCTAGAGACAAATCACTAGAAAACAATGGATAAACTGAAAAGTCATCTCTTAGGCAGATTTCTCACTTTTAGCTGTGAGTGCATAAATCATACACTTGGAATATGAGAAGTACCAGTGCAGTAAATTAAAAATGAACCCTGGAATCCATATTAAAGTTACTGAGAGTATGTCTATGTCAGGTAGTTTGCTTAATTTTGTTGCTCTCATTAAAGTCCTCATTAAGTTCTTCGGAGGTATAACCAGTTTTTTTTGGCAATGGTTATAGGTGTGATAGAAAAATGATTTCTTGGGAATTAGAAAAATCAGAGCCTAAGTAATTCTGCTACTGTCCTCTTTCTCTGAGCTAGTTTTCTGCTTTGTAAAATGATCACGAAGTGTTTTTATAAGATTTAAAATTTAATTTGAAAAAAGTTGACATAGGAACATTTTAGAAATTTGGAAAATGCAAATATGCAAAAAAATTATCTCACACTTTATCAAAAAATTAAAAATAAAAGTATTTGCCTGTATATGATGGATTTTCCAATAGAGTCATTTGAATTTAGTAAAGTCAAATATCCCATTTATTCGTGAGTTGTATGCTAATAAATGATAAGTCTCTATCCTTAAATTTTTTATATCTTTAATGATTCAATGTTCAGTAAACTAGGTAAAATATTGATTAAATAAATAGCTTTAATGTTTAATAAAATTTTATTAAATTTAATAAAATAGCTTGTTATAATTTAGAGATGCATCAGAGGACAGTCTTCTGCTTTTGTTAGTTGTAACATGAATGTGGGTATGCAAAATGGTCTGTTTTCAACCAAAAAGGTATAAAAGGTTTATACCTTTTAGTAGTGTCAGTAGATCAAGAATTTTTTTGTAATGGTTTGTAGAATCTTAGATACCACTAGAAATTATATTTTTTTATAGTAGCATAGGGAGGCCCTTAAGAATCTGTACAGTAAAGTTTCTGTTTCCATAGGGTTTTGATCCTTGGCTATCAGATCTAGAAAGAAGAGAAAGGGGGTGAGACTTATCATGTGTCTATAATTCTTCAAGTAAGATGAAACTATGTCAATTTTGTTATAGTGAATGTTTTCTGGCCTTGAATCTATCCTGAGATCTCTTACATGTCTAGGGAAATCTTAGGAGAGAATCATCCTGGCTGATGCTAACCCTGGGCTGCTAAAGCTTGTGAAGATGTAGTTTTGATGAACAATGGGATTGCTGGTTCAACTCTGGTCTTCAGTTCATTGTTTTGCCAAGGTCTTTTAGATTATCAAGAGAGCCTGATGATATTCCAGAGACAAGTGTGACACCACAGTGTCCTTGCTTATATTGTGGTAATAAAGGCCAGCTGACAGCATTTAGAATTGATACTGATCATTGAGATGGTAAATGGCTCCCAGGTCATTTCCTTATTTCTGTTACTGTCAGAGAGATGAATCAGGACAGTAAAGTTTTATTTCACTTTACTTTGTTTAATAAATTTTCTTTAATAAAAGTTCAGTTGAAGGCTCTATTTAGGAAGAAATTAACTTTTTAGAGATAAAGACTCAATGCTTCTGATTTTAAAAGTAATGAAAAGTAATGTTAGGTCATGCATGAGGTTTAGTTACCCCAAATTTTACTGAACTGTACTGGAATTACTAAATTCTCCAGGACCTAATCAGAGTCATTCTGGTTTGAAGTGTTGAGATGTATTGATCTATTTTGGTGGCCTTTACTATTATGTAAGGGAGGTCCTGGGACATCACTGAAATAGGAAAGAATGTCATGTTCTAGAAAGAAACCATCTCCTCTTTTCCTTAGGAGAGGAGAGGGAACACTGAACTAATTGCTTTCACTGACACTGGTGGGAGAGGTGTTCCCTAAGAAAACTGTTTATAAGGCATGAGGTTAATGGCAAGAAGGGAAGATAGGCATTTCATTGCTAGGTTGGATGCTGACTTGGACACAGACTTGCTTCCCTGACTGTAGAGTTACCTGTTGAAATAGGAAGGTTGGCAAATACTGCCAACAGGCAAAATGTGCCTCACTTGTAGTTGCAAGCTAAGAATAATTGAAAAAATTTGAAGAGTACTTTTTCATGATGTGAAAATTATGTGAAATTTAAATTTCAGTGTACACGAATAAATTTCTATTATAATATACCCCTGTTCATTCCATTATGTATTGACTGGGGCTGTTTCAGAGCTACAATGACAGCATCAAGTAGTTGTGGCAAACACCATACAGTCTTCAAAGTCTAAAATATTAATTATCTGACTTTCACATTAAATGTTTGTAAACTCTGGAGTAGAGCACTGGGAAGAGATGAGAGTGATGGTATAAGCATGTGGTGGAGATAAAGACCCCTTCACCCTTAATGTTGTCTCCAATTTTATAAGACTTTTTCAGTCATTAAAACAGCTTCATTCTATTTAAGCTTATCACATAATGTTTAAAGCTGCAAACTCAAAGTTCTCCCTTTCTCCACAGCTGCTCAAGTAAATGTTGAGGGGCATTCTTTCCTTCGAATCCTTTCCTCTAACCCTCTTCCCAATAGTTTATCCAAATATACTACTGTCACCTCTCTGTTGAACACCACTTCTGGTTTAATGTTATAAACTCAGCAAGGCGTAAGGTCAACTGATCCCAAGTCAAAGATTTGATAACACTCTTTGAGCTGGGGTTCCCTTCTAAGAGGGATCAGACTTTTCTTTTATTCCCAAATGCAGACAGACATCGTAGGATTTCTCAGATAGACGCCCCGCTCTCTCCCCTGTACAGCAGTCTCTGGTAAACCTGTGACATCTAATCTTGTTAACACTTTGTAGTCTAATACAGAGGCAGCCTTCAAGCCTGAACCTGAAGAAAGAGAGAGAGATTGGGGAAGGAGAGATTGAGAAAGAATGAGGACAGAGCCAGAGACAAAATACACCCTTCAAAGGCATGCTCCTGTTGACCTACTTTCTCCAACTGGGGCCCACCTTCTAAAGTTTCCAGTACCTCTCAATAGAGCCACCAGCTGGGGACCAAGCCTTTAACACATGCATCTTTGGGAGACATTCCAGATGGAACCCCTTGCCTCACTGCACTAGTGCTGTCTTTCTCACAAACCAGGTGTGTACAGGTGGAGGTGTGTGCCTGCCATACTGGACTATTTGTCAATTCTTGTGTCTATGCTACTCTCTTAATTATCATCACTTCATAATATCCAATCATTTTAAGACCCCCCGTTTCTTCCACTTTTTGTTCTTTTTCAAGATTGCTTCTCTTATTCCCCATCCTTTAATTTCAATATAAATTTTAGAAATACTGACAGTTTCCACGTATTCAGTTGCTTCTTGATGCAATGACAAATGGATTTATATTTCTTCTTAATAATGTGATTTAAAGAGGTCATGTTATTAAAAGTCATTGGGGAAGTTAAGCTGAAGATATTTCATTAAAGGAATTTTAGCAAGCTAAGTTTGGTTCTCATAGTCCTGAAGACTTCTCAACTTGTGTGCACACATGAAAGATTCTGAATCTATTTGCAGATCCTTCAACCCATGTTTTTGTTCATAAAATTGATCTGCCTGGGAATACCACTGTGATCCTTTCAAATATTCTCTTTCATAGTATTTTTTTCTACTTTTCAAAAGAAAGGCGTACTTCTCACCCACCCTTAATGTCATCATACATTTCCAGTGATGAGATCATAAAAGTGACAAGCAAATGAACTTTTCAGAATATTGGTTCTGAAAAACCCCTAATGAAGTCACTATGAACTGTCAGTGAATCATTGCGTTTTTCCTCGTCTTACTCCTAATTTTGGTTAAGGTAAAGCCTGAAATTAGACAGCAACTTCAACCCATATGAGCCTGTACTTAATTCAAGATATATTGTAGATTGAGTGATGGCCAGGATGACCATTTTTATTTAACCAGTTATTTCCTCTCATCTCTGAACTGATAAAATTTTTTGCTGATAGTCAGGATAGCAAAGCAAAGAACAGCAGTTAAGAAATACTGAAGATATATTAGTTTTCTGGCCATCAAACTCTGACAAGTCTTTGTGTCATATTTACCTATGAATTTTAGCAATGGAATATTCAAGACTTATGGAAAGTGTATTCAGTCTTCTCATACAGAGAAGAAGCCTGCTAAAGACTCTCATTCACTTGAACCTATTGTTAGAATTAAAGTTTGCATGATATTGCAGATGAAGTTGAAAGTTCCATGTTTATTTTTGACAAACCAATAGATTATTTTATTTTTTCTCTACTATTTGTTTAGATACACTTGAGACATATTTTTTCATGACATGTGACAAAAATTTCTGAATACTACATAGCTATGTTATACATGCTCTCATTTGGGTATAAGACTCCTATATGTTGTAAATGATGGACTGTTTTTTTTTTTTTAATCACCAACACTCCTGGTTATTTGCAATGATACACATTCTTATCACATAACTTACTGAATCTAGATTGACTTCATTTCAGTTTGTTGTGGATTTTGCTGTATGAATGGAGCATTTAAGAGATAATTATTAATACACCATTGTAAACCTTAATTTACTTTTGGCCCAATATGTTCTCTTACTTTTGATGATAATTCCACAAATTAGATAAAAATTGCTCTCTTAATATCAAAAATCTTAAGTGCAGGTACAGGTCAAAATGTACTCCTGCTGCAATCTAGGACAATCTGGGACATGGTGCCCTAAACTTTACAGAACCCACTTCTTTTAGTCAGAATTCATTTATCCCTCTCAGATTTGTGTATCATACTAATGCTATTGGACATATTAAAAATATGATAGAACAATTTTATTGTAAAAGATAAATTAATAATATGACAAAAGCTATATCCTTAAATAATAATAAAAATCAGATATAACCTTAAATTTTCTGGAGACATGGAAAGAAAATAATTTAAAGATCACTGGTTTAATTAACAGGGTCCATTTGTACTAGGTGGAGCTACAAACCTAAGGGATGAATTCAGCTCTTAAAGGCCATCCTATGTTAGCCCCAATTTTTTCTTTGTCCCCCCTCAGCATTGGATTTGAATTGAAACACCTACACCAATTGCATCCTCTTCATCTCCACCACCCTCACTACCTTAAAACTGTTTCCCACACTTTTTTTTGTGCCAGACTTCTAAAGAGATTTTAACTTGCTATTTATGTGTCAATTTGTAAGGACACCATGCCAATAAAGAGTATGTGGCTTTTTAATGGCAAAAGGTACAAGCTCAATTTGTTAGAAACTATAAAATTTTACTGAAGCCCCCCAAAATGAGACCTGACTAAAGGTGTCAAGACACATTGTGATCCAGGGTGGAAAAGTTCAAAGTCTTAAAAACATCGATACTTCTCAAAGGGAATAGAATGAGTCAGATGGAATATCAAAATGTGGGGAGGGGAGTGGGAAATGTGGGGGTAGGGTGATTAGGGTGAGGAGAAAAGAGATGGGTTCTAAATTTTATATGATAGGATAAGGGTCTGAAAGTTGCCAAGACATTTCCATAAAGAAAAATATGAGGGTTAACTATGTAGTTTCAGGGGCTCAATACAAAATAAAACCGAAGAACCCTTTATGTGGATTGAACCCAGTGTAGACTCCCTGCATGGGCTGCAGAAGCAGGTGATTGTGGATATGTTTATTTGATGATCTCCATAATTGGATTAATGTAGATATGATATTTTGTAGTCATATAATGAACAATGAAGGACTTTCTGAATAACAGGCAAACATACATGCGGGACGTGCCCAGCTTCAGTAGTACAATTTTAGCCACTGGGCAAGAGACATAAGAGACAGAGAAACAACACTCACTGGTCCAGTTATCAAAAAGCTGTTCTTTTTCCTGATTGGCCTCAACTTTTTAATTGATTTGAGATCACACTATACTGTAAAAAACATACCAAAGACTAGCAAACCAGACTGATCACAGTCTCTGACACAACCAACAATATGTATCTATAGTCCTCAACACAAAATTATTAAACAAATCTTATTTGATACAGATTTACCTTATGGTAACTTGCAGTTTTAAAACATTTCTGAGTTTTTGTGAGAAAATAAATTTTAGATCTAGTATTTTTTAAAATGATAAGTTTAATTTCTTTATTTTTCTTGAGACATTAGAAATATTTATATGTGCACTTATTTTTTCATTGAAATAAATTTCATTAATTTAAGTGATGAGGTTTTAGGTCATTGGGTGTGCCTTTGAAGGGGATTGTGAGATACCAGTCCCTTCCTCTTTTTCTCTCTTACTTTGCTTCCTATTAGGTGAGCAATTTGCTCCACTAAACGTTCTGCCTTACCACAGGCCCAAAGCAATGGGTCCACCCAGCATGAACGAAAACCTCCAAATTGTGAGCCAAAGTAAACCATTTTTTCTTCACAAATTACTTCAAGTATTTTGTTATAGTAAGGGGAAGCTAACTAACATAGAGACTAATATTTTACCCTCAATATGAAAGTTTTATCAGTTATAAAAGAGCTAATTTTTTTACTTGTGGACTTTTTTAAAAAATAAAGTATTTTATTATTACTTCAATGAAATAGGTAAATAGCTGTTGTTTATCAGTCTTCATCTTAACCAAATACCTAAATTTCCTATTCTAACTTATTTTTGGCTTTCCCCAAATCAGATTCTAAAAGTATGAAAAAATGAATAAACTCACAGGATATCTTTTATACTGAAAAATACTTTTAGGTCTCCCAGAGGGATCTGATAAACAAATCACATTTTTCACCTTATGAAAAGAAATGCTAGAAATAGTTTGGTTTGTTTAATGTCACTATGAGACCAGTTTCATGGGAATAATTGCCAAATCAAAAGAGATAATCAGCCTTCTCTATTTTAAGTTTATGTATGTAAAATGCTATTAGTTTCCATATTTAAGAAGTCACATGCTTTAGGGAAATTTATAGAAATTTTTCAATGCTATCATTGTGCATAACATGTTTTAACTTCACAGGAAACACTTGTCAGATTCTTTGAAATATTTTTCCTGTCCTCATATGCTTTACAGTTCCCTAGTCATGCTCTACCTAATAGCTGTAGGCAGTAATGGCATGGCACTGCTAGTCATGATTTTGGTTATTATCCAAAAGGTCAATTGGCCAAGATAGTACTTCTTTAATTCAGGTTTTGCAACTTCTTAGGAGTAGTTCTCAATTAGGGATATATATCAGACTTGCCCTGGAGTTTTATATAAAAAAAATTATAAAACTACAAAAGTGGGGGCTGGGGTTTTGGCTCAGAGGTAGAGCGCTGGCCTAGCATGTATGAGGCACTGGGTTCTATTCTTAGCACCACATATAAATAAATAAATAAAGCAAAGGTCCATGGACAACTAAAAAAAAATACTACAAACATATAGGGTTTACTCTAGACTTACTTCATATCATTTGGTTTATGTTGTTGATATAAAAAAATTAAGTCTCAGAATTACTACATCATATAACCTGACTTTTTTCTTAAAATTATCTTCATGAAACATTTGTACAAAGTAAACATGATATTTCCTGCTTTCTTTGAAAAAAAGCTTAATCATTTACAATACAGACATTTTATCTAAATTTTATTTTGAAAGAGTCCTCTTGTCTTCATTTCACATGCCACAGAGATGACCACTTTTTGGTCACTAGGATTATCATTATTTTAAACGTCCACCAGTGATCCACTGAAAGACTATGATATACTGTATAGATTTGCTCATGAACAAATAAAATCAATAAGAATTCAGAATGTCCCCTGTGTCCATGACCTCAGCATCTTCACCTCTGACCCTTTCTGGGTTTATACTTATAGCTTAAAAATTCACTCCCCGCCCCCACCCATGGAACAAGTGGAATATGGATGTTGATGCGGGCTTGCATCTAACTTTAAAACTCCTATTTCCGTTAGCCACATCAACGTTTTTAAAGACTATTTCTCAGCCATCGATGTATTCAGTGGCAGACAGAACTTTGCTCTATAGTCCTGAAGTCATCCTGAAAGCCTTCTACAGAAAGCTTTCCTTTCACTGTCGTCCCTTTGATCTTAAGTGCACTTTCCAAGCATTCACAAGACTAAGACTGACATCATTTCCCATTTTTTAAAGGATGACTTGAATGAAGATTGTATGAAAGCATATTTCCCAACCATTTAGAATTGCGGCTATTTCATCAGGACTTTTGTCCTTCAATATGACTATATATTGTGAAATGAAAATGGGAAATATTTCACTTAGCAATTAATAAACTCGGGGGTGCCTTTATGTCTAAGAGAGCAATAGAAAGATACATTTTATGAGCAATGTCAATGCCCAGTTTCCAGAATTTAGCTAAATCATACACTGATGATTATACCTTCTATTTTTATGCTTTCAAAGTGCTTTTGCTTTATCATTTCCTTTTTACCACCACATATGCCTCCCTACTTTAGAGATTTTGTGAACCATCATCCATTTTTTCTGCATTCTTCAGTCATCTAGTAAATATATACTATCTACAAGATACACTGCTAGGCTTTAGACATACAGAGATTACAAAAAGAAAAAAGATCTAGATATTGTTTGAGGTTCTCTTTGGTTGCAAATGTATATTCATGATAATAACCATAAAGATTGTAGATATTGTAGATATATTACAGCATAAGAAACTGTCTTATCTGTAGGTCAAAATTGATATTATTGGCTGTTTCAAGTGGCTTACCCTAATACCATAACATGGTGATGTAGATTTGAAAGGATTGGTTAAGCTATCATGGAAAAAGATGGGGATTGAGTACCAGGCGGTAAGGGACTAAAAAAGGACCAGTTATTTTGGATGAGAAAAGTATATTCTGTACAAAAGAAAAACTTTGGACATGAAGGTATCAAATAACAAAATGTCCTGGGAAATAAAAGAAGCATGCTGTAGTTGAGAAACCCCCTTTTTTTCCTCTTTTAATGCAGTGCTGAATATTGAACCCAGGTTCCATCACGTTAATTGCATCCTCAGCACTTTATATTTTTGAGACAGGATCTTGCTAAGTTGCTGAAGCTGGCCTCCAACCTGTGATCCTCCTGCCTCAGACTCCTGACTTGCTATTACAAGTTGCACCACCATGCCCTGCCCTTGAGAACTCTTCAGGAGCTCTACTATCTGCCTTCAGACTTGACTATTTACTAACTATAAGACTATTAAGAATATAATCAAGACTATGTTAAGATTGTTCAGCTATAAAACCATAAAGCTATTAATTGCTTTGTCCCTTAGTTCCTTCTTCAGGATGAAGATAATATAGGACTAACATCATATGGTTTTCAGTGGATTAAATGAGTTAATTATATAAAGCTCTCAGAATGGTGTCTGCCAAAAAAGGAAGCAAGAAGTGTCCGTTATTATTGTTGTGAGGTAAGGATTAAAAATCTTTGGGCTGGGGATGTGGCTCAAGCGGGTAGCACGCTCGCCTGGCATGCGAGGGGCACTGGGTTCGATCCTCAGTACTGCATAAAAAAATAAATAAAATAAAGATGTTGTATCCATCGAAAACTAAAAAATAAATATTAAAAAATTCTCTCTCTCTCTCTCACTCTCTCTTAAAAAAAAAAAAAGAGCCCTCATCTTTTTAGCTTACATTCTTTTTTAGCTTACTGTCCCTCTCCCTTTTAGAGGTCTCCCTCTAGGATCTGTCTGAGCTGATGGCACCGTCTCCTAGCTTACCCTTCTTCACTTCGTTAATTTTCCCTCTTCTCAGTGCATTTTCTCTACCAGAAGATATCAAATCTCTCTTCCACACTGAGGAGACCTCAAAGTGAATTAAGCTGGAAGTGACCTGACAACAGCTTTGCATAATTTTAGAATCTGAATGTCTCACAGTTGCCACACAGGTCCACCTGCAGTGCAAAATCTGCAGGGCGATTTGTATGACTCATTCTGTGGTCACATACATTTAATGTGGTAGCTTCAAATCATGTTGAGATTTTTCAACATTAAAAATGACCTTCTAACATTATTATAGCTTCATTTTTTGGAAGTCTTTCTATCTGAGACTTTAAAATGTCAAAAGGTACTACATACTTATTTTAATAAGAAAAATAACACAGACTTTCATTAGTAAAAAAAATTAATCTCACACTTTACAACCCGTCTCTCAGCTCCTCCTTCTGCAGTAACCACAGTGAACTTGTTAATGGCTGACTGTACATCCTTCCACTCCTTGGAGAGTCACTTCCTCATATTCAAAGGGCGGTTTCCCAATATAGTCTTATTTGCATATGTAACATATGTAAATTTTTTAATTTGGCTTTGTTTTAACTGAGACGGAACCATTTTCTACCATTACACTCTAACTTGTGTATTTTTCACTAACAGTACACTATAAACAGCTTTTCAGGTCAGTGGATACTGATAGAGATCATGCTTTTTTAGTGGCTTCAAGATATGTCAAGGCAACAATATTCCCCAATTGGTGGACATTCAGGGGCTTTCATGCTAAAGAAAAAAAGCATACAAAAAAAGCTTCATATATGCATTTTTGGTGAAGGTATTTTGTATATCTACAACTGAAATCAGGAAATAGGGCTGCTAAGTCAAATAGTCTTTGTTGATATTATCAATTTTTGTCAGATTACTTCCTAAAATTATTTTAACAAGTCTCTCTCCCTGTGCTTATTTTTCTGAAACATTACCAGAAGGGTATGTTTTCACTCTTTTAACTTTCTTCTATCTTATGAGTTACAGTCAACTTTTTAATAGTATCATATTGTATTTCTCTTACTACTAAACACATTGAAGATGGTTTCATATCTATGTTGATGCTTGCATTATATCTTCTGTGAATTTTCTTTTGCAGAATTTTGTGAATCTTTTGCTTGATATTTTCTACAGTGTCTTTTCATTATTAATTGGTAAGCTTTTTGTATATTGGCAGTATTAAAACACATTTAAGAGACAACAGAATTCGAAAATTTTTATAGTGCTGATTATGATAAAAGCATTATCTGCCCTGGGCACATATTAAACAGTAAATGTTGAATGGATAATGCAATCCAATAAGTCTGTTTCATCCTCTGTGGCTGTTGGGCATGCTGCCTTGCTTACAAAGTCTACCTTCCCCCACATTTTGCTCAATCTAAGGCTGTGCAAGTATCTGCAAAATTATTTCCAATAATTTGATAGTTTTATTTTTATATTAGACTCAATTCAGACTTTTTAAATTTTTGTTTAAACTGAGAGAGGAACTTTGTTTCTTCCAATGTATTTGTCAAAAATACCAGCACTTAACCTTTTTTAAAGACTTTGTGTATACAGATTAACATTTCCTAAGAGAAATCTGTCGAATGCCAGTTATAGATTTTCTTTAATATGCAATATCTTTATTTCAGTGGTTTCTAAATTTAGACATCTTCTTACTTCATTTTTAGGACCTAAATTTATTTTTAAAAATACTTTATATTATTTAGTTTATGTAGGGTAAAATGATTAGGAATCCAGGATCAGAAGTTAGACCAAATCCCATATTTGGTGCATAGCTTGGAACAAGTAATTTTTAATGGACTTTTATAGTTCTTAGAGATGTCATCTTTATAAGAACATTAAAGAAAACTATAACAAGGTTTTTGTAAGAATTAAATATAATACGAGATCCAACATGGTGATGGGCGCGGAGAGATCATGTCTCTGACCTCTTCAGCTGCGCGGGCATAGGGAGTCGTAAACCGTCTAAATGCTGTTTGCTCAGGATCACTAGGTAATGCTGAGCTGACGTGGATCTGGGGCGAACACTCTGGGCCTCTCAGAACACACACGGAGCCCGGATTGGGTGAATTCAAGCTCCCGTTCGCCTGTGTCTCGCAGGCAAAACGCTGTGACTCAGCACTAAACGATCCTGCTGAAACAACTGGTCGGCCCTTCTGAACCTACAGAGGTTAATACCAACCTAGCCTTCATAGGCAGTGGCCACAGGATTGAGATGGAGCTTGGGAGAGCCAGTCAGGACCCACCGGTTGCATTGGTCACCCAGCAAAGGGAACGAACTGTCGCCATTTGCATGGGATACCACCATTGCAGAGAACTGACGTCACCAGAATGCGGCGGAGGAGATAACTTCATTGAATCCTGCGGTGACAGGTGTGTAACCCCCTAGCCTTCCCTCTCCACACAGCGGGGAAACCTTAAGGGCCCCTCCGAGCTCTCCCATGAGCGCAATAGTCAGACAGAGGGAATCAGGAGTGGCACGGGACCCGCGGCGCGGATCCCACGGCTACTGCTCCCACCAGTGCTGACAACTGAGGTCTCTTGCACCAGCTACCGGGGGTGTGGCTACTGGAGGGCAAGCAAAATCCGCTGAGGGTTCTCAGCCCCAAGCTCCACAAACTTAGGGTCTGAGGGAATGGCAAACAGGGAGAGTGTGCCCAGTCGTTCAAGATAGTAGGGCTCCTGGGAGCAGCAGACCTGGCGTGTAGCCAGTATTGTGGTGAGCGGCACCAGAGAGTGGGGCCTGGCTTGAGGAAAAGTGGGGAAGTGACTAGACACAAGAGAAGGCCCTTGGCACTCAGGATTGGAGACCTGCCCAGTCTGGGAGGAGGAGCTGCTGCACAGTGATTGGTTCCG
Organism: Urocitellus parryii; assembly: GCF_045843805.1. Classification (NCBI taxonomy): domain Eukaryota; kingdom Metazoa; phylum Chordata; class Mammalia; order Rodentia; family Sciuridae; genus Urocitellus; species Urocitellus parryii. The sequence goes on from NC_135544.1 coordinate 46,295,345, forward strand.
GCGTATTGAAAGGAGAAGCCTGGCCCAGTGGGCACAGCTCCACCTACTGGAAGAGAAGTTAATCAAACTCTAAGACTGCATTTATTAAATTTTTTATTTGTTTTTTTTTTCATTTTCATTTTTTTAATTTTTAAAATTTTTAAAAATATTTCTTCTTATTATTTTTTTAATTTTAATTTTTTTTATGATTTTTAAATTTTTTTCTATTTTAATTTTCTATTATTTTGTCTTTTCATTTCTTTTCAATTTCCTTATTGCCCCTTCCTTGAATTCTACCTGCTTACTCTCATTCTCCTTAGTGACTTCTTCCCTTCCCTTCTTTTTTTTTTAATAATTTGTGTTTTAATAATTGTTTACTTTTTTTTTTTTTTAGAATTTCAATATTTATTTTTCAGTTTTTGGCAGACACAACATCTTTGTGTGTGGTGCTGAGGATCGAACCCGGGCCTCACACACGCCAGGTGAGCACGCTACCGCTTGAGCCACATCCCCAGCCCTTCCCTTCCCTTCTAATACCTTTTCTCCCAAGCATCAAATAAATTTATAGGAGTAAACAGTAATGCAGCAGTCAAACAGAACAAGAAGTAACATGAGCAGCATGAAAAAGCAAGGAAGAAAAGGAATTCAAACAATGCAGGACAGTCTAAATATTCAGGAGGACCTAGAGGCATCAGAAAAATGGCCAAATAAAGAACTCAAGGAATACTTTAGACAGATGGAATGGAATCTTAAAGAGGATATGAGACAGCAAGTTCAAACAGTGAAAGAACACATTGAAAATGAATGACATAAACAGATAAAAGAAGCAAATAAGCATCTTTATCAGGAGATAGAGATTATAAAAAAATCAAATAATAATTCTAGAAATGCAGGAAACTATGAACCAAATTAAAAACTCAAATGAGAGTATCACTAACAGAGTGGAGCAAATAGAAGCCAGAACGTCAGATAATGAAGACAAAATATATCATCTTGAAAAGAGTCTAGCCAACTCAGAAAGGCTGGTAAAAAATCATAAGAAAAACATCCAAGAGATATGGGATAACATAAAAAACCAAACTTAAGAGTCATTGGGATAGAGGAAGGTATAGAGGTTCAAACCAAGGGAATGAGCAACCTGCTGAATGAAATAATTATAGAAAACTTTCCAGAAATAAAAAAGGAAACGGATACACAAATTGATGATGCATACAGGACACCGAGCATACAAAATCACAGTAGACCAACGCCAAGACACATTGTTATGAAGATATCCAATATACAGAACAAAGAGAAAATATTAAAAGCTACAAGAGAAAGGAGGCAGATTACATTCAGGGGTAAACCAATAAGGTTAACAATGGATTTTTCATCACAGACGCTGAAAGAGAGAAGATCCTGAAACAACGTATTTTAAGCACTGAAAGACAATGGATGCCAACCAAGAATTCTGTATCCAGCAAAATTAAGCTTCAGGTATGACAACAAAATAAAAATCTTTCATGGTAAACAAAAGTTAAAAGAATTTGCAGCCAGAAAACCAGCACTGCAAAGCATCTTGAGCAAAACACTACACGAGGAAAAAATGAAAAACAATAACCAAAACCAACAGTGGGAAGTACCTCAGTAAAGACAGAGGGCGGGGGGAAAGCTAATCAAGGAGAAACAAACTAAATTAAAAAAAAAGATAAATAATCAAACATGGCTGGAAATACAAACCATATATCAATAGTAAATCTAAACATTAATGGCTTAAACTCTGCAATAAAGCGACATAGGCTGATAACAGGGATTAAAAAACAAATCCAACAATATGCTGCCTCCAGGAGACACATCTGATTGGAAAAGACATACACAGGCTGAAGGTGAAAGGTTGTGAAAAAATATACCACGCACATGGTCCTCATAAGGAAGCAGGGGTGGCCATCCTCATATCGAATAAAATCAACTTCAAGACTAAGTTAATCAAAAGGGATAAGGAAGGACATTATATACTGTTAAAAGGAACCATTCACCAACAAGACATAACAATTATCAATATTTATGCACCAAATAAGGGTGCTGCGATGTTCATAAAACAAACTCTCCTCAAGTTCAAGAATCAAATAGACCACAACACAATAATTATGGGTGACTTCAACACACCTCTCTCACCATTGGACAGATCCTCCAAACAAAAGTTGCATAAAGAAACTATAGAACTCAATATCACAATCAATAACCTAGACTTAACTGACATATATAGAATATATCAACCATCATCAAGTGGATATAGTTTTTTCTCAGTAGCACATGGATCCTTCTCAAAAATAGACCATATATTATGCCATAGGGCAACCCTCAGTAAATATGAAGGGGTGGAGATAATACCATGCATTTTATATGATCATAATGGAATGAAACTGGAAATCAATGATAAAAGAAGGAAGGAAAAATCCTACATCACATGGAAAATGAACAATATGTTACTGAATGATCAATGGGTTACAGAAGACATAAAGGAGGAAATCAAAAAATTCTTAGAGATAAATGAAAATACAGACACAACATATCAGAATCTATGGGACACAATGAAAGAAGTTTTAAGAGGGAAATTCATCGCCTGGAGGTCATTCCTCAAAAAATGAAAAAAACCAACAAATAAATGAGCTCACACTTCATCTCAAAGCCCTAGAAAAGGAAGAGCAAAACAACAGCAAATGTAGCAGAAGGCAAGAAATAATTAAAATCAGAGCGGAAATCAATGAAATTGAAACAAAAGAAACTATTAAAAAAATTGACAAAACTAAAAGTTTGTTCTTTGAAAAAATAAATAAGATCGACAGACCCTTTGCCATGCTAACGAAGAGAAGAAGAGAGAGAACTCAAATTACTAACATACTGGATGAAAAAGGCAATATCACAACAGATGCTACAGAAATACAGAAGACAATTAGAAATTATTTTGAAAACCTATATTCCAATAAAATAGAAGATAGTGAAGACATCGATAAATTTCTTAAGTCATATGATTTGCCCAGACTGAGTCAGGAGGATACACACAATTTGAACAGACCAATATCAATGGATGAAATAGAAGAAGCAATCAAAAGACTACCAACCAAGAAAAGCCCAGGACCAGATGGGTATACAGCGGAGTTTTACAAAACCTTTAAAGAAGAATTAATACCAATACTTTTCAAGTTATTTCAGGAAACAGAAAAAGAGGGAGATCTTCCAAATTCATTCTATGAGGCCAACATCACCCTGATTCCGAAACCAGACAAAGACACCTCAAAGAAAGAAAACTACAGACCAATATCTCTAATGAACCTAGATGCAAAAATCCTCAATAAAATTCTAGTGATTCGGATACAAAAACACATCAAAAAAATTGTGCACCATGATCAAGTAGGATTCATCCCTGGGATGCAAGGATGGTTCAATATACGGAAATCAATAAATGTTATTCACCACATCAATAGACTCAAAGATAAGAACCATATGATCATCTCGATAGATGCAGAAAAAGCATTTGACAAAGTACAGCATCCCTTTATGTTCAAAACATTAGAAAAACTAGGGATAACAGGAACTTACCTTGACATTGTAAAAGCTATCTATGCTAAGCCTCAGGCTAGCATCATTCTGAATGGAGAAAAATTGAAGGCATTCCCTCTAAAATCTGGAACAAGACAGGGATGCCCTCTATCACCACTTCTATTCAATATAGTTCTTGAAACACTGGCCAGAGCAATTAGACAGACAAAATAAATTAAAGTCATAAAAATAGGAAAAGAAGAACTTAAATTATCACTATTTGCAGGTGACATGATTCTATACCTAGAAGACCCAAAAGGGTCTACAAAGAAACTACTAGAACTAAAAAATGAATTCAGAAAAGTGGCAGAATATAAAATCAACACACATAAACCAAAGGCATTTCTGTATATCAGCGACAAAGCTTCTGAAACGGAAATGAGGAAAAACAGCCCATTCGCAATATCCTCAAAAAAAAAAAAAATAAAATAAAATACTTGGGAATCAACCTAACAAAAGAGATGAAAGATTTATACAATAAAAACTACAGAACCCTAAAGAGAGAAGTAGAAGAAGATCTTAGAAGATGGAAAAATATACCCTGTTCATGGATAGGCAGAACTAACATCATCAAAATGGCGATATTACCAAAAGTTCTCTATAGGTTTAATGCAATGCCAATCAAGAGCCCAATGGCATTTCTTGTAGAAATAGATAAAGCAATCATGAGATTCATATGGAAAAATAAAAGACCCAGAATAGCAAAAGCAACTCTAAGCAGGAAGTGTGAATCAGGCGGTATAGTGATACCAGATTTCAAACTATATTACAGAGCAATAGTAACAAAAACAGCATGGTACTGGTACCAAAACAGGCAGGTGGACCAATGGTACAGAATAGAGGGTACAGAGACTAATCCAGAAAGTTACAACTATCTTATATTTGATAAAGGGGCTAAAAGCATGCAATGGAGGAAGGATAGCATCTTCAACAAATGGTGCTGGGAAAACTGGAAATCCATATGCAACAAAATGAAACTGAATCCCTTTCTCTCACCATGCACAAAAGTTAACTCAAAATGGATCAAGGAGCTTGATATCAAATCAGAGACTCTGTGTCTGATAGAAGAAAAAGTTGGCTCTGATCTACATATTGTGGGGTCGGGCTCCAAATTCCTTAATAGGACACCCATAGCACAAGAGTTAATAACAAGAATCAACAAATGGGACTTACTTAAACTAAAAAGTTTTTTTTTTTCAGCAAGAGAAGCAATAAGAGAGGTAAATAGGGAGCCTACATCATGGGAACAAATTTTTACTCCTCACACTTCAGATAGAGCCCTAATATCCAGAGTATACAAAGAACTCAAAAAATTAAACAATAAGATGACAAATAACCCAATCAACAAATGGGCCAAGGACTTGAACAGACACTTCTCAGAGGAGGACATACAATCAATTAACAAGTACATGAAAAAATGCTCACCATCTCTAGCAGTCAGAGAAATGCAAATCAAAACCACCCTAAGATACCATCTCACTCCAGTAAGATTGGAAGCCATTCTGAAGTCAAACAACAACAAGTGCTGGCGAGGATGTGGGGAAAAGGGTACACTTGTACATTCCTGGTGGGACTGCAAATTGGTGCGGCCAATCTGGAAAGCAGTATGGAGATTCCTGGGAAAGCTGGGAATGGAACCACCATTTGACCCAGCTATTGCCCTTCTTGAACTATTCCCTGAAGACCTTAAAAGAGTGTACTACAGGGATACTGCCACATCGATGTTCATAGCAGCACAATTCCCAATAGCTAGACTGTGGAACCAACCCAGATGCCCTTCAATAGATGAATGGATAAAAAAAATGTGGCATTTATACACAATGGAGTATTGCTCTGCACTAAAAAATGACAAAATCATGGAATTTGCAGGGAAATGGATGGCATTAGAGCAGATTATGGTAAGTGAAGCTAGCCAATCCCTAAAAAACAAATGCCAAATGTCTTCTTTGATATAATGAGAGCAACTAATAATAGAGCAGGGAGGAAGAGCAGGAAGAAAAGACTAACATTAAACAGAGACATGAGGTGGGAGTGAAAGGGAGAGAAAAGGGAAATTGCATGGAAATGGAGGGAGACCCTCATTGTTATACAAAATTACATATAAGAGGTTGTGAGGGGAATGGGAAAAAACAAGGAGAGAAATGAATTACAGTAGATGGGGTAGAGAGAGAAGATGGGAGGGGAAGGGAGAGGGGATAGTAGAGGATAGGAAAGGTAGCAGAATACAACAGTTACTAATATGGCATTATGTAAAAATGTGGATGTGTAACTGATGTGATTCTGCAATCTGTATTTGGGGTAAAAATGGGAGTTCAAAACCCACTTGAATCTAATATATGAAATATGATATGTCAAGAGCTTTGTAATGTTTTGAACAACCAATAAAAAAAAGGAAAAAAAAGAACAACAACAAAAAAGAATTAAATATAATAAAGCATTTAAAAGTTGTGCTTAATATATAATCAGAATTCAATAGTTACTATTAAAATTTATTAAAAGATACCTTATGGTTATCTGATATGAGCTTGTATGCCTAATTTAAATTCAAAAAATTTCAGTTTATTACAGGATGATACATAATGAAGACTGTTATTGTTTTATAATAATACAATTGAATCTAATTTGTTTTTAAAATTAACTCCAAAGATGACATCACTGATTACATTTATTATAGTTTACTTCCTTAAGTTGTGGATTTTGGATTGCTGTTGGTTGACTGATGGACTTCATATGCTGAATGTGATACCCAAGTCTCATTTTTAAAATGGTGTTATGACAGATGGTAGATGCAGCAATCACATGATTTTAAGTAAATATTTTTTAAGTAAATATTTTCTTGATAATTTGTCCTTATTAAATTTCTGAGTAGAACCTATATCAGTTTTCCATCAGCAGAAAATTTTCAGACTTTTTTTTTATTAAAGAGAGAGTGAGGGAGAGAGAGAGAATTTTAATATTTATTTTTTAGTTTTCGGCGGACACAACATTTTTGTTTGTATGTGGTGCTGAGGATCGAACCCCGACCGCATGCATGCCAGGTGAGCGAGCTACCGCTTGAGCCACATCCCCAGCCCCATTCTCAGACTTTTATAGAACTGAATCTTTCAATATCAAATTTCATTTGACCAATGGCAAGAGTAACTTGGTTGTATTTTGATTTTTCTGTCTAAAACAAAAAGCAATACATACCACAATATTCCTGCTCCTTCTTTATCTTAACCACGTGAGATAATGAATTTTCTTTCCTTGTTGTACTGCTGGTACCTTTGTTGTTTAATAAAGCAGATACATTTTTTAGAACTTTCCATTTTTTCTCCAGCAGTGAAGTCTCAGCTTAAAATTGGTATAGTATGACAGTTTAGTTCATATGATTTAAAAGAAGCTTTTGAGATGTTTAATTTTTAATATTTATAAAGCAGAAAAACATTAACACCTCTCCCCCGAAGTCTTGCATCCAAATAATAATACAGTAAACAGATGGGTTCTAACGTATATTCTAGATTGGTTTTGTTTACTGGCAAAGAAAAACATAGCATCTGGCATACTTCTGTTTTAATAAGATTCTTTTAGTTGCAAGTAAAAAAGTGAATTCTAACTGATTGGAAGAAAGAGGGAATTTATTGACTTTTAAAATTGACATTTACATGATTAGAGCAAGTTTCTGCACTGCTGCATTGAGGACCTAGATGATCTGTGTCCTTCCATCTCTTGGCTCCTGTAACTCTAGGGGTAACTTTCTTTCTTTTCTTTCTTTCTTTCTTTCTTTCTTTCTTTCTTTCTTTCTTTCTTTCTTTCTTTCTTTCTTTCTTTCTTTCTTTTCTTTCTTTTTTTTTTTGTACCTGTAATTGAACCCAGGAATGCTTAAACACTAAGCCACATTCCCAGTCTGGTTTATTTTTATTTTGAGACAGAGTTTCACTAGGGGCCGGGCTAAGTTTCTGAGGCTGGCTTTGAACTTAAGATTCTCCTGCCTCACCTCCAGAGCCTCTGTTTTTACAGGTGTGTGCCAACATGCCTGGTGGCAACTATGTTTTTACACAGGTTTTCCCAGGATGGTGATCACAACAAACAATAATTGCTCCAGATGTACATGCTATTAATTTAGATGGTGATGGAAAAAAAAAAGAAAGAAAGAACAAAATTTACCAAGATTTGCAAAGACCAAGAGCTAACTTTGCTGACTTGAATTGAGCCAGTTTGGATCATGTTCTTAATTAGCTGCTGTGATTCTTCTGATTGATGACCCTCAAGTCTTCTGCATATCCCTGAAGTCTATAAGTAGCTTACACTTACCTGTTACATGTGGCCTGAGAGAAAAGATTCTCCAGGGGATACACACTAAAGTTTAGACAGCTCTGCCATTTTTACTCCTACAATCCAACAGATCCAAGGATGTTCATATTCTTAGTTGACAGGCTCTTTAGAGACTGTGTCTAGTCTTGACTGGAAAACAACAGTCTCAGAATTCTCAGGTAAATCCAAATCATTTTTTAAAAGTAATTCCCCTTTTGAGACATAATTTTTGGCACCTATACTTGATCACCTGGAGAGCCTAAGAACTGAGATATTAATTGTCAGTGGAACATTATGAGACCAATTCAAAATGTCGTTAATACACAATAGTATTCCATGTGCAACTGGAATATAGTTATTTAAAGTATGTTTTGAAAATCCAAGGAAATTACATAAATGTTCACGCTTCTGCTGACCCTGCTCATCTCCACACTGAATCCTTCATGAGAAGTTCCTATGACCAACTTTTATTGGAAAAGGAATAATTGGAATCTCGCTTACAAATAACATTGCACATGATAAACCGTATTAACTGGAATTGAACTATTGTGGCAAGAAAGGCTTATAATATGTGGATAGCTATCAACAAATTTGAACTCATTGACATTTTAGAATGGAAAATTCAACTGTAGAAACTACATTCCTTTTTTTATGACAGCAGAATGCATTACAATTCTTATTACACAAATTGAGCACAATTTTTCATATCTCTGGTTGTATACAAAGTGTATTCACACAGATTCATGTCTTTATACATGTACTTTGGACAATTATGTCCATCACATTCCACCATCATTTCTAACCCCATACCCCTTCCCACCCCTCTGCCTTATCTAGAGTTCCTCTATTCTTCCCATGCTCCCCCTCCCTACCCCACTATGATTATTTTTAAGTATACATGAGGCATTCATCTGTACTATTCTAATCCATATTATCACAAGGCTACCATCATCTTTCCAGGGTAATTTCTCCTGCCCAGGAGGGGATAAGCCACCTGAGAAAATACAGTCTGAAATAATAAGAAAAGAAATAAAAGACAGAGTCAAATAATAGGTTTTAAAACAGAGTGCCTGATAAGTCCTGCCCACAGAGGAGTTGGAGCTGAACAACTAAAAATAGCTCCAGAAGTTTATTTAAGGGGGTACATCAAAGGCAGGAATCCTGCTTCATGATGTCTTTCAGTTAATAAGTTGATTGGCATCTTGGCAGGCTACACCCATCTCTGAGAGGCTTGTGTGGCTGCAGCAGGTCACCCTATCTCCGGTGCTGTGTGGGACCTTTTTGACAGAGCTGAATAAAAATGTACATGTATCTGGAAAGTCTTATCCTGTGGGATTGCCACTGGAAGTTCCCAAACACCAGATTTTCCTATTCAATGGGCTTCCATTGCTGATTAGGTCCACACATAGCCCACAGATGGCTCTGGACACCATATGATGGGTGATTCAAAATATCTTACTAGTAACTTAAAGAGAATTGCAATCAACTATGATAATTTTTTTTTTACTAATATGGTCTTAAGTTAAAATAACTGAACATATTTAGAAAATTAAAAAAAAATATTTGGAAATTTAAAATGCAAAAATTGTAAGACATAGCTAAAGCATATCATATATTGCAACTAAAAGCTTAGACAGTAATTAAGAGATTGAAAAATTTTAATGTAAAGATGTGAAATCAATGATCTCAGTTTCTGTCTTAATAAACTACAAAACTGAAGAGCAAGTGAAAAATAAATTATAAGAAAAATTAAAGAATATGAGCAGGAAAGAAATGGAAATCATAAATACTAGAAAAAAATTTAAAAATGGTCCTTTAAAAAATGTTAGTGGAATTAATATATCTTTAGCATGACTGAATAAGAAAAAAAGATAACAGATATAAATACCCCAAATCAAAGAGGAAATCTAATAATATACCCTATGGACATTAATAGAATAATAAGGTATATTAAAAAAGGAAAAATTTAATAACACTAAATTTGAAAACTCATATAAAATGTACAAATTACTTGGAGAAAATACTAAAATTAATACAATAAAAAGTGAAAAACCTGTAAAATATCTCCATATCAATTAAGGAAATTGAATTCGTAATTTAAAACCTTCCTACAAAGAAAATTTCATTCTCAGATGCTTACTGATGAATACCAAACATTTAAGGAATGAGAACTAATTTTACAAAAACCTTTTCAGTAAACAGAGAAGGGATTAGTTCTAAACTTATTTTATGAGGCCAGCAAAACTATAACATGAAAATCTGACAAATTATTACAAAATTTTCAGATAAAACCATATTCAAAACTCTTCTAACAGTGTTAGTAAATGGGATCCAACAGCATGTAAAAAGTATGACATCATCGTAACATTGGGTTATCTCAAGAATGAAGGTGTTCTTAGTATTATAAAATCAGTTCATGTAATTCTCTACATTAGCATAATACAAGACTTTTAAAAATATGATCACAGGGCAGGGGTTGTGGTTCAGCAGTAGAGCACTCACCTAGCACGTGCTAGGCTCTGGGTTCGATCCTCAGCACCACATAAAAATAAAATAAAGATATTTTGTCCACCTAAAACTAAAAAATAAATATTTATAAATAAATAAATAAATAAATAAAACCAAAGGTATTGTTGTCCAACTACAATTGGAAAATAAATATTTTTAAAAATATGATTGTATCTTTAGGTTCTTTTTTGTGGGGGAATGGACAAAATTAAACCTGCATTTATAATAAAAATTCTCATCAAACTAGGAATTGAAAATAACTATCTTAATATGATAATGACCATTTACAAAAAAACTTAGTTTCATCAAACTTAGTTGTAAAATATTAAATCTTTGGGGGTTTTTGTTTGTTTGTTTTTTGGGTACTGGTGATTAAACTTAGGGGCACTCAACCACTGAACCACATCCCCAGCTCTATTTTGTATTTTACTTGGAGACAGGGTCTCACTGAGTGGGTTAGCACCTTGTTGTTGCTGAGGCTGACTTTGAACCTGTGATCCTCCTGCCTCAGACTCCGCAACAGCTGGGATTACAGTCATGGGCCACCGCACCTGACTAAATCTTTGTTTTATTATTAAGTTCTAGAACAAATCTAGGATGCCCACGGTTACCACTTCCATTCACCATTGTATAAGAGTTCAGAGTCCGTACAATAAGAGAAAATAAAATAAAATACATAAATACCTTAGACACCATGATTTTATGCATTAAAATCTCTTTGGTGTCTACCTAAAATGAACCCTATCAGAATTTCATAGTAAATTTAGCAAGTCTTCAAAAAGAAGGAAAACATCACTGTAATACATAATCTTAAGTTCTTTAAAACTGTACAATTTATGTTGAGGAATAAATCTATTATGTAGTTCTCAAATGGAAATGATTTTGTCCAGGGGACTTTTGGCAGTACCTAGAAATCTTTGTGGTTGTCACAACTAAGGGGTACTATTGGTATCCAGAAAGTAGAGATCAGCAAGCTGCTCAAAATCCTGCAAGGAACAGAGAGCACTCCACCACAAAAAACCTGCTTCAAAATGTCAGTAATATTGAGGTTGAGAGCCCATGGTCTAGCATGAGATGTGAAAGATCCGTACACCCAACTGAGAGAAATGTAAAAAGATCTATCATGTGGGAAGTTCTAATAGTTCATGGATTGTTATGATGGACTTTCTAAGTTGATATATGGATTCAACATTATTCCTACCAAAACACATCAAGCTTTTTGAAAAATTAATAAAGTTCATTCTAAAAATTTTATAGAATCATAAAAGATCTAAAATAACTAAAACAATCTTGAAAAATGAGAAAAAGCTTATAGCTCTTAACCCATTTTGTCCCATATATCCCAGATGTGGGACTCCTCACATAAACATAAAACATAAATTGAGCCGTAAATATTATCACTTCTGGTCACTTTGAAATGAATAGCATAGTATTTTTTTTAGAGTTCTATTCTTTTGAGAAAAGTAAGAGGTGAGTGATTAGAATGTTTGGAAATACGTATATCCATATGTTTCCATATGTACACATTTGAAAACCAGGTATATAAATTTTAGATTATGATTTTCAACCTATTTTAATACACCTACATAAATTTCATTAAAAACTCATGACATGATAGGTTTTAAACTACCAGATTTCAAGATTTATTAAAAAGCTATAGTTTAATGTAGGGTGGACAAATAGACACTTGAACAGAATAGAGTGTAGAGACAGACCTACACATATACAGTTATTTGATTAGCAATCAAGTTACTAAGTTCATTTAATGAAGAAAGAAATTCCTTTGTATGAAATGTTGCTGCATGATAGCTGGGTGTGGGCCTGGGAAAAACAAAACAAACAGGACAAAATAATTCATGTCTTATCTCACACTATCCCCAAAACTTATTTTGGCATACATTGTATACCTAAGCATTGAACCCAGAACCATGGACATCCCAAAAGAAAATCAAAGACTACTTTTGATGACTGAGAATCAGAAAAGTTTTGTAGGACACAAACAGCACCAACCCCCCAAAATTGAAAATTAATTAATTTTCATATGTCTTTGCTCTTTGGAGAGTTCAGAAGAATCGCTATCCAAGGAACTCAGAGGTGCCATCTCCAATTGCTCTATATCTTAACCAATGACAATGAAATTAATCCTTTTGATTATAGCCCATCTAGTGGGTATACAATTGTATCTCACTAGGGCTTTAATGGCAAAGATCCCTGATGACTGAAGATACTGACTATTCAATGGAGCTCAGGATGTGCTACCCCTAAATATGACAACTTGACATTGAGTATTTAAGCTTTCATATGTTTATTGAGTATTAGTACACTTTAGAAAAGTGTTTAAATCTTTGACTCATTTTAAAAACTGGGATTTCCTCTCGTTAATGTTGATTTGTAAGTGTTCTTTATTTGTCATGGACAAAAGTCCTTTTTCATCGTATTTCAAATATTTTTCCTCCATCTGTGGCAAGAGAAGCAATATCTCCAGAGCAGAGTTAAGTAAAGGAACATTCAGAAAAATGAATGATGAGCCGGGCCACCATTTACAATGGTGTAGGTTGTTCTGATGAAGTGTGTTAGGCAGAGGGGCAGGGAAGCCAAAGTCTAGCCTGCGCTCCTCTCACTGAGCTTCATGACTTGCCTTGGAGTTCACACACGGGAAGACCAGAATGTCTTAAAAATTGCATGGCTGTGCATTGTGACTTAGCTAGGGTACTACTGGGGTTAAAAGAGAATGTTCTTGCCATGAACTCACCAGAGGCTATGTACAGAACCTATGAGGATGAAAAGCTAGTGGACAAGGGTAGATTTGAAAGTCTTGGGCTTCACATAGTGACTAAGGTAATCAGAAACAAAGTACATCACCTTCATGATATGATCAACCCTAAAGTCTCAAGGAGAATGTGATACTGAGATTATGAGATTTAGGGTTAGGGTCCCAATTTGCTTTGATAAATACCTGCCCTTCCCTGAACTCTATTTAAGATGAAATCTTCAGGGAAGGCTTCCTGAATTGAGTTGACTTCTTTGCACTTTGAACCCCCCACTACCTTTGTTATGACATTCATCTCAAGTTAATATGATTTACTCATGTATTTCTATTTCCTTAAGAGCATGTAATATCTTTTATTCTATATCCATTACTCAGCACAATACTTGACACACATTGATTCCATTAAATTGAGCAAATTAGACTGAATTGATCTGAAGATGTATCTAAGAAAATGAATATGGTATTGCAAGACCAAAAAGAAAAAAAAAACTAGTTTCCTAACTTTGCATATGTTTCTACTTTTATTCATAGAAAGTTTCATAATTTCTGTGCATTTTAGTTTTCCAAGCCGTAAAACTGAAGGTATTGGTTAATATCTCTAATATTACCTTTGATATCATTACTCCATGATTCAGGCACCATGCTTCCTGCTCGACTTTGCTGTCTGAGTTTTCATACTTTGTATAAAGAGCAGGAACCCATTCCTAGGAACAGAAGAGCAAAGTGATAACTAATAAGGCTCAAGCACTAAGGATTAACAAGGAAATCTGATTAACTTAAACACCCCAAAGCTACCAAATCTCTCATTCTGGCTTAAAAATAAACAGGCATATAATGTATCAATCTTTCATGTAATTCATACAGTGAACTTGGGGTCTATTGAATTACCTTGAAAACAAAAAGGTTTACCTTTGTAGGCCAATTAGAACCTATGATTTATTGAGTGATTTCAAAGTTTATGCATATACAGTTTTAACCTATGCTATTAAAGAGTAATTCCCTTTCCACATGTTGAACCAGCTCTCAGAACAGTGTGATTTCAAATGAATTAAATAGCAACAATAGCTCTAGCATTATGAAGGTGATGTTTACAAATGATTAAATTGCTTTTCAACTTGTTTCCATAAAGAGCCACACTATCTTATAAAATGAGGACCTTTCCATTATCAAAATTGTGCTCTGTCCTCAAGCTAGTTTTTTAAAACAGGTGATTTTGTTTTGTACAGATGCATGAAACAACAGTATGCTTTTGTGCAAAGTAACCTAGAGATGCAAATAATGTTCTGAGCAATAGGTCAATTTTATCCATCTATATGAATTTGCAATGCATACATCAACATGGCGAGGACAAGGAATATGTCTTCCAAAGTGGTTTATGTAGGTTTGTGTCAATTACAGAGCTTTATAAATATTGGTAAGAGTACTTTGAAGGGGGACATGAGTGGTTCAGGTCATGGTCTTTGCCTTTAATAAGTTATTATTCCATTTCTATGTGAACATGGATAATGCATCAAAAACACTGTGGGATTTTTCCATCTGAAAAATTGCTATAATTATATTTAAATGATTATCAAGGCTTTAAAATTACTTTCTGTAAAAATTGCCTTTGAACAAAGAATGCCATTTATGTAAATGCTAGATATTAGATAACATTCAGTGTGAAATTCGAAAAGTGATTATTTTTCCAAATAACAAAAAACACATTTACTCTTTTATTTTTGGCATGAGGCCAAAATAAATGTGCTAAAACCTTTAAAATGTTTTGTACTGAAATGTTTCCAGGAAAACAAAGTATTTGTTCCTAGTAATTGTCCATTTTACCAAGACCATGTTCCTCTATGAAAATGCTGCATTGGTCCAACTACGTCATAGGAGAATTGAGATTGCTAGGGGAATTACAAGTAATCAGCATTACCCTCAGGCATTACTGACTTTTTGAAGACCCGATGCATTACTTTCCTACTGTGACTATAACAAAGTACCCCAAACTTAGTGGCTTGAGGCAACATAAGTTGATAATGTTACAGTCTTTAGGTCAGGAGTCCAAAATGTTTCTCAGTAAACCCAAATCAAGCTGCTGGACTCCTGGAGGTATAAGAGAATATTCAACACCCTTCCTTTGCCAGCTCCTAGATGTTTCCTGACTCCTTTGACTCATGGGCCCCTTCTTCATCTTCAAAATGTATCACTACAACACTTCTTCCACCATTATATTTTTTTCCTGATACTCTGCTCTCCTTTTTACAAGGATTTCATGATTACATTGTACTCACTTAAATAACTAATCCCATTTAATTTCTTCATCTCCATATCCTTAATTTAGTCACACATGCTTTCTGGTTAATGGAAAATTATAGGCTAAGTGCATTGATGTTAGTTAAAAAAAAAATGAAACTCACAAGCTTAAGTGTCACATGAGAGGGGATTTTGCATGTCAAAGTCCCTAAGCAGTATTAGAACTTTACTGGCTTTGTGGACATGGTAAATGATTTGCAATAGTGATGGGAATGCTGAAATGTGGCCTTAAAGCATTTCATTTCAGCTTGTACTTGTGGACGTTCCTGTCAATTTATTTCTCTGTTTTCTTGAACTAATGGGGTGGGGTGGGGATCAGGGCTGGTCCATTTTGAAATTCTATAATATTTGGGGTATCTATCTTGTGTGCCTATACAGTTCTCTATAAAACAAAAAATTTCTGTGAACAAATTGAGAATATTTGAATAATGCTGATAATTCTAATTTACTTATTTTTCTTTCACAGAGAATATTTTTCTTTCTTTCTTTTTTGAGAAAGAGTTGCAGCCCTCGTTAAATTATTGTAACTTTGCAGAGGTATTCAGAACCTCAATTGCTGGAAAGATATGCTCATTGGACATTAGATTATTTATTCCCTTGATCAAATAATGAGATTAGTCTGAGTAACTATTCTGGTAATCATAAGTGACATTTACTAAGTGGAATGTTATGCTTGAATTGAAGAGAGTACAATTTGAGAAGTGTCTCTATTTATTTGCCATTAAGTAATCGTTAAAATTTTGGGCAACATTCTACCAAAGAAATGGTCCAGTGTGTCTGCATTTAATAAAGTATAAAAATTGATGTAACACAATTTGAAGAGTTTAAAAATCACAAACTCAACAATATATTTTTTTTAATTACTTGCTACATTTGGTGTTCATTTACCAACTCCTATTAGAAACCAGCTTACCATTCACTATTCTAGACACTGGGATTACAGAGATGAATGCACACCAATTCTGCTCTAAAATCACCATTTTGTAGAGAAAATTGAAAAATGACAAAACAAAAAACCATGGTCTATTCCAGAAAGTGTTGTAATGGATACGCGTATAAAGTACACTCTCTGGAACCATAGAGTGAAGCACAATTTAAATTCAAAAACGTTTACAAATTCTTTCAAGATAGAACTGTACTCAATTGTAGCATATTGTTTTGAAAAAAGCAGAATTGGAATTCTGTCACTGATGATAGCACTTGCAAAATGTTTGTATTTTTTTTTTAATCTCAGATGCTAAAATGGAGACTAATAATAATAAGAGCTAATACATATGAAGCACTTACTGTGTACCAGGCATCCTGTCTAAATCCTTTGAATATATTACCTCATTTCATCTTCAAATAATTGTATGCACTAAGTACTGTTAAGATTGTTTTCATTTTTTAGATGACAAAATGAGGCACTGAGAAATTAAGGAGCCTGTACAATTCACAGTTAATAAGTAGCAAAGTAGGTATTCC
This sequence comes from Urocitellus parryii, assembly GCF_045843805.1. Taxonomy (NCBI): domain Eukaryota; kingdom Metazoa; phylum Chordata; class Mammalia; order Rodentia; family Sciuridae; genus Urocitellus; species Urocitellus parryii. The sequence goes on from NC_135544.1 coordinate 46,312,233, forward strand.
AGTCTAGTCATTCTGTGGCTCTAAAGGTGAAGCCCATAACTCTTGTACTCTGCAGCCTCTCAAGCAATAATTGATAAACTCTAACAATTATGACAGTGATGTATCTGTCTAAATCAACATTTGGATTTCACAAGCCAGGCATTAATAAATATTACACTTTTTGTATTTGGAAAGATCAACTAGTGTCTTTTTGATGATTGAAATGGCCAGCTTCCACTAGATTCTTATTTATATAGTTCATTTCAGCCTTCTTACTTCTTTATATTGCTCATCTCTCTCTTTCACAAATAATCAGAGATGCACCCACTTGCGGATAACTCCCCTTCACAGAATCTCTGCTTGGAAATCATGATAAAAGAGCTATTTAACAATCTGTATGTTTACTCTGAGAAATCCTGAAGCAAGAGGGGCTGGGAAGAAGACAGATCATCCAGTCAATGAGGGACGAATTCTGGGACATCAGGTTTGGCTCCCATGGCTTCCTGTATCAGATACTCTCTGACCCCTGACCCCTGACCCCTGACAATACATGAGGTTTCAAAGTCAGGTACATTTCCATTTTTATATTCCAGCTTACATGACATTTTCCATAGAGCTATACCTTATAAAACTATAGATTCTGTGTTTATTTATCACATGTTATACTTAGAGACATCTTGCTAAAAACATTCTCCAGTTAAACATCTTACTCTTGGCAAATATTATGTAGTTGGAGTTTATTTACTCAAAGGTTCAGTAAACATGCTGACAAATAAGGTACTCTGGGCCACCTTCTCTTTTTTTCCTCCCAGGGGTATTCCCCAATTAATTAGGGAAAAAAGGAAAGAATCACAGACCAGCATTCTAACTTCCTGAACCCCATAGCACATACAAGTTTTCCGTATGAATTGAATGATATCCATACAGAATGTAATGTACCTGGCCACGCATGAGTACATTATTTTACTCTTTTCATTTTGGTGGGTGGCGGGGGTATCGGGGATTGAACTCAGGGACAGTCAACCACTGAGCCACATCTCCAGCCCTATTTTGTGTTTTATTTAGACACAGGGTCTCACTGAGCTGCTTAGCACCTAGCTTTTGCTGAGGCTGACTTTGAACTTGTGGTCCTCCTGCCTCAGCCTCCCGAGCTGCTGGGATTATTGGCATGCACCACCATGCCCATCTACTCTCTTCATTTTTGTGTGTCTGGAAACACGGACATGTGAAGAACAATGTAAGAAAAAAATGTTTGTCATATAAATAGTACAAATACAAACAATATATAATGGGTAGATAGCAAAAACTCAATTTTCCTCCTCTCCCTTCCTCCTCAGCTGACCAGGCCCCTCATCTAGAGATGACCACTGCAATAAGTTTCATATTTCTCACTGTTTTCCAGAGATACTTCAGACACTTAAAAAAAAAAAAAACTGGCTTTGAAAAGGTTGGTGTTTAATCTTTGATGAGAAATCCCCTCGACAGAAGATGTTCAAATGGTGGGTACGTTCTTTTGCTCTGATGAGCTGTGAGGGACAGAAAGCCCAGAAGCTCAGGTTTAGTTTTGTCTCTTCAATAATATGCTCTAGTCAACCTTGCCCAGGTTATTTGATTGCTTGTATTTAAACTACATCATCATCATCATCATCATCATCATTTAACTGGATGTTTTTTCTGTATGATTTCTCTTAGTTCTACTCTTTAAGGATTTCTCATACAACTCCATTAATAATGGTGCCAGGAGACTTCTCCAGTGAGAAATTTACTTTAAGCATCTGACATTAGTAATAATATTTTCTCTTCACGTAGTTGTTGAATTGGCTACCCAGTGCTTTTGACACTGGGGAAATCATAAAAGCCTTGGAAAAGGCTCCCAGGTATAATGAATTAGCACTTCTTTCTCTTCAGAGGGGAGTGTACCACCTTAAAGAGAGACATTGTGTTGAGACTCAAACTTCATGGAAATTAAGATATTCTAAACTGTGTTATAGTAAGAACTGAAGAGTTTAAGGCCATTGGACTGGTCTGTGTAATTACTGGAATAATTCTTTCCTGCCCTAATTAGGCAATCTATTAAAAATCTTTCATCTGATGAGAGAGAAAGGAATGTTTGACTTCATTTAAATTGGAAACTCAGAATGCTTCCTTCCCTAACAACACCCTGAGAAGGAAATTCCCTTTTATGCTTTGAAGCTGATAAAAAGGAAGGCTTATTGAGCCTGGCTTCCTACTTACTGGCATAGGCTTACTGAGAGTGCTCTTCAGTACCCTGTGGAGCTTAATCACAGAAGATATGTGACTTTCAGGTGAGATGGAAGCCTTCTATCTGCTCTTTAAATGGAACCAAAGGTATTTGTACAAACAAATAAAACAAAACCTAAACAAATACTAAAGAAAATTTTTAAAATCAAAATTCTTAAAAAGCAGAGAATTCTTTTCTCCACTGAAGTTAGGAACAAGGACAATTTTATACAAATCTCCCGAAAAATGTCTGCCTCCTACAAAACAATGAGGTGCAAATTGAAAGACAATTCGAAGATATAAAGGAAATCTCTCATTCCAAGTCCAGAGGAATGAGCTGGAAATGAGGAAATTCACAAAACCCACACATGAAGGCCCTAGGGGTGTGGATGTGGCTGGGCCAGAGGGAAGGAGAACCTCCCTTGGAGTTTGTTCCCTGCAGAGCAGGTGTGATTCTGGTGGAGAGCCTACCATCACATCACTTGGGTATTTGCCCATCCTGCTCAACCCAGCTGGGTTCTCCTTCCAGCCTGTTTCTTTCTCCACTGGGACTCTCCCAACTCTGCAGTCAGCCTGGCCAACACAGGATGCCGGCATTGACTTCATTTTCTCATGCTGATTCTGCTGCCTCTAACTCCTGAAAGATATATTTTTTTTTCTTTCTCTCTAAACAATGTGAGTATATAAAGAATATATTTCAAGGTCCTGCAATTCATCATTGTAAAGCAAACGAGTCCCTCAGTTCCCTTGGACTTTGCCAGACCCCACAACAGGACAAAACGTAACCCTTAACCTTGAAATCTTATTACGGCTCAAATGGCTTGAACGTTCTCTCTCAAACATTTAATTATCTTTCATAGATGGCCTCATCTTTTCTAAGTACATTGCTTGTATATCATTATATCATTTGAACCAGGTTATGGGAAGAATTATTTTTGTAATTTTTTCCTGCTGAAATCTTTATTTTGGTTTGTGATTCTTTACACATGGCATTAATAAAATATAATCATAGAATATATAAACACATATTAAATTTTTTAAATTTTTTTCCTATAATTTCCTAGTATGTTAGTGGCTTCCAAATGGCTCCATGCACATTTGGGATTTTGCACAGTTGGAAAAATAAATGTGACTTAATGGAAAGGATTCAGAACTGAGCATCCAGAGATCCAGTGGCAATTACTCAGCTCTAAAGGTTTTCTTTGAGGGTATTTTCTGTCTTGATTTTCAAGTCTGCTTTCAAATCACCCATGGAAAACTTTATGGTGTTTGGCTTCCTTGCAGGAACTGTTTTTGTGAAACACAGTCTTGTGACTAAACCACACTGTATCTGCAACAACTCTCTGTCTTTCTAATGCTTTTCCATATGTGACTGATGTGGAAACAGAAGGTCAGAGAGGTAAGCCTGCCCTCCAAAAATCACACAGCCAAAAAATGTCAGAGTAAGATTCCAAACTCAGATCTGATTTCAAATGGTTGTTTCTAACGACTTGCCAGATCTAAATCAGTTACATCATTTTAGCACTGAATTATTCCACCACGTAGGCCCACCACCACTATTAATTCTTGGCCCAGATTATTTCTATCTTCTTACTCCCACCTTTAACCTCACCTTTTCTACTCCTACCATCTCCTTCCTCCCATATTTTACCTTCTCTGTCCGTATCCATGTTCCATATCTCACCTATTATTAGGGGCCATTGCTCTCCACCCTTGGCTTCCTTCCAAACCTATGACCTGATTCATCATTTTAGTTGTTACATCTTCCTTTTAGAGTTTACTTAAAATTTCTCCATTATCTCCTACTGCATCTACAAATAACTTACTGGCAAAAATGATACCATATATGACTTTTTATCTGTTCCATGCATTATTCTGATGTTGGGCATGAAGTAAAAGCTTAATACCTGCTCGCTAAATTCCTTTGCAAAATTGTTCTGAAAATTACTAGAAAAGTTAGAAACATGACAGAAATATAAGTTACCATTATTTTCAAATCATAGCCTCCATCTATCTTTATCCACTGAAATCTTATGTAATTATTTGTTAACTTTCAATTATCTTTCCCAAAACATGTACTCATTATCTTTATTGTAAATCATAGTCCTATTGATAAAAGTCAATAAGTCCATAACCTTTCAGAGTAGAAGTCTTTCAGTAATAATGACAATACCGCCTATTATATATAAGTTTATTTTCAATAAAACCCTGAAGACATGGGAATTATTTCATCATTTTACACATGTCAACATTAATTCTTCAACAACTTAGGTAAGTAGCTACTTCTACCAGACATAGAAGCCAAGAATCAAGGAGATAAAGTGATTTGTCCAAATCCATCCCAAGAAATACAGAGGTATTATTGAAGTCAATGGGTTCTGATTTCAAAGCCTTTGATTTTTTTCTTTGTTCCTAACTTTGTGCAATTTTAGAAACAATATTAGTGTAACATAATCAATAGGTACCTTTTTCCTGATGTAATATAGAAGACATCAGTGATTCAGGTTAAGTATTTTTCTTCTTTTTTATTACATTTTTGTGATGTTTTAAATCAGAGAAAAAATGAGTTATGTAGGAGAGAATGTAATACAGAAACTTTTAAAAAATATATTGATCTTTTAACTTAATACTGAACTACAAAGATAGTTTTATTCCTAAAAATAATTGTTTTCCTAACAATAAAGAAAAAAACTTTGTATTTTCTTATATCAGTTATTAATATCAAAATCTCTAAAATGATAATAAATAAATGTTTTTGATGCTATATATTCATACATATGAACTTATCAATTTTTTATATTTTGTTGGAAAAATTCAAAGAACTGGCAAAATACATAGAGGCTGCATTAAATAAATTTGTTAGAAAAAAAATGTTGTACTCTCAGTAAAAGATACCAGAGACAACAGACTACAGATAGATTTGATTATTTGTCGGAAATCTCCCCCAAATAATCTATCTTGGATCCTGCTTGTGAGCTGGTTCATTGATCAAATCAATAAGCCCGGAAGCCACAGATTGTGGAAATTAAAGAAGATGAAATATAATCTTGGAGACTCTGACCTGTTCATGAGATAATATTATAAGGATGTAAATGTTACCAACTGATAAGGGCACCAAAGAGGAAGTGTGCAGAGCAGAAATTGGTCTCTGGCAATGGAGAGGCACTCTGCTTCTCAATTTTAGTCCCAGTTGCTTAGAGAGTTAGAACTATCTCCCAAATACAGAAAATCAGTTTACTTAAACTTGAGGGATGCACCTTAGGACCATCTCACACTTTTACACTGGAGCTAAGTCTCCAGTTAAAGAACCGAGTAACCAAGTAGGAGTGGATTTTGAGTACGTTCCTCATGTCTAAAACCTGGAAAATATTCTCACTCTCAAAGAAAAATCATCTGCATCTTTAGAGCCCTTCACTTTATGAGAAGAATGGAAAGCAGAGTCTCTAAAGGAGACAATTGTAAACCTTCAAGAAAATACCTATTTTGTCAAGAATGTACAGAAATAAGGTATGGGAGTAAGACAGGTGTTGTGTGGCTTGGGTGTTTTTTAAGAGAAAACAAAAAAGGAAAGATTTGTAGAGCTACAGTGCACTAAAACTTTCCTACCTTCCTGTTTTGTTGACTGTTTGCTTGTTCCCTTTTCTGTTTTTTTTTTCTTTCTTTTTTTCTTTCTTTTTGGGGGGATGGGGGAGTTCTTTGACGAACTGGGAAAAATCCTTCATAGGTGATCTCTATGCATCTGAGGGCATGAGAACCACTGATTTAGCTTACTGGGGAAGAAAGACGCTACCCAGAGGACAGGCCAGAGTCCTAGGAGCCAGCGGTCAGTGCACAGCTCTCAACAGTAACCAGCACTTTGGGAACACTCTAATTTTTTTTACAGTTTTATGTTAAAGTTCTTGTGAAAGTATGTATGGGGTGTTCAAAAGTCATATTTATTAAGGAGAAGAATATGGTTTGTTTTTTCACATTCTTTGAGGGACAGGAAGTCAAAATAAGTGGTATTCCCGGGATGATCAATATGGTAGAGACCCTTTACCCCTCAGCCCCATTGCTGTTGTAATCTCTAAATTTCCATGGTAGTATATGTTTCATTCTGTTCCTAAAAGCACAAATAAAATTATATTTATAATGAACTGTACCGCTCTACATGTTCAATAAAGATAAGGAGCATTATAAGCCTCCGCTTTTATACTAGTTGGAATTATATGATCCAATATTTCTAACATTTCACATTTGAAATACATGAGCAACTCTAACTGAATCTCTTACTAGGCTAGAGATGAAACATAAAGCCAGTAAATTTTGTGCATGTCTTTTAATATACATAAATTTAATTTCGAATTTGAAGATTATTTCCACTCTACATTTTTCTTGGTTGGGAGACCAATCTTGATGGGGGACTGGCCAAGAGAGTGAATGTTCTTCCATCTCCTTACCCAATGATTTTCTAGGTTAATCCTCAACAGGATCAGTCCTTGGTGGATGCTTCTAGAAATTAACAGATTGTTTTCCTTTCTGGTGACTCAAAGGAACAATCAATCCTTTTTCTTGTCTTTTTCAGTTTCTAGAAGCTTCCTGAGCTCCCAAACTTGTCCCCCTTTCCATACTTTCAAAGTCAGGAATGGGGGGTTGAGTCTTTATAATATTTCATCTCTATGACCCCTCTTTTATGTCGTATCTCTCTGACTACAGCCAGAAAAGATTCTCTACTTTTAAGGAATCTGTGATTACATTGATCTCATTTGGGTAATTTGGGATAATCTCCTCATCTTAATATCTTTAATACAACCACAGCTCCAAAGTGTCTTCTGCCATGAAAGAAAATGTTCTCACAGCTTCCAGGGATTGAGACTTGGACTTCTTTGGGACATTATTCTGCCCACCAGAAATAATATATTAAAAATTTGGGGTTCCAGACAGTCATGTACTATTCTTGAGAGTGTTTACAGCCAAATGTTAGACGCGTTAAATATGTTAAAAAGCAATAGCATAAATTCAACAGTGTTCTTTATTTTAGATACAGCAAATAAGGATAGATATTGCACTATTGTTCAGTCTTCAAACAGTAGCTGAATCATATCTGTACTTATGTATAAAAAGGTCTCTCATATTGAAAGCCCTTTAATTTAGTTTCAAAAGATATGTAGTTAGCTGAATAATAACTGCAGAATCTTATGGAATCTTTTCCTGCAAAGATAGTAGCATCTACTCACATATAAAATTTAGATTCACATTGAAAACCACAAGCCTACTAGAATATATACTATTCCAAGTTATGGCATCCTTAAAGCTGTGTGGTATGTAACAGATTCTGAAAATAGCAACATAAAGTCAGTTTTAACAGGATGGAATATGAGCAAAGAACAAACTACTCAGAGTAACAGAAACTGAGTAGATGAATCCTGGTGCATCCAGTGAGGTGGGAGGAATCCTAGCTACTTCAGAGAGAAGGTACACAACCCATGCCCCCACATACTTTCCCAAAGAGGGTTTTTCATGCAAGTTCCACAGGAAGATAGAAGATATAACCATATCATCAGAGACCAGAATTTTTGCCTGATGTGCATATGTATGCACTGAATAAATGGATGTATCAGTGAAACATTGAATGAATATTTGTAAATATTATCTGCCAGCTACAAGGGTTGATCCTAGAGGCCACCAGCTTCTATCTTCTCTGGCAATCCCATGCTCACGTGTCTCCTAAGTCCACCCATCCTTTCATCTGAAAGACTACTCTGGCTTCACTTGTTTTGCCAGTGACATGACCTTTTCTCACTGGTATCTCACTGATACCACCCATTGCATATGCAAACATAAAATTATGAGCGAGTAGACAAACAACTTCCGTTAGAGTAATCATTTGATGAAAACCATATTTGGTATGCAATTTTCTTAATAATGAAGGTGGATATTTGAGTTCTCACAGAAACTAAAACCTCAAACTTCTTGGCTGACAGAAATTTCTAAAGGAGATGTTTTAAAGCTTTCTTTCTGAATGTAAGTTAGGGGAAATACACATTAAAATTTTTCCTGAATATATAACATAGATTTATTGCCATTTCACTGGCTTCATTGTTCAAAGTTTAAAAAAAATATGATTAAAGGAAAGGAAGCAATGATTCTATTCTGATTTTGGTTAAATGTCCTCTTTCAGCATTTACTAGCATTGATTTAGATCAAATATACATAGGGCAGTTACATGATATGTATTCATTAAATATTTTTAAAACTGTAGTTAACAGATGTTAAAGCAAATACTCCCCATGACTCGTTACAGGAAATTCTAAATTACATGTCTCCCAAAAAAGTCTTCACTGAAAAGAGAATAATTTAGTGGTGTCCATTCTTCATCTTCTTTGATTGTGATCTTTCTGAAGTCACTCGCATTTTTCATTTTCATCTATACAGATTTATGAAGATCTAGCTGTTTACTCTTGGGTTTTGTTGGATTGAGACATATTGAACTCATAACACTGGGGCTAAAACCTGTTGGTTTCATAATGATGTTATTATATTTGGGGGTCAGCTGGCATCAAAGGTACTGTTTACCTGAACCATAATTCATGAGGAAGTAGGAGCCTTGATAATTATAATAGTTATGATTATAGTCAGATTACCTTTGACCACCGAAAAGAAACCACTTGATTAGGGGTACTCCTCTCTAGGGGACTCTGTGGTTCTCTTTTATTCATGTTTTCGTTTGCCACCTCCACTTGTTCCTTATTTTATCTTGATCATTGTATTACAGCCTAGTGAAATGAGCTACTCAGGTATGACACGTGTCTCTTCAAAACTTAGTTCAGAAGTGGTTTTTTTTGAGGGGGTTCCAGGGATGGAACTCAGGGGCACCTGATCACTGAGCCACCCCAGCTCTATTTTTGTATTTTTTTTTTTAGAGACAAGGTTTCACTGAGTTGCTTAGCACCTCACTTTTCCTGAGTCTGGCTTTTATCTTACGATCCTCCTGCTTCAGCCTCCTGAGCCACTGGGATTACAGGTGTGCACCACCGTGTCCATTGAGAAGTAATCTGAAGAAGAGAAAATTCATACAATACACCCAATTTCATCTGGTTATTAGAATGGGAACCCCTGGAAATTTAGTTTTATTTTAGAGCATTATAGATTCAAGACTTGTAGTAGTGATCCTGAAGTATACCTAAAGAGGCAAACAAAAATCCCATCAGAACAGAGATGGCTATTATACGAAGTCAGATCCAGAACCAGATTCTTCTCTCTAGTCAAAATGAATGGAATCATTCCTAACTGTTTTCAAGTCTGTGGAAAGATGACAAGATCACAGTTTGGGCAGATGTTTTGGCTTCTCATAATTGTTATTTGTGTTTGAAAATTGGATGAACATTTGCTATTATTAAAAGCAGTAACTAGCTAAAATTAAAAAATATTAGGTACTTCATATTTTGGAGAAAAGTTTATTTTGAAGAAATATGTTCCCTGATTATATGCATCAAATTAAATATAGTGTAAACAATAAACAAATGGCTTCAAGTCTTTTAAGAACTCAGTCCTCTTCAGAAATTTCTATTTTCCCTGTGAATATTCGCATCATAATAAAGATGTGGCCTGCCATAAAAATATCTTGACTGGTTAGTAGTCCTGCTTAATAACAAAGTCTTTTGTAAACATGCTTTTAAAAAACCAATAAAGGATGCTAATCCCATTGCTTCATCCTGTGCATGAGGAAAATGAAAAACAGAAATATTAAGTGACTCACTCAGGGTTACATAGTTTCTTGGTGATAAATCAGGATTTCACATAAATTCTGTTCACAATATATGTCACACCAGTCTACTTCTTTGCATATTAAGAAATGCATTATAATTAAAATGATAACTAACTCCTCTAGTTATCCTACTATTCAAACCAAAAAGCTATAATACCTGACAAAAGAGACTACCAGGAGGTAGAGCAAAGAGATGAATAATCTTACCTTATTAAGCCTGGAGAATTGCTTTTGCTCCTCTTTAGATAACATTTTTCTAAAAATGTCTTGAACACCATGTCTGTCAAATAAGTAAGAGTGTCTATCATCTACATACTTTTGGGTAAACATTGACAAATACTTATTTGTTCTCATTTTCATTATTATTTTTTTTACCAACCTCCAGAAATGACTGTCATTACAAAATACCATGTTTATAAAATATTACAGTTTCTGAGACTGCAGCTTTTTGTGCCTTAGATATATTTTTGGTAGATGCCTGTTCATCATCTTAATATTATAAGTAAACATTCTTTCAGATCATAATGTAAGATGGATTTCACCTGCTTGCTGACACCTTACTTGATTTATTTGCACTTTCTCTTCAGATAACTGCCCTTGTTTCAGAATTGTTTTTATCTGTTAGTGCTAGAGTGATTCATTACTCAATAGATATCCTTCATGACCCAGATACACTCAGGTCACTGTACTAGATCTTTTTGCGCATGTCAAGATGAATAGGAAGCTACTATTCCTATCTAATTCAAAGAACACCATCTCTTAAAGTAAAATTGTGGCTAAATAATTATTGAACTTTGAATTTTTAATGAATTTTTGGTAAGTGGTGTGCATACAGTACAAATTCAATAACATGAAGGCACAAAATAATTGAATCAATTCCTCCATTTGAGACATAAATGGAAATGTCAGGATGAGCAACCCGTTTCTGACAGGAATTGTGTGTGTTGTGTATGTGTTTGTGTGTGTGTGTGTGTGTGTGTGTGTGTTTAAAACAGCTGAGTTAAAGCTATCAATATAAAATCCAGGTGGAACTGTCTAATAAACACTTGGAATGAAACCCAGGTTGGAAGCAGATGTGGAAGGTAAAGATTTGGATTATTGATGCATAAACAAACGTGTTGTAATATCAGATGTGGTTTCCATGGCAGGGACAGAAGAGCCAAGGATGTTACCTTGCAATTCTAACATTGTGAGAGGTTTGCTTATTTTAGTTTTAAAGACAATTTGTCCATCATTTTAAAATTATGTTCTTCTATTCACTCTTTGATTCAAAAGCAGTATTGTACAAAGCTAGGAATGTAAGGGTTCAGTTCTGGCTTAGCAATGTGAAGTTGTCGCAGTATCTTGCTAGTGTATACAATTGTAAATTGATGACATCTGAGGAAAATTGAAAACATAATTGTGCTGAGTATTTTGCTCTCTGAGATGGCATAGTGGGAAATAAAAAGCGTAAACATTGGCGTCAAGGCCTTTTTCATATCTTGGTTCCAACATATACTTTATGCGGGAATTTGCGCCAGTTCTTTAATTCACTCTGCTTTAGTTTCTCTTCTGTGAAGTATGGATAATAATATTGACCTTGAAATTAGTATGAGGAATAAATTAAATTTATACTGTCTGTAAGCAGTGAGTACTATAAGTGCTTTTAATATTACCATTATCATTATTGACTAATGGTAAATTTGCTCTTTTGAGATTGGGAGTATATCAAAATGGTGTTATTTATGCCTTGTGAGGTACAAATATGAAAATCAAACATTGGCCAAGTTACCATAATTTGATGAATCCACATGAGTAAGCAAAAAGAAAGCTCCAAGTAATGTCAAAACCCTAATTTCGGGAAGATATACAGACACAGTTTATTAGAGAATGTATGGTTAAATTCCTAAAGCCCTTGTATTTAGAAGATTGCTAGATTAGTTAATACCAAGAAAAAGATTTTTTTAAAAAGCCATATATTTCGTAATTCCTAATGTTATCCCTTGACAATGTCAGGTCATTTGTACACATGCATTTTGTTTTTGTATCTTATAGTTTACCTCCTAATAATTAGATTTCTTCTCAACTCAAAATTTTGACTGATATCACACACATATCTCACACTTACCCACACACCCACATTATCTCCACACCATATTTGAGGTTAATATTAGGATACACTAAGCTGAAATAACATATAGATCCCAAAAGTCAGAACAAAAAGATTCTTCTGTAACAGTACAAGGTATATATCAAAGTTTGCAGAATGGCTTTCCTTTATAAAATTATTCATTGACAAGGCTGATAGCTCTTCTGCCATTTTGGGGTACTGGAGATTGAACTCAGGGGTACTCGATCACTGAGCCCCATCCCCAGCCCTATTTTGTATTCTATTTAGAGACAGGGTCTCACTGAGTTGTTTAGTGTCTCACTTTTGCTGAGGCTGGCTTTGAACTGGCCATCCTCCTGCCTCAGCCTCCTGAGCTGCTGGGCTTCTGGGATTATAGCACCTGACATAACTCTGCTGTTTTTTTTTCTTAAAATATTTTTTTTTAGTTGTAGATGGCACAATCCCTTTTCTTTGTTTGTTTGTTTGTTTATTTATTTATTTATTTATTTATTTATTTATATGGTGCTGCGGATCAAACCCACTGCCTCATTCATGCTAGGCAAGTGCTCTGCCACTGAGCCACAACTCCAGCCCCACCTCTGCTGTTTTTGATGTGTTCTATCCAAGTTCATCCAGTGTATTGCCATTCTACCAGCCAGGAGGAAAAAGACACATGGAGGAATGTATGTAGGAGACTTTCTGAGCCATAACTAAATATGGCACATGATACCTCTGATCACAATCCATTGGGCAGAATACAACTCATATAGCAGAGAAAGAGAGTCTGGTTTTATGGCAGCTAAGAAGAGAGCAATGTATTTTAATCAATCTCTAGTGCTCCACCACAATTTTCAATGTCGGGCAAATGCACTTAGTGGAAATGGTTTCTGTATTCATTGTTACTTTGGGAGATAAGTCAGTAGCATAGAATTGGCTCTGTTTCAGTTTCCTGGACATGTCACCTCCTGATTAAAAGAAAATTAAAAATGAAACAATGTATCCTAAAACTTGACGTGTACCCATTGCTAAATGTTAACAAGAGTAGGGACAAAAGAAACACATGTCTATTAGTTGGAAAATTGACCCCTAAGTGAAACCATTAATCCATGGCAATTTCGTGTTCTCCTCGGGTCACCATGGTAATAGAAATGAATCAGCTTTTCATGGGACAAAATCTGTACTTCAAAAATATGATTCATAACGAGAATAATTTTCTTTAGTTTCCATGTTCATTTTCATAAAATGAATGTTCTCCTTATTTTAACGCCTGTGCTGCGCTCTCATCACTGGGTTTTCAGTGAATGGTGTTAGAATTATATACAACAGCGAGTCAAGTCATTTAAGTATTCACCTCCGTGTTTACTGAACATTCCCATGAAAAACCCCTCCCCTTTGATTCTGGATAAATCTAAGCATTCAGACAAAAAGGAATCAACACACGAAAGAAAAAAAATCTAAATTAACTGAGGTCTAAATTTTCTAGCTAATCCAAGTGTTTGGACGTTGAATATTGTGAAAAATAGACTTAGTCCTCTGGTTTTTTTTTGGTGATGTTTTTAAATAAAAGGCCCTGATATCTTGTCAATTTGCATTCTTGCTGATTGAAAATGTCTATCTGGGACAATAACTTTCTCCTAAGTCAGTTCTACTTGTTAATAGTCATTGAACCTAGCAACTATCTGATATTTATTGAGCAGTTATTATGTATAATATTCACTAAAAGTTGGTGTTTACGAGATATATACAAGACAAAATGAGCTTCCTGCTCCCAAGGATCTTACAATCTATTCAGGAATCTAGACCACAAAATGTTAATTAAAAATAAACTACTAAGTTAATAGAAATTGCACATCAGGTTTTTAAGAAAGGAGAGATCCCTGAGAGGTGTGACAGCAAAGACTTAGACCTCAGTTATTGAAGTTACCCTTGCCAATGGCACATAAAGGGGCAGTTTTGTTATGCACATCTTGTTGGTTATTAACTCACTCAGTTGATCATCCATCATGTGTAAGTATTAAGCCTAAGCCCACTATTCACCATTCAGTCCAGTGGGAAAGGAAAATAATAAATAGGCAGTTAAAATAAAGGATACAAATGTTATGGGTTGAAATTGCAGTATGTGATAAAAGAAGCTTATTGAATTTGGAGAAGAGAGAGTAAACTTCTCAAAGGAAGTGAGTTTGCTGAGAACTAAAATGTGCTTATGACTCATACTATGGAAGTAGATTTGATTTCAGTAAACTTCATTTTCTATTCTACTTTTATAATTATATGTTTGATTATGCCAAAGCAAACCTCATTTGGAGAATTTTTACTATTTTGGGAAAGATTTCCCAATACATCAAGTTGCCCTCTTGAGAATTCCTTTTAGCCAAACTAAAGAATTTAGATTTGAAACTGAGTATGATTGGGCTGGGGGATTTTGAGAAAAGACTGATGTGAAGTGTTACAGATTTTTTAAAAATGTCATCATGGCTGTTGTGTATGGTGCACTTTAGGGGACAAAAAAATGTGAAAGTGAGGTCATCAGTTAGGGTCACCCTTACACGACTCCTAAGGCGACACTTTCCATTCCCAGGTAAATGTTTCAGTGACGACACATGGTTCTGATTCTAATAAATAAAACAGAAACCAAACAAAATGGGGCTGTTTTACTGAGAGGTCTTACATGAGTGAAAAGCAGTAAAAAACTTAAAATTTTTTTTCCAATAAAATAATATTCTGAGATAAAGGGCACTACTTAAGACATTGGCATTGAGATATACACACACAAACACACACACATACACACAAACATATCAATAGGAAAGCCACACTGCCAGTATTTTACTATTTCAACTTGATTACTCATATTTAAGTCTTTTCTCTGTGTTAAAAGTAGAGTGCTTGCCTCACGTGCACAAGCCCTTGGGTTCAATCCCCAGCACCACCACCACCACCAAAAAAAAAAAAAAAAAGTTTAGTATGAGCAGTTACTAAGACAAGAAAACTCTTGTAACTATCTAATAATTTATTTAATGTTCTAGTTTCTGTACCTTGAACTGTGGCTAAGAGCTGACTTTGAGGGGTGTGTGGGGCATGCACATTCACCTGGTAAAGAGCTGGGAAAGGACTGGGCAGGCATATGTAATGATGTGGGGGAATGCATGCAGGGTTCTAGGAATCTGAGAATCATGGACTGGAGAATTTTGAGCATAGGAGTGATATGAACTGATACTGATTTTTAAAAGGTCACCAGGGCTGTTGCATATGGTGCCTTTAGGTGACAGAAGTGGGAGTGGGACCATCATTTAGGCTACCTTTATGTAATTCCTAATGAGCTGTGATGGAGAGGCCATGACCTGAGCATTAGCAAAGGAGACAGGGTCAAGCAGATGGAGCTATGTGTTCCCTGAAAAGTGACCAGAAACATTCAGGCAAATAGTGGCCAAGTAATGTAGCATCTCTTTCTGCATCATCAATTATTTCAATTTCATATTTTAATCAAGCAACAGTGTTCTTTTATAAGTGTCCAGCGATTTATTAAGTGCCGGAGGACATAAGCTAAGTACATTGTGGTTCCTGACAAATGTGGTCCTAAATAATTAAAATGGCAATTAAAAATCAACTTGGTGGTGTTGTGTGATAGAGACCATTAGTGCTCAGCTGTACTCACTCTGCTCTCTCCTTCTTGAGCAGGCAAGAGGAAATCATTTCGTAGCCTCTTGTAGTTAGTTATTTCCAGTTTTTTGTCTATTACAAAAAAAAAAAAGCCACGAATACACACGTACAAGCATAAGACGTTGGAAACAAAACGTTATTTGTTTTAATCTGCTGAAATTTAAGATTTATTGACTACTGTAGCTTAGCCAACATTCATATTCATATTCACTTTGCAAGGTGAAAAGTTGCAATTGATTATTTCAATTTGTTTTGTGCCTCCTTTGAAGCAGTCCTTCTGTATACATGAAGACATATTTTCACAACAATTCTCCTGTTAGGCGTTATTCATCGTTTAGTTCCTAATAGATGAGAAAAGTGTGATTGAGAGAGTCTGTCTAGCTCTTGTTCACATGATAGCAAAGCTTTGAAGGCACATCCACAGTATTCACTGACTCCCACGAGCTGTCAGGTTCTGAGAAAGCGAATCATAGAGGATGTCTATCCTTCATTGCTTGTAAGCTGATTTGGGTATCTGATTTCTTCAGCATAAGAGACTCCGAATTAATGTGCTACTAGTTTCAGTAATCTTATATCTAAGCATTCAGATCACCTTCCACAGGAGCATTTTGATTTCATAGCTTATTCTCTCTGCTAATATTTTCCCAGCCTGAAGAACTTGTATCATTCTTTATTCAGTAGGTTATTCCACACATTATTTATCTTCCCCATAATTTTTCATTTCATGTTATTTCAGTATTTGGCAAATCTATCCAAATCGAACCTATCAGCATTTTCCAGCGAAATTGTATATGATGCCAATTTTCTTTGCTAATATTTTTCCAGGCTGAAGAATTTGCATCATTCTTCATACAATAAGCCATTCAATGCATTTTTTTGTCTTCCACCTAATTTTTCATTTCATGTTTCAATATTTGGCAAATCTATCCAAATCAAGCCTATCAGCATTTTCCAGGACAATTGTATATGATGCAAACAAGAAGGATTTTTCCTTCTTGTTCTTTTAGCACTCACTATACATATCATGAAGCAGACAGCAGAGTTCAATGTGGCCACTAAAAATAATTTTAATGAGGCAAAAATAACATATAGTAGGTTATATATATTATAAGGTACTATTTGGTAAGTTTGGACAGACATATATACCCATGAAAGCATCTCCACCATGAAAAGAATAAGTATATCAACCAAAAAGTTCCCTTGTAGCCCTTCAAAATTCCTCTCTTGTAGCCTTCCCCCACCATACACCCGCATTATCAGTCAATATCTGATCTGTTTATTATCACAATAAATTTGTTTGCTTTTTCTAGAATTTTCTGTAAATAGAATCTATAGTATATACTTTTTTGTCTACCTTCTTTCACTCAGCATAATTAATTTGTTATTTATCCCTGTATATCAATAAGTAATTTCTGTTTCTTCTAAGTTGTATTCCATTTATGTATACCTAACAATTTGTTTAACCATTTATCTGTTGATGGATATTATCTGTTGAGTTATTTCTAGTTTTTGTCTATTATTTTAAAAATGTATCATGGAGTCACCTGTACAAATACTTAGACATGTATAAATGATGTTGAATGCCTTTTTATGTGCTTATTAGTCATCTGTATATCTTCTTTGGTGATATGTCTGTTCACATCTGCCCATTTTTAATTGATTACTATATTCTGTTATTAATGGCTTTTCAGAGTCTTTTTTATGTATCCTGGATACAACACTTTGTATCAGATGTATACTTTACAAAATATTGTTATCCAGTGGGCTTATTATTCATTTTCTTAATGATATATTTTTAAGAGAAGAAGCCTTAAAATTTGATAAAGCCCAATAATTTGACCTTTTATGGATTATACGTTGATTGTCGAATGTGCAAAATGTTTGCCAATCTCATGATCACAAAGATTTTCTTGTAAAAGTTTCAAAATTTTAGATTTGAAATTTAGATCGATGATCTATTTTTCTTAAGGGTTAAAGTTATCAACCATAAAGGGGCACAATTATTTAGAATTTTTTTTCAGATATTACAAGATACCTGTTTTAGGTCAGGTGTCCCAGAAGAAAAAGGAAGCTTTGTGTCCGGAAGGTTCACTGGGAAATGCTCTCAGAATAATATCTGTATGTTGGTGACGATAGAAGAGAGAAGGAAAAGAGGAAGAAATGCAGTCCCCAGAAGTCCTAAGATCACACAGTGATGGTCTTTCAGATCTGTCTCCAGTTGAGGAAAAGGGGTGAGGACTTTGCCTCTCACATACTGTCATCTCAGGAGGGCCAACCTGGGAAAAGGGGCAACCACGGATAAGGTACAGACATTGCTGAAGACACCTCTGCTCTGAGCCCTCCATAGCTGACACACCTCGCAGAGACTGAGTGCCCCGGGACCTGAAGAGGGCATGTATTAAGAGGGAAGGAGGAGGATACACCTAAAATCCACTATTGTATCAAATTCCTTTTTTTTCCCCAAGATGGCAGTGAAGTGAGCCAGACAGCTTTAAGTAGGTTGCCTAGAGACACAAATCTTGCTTTTGATAGAGATAGGTGCCAAACTCTTCTCTGAAAGGTTTGATAAGAACAGACTTATTTTAAGTTGAGAAGCTTTCCAATTAGTGTGAGGAAAATCCATCAAATGAACTTTGAAAAATTATTCTTTTCTCCCTTAAGAAAGTGATTTATGCTGACAGAACCCATTTATTTTGTTTTTTCAAAAATGAAAACCAGAGCTAGTGGAAGTTATGAAGCTGTGTATTTTGATGGAGAAAAAAATATGTCTTCATAGCCCTTTCAGAGAATTTTTATTTATGCCTAATGCTATTAGCCAAAGCCGGTGAGGTTAATAAAGGTTACCCAAAACGGCCGAGCCTAACAGTGACGGTTTCTAGAAAGAACAGGTGAAACAGTCAAATTTGAAAAATGGCTAAGTTAGCCCATTTGATTAGGGATAGAGTGGGAAAACAAGTCCTCATTAATACATGTGTCCAATTCTGATTGTTAAATTTTAGAAACCCAATAAGATGATTTCTAAGATTCTATTTTAAAGCTGGAAGTGAGTCTTTATCTGAGGTGAACAAACATTAGTACTCATTACTACTGAGAAGTAGAAAGTAAACCAACATCTTAGCAGGGTCACAGATTCTCTTTAAATTTCTTTTAAGACTGACGAATAATCAAGCAACCTGTAGAGACACCACAGATGTACAAACCCTGAGAGTTTGTAGAGCCAATGAAGAAGTACATCAGGAAGGAAAGTTCCACGGGCCTAACGCATGATAGGGTCTTCCGAGGTCATCCTGGTTAGGATTTATGGCCCTATGATCTGGATGTATTGAAGAAGGCAAATTTTATCAGTAGCACAGGCACACTAAGATACAAGCTTGCCTGGTCACTGACTCTAGCACCCACATTAACATAGAATTGGCTCAGAGATGAAGCCCCTCCCCCATAGGATGGTCACCAGGACACCTCTGGAAAGGACACACTAGGGTCAAAAGCTCCCCTGTTCCAATATGAGGGAGGCTTTAAACATCTGACTGGTGCAGATGACTTAAGATAGACCCCAGTTTCTCAGATAAGCATCGGTGATACGTTTGGAGGGAGAATTCAATTTCCTTTGTCATCCTCTACTTGGAATGACTTTCTCTCCAGTGTTCTTTGCTTGAGCCTTGCTTCCGCTTGTCATAAAATGACTCTATATTTTCTCTCATCAGGATACAAGTACTGAGCTTTGGAACATCAACTCCCCACTCACCTGTGAAGGTGGTGAATATGCTGTTACTTATTTTGTTATAAGGAATAGTTTTTATTTTCTGATTTTTTTAAAATGTTTTTTTTTTTTTTGGTTTGGATTTGGAATGTCTCTCAAAGGCTCATATATCGAAGGTTTCATACCCAACACAGCAATAATCACAGATGGGACTTTGGGGAAATGCTGGGATCAAGAAGGTTTTCAATTTATCAGTAGATTAATCCATTAAATGGTTCATAATTTGACAGGCTATCCGGAGATGTCAGAAAGTGTAGAAGATGGGACCTTGTGAAAGGAGTAGGGTCTTGGAGACCTGCCCTTTGGAGCTATATCTTATCCCCCTCCTCACTGCCATACACACTTCCTGGCCACCATGGATGAGCAGCTTTGCTCCACTTCACCCTTTCACCATGATGTACAACTCACCACAGGCTCATAAACAATGGAGCCAACTGACTATGGACTAACATGAACCAGAATAAATCTTTCCTCCTTTACATTGTTTTTCTAGGGTATTTTGTCATTGCTCTGAAAAGCTATCACAAAATAATTTTACATTTACATTTTTCCTATAAAATTAACATATGTATAATCTCAGAAACTTAGGGATGGACTTTTGAAATTCAAAGTAAGTAAGAATAACATGTGGTATGAATTTCTTTTTTTAATTTTTTTCTTTTTAGTTATAGATGGGAACAATACCTTTATTTTATTTATTTATGTAGTGCTGAGGATCAAATCCAGTGCTCCATGAATGCCAGACCAGCACTCCACCACTGAGCCACAATCCCAGCCCTAAAATAGGAATTTCTTAATCCTCTTTCAAAATGTGGGTTGAGACACAGAATCATATATTTTAAAGTATTCACTGATGATTCTGAGAAAGGCAATAATACTTGTACGAATACTGTCAAAGGAATATTGTTCTCAGTCTTGCAAACTAATCCTTAACTATAAGTAATCATAGTTGTTTAGAGTTGAAATCAATAAAACTTAAAACTTAGATAAAACACTGAGTAAAACTTAGATAAAACACTTTAAATCTTAAAATTTTATAATTATCTCAAATGTCACTCACAACATTCACCAAATCCAGTGTTTTGGTTGCTACAAAATAGAATTAACTTTTACACATATTAACCCAACCCCTCCTCTAAGTACCTTGCTCTCTCAGCCTCACTTTCAGACTGGGCCTGAAGTTGGAGAACATTTCACAAAGTGAAAATTAGATTTTCACCACATTAATAAACTAACCTCATTATTGGTTCCTTCTTCATTACTGGTTCTTCAGCTCCTTGCTGATAGTGAAACTGAGATCCTCATGACTCCAGATTATTGGCTTGATTTGTAAGATGACTAGAAAACTGACTGTAAGGGGTTTTTGTTTTTATCAGCAGAATCAAATTTGAATGGCTATGAAGGAATTTTTTTTTTATTCTATAATACTCTTCTGTTCCCAGCTGGTAGCACTGCTACTCACTCAGAGAATCTACTCAAGAAGTGAGCTCTTCAGAGTAGCATTTACAACTGAAGTAGAATATGGCAGTATCAAGTTAAAAATGAGTCATTCTTCTTCTTCTACTGAATGTGATCTAAAGGAGAATTACTTTACAGTAGGGAAACAGACTTTTTTTCTTTCATAGGCTAAAACCTCCCAAATTAGTCAACCAAGCATCCAGCTCTATCTAAAACAAAACAAAATTTGCTACTAAATTCTATAAGGTTTTTTTTAAGAAGAAATATTGAATAGTAAGCTTGTTATTTATTTTTAAAAATATAGCATAAATATTTATGGTAACATAATAAAAATAACCATAATTTTTACCAAAATGTAACATGATATTTTTAAAAACCTGACTAATTTGATTTGTTTTATGGCTAGTTGTAGACAGTCAGGGTGACATATAACAGGGAAAGGGTTACTTCAGGGCAGGGGTTAAAGGGTGGCTAAAGAAAACACTGAAGTTGAGACAAGGATCAAGGATATATGCACAATGTCTTTAATGAGGACTGTGTTAGTTGTGGTATTAAAGGAAATTTTCACAATAACACTATTAAGAAATATGTAAGGGCCAGAGATGTAGTTCAGTCAGTAGTGAAGCGTGTGCTCTGTATGTGCAAGGTCTGGGGTACCACTATAAAAAAAGAAAGAAAGAAAATCAATCAATCAATCAATCAATAAGGAAAGAAATGAAAGAAAGAAAAGAAATTTTAGGAAAAGCATAAAGAAAAAACAAATTGAAAAAACTATATTTGACCAATTAAAGTGATATTAATTTAAGTAACTGCCTTTCCATTTCAAGATTATTGCCATGTACCCACAGCATTATGCTTAGCTATTTATCTGTCATATTAACTCTGGTACATGTTATGGATTTTTTAATTTCATCATAATGTTAACATACGCATCCATGCTTATTTTTCATAATTTAATGCTTATAGTTAACTATTTACATAACATCATTACCTAACATAAACTTTAAAATGTGAAGAGAGAACATAAAAGCTTGAGATTTGATAGGGAACTGGAACAGAAAAAAAAGACAAATATGCCCCAGATCTTCTGTAAATTGGAATATAATACAAGACATAATTACTCAATGAAAACAATAGATAAGTGAAAAAATAACAGTCTTTGAAAAACCATCAGACACTAGCTTTTGATTGTAATAGAATAAGTGACTAGATTTATCCTATTACCTGAAATGACTAAATAAAAATAGGAAAATTGTAAGGAAAAATGATTTTTATGACCATGGGCACCAGCCAAAGGATAATGACCCTAAGAAAGAGGAAACAAATGAGGTAAGCCTAGTAATTGTGTCAGTCTGATTATTCTGAAAGAGATTATCAACTATGTCCCAGGGAGACAACTATGTCTCACGTGGGGTTTAGAAGACTCTGAGTTGAGGAGACACAGCTGAAATCTTAGGTCACCTAGGAGGATAGAGAATAGAAGAGGAAAAAGCTGAACAGAGAACAAACTGCAGGGCTCTGTAGTCCTAACCTTTGTGAATGCATGAACATGAAGAAATTATGACTGGGGGAAAGAACCACTAGAGACTAAGAAGGAAAAATGCTTGACATTCATATAGGGCTGAAAATAGTACCTCTTCCAACCGCTCAACATGGGAACCTTATAATTCATTGAGCATTGAGTAGACTATTCAGAAAAGTCTTGTCTCAGTGGTGGGGAATGATTATCCTTAGAGTAAGTATTGCTAAAGTTATGTCTTAAATATCATAAAAGTAAGGCCCAAAGAACTAATATATTTTCAAGCAATTCTGCTGCAGCCCAGAATAATGATCTAAAATATTAACAAGCATAGGAAATATTCAGCTCCACACACAATTTCTGATGTCCAAAGATTACAGGCATTCAAAAAAGTAAAATATGATCTTTAACGAGTAGAAAACTAAGTGAAATGGGCAGAAATACTAAATTAGCAGGATATTAAAATAATTATTGTAGCTATAAGTTCAAGAAGTTAAGAAGAGACATGGAATACATGGAAAAGACCAAAAGTCAAACTTCTAATATAAGAACTTCAATGTGTTAGGAAAAAAATACACTGAATGGGATTAAAAACCAACTACACATTACAGAAATAAAGGTTAGTAACTCAGAGAAATGTCAGTCTTTGAAAAACCATCAAAAAAAGCTATCAAAAACAAATGTAGAGAAAAAAAGTGATTTTTATAAACAGCTTACTGAGGAAAAACTTTTAAGCAACCTAATATATAAGGTTGGAGTACCTGAGAGGAGTGAGAACAGGAGAGAAGGAAAGGGGAAAAAATAGAAAAATTAATGGCCAAAATTTTTCCACATTTTCTGAAAACTATAAACCCACAAATCCAATAATTATAACAAACCCAAGGTACAAGAAACATGGAGATAACCTCATTAAGACTCGCCATAATTTTTTCCAAAATAGTGATAAAGAAAAAAATCTTAAAAGCGGGCAGAGAAAATCAACAGACTATGTACATAATAACAAATATAGGATTACAGCATATTTCTTATCAAAAACAATGCCAAAAAGCAGAAAGTGCAACACCATTCCCAAAGAACTGAAAGAAAAAATATAAGAACCTTTTTAGTAAGATACATTACCCAGTGAAAATGTCTTTTAAAAATGAAGATGAAATAAAGACTTTTTCAGATGTACCTAATTAAAAGACTTCATCACCAACAATTTGTCATTATAGGAAATGTTAGTGGAAATCATTGAGGCATAAAGAAAATTACTTTGGATGGAAATACAAATATACTGAAATAAATGCAGAGCACACAAAAAAATGTAACTTATAAACATGTATCCTATGCAAGTAGTTAGAGGTGTTTAGATTCACATAAAAGGAGCATCATTGTAACATTGCATTTCAAAAATAAAAAGTAAAGAAAGGAATAAAATAAACTAAATGTCCAATAATTGGAGACTAAATGGTAAGGCAGTTATCCAAAAATATACATGGCTATTAAATATTTTTAGAAACACCGTAATGTTATAGAAAAATGTTCATAATTTACAAATGAAAAAGTTTGCAAAGAAATTCTGTTCTATGAGTCAAATTCTCTTAAAATTGCAAATGTAAATTTATAAATGCTCAGAAAAATATGGTCAATTCATAATCTGCTGTATCGCATTTAGTCATCTAAGTTTATTATAGAGTAGATTGGTATGTAAAAATTAGGGACTTCAAAAATATTTTTAAAAGTTATCAGATAAGTGGAGATGGCCCTTATGCCTCAGAGCTCATGAAATCACTCAGTTTAGCCAATTCACAGAAGCCAATTCACATAAGAATTCACCATACTTGCCTTACGTAAATCACACCCATCTGATCCAGCTTGTTGTAACCCTGCTGTAGCCCGCACTTAAAGCTATACCAAAATTTTTGCCTTTTATCAATCCAAGTCCCCTTTTGTTGTGCCCTATCATCAAAAGGAATTTTAAATTTTTAGCAAATAGAACTATTAAAATTACATTGAATATTGTTCATGCCTTCTTAGATCCACTCTTAACTTTTCTGTTTTGTTTTGTTTTCATCTTGCTTAGTACCTAGGATACTGACTGCATGGTTCATGTTGATTGAACAGGAGGGTTTGTAGCTATTAAAGCTTGGGCAGTTATGATTGTATTATAATGGTGGCTCTTGCCTTGTAAAATTGCTACAAGTTGGTTGTATTCCTCCACAAAAAGCTCCCCTTACATGTCCCTGTTCATAATGGTACTATCCCAATTCTCCTCTTGCTTCTTTAAGCCCAAATATAATAACAAGTCTGCTTCTGCTAGCCAGGAGACACTGCAGTTCTCTAAGTCTTGCTCAGGCCTTTGTATTGGGTGTACTGATCGCACCCATTGTTTGGCTATACCCAAGCTTTAAGGGCTTCAAACATTTTCATGAACCTGCTTTAAAATATCAACTTTTTCTACTAGGAGTCTGAAACTATCGTGGGACAGACGAGGCTGGACACTGAGGAATTAGCAGGAAGATGTTTTATTGGCCCAGGTTCAGAATGGGGTGTTTTACCACAGTCCATCAATCCCTCTGAACCCCAGTGTGGGGGGAGGAGCTCAGAGGTTCACAATCTGTAGAGGTCCACACAAGAACAGCTTTTTCCCCTTTTCTGGACATTGAACCCAGGCTTGGATACAAAATTGCAAACACCTCCCATCTGAAAACTCTGCTGCAGAAATTATTGCTGATAGTCTAGGAACAGTTATGGTGAGGGTCTCTGGAGAAGCTTAATGAAGATCTCCTGTGGAGGAGGGGGTGCCACTACAAAACTGTAATGTTGTAGTTATATAATATAGATATATAGTAAAATGATTAACTATTTTGGTAATACTTGGAAGAATTCCAGATGTTCTAAATTAGCTTGACACATTCTTTTTCTTGCTTCCATATGATGCCAGTATTGCTTTAAAAGGGGAAATTCTTTTTTAAAATATATATATTAAAATATGTAAACGGCTATAAATATAAAATGTTTGCAATCAATTTCTAAATAGTTTCTATTAAGATCCACTGCTTTCAGCTATTTTTCTAAGCATTGTGGGGTTTGTTTTAAAAATAACTAAAGTTTTCTATTAAAATGCAAAAGTATAGTATTACATGTGACATAGAGTTTCCTGGGGACTATCTTTATAACAATGATATTAAACACATTGTTTCTATATTAATCAACCCAACCACACAACAGGATGGACCGATTTTAAATTGGAGCTCAGTAAGAATAAATAATTTGTACATATTTGCCCAGGGATTAAGAAGTGGAGTGAGAATTCAAATCTATTTCTGTTTAATTCTAAAGCCTATGATACAATGTGGTTTCAGATCTGAGACCAATATTTGAATTAATTTTTTTAAAATCAGGGATTAAACCCAGAGGCACTTTACCACTGAGCTACATTCCCAGTCCTTTTTTATTTTTATGTTTTTAATTTTGAGACAGGGTCTCACTTAGTTGCTGAGGCTGGTTTTGAACTTGGGATCCTCCTGCTTCAGCCTCCCAAGTCATTGGGATTATAGGCTTGTGCCACTGCACTCGACTGAATTTCATTTTTGAAAATTAAATTAATTAAAACTATTTCAAGTATTCAGCCTCTCTGTAGATTTTACAACATCTTTAAACCTACTCCTTTCATTGTTTTTGTTTTTTATAAAAAAGAGGAAGAGAATACTGTATTTAAGAGAAAAAATGGTAACAAAACAAATATCATAATCATAGCCACCAAATATTAGTGTTAAATTTGTCCCAAGCCTTGTTACTCCTGCCTCATTGTCTAAACATTTTCATTTGAAATGATACAACACGTGGTCTTGGAGGCATAGATAGCTGATTTAGTTTGTGATAAGCATTTATTAATAGGTCAGATGAGGCATAGGATTATAAAAATAATAATTTTAAAACATTAGTGCCAAACCAAATTTGCCCCAATTTATAATAGCCAATTTATTAAAAAGCAGGAAATGGAAAAAACTTTCATGTGCTCAGACTGTCACTGAGTATCTGATGGAGTTGTGTCAGAGGAGAGAGACTGTGATTTATCAAAGTCTCAAAATGCTTCAACTTACTTCCTCTTGTGAGGACAGGGATTACTGGCCGTTATTTGACTATTGTGAATGGAAAAATACAGGAGAAAAATGGTCAAATCCAAAACTATAGTTCTTTTGGATACTGGATATTGATCAATTTTTCTCCCAAAGGCAGGTTCCAACTTAAGCTGTCACCCACTGTTTTGAATGTGTCTATGTCAGGAAATGTCTTTCACTAAATCTGTGCTACCCTATTGCACCCCTTTCCTTTCTTATGGATCACCTATGGACCCTTTTGTTCTCCTGCATTCTAAACAGATGCCTACACTGTAACCCGTTTCCAATACAGCTTAATTAATTAACTCCCAGCTGACCTTCCCATGAAGCAGATAAATTCCGTCTCCTTAGTGACCTGAACAATGCAAATTGTCATGTTAATTCAATATACTCACGAATTAAGCCGAATCTGTCTTCAATAAGATTTGATGCAAGAACAGTTAAGGATCTGGGAGCATTTCTATAGTCTTCTCACACACACTTTAGATAGTGATTTTGGATTCTTTAACAAGCTTAATATTTCCTTTCCAGCTTTATTTCTTCCACTGAATTGAAGAGAAGGAATTGGCTATTTGGAAACTTGAGTGTGGATTTCAATTTTTAGCTTTCATCAACTCTGTATTTTTATTAAAGTTTTGAAAGCTTATTTAAGAAATCCCAAATTAGATACCTCCTACTATTTGATAAAAAATAAGTTATTCTTTTCTCACTGAATGATTAGTATCTTGTAAAGAAATTTTTTTTTTTTTTAAAGAAATATCCAGTTGATTATACGATGTCATAACCGGGCTACTAGAAGGGCAATCCACTTAAAGGTTAATTATTTCATTAAGGTGTTATTTATCACTTCAAACTCAAACTGCAAAAGGAAAAAGGGCTTTCTTTGGGGCCTTAGGGATTGCAATTCAGAAGAAACGGGTTCAGATAGCTCTGAATCAGTGTTCCAAAGAAAACAGTGAAGGTAGGCGCTTATATTGAGCTGTGTTGACTTATTATAAAGCAATAAAAACACTTTTGTGGGGAAAATTTCTGTTAGAGAAACAGGTGTTTTTTGACAAGAGCTCTGTCACTGCTAGAAGATAAAGACAAAATGTATGTACTTAGTAAAAATGCCCACAAAATATGCATCTGGAGTCTCTGAGCACAAAGTGCTTATCTGTTCCAGCCTGCAGTCAGAAGGTGGCCAGATTTCATATGCTCAGGCTGCAGCTGGAATTGTGCCCAAGTCCTGCTTCCAAATGACCTCCTGACTCCTTGTGGAACAGTTCTTTCAATGCTGTTTTCACCATAATTTTTCCTTTTATTTTCACAATGCAGCTCACATTAGAATTTGTCATGTTCATAGATATAAATATTATAAGAAATTAGAACTCATTAGCATATGCTTTCCACAAGTTAGGATAAGCCTATATATTCTTTCTTTTTCTCTTTCTTTTTTAAGCCTATATATTCTGTGAGCTCACTTATCTATTTAATTTATTCAACTATGTGCATAGCACTTTTTTTCATAAAAGATTTATTACCTATCCAAATATCATGTATTGTATGCTCAAACATCTGCACATGAAGGACAGGTTAACACTTTTTATTGCCAAGAGTTCATTTCTGAATTTCAGGTTCTGAACTATCAAAACATGGAAAATATTTATTGGCTAAAAGTAGCTTTAAATCTGAATACATTGGTAGACTTTTTCCCTTTCTAATTGCATCCATCAACGTTGTCCCTTTTTCCTTACTCTATTCTTACATCACTTAAAAGCAAAGACATAAATCCAAAGATTTTGGGAAAATATGAAAAGTCCACATTTTACAATTTAAATTAGACATATAGACCAGGAGAGAGTAACATTGAGCTTCATCCCTGAATTTGTGCTCCTCCTGAAGGCAGACTCTCATCTACTTTGGGAGTATCAATTTTAGAGAAGTCATTTTGATTTTGAAACTAGTTATGTGCTTTTACATTCCAAAGTCATCAGAAAATTTTATATCATCAGGAAATAACATTTAGTCACATTAAAAATTGTTAAGAATATTTTTGAAATTATTTTGAAAGCTTCCTGGAATATAAATGTAATAGTAGTATGTCATGGGCTGCAATACTTAGAAAATTCAGGAAACTAAAATACATGATCTAAGCAAGTCATCTATCAAAATATGCTACTTTAGAAATAACACTCTATGGATTCCAGCTTCAGAAGACTTGCCACAGCACACAGAAATGTTCTTCTTAAGCTTCCTTGAGTGGAGTCAACATGTTCCATCTGTACTTCAGGACATGTTTGTGAGAAGTCTGTTTTATATACCGTTTTCTCTAAATATTTTTTGTTTGCACGTAATTTTAGTCTTTTAAATGAAACTACCAACTCTTTAGTTTTGAAATGTACAACCCTACAAAAAGCCTCAAGCACCAGCCCTTGTTCAACTGAGGTAGTTCTCAGTGGTGAGGATGATACACTCTCCACTTCCTCCCAAGCCTCCTGACTCCTAAAGATGAGTAAGTAAATGAGATCAAAATCACTGCATATTCTGGGCCTGGGAAGTGGTATTTCAGTAGAATTTTGAAAACTAACTTTATTCAAAGTATATTTGTCATAATTAGGGTCTATTACTTACTTGTTTTCTAACCCTTTGAACAGTGTGATTCTTATGGGCATTGGTATGGTGAATTTCCCTTCATGAAAACATTCACTCTAATTATTCCATAAGTATTATTCTGTTACTGCACAGGGGTCCAAGAAAGTCTCTAAGGTGGTGGAGACCTCTCCTTGGGACTTCCAGATTCGTGATCAAATCTCAGAAAAGAATTTAAGGACATGTTAAGTTTGAGTAGCAGAGCAAGAGATTTTATAAAGAAAAGTCATGCACACTCAAAAATGGGAGTGCAGGCCATCTCAGGGGAGAAAGAGAGAGAGAGAGAGAGAGAGAGCGCGAATCACCTCATCATGGTCTGGGTTTTAGCATTTATTGAGAAGAGAAGCCAGGAGGCTGAACCAGAGGTGCAGTCAGGGTGGGGTCATGCAATTTAACACCAGAATCCCTTGTACTTGCATATTGCCCTTGAAAGTTCTAATCATGCTGCTTCCTACATCACAAGTCTCATGAGCATCTTAAATCTCCACCCAGCAGTGTGTTGGTGGGTTTCTTACTTTTATAATAAGGCTCAGGTTATTAGTCAGTCACCCAAGTTCTTAATGAACACATTCCCTAAAGTAGTTGTTTCTCCAAAAGCCTTGTGGTTTTCTTTAGGTTTTGTTGTCTTTTCAGCTTATTAGCAAGCTGCAGGCCAGGACACAGGTGCAAGGACATGAGCTGGGTTGCACATGACTTGCTTGTTCTGTTTGTTAGTGATTGATGGTTTCTTTTCAAACTCAGTGCTCCTTGGATCCCTAAATTTCTATATAGTTCTATAAAAGGTTGTTTGTTTGTTTGTTAATTTGTTTAGTACTGGGGCTAAAAAATATAATGATACTGAGCAAGGACTTGCTGCTCCAAGTGCACAGAGGCCAATAGTATGGCACCAAGTTTTTGTTAAAAAAAAAAAAAAGCATAAATGGGGAAGGGAGTCATCCTCCAATCTGACTCCTTGATTGATTGGTATCAGGAGAATTAATAGGAAGAGAAAGGGGACAGGATGCTTGTTGATTGAATGACAAGAGAGGATAGTTTTGAGGCCAGGGAAATAAAGACAGTCAGTGTAAATAATGAATAATTAGGTCCAATGGGGAGATGAAGGCTGGTTCGCAAAGAAAGGAAATCAAGTGCTAATATCTCCACAGTCCTTCTTCCTCCTCCTTTAACCTGTTGCCAAGGTGACCTACCTCCAGGGAAGTATTCCTCTCTGCAGAGAGTTATAGAAGTTGTGAGTTAATGCCTCCTGGGCTGCTCCCTTCTTACACAAGATCACTCCACAGTTTGGTCCACCTTTTGGTAATATAGGCAAGATAAGGGGAGAAGGAAGGCATAAGAACAAAGGAAATCTAAAATGTATAAAAGGAGCAAGATACCCCCACTTCTTTGGATACCAGCTCTGAATCCCCTTCTCTGTGGAGAAGTCCATTTCTGTTCTATTCTTTAAATAAAATGTGCTTCCTACTCTTGCCTCGGCATTTCTCAGGTGTTCAATTGTCAACACCTGGGGAAATGGAACTTGTCATAAGTGTTATCATATTTGGAGGTCCCACCGAGACTGTGACCAAGGTAAGCTCCTTCACACACCCCACATCTTTCTGAGGTGTACCCTACTGCCTCTTTCTTTCTTTCTGGAGGACAAATGGGCACCTGTCAGCTAATTAAACACAGTTAGGCAAGCCACTGTTCTACAAGACACAGGTGAGAGGATTCCTGGCCTACAAAGTTCTAAATCACCTGTCCTGCGGGTCAGGCATGTGGGTTCTGCCAAAGCTATTTCCCACTATACTATCCGAGCTTGGAGACGGTTTGGTGCGAGTACACAGTGTCTCTAATCCTGGTTTGCCTTGGGATGCATGGAGATGGACAAAGGGTTGGAACAACTGCAAGATGATGGCCTAGGCCACCCTGAGGTGGACCCTAAATGATTCTTCTCCTAACTCCTCTCCCAATTGCTCCTGGGGTAACCATGGTGATTTGTGGATAAGTGGGCATTGAGCAAAAGGGCCAATGGCATATGCCTCTGGCTGGGCCATGCTGCACTCTCTTATGCCTGCTCCTCCTGAGCACTCCCCTCTCCTTGCAGATCAGATTCTGTTAGCACAAAGTGACTGGGTCAGGTACAAACATCATGGATCGGGCACAACCTTTTTTCAGCTGTGGAGCCATGCCTCTGGTGGACCCACTTTCCTGATGAAAAATGAGCCACTAGCCAAAGTGGCGAGTCTGTGCTTATATAGGTTACACTGAGAGGTGACTTATTATTGACAGAGTGTGTCAGTTTGGGCACTCAGGAAACAGGTTTGTGAGAATTTGAAATTTGTTTTTACTGGGCAATATTTTTACTTGGAGAAAAATAGAGGGTCTGGAGTCAGCACTCAGTACTTATCTCTTTCCCTTTAGGGTCCCATTGTACTGTCACCGGGAAAAGGATTTATCTTGGGAAGGATCAATGACATTGTTAGGTCAGGCAATGGCAGCAACCAAAAGGAGGCAGATTTAAAAAGGGTGCTGAATGAGGCTTTATTGAGATCCCACTCCTGGGTGGATCTCTCAGACCAGGAAGGTAAGAAGGGGATCTGAGAAGAAGCTCATGAGAACCCAACCTGACTGGAATTTTTATGGGGTTTAGGGCAGGAAGGGAGGGCTTGGGACAGGAAAAGGGGTTTTTAGAGTCCCTTGTCCAATTGGGGTTGGTTGGGGGTAGCTGGCTAAGATCCAAGATTGGCCAGGAGACCCTGCTGATGGACAGGTAGTTCCATCAGTGCCTGATTGGTGTTTCTTTCTCGAGAGCCCACGGGCTGCTTGGTACTTTGTTCCTAAATCACAACCATCAACCTGACAGACATGAGTATCAGAAATATTATAGGATAATTGACTGTTGATTATATTAATTAGTGTGTGTGTTGGATAAAAGACTATAAGCAATATGCTTATGGTGTAAAGTGAACTGCAAAATTTAGATAATCTAACTGCAGAACTCAGATAGACTTAAGTTAGTGATGTAAGAGTCTACACCCTGGGTGTTCACCCCAGGTTTCACCCACTTATCAGCTGCAAGTACAACTGAACTGGGACTTAAAAACCCAGACTTTTGTGGGGCTGGTGGGACTAACAGGACCCAGACAGAAAGACTAAGACCTCCACCGCTGTTGTCCCCCCTGCACCGGATTCCTCCAGCCTGGGTGGAGTTCCAGAGTCCCAGACTTAAGACACATCAGAGGTGAGCATCTGGGACCCTGGGGTGTAGACTCAGTTAGGACTTAGAATTAGCACGTGTGTCTGAAGTATGAGGAACATTAATAAAATAGATTTGATTGAATCTAACTGTGCCTCAGATGGAGTCTGTAGAAACCTCTCATGACAGTCGATGCTATCAATGTGTGGCTTTCTTCCTCACACCCTTTTCCCAGGCCATACTATTCTGGGGTTTGTCACTTTTCATATCTTACAGATTCTAGCTGTTCAGACTCTAGGGTTGAAAAAGGCACATGGAAAGGTTCATAGGGAAATTCCTGGGTTCCCTTTATTCACAGCCTTCACAAGCCTGCAGAGATTCTCCCCATTATTGTTTCTATGTGCTCTGCTAGTTTCTCTGACTGCAAAAAGGCAGATTTATACCCACAGCCCTCTGACAATTTCCTTTTGGGTCCACAGCAAGCATAAACTCTTTAACCACACTTTACCTCTAGTGTTCTTCTGCTGTCAAGTATGGTCTCAATACCAAATTTCTGATAGAGAATCATGGCCATATTAGGGAAATATAAATTTTAATACCATTTTACAGTTTAGCCTGTTCTATAAAAATGAAGGAGATGGTCTGAAATTCCTACCTTGTTTAAAAAAAAAATCCAAATTGTGCCAAAAATGTAAGTTAGACTCAGCTATGATCCCCATTCTAAGTGAGGCCAAATTTCCCCTCCCAGAAGTTCATTAAATAATGGGAGGCTTAACACAGACACATCAAAGATTTATTTCCAATGGAGTTGTTCTCCCAGGGAATTACAAGTCATATGGTAAGGGAGGATAATCCAGAGGCTTGCAATCATTTTCAAGGCCACTCATGAAAAAGCACACGGGTCATGACCAAACTGATAAGGCAGCAGTTAAATCCAGAGATCATACATGGAAGGAGCAGGGGAAACTCCTGACTTCTTGAGGTTCCAGGTTCTAGAGGCTCTGGCATAGGGAAGATGTTCCCTAGCCTAAGAGGCAGTTCCTCATGCAAACATTTATTGGTCCTATTCTCTTTCACTTCATTCATGTTCATGTTGTTCAGAAGGAGACACATCCTCAAAAATAACAGGAGATGATGTCTCATCATTTTTCTGCAACCAAAGTTCGCCTGATTAACAACCAGGGAAATAAAAATGGTTAAAATGCTCTAGACAGGAGGCTCAATTCAAAACAGCAGCCTCACTTAGTTGATGCCAGAGCTCTATCTCACCAAGGCTTGCATTGAAATGTGAATTGTAGAGGCTTGCAGGGCTTGTGAGGCTCTGCAGGGAACCAATTTGAGACTACAGGAAAAAAAAGTGAGCCATTTTTAAATCCTAGCTTCCAGTGGCTGGTTACTCCCTAAACAGGGCAGCACAGGGAGGGAAAATGAAATGGTCAAGTCTCCTTTACCTTGAAAATCTTTACCCAAGGATTTCAGAGCTTTTTCCTCTCTCATACTTTCAATATCCGAGCTCACTCAAATCTGAGCCAAAAAATGAACTCTGATCTCATAATGGCTGTGTCATTTTTTCTAAACTCTTGTTTTTAAATTCTATATTTTTGAGCTCATGGTTTTATGGTGAATTCACATTTTGATCCTGCATACCTACATCAATATGTTTTTCTGATCTGTCTTATTTTATCTAACTATAGAGGTTTCTATACTCTGTCTTTGTTCAGAGGCCAACATTCATGGGTTAGCTCTCAAATATATTGGGAAAATTTCTTGTTACGAGATCCTAAGTAGAAATAGACATAATGATTGTAAGGTCCTTGCTTAGCATCTGGATGGCTATCTTGAGTGACAACCATCTAAAGAAAAGTTTCACTATCCCACCCAAGGGCATTTCTGAGAAAGGCTCACCACTCCCTCACAACAATCCAACTCTTAACAACACCCCTCCCACCCCCACAATACACTGCATTAGGACCCTCCTGGCTCTAATCCCTGAGCCTGCCCCATAAAAGTCCCAAACCCCAAGCCTGTTTTGCCTCTCTCCTTCTATGAAGAGATGGCCTTTATTTGTTAGCTCTGACAAATAAACTCATGTGTATCTCTGCCTGGTCTCTATCTTTCATTTCTCACTCACCTGTCTCCCGGTTCCTTGCTTCCCTTTTAGTTATCATGTTCTGTGCAGGAATTTTTGAGTCTGTGATGTCAAAAGGTCACCCTTCTGTGCACTCCTATCTTGAAAAGCCAGCTTTAAGCCAAGTTTGAGTGTCTTCTCTATGCACCTTCTCCAAAACAGCTTGCTTATTTATTTTACTTTCATTATTTAAGAAATGTATGTCTGTGTATATCCAGGATTTGGCCAGTTTAGAAGGTCTGGAAGTGTGCCACCTTGACATGCAGAGCTGGAAGAGTCTCAGACTCAGGGTGTCTCCCACCTCTTCTTCCTTTCCTCACAGACTGGCAACCCTCTTTCTCTCCTGGAGGTGCAGAGAAGATCTGTCTCTGAAAATCTTATTTTCTCACAGAAGCAGCTTCCTTCATTAAAAAAAGTGTGATTGTCTTAAACCCTCCTCCCTAAGAATATAATTAAATAACCAGGAAAAATGAGCTACTGGAGAATAGAAGAAACTAAGTCATCACCAATGCCCACACAGACTTTTCATCTATTCTTCTAAGATTAGCTGGGAGACTTTATCTACATAAGAAGACAACCTTTGTTCAAAGTACATTTCTTCCTCTAGCCCTCCCACAAATGGTTGTACCTTCTCCCAGGACCCTCAACCCCTATTTTCTTCTATAATTCAAAACCGTATGTAAGCTTCAGCCATCCAGGGGTGCTCTACCACTGAGTTAAACCTAGCCCTTTTTAATTTTTATTGTGAGACAGAATCTCACTAAGTTTCCCAGGCTGGGCTTGAATATCTGATCTTCCTGCCTGAGTCTGCTGAGTCTCTGGTATTACAGGCAGTTGACACACCTCTCTCTCTCTCTCTCTCTCTCTCTCTCTCTCTCTCTCTCAAGTTTTATTCATATTTTTATATGGCTCCCATACTTTAGTATGTTAACGAAACTTGTATGCTTTTATTCCTAATAATCTTAACCGGTCATTGTCAGTTTATCCCAGCAGATTAAGTTTGAATATTCAGAGGCAAAGTTAGAACTTTTCTAGAAGAGAAAAATTGTGTTTATTATGGAATGAAAGGTATAAATATGGTTTTTTTTGGACTCAAGTCCTCCTCTTTGGTGACTATCTTTTGACTGTTTCATTGCCTATTAGACAAATAGCAATTCTGAATCCGTAGTTTAATGATACTCCAGGGCAAATATTCAAAGGGTATTCAAATATTAGGGAGCGGTCAGAGGGAAATGAACAAACTGAGAAAGTGTAGACAGATTCCAAAAGAACACTCAGGGACAGTACTGGTAAGGCAGGAGATAGATTCCCTATAGGCAAAAAGAAATGGGTACGTCGGAGAGTGGGGGCCCACCACCCTAGATTAAACTCTAGGTGAATGCTTGTGGTTTTTTGTTTTGTTTTTGTTTCTGGCTGCCTGACTGGAAGGCTCCATTCACACCTGTATGCCATACATTCTGTTGTTGTCCAGGCTTCCTTGACTCCCCTAACATTAGTCAACCTCAAAGAATTGTTTTTAATCTCAAGCAGTTCTTTTGTTATAAGGAACAAGTACAAGACAAACTCAGATGAGCCACCACATTAAACCATCCCATTATGGAAATAAGCTAAGACAGTACACATTCAACTGAGTCAGAAAAAAAGGTCAAGAGAGACCTTCCAATGAAAAGTTGGTTCCTCATCAATAGAGTAGAAAAGCCCATAAACCACAGACACCTGCTGGTATCCCTCTCTTGGGATCCCTCCTTCTTCAGGAGCTCTGCTTTCTTTCTTCCACATATAAGAAAAAATGTACAACAAATTTTTCTCTAACTGTGAATTATTTTGCTCAAAATTATGGTCTCTGTTTCAATCCATTTACTTTCAAATAACAATTATTTTTTATGGCTGAATAAAATTTCTCTCTCTCTCTCTCTCTCTCTCTCTATATATATATATATATATATACACACACACACACACACACACACACATACACACCACTTTTTTTTAAAAGAGAGAGAGAGAGAAAGAGAGAGAGAGAGAAATTTTTTTAAATATTTATTTTTTAGTTTTTCATTGGACACAACATCTTTTTTTGTATGTGGTGCTGAGGATCCAACCGGGGCCGAACACATGCCAGGCGAGCACGCTACCACTTGAGCCACATCCCCAGGCCCCACTTTTTAAAATCAAATTTTTAAAATCAAATTTTCTGTTACCTGGTACTTAACCTGTCACCATAACTTAGCTATTGTGAATTGTACTGCAATTAATGTAAGTATTCATGTATGTCCAAAGTGGGCATACTTTGGACATTCTTTTGGGTAAATACCAAGGAGTGGTAGAGTGGAATCATATGGTAGTTCTATTTTAGCTTTTTGAGGTTCCCCCTTACTGATTTACATGTAAATTTAATTTACATTCCCACCAGCAGTGTCCAAGGGATTGCTTTTTCCCTGCATCCTTACCAGCATTTATTGTTATTGTTTTCTTGATGATTCCCCTTCCAAGGAGAGTGAGATAACTCAGTGTAGTTTTGATTTGCATTTTCCTCATTGCTAAATATGCTGAACATTTTTTCATGTAATTGTTGGCCATTTGTTCTGTTGAGAAGTATCTGTTTAGTAAATTTATTCATTTGTCAATTGGGTTTTTTGGTTTTTTCGTGTATGTTGTTTAGTTTGGTGGTGAGACTTTTTAGTTCTTTATATAATCCAGATATGAATCTTCTGTCAGAAGATTGTCTGACAAAGATTTTCTCCCATCCTGTTGGTTGTCTCTTCATTGTTGATGGTTTCCCTTGCTGTGCAGAAGCTTTTTAATTTTATGCCATGCCATTTGTCAATCTTTTTTTAATTTCCTGGTCTGTAGGAGCCCTACTCAGGAACTCTGTCTATGCCTATATGTTGAAATGTTTTCCCTATTTTTTCTTCTAACAATTGCAAAGTTACTGATGTATATTTAGGTCTTTGATCCTCTTTGAGTTGTAGTTAATTTGAAATCAAGTTTTGTAATGCCTATAGCATTGCTCTTTTTGCTCAGAATTGCTTAGCTATTCTGGGTCTTTTGTTCTTCCCTTAAATTTTGGGATTTATTTTCTATTTTTGTGAATATAATTGATATTTTGAAGAGGGTTGTATTGAAACTGTAGATCTCTTGTGGTATTATAGCTATTAAAAATATTAATTTGGTCTATGATTGAACATGAAAGGGCTTTCCATCTTCTAGTATTTTCTTCAGTTTCTTCCTTCAGTATTTTGTCATTTTTATTGT
The DNA here is from genome assembly GCF_045843805.1 of Urocitellus parryii. Lineage (NCBI taxonomy): Eukaryota > Metazoa > Chordata > Mammalia > Rodentia > Sciuridae > Urocitellus > Urocitellus parryii. The sequence goes on from NC_135544.1 coordinate 46,349,981, forward strand.
AGAGTTTCTTAACCTTCTTTGTTAGGGTGATTCCTGTGTGTTTTGTTCTTTTTAAAGCCTTATGAATGAAATTGTTTTCTAGATTTATTTTTCAGCAAATTCATCATTGCTGTACATTGCTATTGAGTTTTTGTGTTGATTTTTATCTTGTTATACTGAATTTTTTAATCAACTCTAGAAGCCTTCTAGTGGGACTTTTAGGATTTTCTAAGTATATGGTAACATTGTCTGCAAACAGGGATAATATGAGTTTTTCCTCTCCTATTTTTATCTTCTTTCTTTCTCTTTCCTAATTATTTTGACTAACATTTCAAGTAATATATTGAGTGGTGAGTGTGGACATCATGATTTTATAGGAAATACTTTCAGTTTCTCCTATTCAGTATGAGGCTTTGGGTTCATCATATATAGCTTTTATTATGTAGTTTCTTCAAGGTTTCTGTCATGAAAGAGTGTTGATTTTTTGAAGTCTTTTTTTTCTGCGTCTGTTGAGATGATCATGTGATTTTTGATCTTGGTTTATTTATTGCTTTGGGTATGTTGAATCAGCCTTTGCAATCCCATGATGAAACTAACTTGATCATGATGTATGATTTTTCTGATGTATTTTTTAATTTGAGTCACTAATATTTTATGAGGATTATTGCATCTAACTTCACCAATGTTATTGGCCTATAGTTTTATTTTCTTCAAGTATTTTTATCTAGTTTTGGTATCAGGGTGAAACATGCTGAATTTGAAATATACCCTTCTTTTCAAATTCATGAAATAGTTTTAAGAGTATTGGTATTAGTTTTTTGATTATTTGGTAAAACTCAGCTTTGAATCTTTGTCTGGTCCTGGACTTTTCTTAGTTGAAAGGTTTTTATAACTGCTTCAGTCTCATTCCTTGTTTCTGGTTTGTTTAAGTTTTACATATCATTTTGGATCAGTTTTGGATAACCACATATATCTAGAAATTTATCCATTTCTTCTAAACCAATTTATTGGAATACAAATTTTCAAAATTGTCTGGATTTTAGTTGTGTCTGTTGTGTTATCCCTATTTTCTGCTCTGATTTTAATAATTTATGTCTTCTCTTTTGGTTAGTTTGGCTAGAGTTTCTTTTTTTCAATCTTGCTTAATATTTTCAAACAACAAATTCCTTGTTTTATTAATCCATTGTGCTGAATTTTTAGTTTCTAGTTCATTCAGTTAAGCTCTAATCTTTATTATTTCTACTACTTTTAGAATTGTTCTTGTTTTTTAAGACCTTGAGTGTGGTGAGCCGTTTCTGTGAACTGTGGCCGCCATTACAAGATGGCGCTGGTTTCCCCTGTAGTCTGTGACAAACAACTCCTTATCAGAATGAGTTGGCACGCTGTGACTTGGCACCCTATGAGAAAAGTCCACGTGGCAGTTGTGCATTGGGGCTTTATCTGCTTTATTAAGGCTGGGGCACACGGGAGTAGGAGTAGTGGCAGTAGTAGTAGCAGTAGAAGTAGTGGCAGTAGGAGTAGCAGTAGAAGTAGTAGTAGGAGTAGCAGTAGAAGCTAAAAGACATGTCAATACAAAGGCCTGAATAAACAGCTGAAAGAAGAAAAAGTATCAAGGACCTGAATAAACTGCTGAGAGAAGATTCCTGAGTTGCGTCTTCCTTGCGGGCAAGGGGTCGCGACACTTGAGAGGCATAATTAGATTGTTTATTTGAGGTCTATTTTTTAAGTGCAGGTACTTATATCTATAAAGTTCCCTTTTGAACTGCTTTTGCTGGATCCCAAAGATTCTGTTATGTTCTTTCCATATTCATTTTAGTCCCAGAATTTTTAAAATTTCCCCTCAATTTATTCAATGAATTTTGTTCAAGAGTCAATCTCCATGCATTTTTAGTTTCTGTAGTTTTTTTATTATTAATTTCTAATTTCATTCCCTTATGTTCTGAAAAAAGTGCAAGAAATTTTAGGGTTTTTTTTTTTATTTGCTTAAGGTTTAGTATATGATAACTTTCAAGAAAGTTCCATGAGTGGCTGAAAAGCAAATGTAGTCAGTTGTTGTAGGATAAAATGTCCTGTAGATGTGTGTTGTCCAACTGATCTACAGTACAGTATAAATCTGATGAGTGTTTTTTGATTTTCTGTCTGAATGTCCTGTTAGTGAGTGTGATGTATTGAAATATTACACTATTATTGTATTGTGGTAAATTATTTCCTTCATATCAAGTTATGTTTGTTTATGTAATTTGGCACACCAACATTCAAATATAAATATTTTTATAAATATTTACATTTGTAATATCTTGTATTGTTCCTTTTAGCAATTTGTAATTATCTTATTTTCTCTATTGATTAATTTTGGCTTTGAGGTCTGCTTTGTCTCATACATGAGTGGTTATTCTTGCTTATTTTTGTTTTCCCTTTACATGGAATATCATTTTTCATTCTTCATTCTTTTACCTTTAGTCTGTGAATGTCTTTGATTGTGAGGTATGTTTCTTGGGAAAAACATGCAACAGGATCCTTTTTTTTTAACCTATTTCGCTAGCATGTGTCTTTAATTAGAAAAATAAGACCATTTATATTCAGTGGTGTTATAGAGAGAAATATATTACTTCCTGTCATTTTCTTTTTTCTCTAATGTTTGAATCATTCCTAGTTCTTATTTGCTTCTTTATATTCTAATGTAATTTATTCTTTCCCCTTTTCTCTTGGTTATTTTTATCTTCTTTGTGTAAAAACCTTTCATTGTCTTCTGCAATTCTGGATTAGTGATCTTGAATTCCTTTAGTTTATGCTTCTCTTGGACAATTTTTATTTCTGCTTTGGTTCTAAAAGATAGCTTTGCTGGATATAGTAACCAAACTTGGCAGTTATTTTCTTCTAGAACTTAAAATACACAATTCCATGTCTTCCAAGATTTTAGAGTTTTTGTTGAGGAATCTGCTGCTATTCTGATTGTTTTGATTTTGTGAGTTTCCTCTTTCTTGAAGCTTTCAAAATACTTACTTTATTCTGAATTTTTGGCATCTAACTATATCATTGTTTCTTTCTTTCTCTCCTCCTCCTCCTCCTCCTCCTCCTCCTCCTTCTTCTTCTTTTGTCCTGTTTAGAATTTTAAATTCCTCCAGTAACTGCAAGTAAGTCTCATCCTCCAATTTGGGAAGTTTCCAACATTACTATGCCATTAGTCTCTATCACTCTCCTTCCTCAAGACCTAGAATTCTTAAATTTTGCCTTTTTAATGTTGTCCTGGAACTCTTGCATATTATCATATATTCTAATATTTTTTATTACTATCTGAATCTTTTTTTGCATAATTTAGTCTGTTGGTGAGACTCTCCATTGAATTTTTTATTTGATTTAGTTTTTCATTGCCAAGATTTCTATTTGGTTCCTTTTCAGAGTATCTATTATTGAAATTCTCTTTTCTATCTGGCATTTTGTTCTCCTTTATTTCATTTTTTTAGATCTTTTAGTTCATTGATCATTTTAACAATATATTTTTGGTTTTTTCCTTTGGAATTTCTTCCATTTTGATGCCTATTGTGAAGTGTTATGAACTTTTGGAAGTATGACATTATCTTGCTTCCCTTTTTCTAGGTTAACATTTGTGTATCTGCTGGAATGGATATCGCTTTAACACAGGAAATTCTTTCTAATGAAGTGCTTTCTATGCGCTATGAGTTCCATATCTCAGTGTCAAGACACCCACTGAACATGATCATAGTTCTTATTGTTTATTAGAATATTCTAATAAACAATAAGAACTCAATGAGAATGTTCTCCTCAACTCCTTTAGTCCAAAAGTGAAAAAGGGAAATAATATTCCAAAATAGGCTGAAAATTACATCTTAAAGAAAGTAAATAAGTATTAAACTATACAGGGTATGAAAAGGAAAAGTCAAGAAGAAGAAGAAGTAAAGAAGGGAGGGTGATACAGAAGCAGATAATACAGTAAGAAAAAGAGAGATGAAAGAGTGAGTGTAAAAACAGAGATGGTTTTACTGGGATTCCATCTTTGGATTGTGTCAGGTTTTGAGAGGTGTAATAAATGTCCATAGTTCCTCAGCTGGTCCTTTAATGTGCTCTGGGAATAGAGGTAGCAACCAAGCCAGCCATCTCCATGGTGGGTTGGGGAGCTGTAATGTGTTTTTCCCCTCATGTAGTTCATCTTTCTGCTTCAAAAACTGTGAATAACTCAGGTTTGGGCACTTATCCACATAGACCTCATTCTGCCTACATCTGGTGCAAACCTAGGAAGCTCTCACCATTTTTTATTTCTAGCCACCTAATAGCTCTGTGGAGGGTCACAGAAAATAGCCCCTGATTGTCTGAAGCTGAGCAGCCAGGTATCTCCCTGGTTGGGACTGCAGCCTGGGTTGTGTGCCCACCTGTAGAGATTCTGTAAGTGCCTGTAGCTCTCCAAACAGTGTGAGCTTGCCCTTGTGATTTTTGGAATGGGGGTGTGGCAGCCTAGGGAAGAAGTACAGTAGCCCCCCAGTGGAAGTGCAGTGACCCAGTGATAGAGGTACAGTGTAGCCCCTGGCAGAGGCACAAGGCAGCCTGCAGCAGAGGCCTGCATCCTGTTGTCAGGTGTGTATGGGGAGGAGTGGGAGTGGGGATCAGGAGCCTTCAGTTTTCAGGGAACCTACCACAGAGATTATTCAGATGGCCCATTTCAAAGGTTTTCCCTATGATAGTATTTGCTGGCATCTGGGTGGGATGGAGCTATAGAGATTTAATTCCTTCCAGAGTGGCAGGCTTTAGCATGGTTTCTACATTTTCTGCAGTAGTTTTCCCTACATGGAGAATGAGAGTAACTGGGCACTCTTGCTCACCACTCCTGCTTAAGCTTAACTCAGTCTGACTTTCTCTTCTGCTGTTTCTGAAGTAAGCTTATCAGCTTTTCTTGGCCTTCTTTCTCCTTTTTACCCCCACCCCCTCAGACTTACCCTGAAGCCTCCTATTTAATCTTTATTGATTCATGCCAGTGAACCTTTAGTGGACCAAGGGGAAATTTTTATTTGCCCATATAATATCAAAAAAGAATAATTAAGTGTGGATTTCTCTTATGAGTGAGTCACATGGATCTTTTCAAATTTTCACTGATGAAATGTTCATTGCTTATTGTCCTTGTATTTCTCATTTTATAATTGTGTTTTAAGATTCAAGTTTTATAAGGACTTCTGATTCTGTGAAGATTATTTTCTCTTGTTGGGGAAATACAACAACAAAACAAAGCTTTATCCTAATTCTAGAAAATTTTGCATAAAGATAGAAGGGAAAGAAAACAATTTTACTATTAAATAAGCATTATACCAGAGTAAATGCATAACATAGGCAATGAACTAAGAAATTGTCAAGAAAGAAAGAAACACCTTTTATATAGTTAAGCACATGCAACCCATTACATCTATCTTCTCAAAATAAATAACAATTATTCCCCAAGTAAGGGGACTTGACCACCACATTTGTCTCATATATTTCATCCTCAATTCACTTGGTAAGTGGGGTGGTCATATGGGTCAGTTAGTCGGCTTTATCCAAAGGAAAGATAAAGTCTCATATCTCACGACAGGAGAGTCATAGAGAGGTGGTAGTGAGGTACTAACAGAAGATAGGTTTCTACCCTCCCACAGACAAAGGGAGAAGCTTCTCTGTTCCTTAATGATCCATTTCAAAGAAATGATCCTTAAGGAAGATGTGTCCATAATGCTAGCAAGAGTCTTATTTAGCTTTAAAAACATTTGCATAAATTTCAAAGAGGTGGAGAAGAAACTTGCAAGTTTTCTAAAGTAAATGCTTTCTGACTGACTGAGTTTAGATCTTTTGCTTTATGTTCAACAGGGAGAATTAAGCCTCCCATTTTTAATTTGCATTTGCCCTTCTCCTCTGAGAAGATGACCTCCTACCTCTTACCACATATGCATGGTCTTTTTAGTGTATTTTCTTGGTATGGGATGAAGGATATGGCTGCATACTCCTCTGGTATAGTTTCTAAGTTTGTTCTGTTATGAAAGTGTACTTATGACCTAAATTTGCAAACCACTGTAATGCTTGTTATCTCTAGTGACCTTCTTATTAATACTTGCAAATATCTACTAGTACACCCTTTTCACTTAGAGTAAAATAAAAAAATATGAAAGGCAATCATAGGAATATTTCCCTAAATACCAGTGACAATGTGATGTGGTGGAAGAGAATGAGGGTTTTGTCAATGTCAAGAGGGCAGCTGGATTTGTATTTGAAATTGAGTTGATAGGAAAAATAACCCATTGCAGTTTGGATCCTTAGAGAAAGAACAAAGTTTAGTATATGGGGAAAGATACACTTCAGATTTTTAGAATGCAATTGACAAAGGTTATTTTCTTGACTAAACTTTAGTCATGCACCTGAACCTCTTCTAGGCTCACCCCTGCATTTTCTTGCAAAATCTTCTTTTAGCAAGAATCCTGCTTTCAGGTTAGCAAGAACACCTTGTGATGTAATTCCACTTTATATCTGATCAGGTTCCTTATCCCCCACTGTCCTCCAGATGATTTCTGATCACCGTGGCCTCTTTCAGCAAGAATACCATTAGCTCTGTCCAGCCAGAGTCCCCAGTCCCTTACTCCTGATGTTACCTTAGCAAATTTTTACTCACTCACCCTGCCCCTGCCCCTTGGCTATAAGTTCCCATCTGCCCATGCTGTATTCAGATTTGAGCCCAATTTTATATAGAAATCTCTTTCCCCTTGTTGTAATGGTCTTGAATAAAATCAGCTTTTATAATTCTGCATTTACCTCTTATCGGCTGCCTGAATGTTTTAGGAAACCCTGAGCTTCTGCTTGCTAATTGTCCTATGAAGATAAATATGCTTATCTAATAAGATTCTTGTAGGAACTAAATGAGATGTCCGAACCAAGGGCTGGACAGTAAATGACATGGAGTAAGTCTTCAGTAAAAGGTAATTAAGGTGATTCTTTTTCTTTCTTCTTCTTTTTTTTTTTTTTTTTCCTTTCAAGAGCTCTAATCAGTGTCAAAGTCAGGCCAAGAATTTGGATCTTTCTCATTGTTTTATGTCTTGTGTCCCAGAGTCCTAATTTAAAGTACATACTGTTGTTGACAAAGGGAGTTTCAAAATTTAATAAATGTAACTAGACTCAACAAAGGCTTTTATTTATTTTAATTTAAATTTGCTCTTGGTGGTTGTGGTGCCAGAGATTAAATTGAAGTCCTTTTATCTGCTAAGCACACACTCTACCACTGCACCATGTTCTTGGCTAACTTAATTTTGATTTTAAAAAGTAGAGAATTTATGTAGACTATATATTGCCTATACTTTTTGGACAGATTCTTTTCTTTAAGTCTCTATGCATTTCTGTTGATGTTTAATAGTGTATTCCAAAACACTTCCTTACTCTTCAGTCTGGAGTAGCACTAAACAGATTATCTAAAGTACAGCTAATTTGTTCAGATTCAGGTTTTATTACTAATGATGCAATATATTAAAAATATTTTGTTAAAAATTCATGGTTAGTCCATATTAAAAGAACTTGAGGCCTTGTGTTCTTTCCACCTGCTTCTTTGGAAAAATAGGAGCTAGATGGTTGAAGCTGTTTTTAATGTCCTTTCACTGGTGATTCAGTGCTTTGCAGAGCAGATCTGGCCTTGTTTATTTACTTATGCAACCATCATCCGGCACAACTCATTTCCAGGCCTCTCAACCACAGCAAACAGCCACAAGCCTCATATGTGAAAATGTGACCTCCACTGTCAAATCACAATTGAAAATTGTTTTGTATGGAATCTTTTTCAAGGATGCAGATCCAAACACACCTTCAAAATCAAGCATATAAATGTGACTCTCAATAAAGCAGAAACTAGTGGTATAGCTCTGTCCGAAGTGGAATTATATGAATATCCTTAGCTAGAGGAAAGAAATACATTGCTTTTGCCCCATTTTGTAAAGGGTAAATGAAAATCAGTGCAAATAAAAAGAAGCGACAGTTTCTTCTATTTTTATTTTACAAAGTTATTTTTAGTGCTCTGGCACTGGAAAAAGAAATAAATTATATTCCAGTGGTGGGTAGAAAGACAAAAAATATTCACCATAAATTATGAAAATACTATTTCTTTAAGAGTCAACTTTCTCAATCAATAGAGCTGCATTCAAAAAATCAAAATCATTCTGCCCTAATACCTAAAGATAAATATATTTTTCTGCTGTTCTCAAAATACACAGTGCCAGAACTGCTCTGTAATGATAGATAGAATGTTAGCACATTTTCAGGTCACTTGGATACTTTCCCCTTTCATGTTAGCTTTTCTTACAGAACAAGGAAGTTATCTGGGTCAGTGTCATGGATAAAGTTACGACTGGGAATGTTGCAAGAGCTCCTGAGATTGGTCTGGACGGAGTCACATGTACACTGAAATAGAGGAACTATCTAGAAAAATCACTAAGCTTTGTTTTCTCGTACAGCTCAGGCAGTTTTTCATTCCTACCACAATGGTGAGGTTCCCAATGAAACTCTCTTTTCAAAAAAGCCAAGAAACGTTAATCATGAAGAGGAATTTGAGTTTTGAGTCCGATAGCCATACTTAAAACCATCCCTGGACTAACTCTCACATGTATTATGGGTCTTATGAAGAGAGTGGGATATAATATACGCAAGAAGTAGTACAGGGCCATGAAAATAATTTCAAGCTGAAATCATGCAAGGAATTCTTAACAGTTAATATGTGGCCTGATGGTGTATCTCAATGGTAGAGGGCTTGCCTACTAGCATCCACATGGCCTGGGGTTCAATCTCAGCAGTACAATAATAGTAAAAATTAATCATGAAAATCACAATTGTTCTATGATCTTTAAAAAATTTCTATCAAAATATTAAGATTTTTTCCCTTTCTTTCTTTCTTTCTTTCTTTCTTTTTTTTTTTTTTTTTTTTTTAGGGGAGTGGTACCAGGGATTGAACACAGGTGAAATCAACCACCAAGCCACATCCCTAGCCCTATTTTGTATTTTATTTAGAGACAGGGTCTCACTGAGTTACTTAGTGCCTCGCTGTTGCTAAGGCTGGCTTTGAACTGGCCATCCTCCTGCCTCAGCCTCCTGATCCTCTGGTATTACAGGTGTGCACTACTGCATCTGGCAGAATGTTAAGATTTTCTACCATTCATTGTAAATGTATAGGGAATTGAAAAATAGTAAAATATTTATTTATTGTTCTGTAACTTAAAATCCTTCTAAATTTAGATCAGCTTCCAACACTTTATCTTTTGTCCTTTCAATGCCATGAAATGTCTCTGAGGATTTCTGTAAGGTGAAGTTTGTTGTCAGTGTCACTTCCACTGGGTTTCTTCACAGCCACTTTCCATTTATGTGAATAAGTCACCTTACTGAGCTTCTCTGGCTAGTTTGAGTCTCAGACTGAGACCGTTCTGACCATCCTATGACAACTTCTGCTATAACTCCATTTAGGTTTGATTTGATTTCAGTCCCTGGAGTATCATTTTTGTTTCTTTGCTACATTCAGAGTTTTTTTTTTTTTTGTCATTTCCCTGTGTGTGTGTGTGTGTGTGTGTGTGTGTTTAAAATATCATGGGTGTTTAATGTATGTTTATCACTGGGAGACAAAGAGACAAAGCAGTCACTTACTTTGTGTTTGAGCATGAATCAAATAACAGATTCCATTGCCAATCACCAACAGGCTCTGAGAGTGAGGGGTGTGATCTGTTAATGCACGGAAGTCATTTCATTAGTGATTATGGATTGGAATGCTAGCAGTGAAACTTATACTTTATGCAATTACTCACAGTTAATAGATCTTGGTTCATGAAATTTAATTTTGCTGTTGGGGGGCTAGCAGTGCTTAGCTAAACTGTGATAACTGAAGTTCATGTATTTAACAACTGTGTTAAAAGATCACCTGTATGAAAATGCCTGCTTAACGGAACTGTACAACTTAATATTGGGGTCCCAGTAACCTGGGACCCTTCTAAAAAAGAGGAATGTAAAGAGAACAACAACAAACAAGATTTCTTCCCCCTTCATATTGAAAATTCGGCATTTCAAGTGTTCAAGAAGCTTCTGGCAAAGAGAAACATGATGGCCCACAAAGCAGAACTGTTTCATGTCTGAATCAATCAAGAATAAAAAGCTCCAAGAGAGAAGGAACCAGGTCTGTCTTATACTTGACAGAGTGCTACATTAACAGGTTGTATTTTTCTGCCTGGAAGAATTAAGTATCATATTAGCAATGACTGAGAATATTTAAAATACTAAATTTGGAACCATGATTATTCTTGCACATTGTAGTATTATTTTATGATAGATGATGTATTTGACCACATGGGTAAATAAATGGTTTATGTTTTCATGAATGTCGTTGAAAGGAAAATGTAAAATGTTGTAAAGCAAGACTTTATAGTGTATATTTAAGATGTACAACCTGATATCATAAAATACATATAGATAGTAAGATGGTTACTACAGTGAAGCAAATTAGCATGTCCATCTTCTCACAAGGGTTCCCAAGTATGTGTGTAGTGTGTGTGTGTGTATGCACGTGCATGTGGAAAGAGCAGCTGCATTCTTCTCATTTAGCAAAAATCCTGAGTACAATATAGTATATCAGCCGCAATCCTCCTGTTCTAGAATTCCCACGGTGAATGCCGTGGATGGAGATGATGCAGGCAGAGCCTTGATCCTCCTGATAGGGACACCTCCTGATTATGGGTGAAGCGCTTGTTGTACAAATGCAAATTCATAAAGTCAAATGAACATCACCAAAAACCCCTAGCAAGTGAGATAGGGGCCTGTTTCTTTATTTTCTTTCTCTTGGAATTACATTATAAAAAGAGAAGCAGCTAAATTTTGTAAGGGACAAAAACAGTCTCTTTAACACCATATTTATTGACATCCCCAGGTTCTGTTTCTATCTAATTATCATTTAACAGCCATTTTACAGCTTTTTGAATTCCTAGCTTTAAAGGACAAATTTTGGAAATATGAAAAAGATTAATGTGAATAGGATAAAATTAAGATTTTTGTTTTGCTGGCACTGTACACTCTTAAGTTTCCAAGAGAGTAACAGTGAAGCACAGAGTACTTTTTATTCAAGTGAACTCTCAATTTTTTTAAAAAGAAATGGCCTTTTAATCCACATTTATAAAATCTCATGAAACTTCTTTATTTTAAAGTGTAAATTAATATTTTAAAAATTATGTTTGTTTATTGGAAGTATTAGAATTTTTTTAAAAAAGTGGTGAGTAGGGAACACAGTAGTAGGTGATGGATTGATGTAAACTTAGAATATCTATCCTTAAATAAGACCAAAGTCTTAGACCATCCTAAATAATTTGTTATATGGAACCAAAGTGAGATAACTAGAGGAAATAACAGCAGAATATAACAGCAAAGGGTACCATAGAGTTGTCCTTCTGAGAAAGAACAATATTTAGCCTAATATGAATGGGAAGCAATCAGACTAGGTTGGAAAAGCAATAAAAACTATTAGAATAAGCAAATAGTAGTTTTGTAAATCATTTTATTTTCCCAAAATAGGGACTCCCCGTTGATTGCACCTGGTTCTTCTCAGTCTTGCACACGGTTATTGCTTTGACTGTTGTCAGTGGTATCATTTTATAATGAAAGGGACATGCTGACAATTTGCAGAAAGGATTTATATCTGAGTGATTTGCATTAAGCAAAACATGCCACTTGCTAAACAGCCACATTTATGCCTTTTCGCACATCACTCACACACCATTCAAGCAAAATACAATACACCGAATAACAGCAGTTCTCTACCAAATCCTAATTCCATGTAAGCCATTGAGCTATTATTCATGGACCTTTATATCAATTTTCCCCCACTAATTTCAATCCTTTTTCTAGGAAGAAATGAACACTACTCGGTAGACATGAAATTTGCCTCAAAGCCATTATCATTTCTAAATGTAGGAGAACACTATTATTTGATGATTCCTTATTACTGGAACTACAGAGTGGCTGGCAATGCTGACAAACCTCAGCTGTATATTCTCTGTGACTTTATGTTTCAAATATTTCAATGCTGGAGTGTAAGACGTGACTGATTTTCTTAAAGAGCATCAGAACAAACCAATTGTCCATGCATTTCTTGCTCAAACCTTGTCCTCCCCAGTGGCAGAAACATTAGGATCCACTCATGGCAGGAAAAACTGTTTTGTGCGTTGACTAGAAATGAATTGGTCCAAGATTCATCCCATTTGGAACATGTTAACAAATTTTATAAAAAATGACACACACAGATGATTAATTAAAACAAAAAAATCCAATAGCACAGGAGGGTGAAAGATGAAATAAAATGTTTTCCCCTAACACTCTTCCAGGTCTTGTTCCCTCTTCTGGGAATTCACAGATATATCTCTATGAATGATAAGGGATTTCTTACTGATTCAAGTGTTACGATATGTATTAATTTCCTATTGTCATAATAAATTACTGGAACATAATGTTTAACACAATACAAATTTATCATCACAGAGTTCTTGTGATCAGAAGTCTAGAATGAGTTGGGAGAGCTGCAGGGGAGAATTCATGTCCTTTCCTTTCTCGACTTCTAGAGGCTGCCTGCATTCAACCCTTGCCTGGTAGCCCTGTGCCCCTCTGCCCTCTTTTTGTGTCATCATATGTCCTTCTCTCACTCTGATCCCCCTGCCTTCTTTAGATAAAGATCCCTTTGATTACTCTGAGATCACCCTGATAATCCAGAATGATCTGCCCATTTTAAGATCCTTAACAAAATCACATCTGCAAAATAGGGTCCCTTTTTTTTCCCCCCCAGGGTAATTTTTTCATTCATTTTAGGAATGAGGACAGAGTTGTCTTTGGAGGGCCCTTATTCTGCCTACCATCATATCTCTTTGGTGAAGTTGTTTCACTCAGGTCCAATACTTTATTTGTTCATTGCTAATTATGTTATCTTTTCGCTGCTGTTGATTGTCATTCATACTTCAGATTTTCATCTAGGTTCTTTGGTAACTTAAGATTGCCAAGTAAACAAGACACGTTATTTCATGTGGAAAACTCAAAGATGAAGAAATATTTCCTGGAAATACCTGTCACTCCATTTTATTTTGACGTGTTAGCAGTGATTGATCATTTCCTCCTGCTTGTAGTTCATTCTCTCGCTCTCTCTCTCTCATTTTCTCTACTTCCCTGACTGCCCCTTCCCAATGTCTTTGTTATTCTACCAAGTCTTTTCTGCGGGATGTGTCCAGTAATATGCTCTAGGCGTATTCATTCTCTGGCTAATTTCCAATCTCAGGACTTTAAATACCACCTCTGAGCAAAAAACTCAAACTAATTTATTCTGTTCCATCCTCTCCCCGCTAAGGTCCAGACTCAAAAAACAGTTGCTTTTTGTGACACTCTTTATGTAAATGTTTAATTGGCGTTTCAAATTTCCATGTCCAAAGCAGAATATTTGAATCTCTACCCACCACCCCTACTAAACAATCCTCTCTTCTCCCCAGTTTTTCCCACCTCAATGCCAATGCTTTTCATTCAACTAATTAGGGAAGCACACACATGCACGCTTGCACACACACACACACACACACATTCATGCACACACATGCACAAACACCTAAGAAACACATTTGACTTCTCTCACATCCTCACCCAATTCTACAAGTCCAGTTAGCTCTATTTTTTGTAAAATCTGTCTCACTGTGTTTCGTCCCCTCTATTACTGATGCTCGAGTCCAAGAGACTAAGTCGATCAATGGGGCATCAATGGGGCATTGCAGTAACTTTCTTTCTGCTTTTCCTCTTGCTCCCCCTGTCATCCAGAATGGCCTTTCCCAGATGTTTCACAGATCAGATCACTTCTTTGTCCCAAACTCTCTGGCTTCTAACCTTACTCTGATTAAAATTTTCCACTCTTTGGTATTTTGACATACTTGGTATATTGACCCTGAGAAGATGAGTGGCTTCCACTGAGATGGCTACAGGGAACGGACGTGATGTTCTTAGAGAGGGAAAATTTCTACTAAATCTTGACAGGAAAAGGAAATAACCTGTGAAGACATTCAAGATATAAACAAATGATCTCTTAGGCAGAGTAGAGATGATAGCTGGATCCAGGAAGAAATTAGGAGCTTGTGCTTAGACTGTGACCAGTGATGTCAAGAATGTGAAATCTGCTGGCAGTAACTGCTTCTGCGATTCCAAATTTAACTTGCAGCTGTCAGTTGAGGTTAAAGCTTCATAGTTTGGATTCAAGCTAAAAGAATCAAACGATGATGTTCATGTTCTAAGGGGAATCCCTGGGGACTGGCACATTGAGGCAGTAGGAAGTGCAGAGAACCCAAGAGAAAAAATAAAAGTCAACACAGAATCCTAACTCATCTGCTGATTATCCAATCAATGCCGACTGCTAAAGTTCCGAGATTCATTTTATTTAAAAAATTTATTTCATTTCAAAAATCAGTTCTCTTTTATTAATTTTTCTGGAACCCTTGTCCTGTCTATGATCCTTCCAAATCTTTCTCTGTATCAGTTTTTCATTGAAACATTCAATTTTGGTAGCAATATGTTAATGAACGTCCTCCAATAAATAGGAGGAAGAAATAAAAGAAAGAGAAGCAGTGCCACAGCTTCTACTTGGGTGTTTTTCAAGGTAGCTGCATGAACCCAGTACTTCCCAAGGCCATAATGTTCTTTTTCATGTGTAAGTATGTATTTTGGTCAGTTTATAGGCTTTTAAGTCATTAGTACATTAGGGCAGTTCAATTTCTCATGACTCACATCCACAAAAAGATCAATTACAGTGAATATCTTTAACCCCATCTCCTAGATAGTCAGTAAGTTTTCCAGGGCAAAATCTTTTTGCTGACCTGTGACAGTGTTATGTGTAAAAGCTCTATATTGCTGCCTTTAAGCAGAGATATAATTTCATCTGTATCCTTTTCTGACTTTCTTAATCATAATCTTGAAATAAACGGATTACACAAAAACAACCAGAAAAGTTACCTCTATAATGACCCCTTGGTTCTGGAAGTACCTTTCTGGTGTGTGAGCCATTTGTGTCAACATTCTGTCTTTATTTTTCAGAAGAATACCATAGGTGAGATCTAAATCAACACACCTGTTTCAAAAGAAAAGAATAAGAAGCATGTTTAGTAATTTGCTAGTAAGAATCAGCATCAGAACTAGAGCCCAGACTTTCTGATTCCTAATCTATTGTTTTTCCTGCTTTGTGATACAATGGTCATTAAAGATTCAGACAGGAAGATCCATGTGAAGATGTAATGTAGGATGTGTGATAATATTGTAACTATTATGATATTTATATTTTTACCCTCTAGAGATTTCTTTTCAATTCATACCCAATCAGAAAATTATTCTGTATGCCAAACATTGATATAATGGAGGGGAGAATAAAATTTCATCCCATGCTAGCTGCTCAGAAAAAAATAGAGAACAGTAGGGCATCTGGCCAAAGAAATTACTCAGATCATTGACCACCAACTTGGCACAGGTATTTTGCAGAGCACAGATAAGAAAAATCAGGCCTCACAGATAATACAATAGGTAATGAGACTGCACTTTCTGAGAAACTTGTGTAGTAATAGAGGTAGAAACCAGACATTTTCTACAGAGTTCAATAATCTTTCTGCTAAAACTAAATGGTATTTGAGCACAGACAGGTGTGATAGAAGCATGGCAGAGAACACGCAAGAATTACCAGAGTTGGCAACAAAAGGGAAAAATAGGTATCAGACAGAGGGTAAGAGAATACTCTAATTATATGTATATATATATATATATATATATATAAAATTACATATATATATCACATACATACATATATATACATATATAATATATACACACATATATAAACATATATATATATATATATATTATATATCATATAATGTAGTAGTGATTTCTACATATAAACTATTTATGTGTTTGCAGATGGAGGGGAGGGTTCAGCACAGGATGTGCTCCATAACTGTGGTTTGAATGATAAGTTCCTTCAGTTAGGATTTAAATGCAGATTTTGCAGCATGCATCTCTAGGGGTTGCCATTCACATAGACTAGGCTGGTATGAGATAAGTTGTGACTGGATATACCTGCTTAACTGCATTTCTGAAGTTCTTGTGGATATAAGACTTACATTTTTATCCTCTCCTGTTATTATCTCTATGTGTTGGTGTGTAATGTATCTTCATCCTTCTTTCAGCTCAGTTGTGATATCAGAAGGACTCCCTCTAAACACTTGATTTAGTATTCCCTCCAGCCTCAGTCGGTCTCCACCTTCTTATCCCGTGGTCTTGTCTTCAAGGCATTTCCTATGACCTAAAATTTTCTTGTTCATTTTTGGGGGACTTATTGTCATTTTCCTGCTCCATAAAAGTACAAACCTTCTTTGTGAAAGAGCCATAGCTACAGTTAAGTGCCTGGTATCGAATGGGAGCTCAAAAAATATTTGTTGGATAAAATGAATAAGTATAGTAACATGGTTAAATGAGATAATGAAAATAATCTATCTGGCACAAAGTGGAATTTGCTAAGAAATCTATAATTTTTGTCATTTTTCGGACAGTCTAATAATTCTTTACATGCAAGCTCAACTCCTTTGCTCTCTTTTGCTTTTTCACACTTGCCTGAAAAAAATTGGGATTTAAAAAAAAATCCCACTCTTAAATCTGCTTAAATCCAACTCTTCACATATTTTTGCTGCACCTACATATCTGAATGTGGCTGGAGAAAAATCATTCCATCTTGCTTCTTGGTCTTTCTTTAAATGACTCAAACTAAAGTGAGACCCTTGAGCTGCCCAGAAATTTTTTTCTGCTCTTTCTGATTTATTTCGTCTTCTGTGTCCTGAAGCCAACACCAACTCTTCCCCCTCAGTTGATCACCTTATTCTATTAAGAAAATAAAAGCAAAGGGAAACATTCCACACATTCCTCTAAGAATTTTCTGTCTCCACGTGGGCTAGAGTATATCCTTCATGGATGTGGAATCAGTAGTCACATAGGAACCCACTTACAGGAGGGCTCTGCACTTGGAATTTAATGCTTTGTGGACCCCGTCTTAAAATATAACTCTTTAATACTTTTATCTTTGATTTGTGTTTTGTAAATGAGATCTAATAGGTCAAAGGGACTTGGAAACTTGGCTCACAGGTCCTCCTTTACGTTATCTCTCTGCCTCCTCCGAATCCAGTTTTGATCCAGGGATCCCTTCCTCTCCCAACTCTCCTATCTTGCTTTCTCCCCAATGTTGATATTGTCCTCCACTATTTCAATATTTTCATTGTTGTGACCAAAAGACCTGGCAAGAACAATGTAGAGGAGAAACACTTTATTTTGGCTCATGGTTTCAGAAGTTTCAGTCCATAGGTAGGTGACTCCATAGCTCTGGGACTGAGGTAAGGCAGAACATGGTGGTGGAAAGGCATGGTGGAGGAAAGAGCTCAGGACGTGGCAGCAAGGAAGGAGAGAGAGCTCTGCTCACCAAGGACAAAATATAAAACCCAAAGGCATACCCCCAGCCATATGTCTCCTCTAGCCACACCTTATTTGCCTATAGTCTCTGCCCAATTAATCCATACCAGTGGATGAATCCACTGATCAGGTTACACATCTCAAAAAAAAAAAATCTGATCATTTATCCTTGAAAATTCTTGCATTATCTCACACATGAGCTTTTGGGGGACATCTCATATCTAAACCATTATATCTACCTCGGGATGCAAATTGTGTTGGTTCTGCATTCTGTCACTCTCCAAGCCAGGAAGATCTGGACACTGGTACAGGGTGTGTCAGGATTGGGCACATGCCCTATGACATCTTGGGTCAAGACAATACAATGGCTGGTCTGGCAGCTGTATGGCTCATTTATTGAGTAGGTGACTAGTCAGTAGTTGCTAGCTTACTCCTGATCCCAGACCTCAGCACATCACAGGGAGAAGGTTATGAAAATGATTTTGCAAAAATATGCAGAAATGAATAAGAAATCTTTATTTAGAGGGTCATCTATGGTGATGGTTTGTTTTATGTATCAACTTGGCAGGACCAAAGTGTTCAGATATGAGGCCAAATATTATTTTGGATGTTTCTGTGAGGACATTTAAATTATGGGATTTTTAAAGCAAACTGATTTCTGTAGTGTGGGTGGGGCCTCTTCCAGTCAGTGGAAGGCCTAAATGAAACAAAAGACTGACCTACCAGGAGCAAGCAGGAATTCCACCAGCAGATGGCATTTGGCATTTGTATTAGTCAATGTTCTCTAGAGGAGCAGAACCAACAGGATAATTATGTGTTTTTACGAAAGAGGATTTATTAGATTGGCTTACACAGTCAGAAGCTGGATAGTTCCACCATGGCTGTCTGTATACTGAGGAACCAGTAACTGCTCGGTGCAAGAAGGTGGAGCTTCAGAATAAGACGGACCAGTGATGTAGCCCCAGTCTAGGACTCAAGGTCTGCAAGCTTCCTAGAGAGTCACGGGTGAGAGTCCACATTGAAAGAGTAAAGGAGCTGGAGTCTCGTGTCCTTGGGCAATGGTGGCAGTGAGAGATGCACCCACTCAAGAAGAATCAAGCTTCAATCCCACATGGCAGTGATTTCTGGAAACACCTTCATAAACACACCCAGAAATCTTTTTTTTTTCCCAAGCGATGAAATAGAAGATGCCATCAGAAGCTTACCAACCAAGTAAAGCCCAGGACTGGATGGAAACACATCGAGTTCTACAAGACCTTTAAAGAAGAAATAATATCAATACTCTTCAATTTATTTCAGGAAATAGAAAAAGAGGCAGAACTTCCAAACTCATTCTATGAGGCCAATATCACTCTGATTCCAAAACCAGGCAAAGACACATTAAAAAGAAAGAAAGAAAGAAAGAAAGAAAGAAAGAAAGAAAGAAAGAAAGAAAGAAAGAAAGAAAAAGAAAACTTCAGATCAATATTTCTAATGAACACAGATGCAAAAATTCTCAATAAAATTCTGACAAATCAAATACAAAAACACATCAAATAGATAGTGCACCACAATCAAATGGGATTCATCCCAGGGATGCAAGCGTGGTTCAACATACAGAAATCAATAAATGAAATTTATCACATCAATAGCCTTAAAGACAAGAATCATATGACTGTGTCAATAGATGCAGAAAAAGCAATTAACAAAATACAGCATACCTTCATATTCAAAACAATACAAAAATTAGGGATAACAGGAACATATCTCAAATCATAAAGGCTATCTTTGCTAAGCCCCAGGCCAACATCATTCTAAAAGGAGAAAAATTGAAGGCATTTCCTCTAAAAACTCGAACAAATCAGGGATGCTCTCTTCCACTCAGAAATCTTTTAATCCCAAACACTTCCTAGATATCTCTCAATCCAATCAAGTTTACAATCCAGATTAAAAATCACAGCATTGAACTACACCATCAACTCTTCATAGGCAGCCAACTTGCCATCCTGCAGATTATAGAATCTCCACCTTCCATAATCACATGAGCCAGTTCCTTAAAGTCAATCTCTTAATATATATCACTGCCCTGTGCTGCTGATCCCTGTGCTATCACATGTGTGCTGATTCTCTGCATATGCTGTCTCCAGACAGAGGGTACATCATTACACTGAACATTCATTCCATGGTATCAACTGTGCGGGGTCACCTGGGCATATGATCCCTTTGCATGCTCATGCTCATCCTGTCTGCATGACATCCTATCTAACAATAGGAGTCGGCAACTTCTCTCAAGTAATTGGGAATGTCAAATCTTCATTTTCTTTGTTTCCTTAGGTAAGGAAGAAATAAGTCAGTTATTATTTGTATGTGACAGATCACATCCTCTCACCATCTCTGTTCAGCTGGCATCTCAGTGCTCTCCAAACAGAATAACCTGTTGAATGGATTGGTCTTTCCATTGAAACAAAAACAGCGGGCAGCAGCAAATATTCCCCTGCCAGAATAATCTCGACAATTTTGTCTCTAAATGTAATGTTGGCTTTCCATATGTTTCTGCATGCTGAGAAACCCAAAGCCTTAGTTGGACTGTAGACTTTTTATGAATGTTTTAGAATGAAGCATTTATTCCAGGAAGCCACATGTCCTAAGTTTTCAGGTCTCAGTTTGTATCTACCATTTCTTTTATACTGGAGAATAGAGATAATGAGAGTACATAGAAATCAGACAAGCCAAGCTAAAAGCAGGGTGAATACATGGAAAAGTACAGGAGAACATGAAAAAAGATGAGGCGACGAGCAGGAAGCAATCCAGCAACATAAAATCCACTGAGGGCAAATATGCACATGGCCTCCTAGAACAAATAAATATTTGATAACAATCAGTTATGAAAGCATCTATCTTCAGGGGGAAAATTCCGACTCCTTTTATCCTGTCCCAGCTCTCTGTGTCTGAAGGCTTTCCCTCTTTTTGATTATGTTGTGGCTTCCTTTATGAAGATTTCAAACCATATTCTCAACTTTGAATAACACTCCTTACATTCATATATTTTTCTTTTTAAGTTGGCTTTATTTGGAGGAACAATTTTGGAGTCATAGCAAAATTGAATGGAAGGTACAGTGATTTCCCATATCTTCTTTCCTTATGTGCACTCTCACCCCCACAATCAGTACCCCGCACCAGAGTGGTACATTTGTTACAACTATGAGCCCACACTGAGACGTCATTGTCACCCAAACCGCATGGTTTGTGCTGGGGTTCACTCCTGGTGTCCTACCTTCTATGGGTGTTGACAAATGTATAATGACACATATTCTTCTTTGTAACATCCTACAGAATAATCTCACTGCCCTAAAAATGTTCTGTGCTCCTCTTATATATTCTTCCCTTCCACCTAACCCCTGGCAAATGTTGATCTCTTTACTGTCTCCATAGTTCTACCTTTGCCAATGTCACATAGTGGCAATCAGATACTATGTATTCTTTTCAGATTGGATTCTTCATTTAATAACTTGCATATACGTTTCTGCTTTGTCTTTTCAAGGCTCCATAGCTCATTTCCTTCTTAGTACTGAGTGACATTCCATTGTCTGAAAGTATCACAATAATTTTATCTATTTACTTACTGAACAATGACTAAGTGCATCAGTGTGTAGGATTTTGTGTGAACATTAGTTTTCAACTCCTTTGGGAAGTACCGAGGATTGCAATTGCTGGATTATATGGGAGGAATATGTTTAGTGTTATAAGAAATGTCTTCCAAAGTGGCTGTATCATTTTGCATTCCCACCAACACCCCAAGGATGCTCTGCATTCTTGCCAGTATTGGGTGTTGTCAGTGCTCTGAATGTTGGTCACATCAGTGGGTGTGTAGTAGTATCGCTGCTGATGTGCTTACAATTTAAATTCCCTGATATTCCGCATTTGCCTCTCAGTCATAGACAAAGTTTGATTCCTCAAGTTTGCTTTCTTTCTCCTTTCTCTCTCTGTGTCTCTCCAACTGAACATTTTTATTCCCCTCTGTTTCTAACTCCCTCAACCTGCAAAATAAAGATGTTCCCTAGTACTTGGAAAAATATTCCCTAGTACCAACTCTTGTTATCTATGACCAATATTACTCCAAGTTAAGCACGCAACATACCCCATCTACCCCATGAGAGGATGGGGTAACTTTTTGAGTAGTGGGATATAAGAAAGTTCTCTCTCTCTTTTTAATTTCCAAAAGAAGTGGGTGAATTGAATAGAATCTGATCTCTTAATAATTACTTTCTTTTTAAAATAAGGAGTTACACTTTGTTGGTGTTGTTTCTTCTAAAATATAAATGTCTATAAGAGATAGAGCTTGTGTTTTTAGCTCATTTAAAATAGCAATTTACAGTCCTCTTTAGTTATTTGTGTAATGCCTATTCATTCATGAAAATTAAGAATAATGTATGATTGTGTGTGTGTGTGTGTGTGTGTGTGTGTGATCCAAAACCTCATCATGGGAGCACTATTGGCCTTGAATGTACATTGTAGCTATTTCTGCTTTGTTTTGCATATAGACAGACATTACAATCTGTATCATGCTTGTGACTTATTTTGTTTATGTAATAAGAGTATCTTAAAGTTGTATGTTTTCATTAAAATATCCTTTTATTTGCCTGCATATAATTTCATTGTATTGATAATACCATTAAGTGTAATAATTCCTCGTTGATGGCCATTTTGATCATTTGCACTTTTTAAACTATCGATGGCCTTCCATAAATGTTCTACAGCTAATTTTGTGCATATTCCTGATTATTCCTCTAGTAGAAATTTCCATAGAGTCAAATTTATGGATCAAAAACAATGAAACTTTTTAAAGCTTTGGAAGTCTATTGCCTAATTTTACTACCAAAAGGCTTTATGGATTCACAGTCCTTTGATAAGTGCACAAGAGTTATCAGACAACATTTAAACCATCACTTTTACATTTTGAGTACTAGTAGTGTTGGACACAGGAGAGACACCAACATATGGAAGAAAAGAAAATTGGGTCGTGGGCAGTAGCAGGGGCGGAAAGAGGACATGCAGTCCTCTTTAGACTGTATAGGCTCCACACGCTGTTTATAAGTATATTGTGTTGCTGAATTCTAAAAAAAAAAAAACTTCTCTCCTAACAGCCCTATCTTGTAACATCGAAGTAACCAGAATGCAATTATCCTAGAAGCAAGAACATGAGCACTCACTCTTAAGTTTTACTTCTAATAAAACAAATTCTGAGAGTTTCCCATCATCCCTCTCTCTCTAAAGTATTCTATCAGTAATGAAGCTATTTAGCTAAGATGGTGGTTAAGAGTCCATTTAGCTTTTGGCCAGAAGTGATTTACTGTTGGAATTCAGTGGAGATTCTGCTATAACAGGATCCTTTCTTTAGTATAGGGAAAATTGAGCAATTATCACTTTGAGGTGATTTGTATAGAAAGCTACCGAGAGCTGGTTCCTGTTAGCTTTGCAATAATATGGTTGTCACAAGCCCAACATGTGTCTTTCATCTACCTGGAATTTTCTTTGTTTATTTGCTTTCTTTCTTTGAGATGAGGCTGAAATCCTGTGAGAAATAGAAAATGAAAATCCTAATAGGAATAATATCCAATGTTAACAAATGTTTCTAGCTTAATTAGAGACTCTGTTAAGTATTTTTAATTTTTCTTTGGTAACATTTGGTGTACAAGTGTGTAAAAATCTTTGGTTTCAATCTTGATTAGAAAATGGCAGAGGATACAGGAAAAAAAAGTATCAATTTATGATTTAAAGCTTTCACTGATGGGAAAATGCATACATTCATGAGACTCTAGAGGGAGAATATGACATCTTTGTATTATTTACATGTCTGCATGTAGCTGCATTACGTGAGCCCTTAAGTTCTTTAATGATGAACAAAAAGAGATAATGTGCCTAGGCTGAGATTGCAACATGAACATTCAGTTTGCAACTTCTTTTCAGGTTTCATGTATAGTTTCATAAAGTCTCAAGCCGTACCTGTTCATAAACAGCCTGAATATTTTGACAGTATATTTTTTGACAGTATAAGTATATTTTTTGTCAAATACCATTGACACAAGAAGACAGCTCTTTCTAACTTAGCAGTTACTTATCAACACTCTTCTGAGAATAATTAGCTGATTTTCCTGTTATACATAGTGCTTTTAGGAGATGCTGTCTAACACCTTAACATTATTCTTTTCTTGCCAGGACAGCATGACCAGTTAAGAAAACTGCCTGGCTATCATAAATCTGCCAGATGATTGTTTTTCCTCATTATGTTTTAGCTGCATCTCTTCCCTCAAACCTGGTTGCTAGGGCAATGCGTGACCTCTTTCTTTAAGAACTTTCTTTAAGCTGTGAAGCCAAAGAAGTGAAAAGCCAGCAAGACTTTTTTTTTTTTTTTCTTTTTTAGGAGAGACAAAACAACAACAGTTTGAGATGAAAGTTGCAAGACAAACAGGAAGACTCTAATAAAATAGTAGTTGATGCTTCCTTTTTCCAAATAGACAGAGACATCCACCCTGAACAAAAGCCTAGTGATAAGCACTTAATTTGCCCATGTCCTGTTGAACTTTTAAACTACAGACTTTATTTTCAGCCATTATATATTTAATTGAAATGTTAGACATATGACTCTTTGGTGGGCATGCATTTCAAAACCTATTGGTAATTCATTTGCCTCACAACAAAACTACTGAAAATAACTCAGTGTGATTAAATATTTATTTTATGAAACATTAAAACAAAGTTTATTGTAGGAAAAAAAAACATAACCTGAAAACAACAGCAAAGAAACTGATAAATGTTTTCTTTTATCATAAAAGTACATATTGTCCAAGTGACTTTCTATAAAAACAATGGAATGCGATACATCAGTGTCATGTATTTCTTTCTGGAAGAGTCATCTGTTAAAACGGTTATGTTTATTCTATTCAAAGAATGACAAAAATCCAAATCCACATGCAGATTTTCAGTTTAGAATTTTCACAGGGCCATTTGTACTGCGAGACTAGTTGGAGAGAAAACTTTGTGACTAGAGAAAGACAGGATTAAACCTATTTAAGAAAACAAAATTTTTAACCCCCCCCCCCCAAAAAAAAAACACCACACCCAGCTACATGGGAGGCTGAGGCAGAAGGATTTCAAGTTGCAGCTGGGTGGTACAACTCTTGCCTACTATGTTTGAGGCCCTGGGTTTAATCCCCAGTATTGTTAGGGAAAAAAAAAAAAAAAAACCTGAAAAGAAGACTAGTAGGTAAGTAGTAGTGTGTTTGTTTATTATTTCTCTACTCAATAGAAACTGGGAGCCCTCCTCGGATACCTCTGCCTTCATGAAAGGCCAGGATATCATGCTTTGACAATGTGGTGGCTTTCCTAGTTCTGGTTGGTGGTAATCACTATCAAGGCCAATAACCTCAAGGTTTCTGTTCTCTTTAAAGCTGAAGGGCCACTGGGTGCCAAGCTCATATCTATAATTATCACTACTTCTGGAGACTCAGGCAGGAGGATCACAGTTCAAGGCCAACCTGGACCACATAGCAATAGATATGCCATGGCAAAAAAAGAAAAAGAAAAAGAAAGAAAGAAAGAAAAAAGGAAAAAGAAAAAGTAAAAAACAAAAACAAAAATATTGAAGGGCTTTCTCAGTTTTGAATTGATCATTACAGAAGTAAATTATGAGCAATTACTGAGGCAGTAGAAATTAGAGACCCTTGCCCCAGACCCAGCTTTACTTCGAGAGCTAACATGAGCTTCCATGTTGAGGACCTTCCTTTCATCTTGACTCTCCCAGTTATCACAACAAACTTTGTCAAAGGTAAACAGTTAGATTCTGTTTTTCAAAAGATCAGCCAACCACCCCAAGGCACGTGCACAGAGACCCCTGTTTGACCTAGAATAACCCGAGCAAGCCCCCATTGAAAACCCCACATATATGACTTGCGTCTCATGCATCTAATATAAAATGAAATGAGCATTTGGTGCACTCACAGAAGGCATTATGGGCACGGCACAAGAACCTGTCAATCACTCATGCTTAGCATAAACCACCACGGCTTGCAAAAAGCCCTCCAAATGAGAACAAAGAACGAAGAATCCCATATAAACCCAGATCCCCTCTGAGTTCTGCGAGCAGACGTCTTTGCAGTGGGGTCCTTGCTGCACCCTCACAGATTATTTTCCTCCAATAAACTCTTTACTTTGAGTTCTTTGTATATTCTGAATATTAAAGCCCTATCAGAGAGATCTTCTCTTTGCCTTGGTGAATTCTCACTGCCTGCACACCAGGCATCACCCAGGTTCACGACAGTAATTAGAGCTACAGAAGGAGAGCTGAAATCGGAGATGAAAGAGGGACTGGGATGTAGCTCGGTGGAGAAGTGTGTACGCAAGGCCATGGCTTCAATATCCAGAAGCAAAAAAGAAAAAAGAAAAAAAATGAAAAAAGACATTTCAGAGCCTCTGGAATAAACCAAAAGTCCTAATAAAAGAAAGTGACTGTCCTGATGAAGTTATCACAGAATTCTAGCAAAATTGGTGAATAAGAAGATCCAAAGAAATCAGAATAGAGATGCTTCCTAGTTACACTAGTTACACACTATAACCCAATGCTGCTTCCCCCTACCTCCTTCCAGTGCTGAGAATTGAACCCAGGGACTTGTACATGCCAAGCAAGCATTCTACCACTGAATTATATCCACAGCCTCAGCATTTCTCTTTTAAATAAGGTTTGTTGATAATACCAGAGAAGTGTTTTATCTGTAAAACACTAAACTTATCCAAGTTTTCAACTGAATACGTTTGGAATCCTTATGACTCAGCACAGAATGATATTCACCAAGGAAGCACACTCCAGAAAGTCAATGGTAATCAGCAGGAAATATTATCATTTACTTGAGTCCATTAAAGAGCATTAACATGAAATGCTATTATTTTATGAACAACATTGCTTATAAAATTCATTTGTTTCTTATGCATATAAACACACAAACATCTAAAAAAAGTTGTTCCGGGACTCCCTACAGACACAAAAATATGTGGTTGGTTGAGTATGCAAACACAGGACCTGCATATATTATGCATACATAAACATATATACATACACACTTACACGGACTTTGAAGCCTTTTAAATGTTAAACCTCCAAATAATTATCTAAATTTACCTCTGTGTCTTCTATTCTCATTCTTCTCCAAGTTAGCCCTTGGTTATGTAGATCAACCTAGCTTATTTGATTTATTTCTTATTGGTTTCTTAGCTCTTTCATTTACGGGTTAGCATAACAGAAACAGGTAACTACAGAATACTACTTGAGGTCACCAAAGGATACACAATATAAGCTAATAAAAACATTACCACTGGGGGGAGGGGAGAAATCAGCCTCCAGATTAAATTAATGTACATCATTTATTTTTAACCATAAACAAAATTATCATTTTAACATAATAAATACAGGGAAGAAATTTTTAGAAACATAATTTGCTGTAAGGCAAATTCAGGTATTCTGTGACTACCAGTTGGCTCTCAGCGTTTACTCAGTACCCATGTTCAAGTGGGGGAGACTAATGTATGAAGGTTCTTTAGAAGGGACTGCTTTGTGACTCCTCTGAATGATATATTCTCAGTTTAGCCCCACAATCTTGCCCACAAAATTTATTATCATTTGCATTCTTGATCATTGCCATTCTGACTGGAGTGAGATGAATTCTTAGTGTAGTTTTGATTTGCATTCCATAATTGCTAGAGATGTTGATCATTGTTCATATATTTTTTGGCTACTTGTATTTATCCTTTTGAGAAGTTTTTATTTAGTTCTTTTGTCCATTTATTAATTTATTTCTTTTTTGAATGTTAAGGATTTTTTTAGTTCTTTGTATATTCTGAATATTAAAGCCGTATCAGAGAGGTAGCTGGCCAAAATTGTCTTTCATTCTGTAGGCTCTCTCTTCATGCTCTTAATCATTTCCTTTACTTTGTAGAAACTTTTTAGTTTGGCATTTCACTTATTGATTCTTGGTTTTATTTCTTGTGCTTTGGGTATTGTTAAGGAAGTCTGTTCCAGCACATGAGTGATGTGATAGAGTGTTGACCCAATGTTTTCTTCTAGCAGTTGTAAATTTTCTGGTCTAATTCCCAAGTCTTTTGATCTATTTTGATTTGAGCTTTGTGCATGGTAAGAGAGAGTAATCTAATTTCATTTTTCTACATATAGCTCTCCAGTTTCCCCAGCACCATTTGTTATAAAGGCTATCTTTTCTCCAAAACATAGTTTTGGCATCTTTTTCAAATATTAGATGGCTGTAGGTATGTAGATTTGTCTCTGTGTCTTCTCTTTTATTCTGTTCCATTGGTCTTCATGACTATTTTGATGCCAATACCATGCCCCCCACCTTTTTTTAAACTACAGGACTTATTAGTATAATTTCAGATCAGGTATTGTGATACCTCCTGCTTCACTTTTCTTGCCTAGCATTGCTTTGGCTCTTCTGGGTCTCTTATTTTTCCAAATGAATTTAAGAATTGTTTTTTTTCTAATTCTGTGAAGAATGTCATTGGTATTTTAATGGGTTTTGCATTGAATCTGTATATTGCTTTTGGTAGTATGGCCATTTTAGCAATATTGATTCTGCTTATCCAAGAACATGGGATGTCTGTCCATCTTCTAAGGTCTTCTTCACTTTCTTTCTCCAGTGTTCTATAATTTTCATTGCAGAGCTCTTGCTTAGATTAATTCCCAAGTTTTTTTTTCTTTCTGTTGCTGTTTTTGTTTTTTGAGGTTATTGTGAATGGGATGGTTTTCCTGATTTCTTCCTCAGCTGAATCACTGTTAGAACTTAGGAAAGCTATTGATTTATGGGTGTTGATCTTGTATCCTGCTACTTTGCTGAACTAATTTATAAACTCTCAAAATCTTCTGGTGGAGGTTTTTTTTTTGGGGGGGGGTCTTCTAGATATAGGATTACATCATTAGCAAAGAGAGGTAGTTTGGTAGTTTGACTTCTTTTCCCGTTTGTATCTCTTTGATGTCTTTTTTTTTTTTTTTTTGCCTAATTGCTTTGGCTAATACTTTGAGAACTATATTGAATAGGAGTGGTGAAGTGGACAGCCTTGTCTTGTTCCTGATTTTAAAGGAAATGTTTTAAGTTTGTCTCCATTTAGTATGATGTTGGCTTTGAGTTTGTCATAAATGGCTTATGATATTGTGGTTAGTTCCTCTGATCCCTAGCTTCTCCAGAGTTTTTTAACACGAACCTTTTCTTCATTTATTAAAATGGTCATGTGATTCTTTTCCTTAATTCTGTATAAGTGCTGGATTACATTTCTTGATTTGTATATGTTGTACCAAACTTGCATCCCAGGAACAAAACACACATGATCATGGTATATTATATTTTAATGTTTTTGAATGCAACTTTGCTAATATTTTATTAAGAATTTTTTCACCTATGTTCATCAAGTATATTTCTCTGTAATTTTCTTTCCTTGATGCATCTTTGGTTTTGGTATAAGAGTTATAGTGGTTTTATAGAATGTATTTGGGAGTGTTTCCTCCCTTTAAACATTACTTTTTTATTTAGCATTTTAATAACATGAAACATTTTAGAAAATTGAATTCCATTGATTCCATATATATTGTTTTGATAGCATTTACTATATATGAGTTATGAAAAAAAATCATACCTGCTATTATAAAGAATTCAAGTACTACAAAAAGGCTAAAGAAGAAAGTAAAAAAAAATCTTATTACTTTGATACAACCTGTAAGAACATTAAACATGACTTCATTGAAAAATTTAAGCTGAATATCTTAGAGAGAACATAATACTATGTAACACACATTGCCATATTTCATTACTAATAAAGGCTTTCTAAGAAAGACTTATTAAAATTAGGTACCTGAACCAGATATATCCTTGTGCATTTTATTCAACCCACAAGATAATAAATGTTCATCACAGGTTGTCTTCTTCAGAAAGGCCATTCTTTCAAATTAACTGGAACAATGGGATCTAAATGCAAAGTATGGTGCACAGCTCAATCCAATCAAGTCTTTATGTTGTTAATGTAAAATTGTAAACTAAAGGACCCCTGCAGGTACTAAGAATGGACACACTCCCCAAGTGACAATAGCATTCAGATTTTCATGCCCTGGATTCAGAAAATCAGCTAAACCACAGCCCTAACAAAATGGAGCTGGAGAGGGGCCCCTGAGCCTGGAAGTTACTTTTTCTCATGTGCTGTTTACTCAGAATAGCACCACTTAGGAGGTGACCCCAAGTCATTCCAACAATAAGCAACAGCAATCAATGTTAAAATGCCAAGTTTATCTTAGTCTTTCTCTCTCTCTCTTCATATTCTGATTAATCTCAATATGCTGGTAAGAAAATAAAATGATGTAGCTCCATGTAGTGAGGAATTAAAATCAGATTATCAAGATTGTAAGGAAGATCCAAGTAAAACAAACCACATCGCCCACCTCCCAGTCCATTTCTATGTCCTCTGGGACATGCCATTTCTCTGAAGGACCAGTGCAGTCTCTTCAGTTGCTCCTAAGTAAGTCCCTCTCTAACTTCCTGGTAATAAAGACTGCATTATTTTCACAGCATGCAAGAGGAAGATGTCTTTTGTGGCTCTCTCAGATACTGAATCTGTTTCTAAGAAAAATAATTCAAGTATTCTAATGGGTAAAATTCATTGATGTGTGTCTATCCCTGTTCAGGAAGTGAAGGCAGAAGATTATGAAATAATAGGCAGAGGGGCTGACTGGAATGCAGACAATATAATCACCAGCAGGTTAAAAACGCTGGAGAGGAGGGAATGCAGGAGCTTTAACATTTCTGAATAGTAATCATCCTCTTGCTGGGTTTGGGGGAGAACACCTGCTTACCCAGATTTTGAATAGCTCTTTTAAGAAAAGTTCAAGTCCTATTTTGTAGACAACAAACAGATGTGATCTTTTTTTTTTTTTCTATGTTTGAGCTTAAAAACAAAAACAAAACAAAAAAGCATTTTAAGATAATAAATTTATGTGTGAGAAGTCAATACGCAGCATGAAGGTACGTGTACAGGGACTGTGGAAATATTCAGGACCTCTTTTGTCTCATCCACCCTCCAGTCATTATCATTAGCTGTTCAATTCTGACCTTGAGAAGTTTGAAAGTGCTGGGTCAGTCTGTGGTAGTATTGATGGTGAAGGAGGAAGGTGATGGAAGTGGTAATTACCACAATATTAGTGCTTCCCACCTAAGGCTCCCTACTCAGGGCCTTACATATGCTTGCACACTCTGTGCTCAACAACAGTAAATATGCAATAGTTAATACCACTGATAGCAGGTTTCTCCTGTGCCAGAAACTGCTAAATTCTATATATACACAATGTCATTTATTTGAATTTTAACTATTAGTTGACTTTACAGATGAAATTCTTTTTAGAGTTTTCAAGAAATTTGTCAGAGAGAGTGAACTGATTCTGCATATTTACATGCTTCAGAACTGGTGCAACTAAGATTTAAATACACATCTTTGTCATTATTCAGCCTGAATCAGGTTTTAATTGTTATATTACACTATGCAGACATATCTGATCATTGTTGTTGCCATTAATAGTAGATTATTGGGGGTCCTACTTGTTATCTTGAACATTATATTACATACTTTATTGTGTTATCTTCATTAAAACTCATTGAACTATATTCTTGCTCTTAGCTATATTTAATAAATAAAGATGCTGAGGTTTAATATCTACACACTTTTTAATAACTTTGATGAGATAATGATCCAGACTTCTATTGGTGCAAAGTCTATGATCTTTTCAATAAACTTGATTCGTTGAACCTACCCAGGAAAATCCCCAAATAATGGTGACTGCATTACTTTTAGGGATACAGAAATACATTACCACAGTCTAAATGTGTTAGCTGAGTCTATAAAATTAATAAGATAGCTATATCCATCATGAAATCACTAAGCTACACTAACAAAGATAAAGAAAATGCATTTTAGTTGTTTTACATCAAAGAATGATAATGTGGGGCAAGGTCAAAAGAGACCACAAAGACACCTACCTGAGCAATCCTTTTACCAGAGAACCCCCCAAAACTAAATGGAGGTGAGGCAGGCTGGAGGGGAGAGAGGGAGCCTAAACCAACTTTGCAACACTGGCTGAAAATAGCTAAGCAGAGATAAATAAATTGCCAATCATCAAACACAAACAAGTGAGGCTCTTTTGAGTCACAGTGCATCTCACTTCAGTTGTGTGGGTTTTTTTTGGAGTGAGAGAGATTGCTGAAGATTGTATCAATACAGAAAATACCATATCCCTGGAAGGAGAAGCTCAAAATTTACAAAAATTATTTTTTTTACATTTGATGCCATTTCTATCAAAATCTTTATCAGTATTTTAATTTTATAGATCAACTACAAAGTCCATCTGAGCAATTAAATTATAAGAAGATAAAAATCCTTTCATAATTAAGACTAATTAGGGAAGCATACTAAATTTTGAAATGCCTTAAAAATACATAGCTAGATAAACTAAATGGTTTTGGTACTGGAATATTCTGGATCCTTGTAGAAAGAGAGCCAGGTTTCTTCAGGCTAGCTTTAATCTTTAATGTGTTTTAATATGATTCTCAGTTGAATCAAGGGTCCCCACCCTTCTAGCTGCCACAATCATACTGAAGATCCTTGGGCTCCTCAACTCCCTTTGAATGTCTGAATCCAAGTTTTCCATTCCACTCTTTTCTTCTCAGTTCATTCATCTACAGGACTGTGGTTAGGGGAGTCTGCCAAGCACACTCTGCAGGCTACATAGGGCTCCGGTGGAATGTAGGGGAAGGCATACAGTCATCTTGATTCTACCTACTCTAGACTAGATTTCTTCAGTCAAGAAACTCTATCAAAATATGTAATGCCTTTATGATGCTCCCGGGTTGTTACATTCACACTTAAAATAAAACCAGGCAACATGAATCAAATATCAGATTATATGTCACTTCTGTTTAAAGCATCTTCCTGATTCTAAGCTAGAAGATTTAATAGATCCTTTCTGAAACAATGCTAAATCCAACCATTGTATTTGGATCATTTGACTAAATTAATACTTTAGTAACTACCAGTTTTGAGAGATGTTTCAAATATTATTTTACTTGTAAATATATCCAGAATTTTATGGCAAATTTTCTGTTAAGACACATCTTAACATTTAGATTTTTGTTAGTTATTAGTTAAATTGACTGTCTCAAAGGATAATGCTTATATTTAATAAATTCTGCTATAGTGTAGCCGTATCTTGGGTGGCTGTATTCAGCATCTGACAATAAGGAGCTTCCACAAGACTTTAAGATACCATAGAAGACAAACACCTTTGTTCCTATATAGGACTGCATAACCATGGCAAATCTAATTAACAAGGAAGATAGATGGTATTCAAAAGGTGGCAATTATAATTTACAGCACTAGTTTTCACCAGAATTTATTATCCTTTATCAATTTAAAAATGTTTTTTAATAAATTGTAGGGCAAAATCCCCCCCCCAAAAAAAACAAATGCTAAATGTTTTATCTGATATGAGGATGCTGATCCATAATGGGGATGGGTGGGGTGGGGGGGAACATGGGATGAATAGAGGAACTTTAGAAAGAGTAAAGGGGAGGGAGGAGAAAGGAAGGGGAATGGGGCAGGAAAGATGGTGGAATGAGATGGACATCATTACTCCAAGTACATATTTAAAGACGCAAAACAAAAAAAAATGTATATGGCAAAAAAATTTATTTACTTAACAGCCTCCAGGGAGAGAAGCCATCATCAGACAGAACTCTAGCTAATAGGATCATTGTTATTGCAAAAAATTATTCACATATCTGTGACCTCATGTCATATCCAGCTGATATGGAACCATCTAGGGTCAAAGGACTCGGCTCCAAGCTGTGGGTAGAACACAGGTCAACTGCAATGTATTGTTCATTCTCTTTGGATCAGCACTTCTAGAAAGCAGGCTTTTCTTATGACAAGAAACAGAGCCCAAGAAAATAAGTCCAACCACATAAAGCACCATTCAAGTCTGAGTTAATGTCACATCCACTAATATTCTACTGGCAAAGCAAGTCATATGGTCAAACCTGAAGTCAAGAAGCAGAGAAGTATTCTCTGTCTGCTATGAAGCCACAGCCAAGTCACAAGGCCAAGCCCAATGTCAATGGAAAAAGAATTAGTCAGACATCTCCAGAGAGACAGAACTATTAGAATGTGCATGGGGAATATATATGTGTATGTATACATGTATATATATATACATGTATACACATATATAAAACTACTAGTTTTGAGAGATGTGCATGGGGAATATATATATGAATTTATTAAGGAATTGGCTCACATAATTATGGCAGCTGGGAAGCCTCAGGTCATCTGCAGGCTAGTGACACTGGAATGATGGTAATATGATTCATTCCAAATCTAAAGGCCTAAGCACCTGGGAATCCAAAGGTGTAACTTAGTTCAAGATAGAAAGCCTAAGTGCATGAGAGGGGGCTGTGGTGTAAATCCTAGACCCTAAAGGTCAGAAAGCCTGGTGTTTTGATGTCCAAGGCAGGACACAAACAAGTTCTAACTTTCAGGGGGTAATACCAATTTACCTTCTGTATTTGTTTTCTCTGGACCCCCAGCTCATTGGAGAGTACTTGGGTACATTGAGGGTGGTTCTTCCCACCTAGTCCACCCTAGTCCACTCAGATTCACATGCTAACTTTCTCTGAAGACTCCTTCATGGATACCCTTGAAATAATACCTTTCAAGGTTTCTAGGTATTCCTTACTCTGATAGTCAACACCTAAAATTCACTATCACAATACTTCTCCCATGAAGGGAGGTGGGTACTGAATATTAATTGTGCAATAATCTAATCTACTACAGAATTTAAGCAGAAATATTTTATGTCAGCCTTAGTTTAAAGCTACCTGATTCATGCTCTTTGGCCCATTGATGACTGGCATTCTGGCTGCCATCTTTAATCGTGGGACAAGCTATTCCTGGAGGTGTGTAAGGATGGCCTTGGCCTGAGCAACTTCATTTTAAAATAAACCTGCAGTTCCACCAGGCACAAGCCCACAGAGCCCTCCCATATGTCATTGGGCATAGCCTGATTAAAACGAGTCACTTTCTGTAACCCTGGTAAGAGTCAGGTTGAAGTCACATGTCATTTGCCTTCACCCTGATAAGAGTCAAGAGGTGTAAGATCAGGGCGGAAACCATCAAACCATGTGTCCTGGCTCTAAAATGTAAGATGTCACTAAGAAACCTGGCAGGTCCCTGGTAATAGGGACCTAAAGGGCGAGCAGAAGCCCCCAAATTTAGTATAAATGATGAAGCGAATGAACAGACATTCGGGCCAGCCAACAGGATGCACACACTGGAGAGCCTGAAGAGAACTGACATCCCAACTCTTCTCATCATCTGCCTGATCCTCTGCATCATCCTCACTGCTCTCAAAGTCTACAGCAGCCTTTTGACTCTGGTGAGAATGGCGACATCTCCTTAAGACCCTGTTCTCAACTGGTGGTCAACTCCACACCAGGAGAAGCCTCCATGGTTCCTGACCTGATTGCTGTGGTCTGAGTTAGTGTGCATCTGCTGGACTTAATGCCTGAAACTTGAGACTCTAGATCTGACACTTGAGCTTAGCGTGCAGAGAGAATGTGTGTATCAAGTCTGTCATGATTAAGTGTGTTTCCAGTGCTTAGAGTTAACTCAGAACTGTTTGCTTTGTGTTGATTACGTCTATTGCAGTGCCCAGAATTAAGGATTGTCATTTTCTTGATTAAGAACCTATTGAGTAAAATTGTATTGAGTTATTTGAGTGAATAAAACATTGAAAAGGGCAGAAGCACATGGACATTCTTTATATCTCCCCCTGGACTGCACAAATCACACCTTTGCCCCTCATGACAAGGTGGCAGAACTACAAAGGGGAAAATGGGCTCCTGAGATCTTAAACACAGCCACGAATAGCCCTGTTTTTCAATCTTCTGCACTTGAAAGAGAATATACACTTCTTTTATTTTACTCACCACTCTTCAGGTCTTTATTACTCTTAGCCAAGTCCACTTCTACACAACACGGAAGGATATCCAAAAGTATTACACAGGCAACAAAACTAGACTCTGACATTGTCCTAGTGGAAATAAAGGGGAAATGAGGAGTTGGATATCTCAGGTGGGAAAGTTAATGATCCATCTGAGGCAAACATAAATTATTTGGTTAAATCATCTTCTGCCTACTTGGGAAGAAGACTATGTGCCAACTGGGGTGGGAGATGGTATGAAAAAAATCTGAATTCTGGTGTTTGATGGCTTCTTCTGGCTGATTTTAGAAAACTCCTGGGGAAAAAAAAATAAATCCAGACAAAGCTAGCTTGATAGGGGAGATGGAAGGGTATACAATTCTACTGCTTTTCTTTTTAATTACATTTGTAATTGACTGACAGACAGTCCAATGATTTGAAGCCTTAGAGGTTTGAAAAAGCTAACTGCTTTAATAGTTGACTGTTTCTGTGAATGGTGTCCCTATATCAGCACACTTGACAGGAATTAAGACTGTGGTACCATTATCAGAATATTAGCAGAGGCATCACAAATTAAGTCTGAACTGAATTGCACTGTCACCAAGGTCATGGCTTTCTTCAGCACCTTCTCTCCTATGTCTTACTTAGTCCATCCTGAAGATAAGCAAGCTCACTTGTACTTGCAGTGGGGGAAGAGTGAGTGGTTGACACTTGATTGTCGCTTTTGGAGTGAAAGAGCATGATCCAAGAGGCGAGGTCATATTTTGGTCTACTTGCCCCAGAGAGGCAAGAAACAGCAGAAATAATGCAGGGTCTGAATTCCTGCTTTTGAGACGACGCTTCTCACTAAGAAAGCATGGTTCAACATGTACCCTGAGCTCTGAACAATTCCATTAGTGAATGCTCTTCCTTTGAGGGAGTGTTAGGAGGAAGAAATAGGATCTGGACAAAGAGAAAGAGCAAATGCTCATCCTCTCCTTTTGTGTTTATTTTACATACCCTAAGAGTCCAGAAATGAGTTCTCATTTTTATGTTGATTATAAAATAAGAGGTAGTTGGAGACAATCTGTACCCTTCCATGAAACCCTAATATTATTTGCAGGAACTTTGCAAATCTGTTTGTTAAAAATGGTCATTATTAATAATTACATAAACTAACAAGTAGATAGACCATATGAAAAACAAAGGTGAGGAGTATTACAAATTCAGCACTTCCTAATTACTTTGCTACATTTTACTATGTTTTTTTTTTTTTTGCTCTTGAAGTCATTTGCATCTTTTGTATTCAGTATGGTGGAAATACTATGTAATGGTGTGAACTGCTGTGCAGCCAGATCTCCACAGTTAGTGGCTTTTTGTTAATGGCTTCTAATCGACTGTGTTGGCAGAATTAGCAATACAAAATCACAAATATATAAACCAGGACACTCCAATCTCCCACAGAAAGTCAATTGTAAAATGTTCAGTAGTTCATCCTAAGAGACTCTGTCAAGAACATGCTTTCTAAAGATAATTTTATTTTATTTTTTGTACCAGGGATTGAATCCAGGGGCACTTTAACCACTGAGCCACATCCCAATCCTTTTTATTTTTCATTTTGAGACAGGGTCTCACTAAGTTGCTTAGAACTTCACTAAATTGCCGAGGCTGGCTTTGAACTTGTGATCTTCCTGCCTCAGGCTCCAGAGCTGCTAGGATTTATGGGCTTGCACTACCATATGCCTAGCTGAGGATAATTTTTGACTGTCAAGTTATTGACAACTGGTTTACAGACAAGGTGACTATATATCATGTGCGTGTGTCTGCTTCCCAGCCTGTTTATCAATAACACAGCTTTTCATTCAAAAATGTCCCAGATTAAATGATGTTTGTGGCAACTCTCCCTTGAGACGAGATTTTCTCAACCTCAGCACTGTTAATATGTTGGGTTGGGTATTTATCTGATATGGAGACTGTTCCATGACTTACAGAATGTTTTAGCAGCATGCTTGGATTTTATAGACTTAGGTGCCTGTGGCCTCGTTCCTCCTAGTTATGACAACCAAAAATATCTCCAGACATTGTCAAAGGACCCCTAAGGGTAAAACTGCCTCCTTCTGAAAACCACTATTATGCAGTAGCAGAGTAAAAACAAATAAAAAATAAATAAAAGGAAAAAAACATTTTTAAAAAACTTGGTGCCAAAGGAAGAGATATCCCCCTTTGTCCCTTATATCATTTCCTTTAGGAAACATGTAATTATACGTTCTTTCTCTATTCCTTCTAATTGTATGTAAGTCTTTAAATATTAAGGACCTCTTGGCAGTTTTACAACCCTGGAGTATTTTTCTGAAGGGGCTTGGAGTCTTGTCTTTGAACTGCATGCATTCAGAAAATAGAACACCTTGTCCCTCTCTCTGTGGGAGATTACCCCAGATGCCTGGTTCCAAGTTATAACTACCTGCTTGCTGTAGAGCCATAAGGCACTTATTTTTGATAAAGCTTAGCTAACACAGATGCCCCTGCAGCAACAAGGGCATTTAGGATGAACTGTACACAGCAAATGGTCTGTCAAGTCCTCTTACCTATGGACAAGTTTCATTTATCTTGAGAGCATGTGGGTAATGGGGTGGCACCTGCCTGTTTTTATAAAAAGGTGAGATCTCTGTCTTTACAATCTCTTTAGCAAATTTCCTGTGATGGGCGTTGCAATCTGGTTCAATATGTTCTAATAATAAAACTGCTTAATTCTTTTTTCCCATTGCTGAGGAACTGCACTTGGGCTGGCGGGAGACTTTTTTTTTTCCTTCTCTAAGGACATCAAAAGTGAGGAAAAATGAGGAGAGATGAATTAAAATTGAAAGGGGCAAGTAAAACTGTATCGACCACCAGAGAAGTAAACACAAGGAGCATTGGGTATTTAGCGTAGCCTTTTCAAAGGCCACATTCATCTCATATTCGGCCAGAGATGCTCTCTTTCTCCTTCTCACTTCTGGTCTTCAATTAATACATGCTGAAAACTGGCTCCCACTGTGGCCTGTCTTCTTATCTTTGTTCTGGGCTCCTGTAGCTGCTTCCCTCTTTCTTTGCCTGGGACCTCCCTGACATGCAGTATCATGCCACTTCATTTATCCCCAAAGTGAGCCACTGACAGCAATACCAGTGGGTGCTGTAGGTTTCCCTGAAGCAAGAGGAGAGGGGGTTCGGAGGAAGAAGGCACTACTATAGCACAGCACAGCCAACAGAGGAAACTGTATATGGCCTTCGCTGTTCTACAGTTCCTCCCTCACTATGGGACTACCCTACCAGCCAACTTTCCTCTTCTCACCACTGGACTTCATTCTTGGGCCCTTCTGTCTCTAGACTAAGGGTAATAAAATTGTCCAGTACATCTGTTTTTGTATGTGATTATTTTTTAGTCCACATTGGTTAAAAATACCGTGTACTTTGCAGGTCCTAATGCTTGGTCCTAATTATGAAAAAATGAAGCACTTTAGCCATGTGGAGAAAGCTCAAAGGGTGTGATTAAGAGAGCCTAGATTTTATATTTGGGATTCTGAGGGGTAATTTGTTGAGAAGAGGGGATGGTAATGGTCAGTGGAATTTTGGAGAAAGCAGGCAGGGAAGAACAGGGGGTGAGAGAGGAGACTGAATACAGAAAGAGCTGATAGTTCACAGACACATGAGAAATAATTAAACGGACTCAGTTACTGGGTTCATAGTGCCTGGTAACTGAGGCCCCCTATCAGTTCTCCAAATATATGTAATTCTTTGGGAGACCTTGTTATGTGTGTGTGTGAGATTTGGTCTTAAAACATTTCTTATATTTTTGATCACCTGCTCTGTTTCAAGCCCCCCAAATAGACTGAGAACATAATAATGTCTAATTCAGACAGATCTCTGCCTTCAAGAGATTATATTCTAGTGAATGATCTCAAGAGTCCCTAGCTTTCTCTTGTGCCAGGTACCCTTATAGTTAACCCCGTGTTATTTAATAGAACTTAGAGTTTTTATAAGCAAAGAAACCTAAACTCTACACAAAGATAAAGATGTGGAAGAAAGTAGACTTGAACAATTTGGAATCTTCTTACCTTTGTCTTCTTATTGTTCTGGGCTGGCTTGCTGTCAGGCAGACAGCCAGCTTTATTTATAAGGTGAAGCTGTACCCACACTATGAACGACTGAATATTGAGTATTAGTGGAATGGTTGAATATTGGTCAAAATGATTGAAACATAGGCAATGCCATAGGTCAAACAGCATATTTTTCTCAGTGTGTATAGATTGTTCTACAAAGAAATTTCTTCTTTAAATTCTTGTTAACATTAAAATTTATTTTCAAGGTCATGCTTTGGATTTAAAAAATATAAAATAAAATACCAAATCAAAGTAAAAAATCACCTGATACAAATCCTATGGAAAGGAAAGAGTATAAGAAATTCCTGATGTTGGGGAGTAAGTGATGTAAGTGAAAGCTGAAAACTGACCCTAGGATGTGTAAATATACTCAAATGCATATTAGAAATAATAATGTGATCTTTAGAAAGTTAGCATCCAAAACCCCTGCAGGGGCCAGGTGTATAGCTCAGTGGTACAACATGTGCTTAGTATGTACAAGGGCTGGCCCCCCAAAATTATAAAAAAACAGTGAAAACCAGTGGTGTCAGTATAGCACCCCCCAGCTGGTTTCTATATAATATTGAAGACTGACATCTGGTTCTTTCAATGTATGGTTTCCTTACACAGAGAAGGAGATATATTGGCATTAGGTTCTACTTCTCCTTATATTTAATGGCATTGCAATAAAACAGTGGATCTAGATGTAAGTTGGAATTTGAATGTTGAAATAGGTAGCCTCTTGAATCTACTCACAGGGTTTAGAAAGCACATCCAAAAAAGTTGGAGTTCAAATAAGATTTAAAAAAAAAAAAAAAGTAAGTCCAAAAATATATTTCTGAGTTGGGGGAGAATGAATTCCTCCTTTTTGCAGGTTCTCTGGTCAGTTAGGACAA
Organism: Urocitellus parryii; assembly: GCF_045843805.1. Lineage (NCBI taxonomy): Eukaryota > Metazoa > Chordata > Mammalia > Rodentia > Sciuridae > Urocitellus > Urocitellus parryii. Next base: position 46,390,489 of record NC_135544.1, read on the forward strand.
TTCCAGCTTCTATACCTGTTTCTTGTCATAGTTATCACTAATATTGGGAGGAAACTGAGAAAAGGCTCAGGCTCATTCTAGTACTCTGTGACCAGCCATAGTGACCCATTTACCCATTACCTGGTGACAATTTAACCTCAAGGAGTATCCTTCTCCAAGAGGAACAGGTCCTTTTATCCTATAATCAAATGACAAGCCAGTTTACTGCAATGAGCAAAAAAAGCAGAATAAGTAAAAATAAGCAGGAGGAATGCATGAAAATAGAGGAAACAATAGGTAAAAGAAAATTAGTCAAGCAGTCATCGCTAGTAATGAACAAACACATTCATTCACGAAAAAAAATTGTCTCAATAAGTCCTATTAATGACAGTTGCTGGGACAACTGGATGTACACATAAAAAAATAATAATCCTGAGCCTCTGCTTCAAAACTTGTGCAAAGTGGATTATAGATCAAAATGTTAGATAGAAAACTATCAAACTCTTAGAAGGAAACTTGGGAGCACATCTCTGAGAACTCTGGTTAGGCAATGTTTTCTTGGATCTTACACTAAAAGATCAAGAGGTAAAGAACAACCAGACAAATTGGACTTCATCAAAATTAGAAATCTTTGTGCTTCCAAGGACACCATCAAGAAAGTGAAACAACACCCCACAGAATGGGAGAACCATTTGCAAATCCTATGTCTGGGAGAATTTGTCCAGAATAGGAAAAGAACTCTGACAACTCAATGATACCAAATAAATAAATAAATAATAACCCAATTGAAAATACACAGAGCATTAGAGTAGATCTGACCCCAAGGAAGATATACAGATGTCCAGTAGACTCATGAAAACTGTTCAACATCATTGGTCAAAACCATCAACAATATCACCTCCTGCTAACAACCTAAATTTTTCCATCAACAGATGAATAAAGTGTGGTGAGTCAATACCACGGAATATTAATTGACAACAAAAGATGAGTGAGGTATTTGATACCACACGGATAATCTTTGAAAACATTATTTTATTGAGTGAAGCCAGCTGTAAAAGACACACATTATATGATTCCATTTATATGAAATATCCAGAAAAGATAAAACCATAGAAACCATAGTAGATTAGCGGTTGTCAGAGAAGGGAGGAGGATAGCAGTAAGGAGTGACTGCTAATGGGCACAGGGACTCTGAGGGGATGAAAATGTTCTAAAGTTGGAGTGATGCAGTTACACAACTCTGTGACTACCCTCCCACCCACTGAGTTATGCACTTCAAAAAGAGCATGTGAAGGTGTATTACTTATGTCTCATTAAAGCTGTTATAAACCAACAGATCTTAATGTGATTGATAGAATAAGAGGAAGACAATCTGACTATCTTCTGAGGCAATTCAAAGCTTTCCGTGAAAATTATGCAGTGAAAGTATCAGTTTCTTACGTTGACCTCTATAAACCCTCACCGCCTGCCTATGCAGTAGGAGGACTTTTCTTTGCCCCTCCTTACTGAGGGCTGCCAGTATATTCAGGTTAATAAACATACCTGTTTATCCAGAGCCTAAGTGAAATGTTTAAAAAAAGTAAATTTTCCACAGTGACAAAGGCAGAGCCAAGTAAGTCAACCACACATTTTATTTGGATTATCTGTCCTCTGGCTCCCATCCCCATTCCTTAGATCACATTCCGAACAGCTTTTAAAATATTTGGAAATATCTGAAATGATCTGCCTCACTGGAACAAGAGAAACAAAGAAAACTGAGTTTTGGTAAAGGAGAGGGAGAAAAAGTGGACATATGTTTAAAAAAAATTAGGGATTGAAGGAAGACTCTAAATTCAGGTTTGTGCTGCCTAAAAGCAGATGGGACAAATATGGTGGTAAAGGTCCCAGCTTGTGCCAGAGACCTCCCCTGGAAACAGTCAGGTTCAAACAAAAAACACATGTGTCCATAATCATGTTTAAGAAGTCAAAACAGAAAACTCTAATAAGAATTCCTTTTTTTTTTCAAGAAAAAAATTATCAAAAATAAGGGTAAAGAGTAGTGTGCCCCAGTTCCAATCAGGCTGCAAAATAGACGAAAAAATGAAAAGATGTTGGGAAGACAACAGAAAAAAATAAACTTATTTAATTAGAGGACAAAAAAGAGGTGAGACTGGTTGTTGGGAAAGAGGTGTCTAAATTGGTTACTGAGTGTAGAAGCCTAAGTCAGATCAAGAGCAGTCGGAGACCAAGAACCAATGGGCATAATCAAGTCTAAGAATACACTGAGCTCCCTCTGCCTGATTATTTCTTGTCTCTTGAATTTTTCCCAAACTTCCTAGCTCAGGACTATGTCAAGATACACATGAAAGACATCTACTGACACTATCCAAGCTATTGCTTAATATAGTATTTTTTTTTTTAATTTAGGATGAGGGGAAAATATTTTAAATAAACTTTAATAATATTCACTATCTGTAGAAGGATTTTTGTTGGAATAACTTTCGGTTTGCAGCCAGCAGCTATGAGCAGCTCAGAGTGCTAGGAAAACCTAGGCTCATACAGGCCTGGCAGGAACACCTGCAGGATGGGGCGCTGTGCTCCAGTGAGCCATCAGTGAAACCGCATCCTCAGTGATTGAGGTTAGTGCTGCCAGGCTACAAGGCCAGGAAACCGAGAGTCGGGTGCTTCAGGGCATGAAACCCCCAACTCATAAGGCCCCCTTTTCATAGGGACAATAATTCTTCCAGTCTGCCTTCCACTGCATAGCAATATTTAGCGCTTCCTCATAGTGCGGCTACATTAATCATAAGATGATTGGTTTCTAGATGTTGTATAACCTGCTTGCTTATGTATGATTGGAAGGTGCATTTTATATGAACTAAACGAGCTTGCCTGGAGGTCGACTGAGGTTGTCACCTGCCAGCCCTCTCACCAGCTCCCAGTGTCTGTGTGTTGACTCCGCGTCTCTATAGCCGAGTGACCAATTCAACCACACCAGTGGACTGACCATCCACAGATTTTGATCATTTTTACATTTGTGCATACTAACTTTCTTTAAAATGAGTTGTGATAATGTCACAAATTCACTAATAAACATTATAGTTTTGATGGTATATTTTAAACTATAGATTTAAATGCAACAAATGTTTATGAGGTCAATAATACATACATACATACATACATACACACACACACACACACACACAAAACTTCAAACCTGCTTTTTACAATCCAATGTTTGAAAATATTTCAATTTGCACATCATAAACCCAAACTAAAAAATTTGCATTTTAATTCTAAGTGATTAAATATACTGAAATTTAGGCTTTGATTTATAAAACATGCTTCTCTAAAGCTTTATTGTTAATGTGAATGACCAAGAAATCAAAAACCAAATAACTCCAACTATTTACTTATTTTAACAATGTTCTTATTAGACATAGAGATATTTTAGCATGCTTTATAACAGTTTAAACTAGATAAGGTAACTTCTAAAGCTGTTGAGTAGCATCTTAGGACAAATTTTCAGATTTATCACCTACCACATTAGCTCTCCTCCTGAATTTGCAGTTCAACACAAGCCTCCTCATGTTTTCTATGAAATGGTGATCCACAGTACCTAACCCAAGACTATGAATTAAAACTGTCACAAACTTTATAAGGGTCTAAAGTACCACTGTGGTTTACAGTGTTCTGCCAAGTGCTGTATCAACAGAGTTATTGGTTCACCAGCATGCTCTTCTACATTAACTACACTCTCTTTGGCTAAACATGCATATGGACACTCCAAACTGCTTAAAGAAGGGAGATTAAATAATAATAATATTTAATTAGCACCTATTAATGACTTTAATAATTTTAATGAACCAAAACACTTTCAGGAGCCATCTGGAGGTTTACAAAATGCAGCAAGAACTCACTGGCTCAAAGCAGTACTGGTCAGCAGTGTCCTTGAATGCAGGTATGCAGGTGAGACTATTCAAGTCAATTGCCTTCAGTGTGTCTAGGAAATGATAAGTGTCCATTGGCAATGATGACAACCAGGATGATTACAAAAGGAACTCCATATTTTTATCATATTAATTGCCAGTATAGTGTTCTCTAAGTGTTAGATTTTGATTCAGTTTTTTTTTTCTAATGAGAATAGAAATTGTGACTGGTCTGAAGCAGCAGACACTGGTGGGGCTCTAGTTTGGTAGTATCTCTTTATTTATTACTTATCAAAAGTTCTTAACTCATGGATTTAAACGCAGGTGATGAGTTCTAATCCATGTCCTTTGTTATCATTGTTGAGGAAGTTCAAACAGCCAAACACAGTGCCATATGACTTCTCTCCCTCTAGGTCACATGTGGATCACCCTTCATAGCACCCCTCCCTTCTGAGAAAAGAGGAGCCCTTTCAACCCTTGCTTCAAAGTGTCTACACGCAGAATAATCAGAGTTGCTACTCTTGAAAAGAGCCAATGACAACCTACAGTTCTTATCTAAAGGATTAGGGAATTTAATCTTGAGCAGGTTTCCCAAGTTACCATCTAAGGAAAAGATATGAGCTTTAGAACTTGGAGAGGACTAGGAGATTTAGAATCATGTGGTGGATCTATTGACTCTTTTTAGGTACATATTTATACATCTAAGGATAGAGAGGATGTTTGAATAATTATTTATTAAAGCATGACTGATGGGGGATATGGAAATAGTAACTATACAGATCATGTTTTCACAGTTAGAGACTTTAGCTCAAAGTTTGGGGTCATGTATATTTAAAATATGAAGAAATTTTTATATTGGATATAAAAATTGTGTGGCTATCTCTACTGTACATTATTTATTACCTCCAATATGGGTTAGAGTAACAATCAAGATAAAAATTATCAATAATCAAAAGTATTACTTAAGTATTAACATTTCTGCAGCAAAATACATGAATATATCTGTTAAGTGAGATAAATTAAAATTATAATAAGTTTTATATGAGTTTAAATCAGACCATGACATTAATAATAGGGAAACAGACACCTGTATCTAAGGTAGAATGTTAGGAACAAGAGGAATTTTCATGTATAAAACACAGAGTGCCTTTGTAAATTCTTGATAACATTTTATCACTATCTTCAAAACCACTTCTATGGTGAATTTGAGAGAAGTACAGTACTCTGGCCACTGTAGTTTCTTAAAAATTATTTTCTAAAATATTTTCTGAATATCCACTAGTAAAAACTTATAGCTTTTAACTTTTTAAAAAACATATTTAATTGGCATTACACTGTATCAGTAGCACTAGCCTAATTTAGGCCAAATATGAAACTGTCTGAACTTCTATTTTTTGGGGGGTTGGTACTGGGGATTGAACCCAGGGTCACTTAACCACTAAGGACATCCCCAGCCCTTTTTGTTTGTTGTTTTTTGTTTTACTTTGAGATAGGGTCTTGCTAAGTCCTTAGAGCCTCACTAAATTGCTAAGTTTGGTCTCAAAAATGCAATCCTCCTACTTCAGCCCCTGGAGTCACTGGATTATAGTCATGTGCCACTGTGTCTGGCTGTTTGAACTTCCTCAATAATGATAACAAAGGACATGGATTAGAACTCATTACCTGTGTTTAAATCCATGAGTTAATCACTTTTGACAAGTAATAAATAAAGAGATACTACCAAAATTTTCATCCTTTCCTAGAATTGTACCATTGGGTAACCAAATAATAGATTGAAGAAGATTATTGTTTTTAAACAATGCATTTACTCTAATAAACGTAAAAGAAATGATAAAATTAAAATGTTACCATTTTGCAACCCCCAGTAATTCATGCATACATACATAAAAGCACCCATCATTGTTAACAACAGGACAGAAGACAGGGGGACACAGTCTATCCTGTAGCTAGAGTGATCTTTTCAGTATAAGTGAGTCGACTTCCATGTCTTGTCAGTCCACACAATGGAGTCCCATTTTCCTAACGGAAAGTCAGCATCCTGACAAATGCTGTCAAGGACCTATGAGAACTGTCCTTGACTCAGCTCCTTCTGATGACAGCATTTCTGCTACAATGATTTCCTTCCTGTTCCTTCCTCACTTAAATTGTGGTCCCTCTTAGAAGTCTTCATGTGGGCTGTGCCACCTTCCTGGAGTGCTCTTTTCTCTGATACACACAGTTTCCTCACCTTTTTCAAGTCTTTGTGTAACTTATCTTCTCAATGAAAGCTTTGGAGCCATCTCATCTGAAATTACACTATGTGACATTACATCTAAGTCTTCTCCTTCTCCTACCTCATGCACACCTTTTCTGACCCTAGTCTATAGGGTTCTAAGACTCTTATCATTAATACCCATCATTAAAATATGGTTATGGATTGTATTGTGCCACCTCCCCAAAATGCATCTATTAAAATCCTAGCCCCAAGTACCTCAGAATGTGACCTTAATTAAATAGGGCTATTGCAGATGTAATTAAATTAGTAGAATCGAGGTTGGGGGCAATCCAACATGAGTGGTGTCCTCATAAGAAGAGGAATATTTGGACCCAGAGATACTGTGAGTTATGCAACTGCAAAGGGAAACAAAGATTTCCAGCTAACCACAGTAGCTGGAAAAGGGTGAGGAATGGTTCTCTATGGCTGCATAGGAACACAGAGATCGAAGACTTCCAGTCTCTAGAACTGTAAGACAATACCTTTCTGTTACATTAAGCCACTGAGTTGTAGTATTTGTTGTTGCAGCTTAGGAAGCAGTGTGTCTCTCTATATACTGGATCATTATTATATAATCAATTTTTATTGTTCTTATTGCTTATTGTTTGTCTGTCTTTTGTCACTGACTCTACTTCCCAGAAGGCAAGCTCCACAAGAGCTGGGATCTTTTGGGTCTTTTTTGTTCACTGATACATCCTCAGCACCAAGAACAGTTCCTGTCACATAGTGTTTTAGCCCAGTATCTGCTACTGTCACATGCCACCACTGACTGGATAAATTATAAGGAAGAGAAATTTATTTCTCACATTTCTGGAGGTTTGGGAAGTCCCTTATCAAAGTGCCAACACCTGGTGAGGGCTAACCATTCTTGTTGGTACATAACATGGAATATCACGTGGTGAAGGAATATGCTAGAGAGCAAGAGCCAGGAAGTTAGGGAAGCCTGAGGAAGCTGAACCCACTTTTATTGAGACACCCTCTCACAGTAACTAAGCCACATTTGCAATAAGAGCCCTCATAACTTCACCTCTTAGGATCCACCTCTTGATGCAACAGCAATTGAGTTTCAACCTGAATCTGGAAGTGACCATCAAACCATAGTAGTAGGTATTCAATTGGTATCTGTTGACTAAGAGAATATTAATATGTTTCTTCATCATTTAATCATTGTACTTGCTCTTTGTACTTTGCCCCAGTTTAAAAAAAATTTTTTTCCATGTTGTGTTTTGTTATTCACAGTAATGGGCAACATAGCTATCAAGAATAATTTAAATAACCACTAAAACCCAATTTAACCTCTCTTCCTGAATGAAATATTCTTAAATATTGTTAAAAAGCAATGAGGTTGACAGTTTTTAATTTCATCTCCATCTAGTTCCCTGGGCCATGCTTTTGTAAAGGTGCTATTGGACCACTAAATCATGTCAGACACCAGGAGAGAATAGAAACAAAATTATATAATCAGCCCTTGAGCAATGGAGAGTTGACTGAACATAAATTGTTTAGCTCACTCAGCAAGTCTCCATGGAAGAAATTATCATTCATAATAATCTTATAAAAACCATTAATCCCAACCTTAATGGCTTCTATCCAACAACCCATTCAAACTCCTTAACTTTCAATTATTAAGAACATTCCATCATTTCTGGTTAAGGAAGATTAATTGCTTCCTTCAAGTTCAACAGTTTAAGATCCCCAAATTATAGTTTATCTGGTTTAACTAAATGCATCTATTAACAACTGTAAAAACCATGAAGTATGACAGTTGTTGTACATTTGCTAATGTTAGGTACTCTAACTGGATCAAATATCTTCCTGTGTATTTATATTTGTCCTTATCGATATAAAGTTTGAACTTCAGGGCCCTAATGAACGTGAGCAGGCTTATTGTTTTTGAAAAAGAGGTCACTCTATAGCACAGAAATTTTGTTGTTTTGGGTTCATGGTGAGACAAGAGTCCTGGATCCCAGCGTTGAAAGAGTAAAACATTTTTCATATGAAAGCCTCATTTTCCAAAAGCAACCCCTGATGTTCTGAACATAGCTTTAGGGTCAGCCATACACAGTTCCAAGAAAGGGCAAGATATTACTAGGGAATGTTCTTTCCAGACAGAAATGGGTAGAAAGCCTTAGGATAAATAGGAGAGATTAAAAAAGAGAGAAGCAAAAAATGAACTAGCTTTCTTCATTTTTCTTGATACAATATAAACACTTGGGGGAGGACTCTTATAGCACCAGAAAAATTAGAGAGAAGTTAAGAGCAGAGTGGGCTTGTTGACCAGATTGTGTTTGAAAACCCAGAAAGGAACTGAAAGCAGAGGATTCATGTACCAACGTGAAGTAGATACCACAAAGTAGATATGGCAGCTTATTGTGTTGGGCAGACAGAAAACATGAGTAAGTCTAGGTTGCTTGTCTCAGTTCCTTGTGACCTACACAAGGAGCAGAATGTCATAAATTCCTACAGAATTCCCAGCCATGAATGTAAAATGTCCCAATAGTTCCCAGACTTAGCAAGGTACAGCATCACTAACATAGCAACCCCACAGTGTAGACAGACACCTGGGAACAAAATGGAGGTTGTGGTGGAAACTCAAGCAGTGAAAGATTAAGTCCTAGCATGTCAGCAGAGATAGAGGATCCTGGGTTGATTCCCAGGCCCTAACTTTGCTAAGAGACCATGCATTACAGAGCAGAGGCAGAAGCTTATGTAACATGGAAACCAGGCAGGATTATTACTCCTCAGCTGGAGTTCAACAGGAGCCAGCAGAAGACACCTTGTGGGCCAGCACACTTCCCCATGGTATGAGATCCCACGGACTTCCTCCCTAGGTACACACATTCCAGGTAAGGAGGACGTGACAGAAAGAAAACCCCATAGAGACTGTGAACTTTCAATTGATTAAACATGATAATCACCTATTACGAACTTAAAGGGTTTGTTTTTTCTGTTTTATCGTTTTTCCTTATCACAAGCAGGAATATGTATATAATGTCTAAATCAGTTATAGGCCCTGAAAATAATAGTATTACTTTGCATAATTTGCATATGTGCAAATATGCAATTCTTTTTTTTTTTTTTTTTTTTTTTTAGTGACTTAGGAACTGGAAAAAATAGGGGCCAGGGTTGTAGCAGCTCAGTGGTAGAGTTCTCACCTAGTCCATGTGAGGCACTGGGTTTGACCCTCAGCACCACGTAAAAATAAATAAATAAAATAAAGGTATTATGTCCATCTACAACTAAAAAAAAATTTTTTAATGGCAAAAATAAGCAAATGAGCAAAAAGTTCAAATAGTCTGACTTCAACCTCAATTTAGTAGTACAGTATATGAGACTTCATATGCAGATCACATTGAAATAGCAAAGTATATTAATTATTCTATATTGGGGCAAATATATTAACCTCATTTTCTGTCAACACTTAATATTGTCTTCAAAATTATTTAATAACTGGAAACATCACTTAGACTTCATGTTTTGGAATATAAAAGTTGTATATAAAAACATTATTTGATAGTATTTAATGTTATTTATAAGTCTAGAAAAAATTTAAAATCTTTTTTTTTCATTATGTTAATAGATATGGCTTTTATTTCAAATCTAGAAAAAAAATGTTTTTACAGGCATTTCTCATTTTTTGTTCCTTTCTCATCCTGGCCTCAGATTTCTGGGTTTTCTGATGTGACTATGGGAGAATAGTGAAGGAAAAATACACAAGCCTGGGTCAAAATCTTTGAAAATAAACTCCTAGTTTTAGACCAGGCAAAATTTAAAGGGGCTTCAGAATTGGGAAGAGTCTTTTAACCCCAATAGCACACTGACAACGTAGAAGGCAAAGGAAATACCTCGGGAAAGAGGAGGAGTACAGTGGGAAAACCTGTGAAGGTAGTGGTCTTTATGCTGAGGGTAACTGCTCTACTCTTTCAATTTATGGACTGTTCTGTCCAAATTACCTGGGGGAGCTCTTACATACTAACAAATCACAGTCATAGAAGGGTGTTTTGATTAACATTTTTTATTTGCCAAATTAATTGCTTATAATTAGGAAAGTAGAGCTAAATTGATCATTTTACCAATTCTCAATAATATGAGATATTCATTTTCCTATAGGATTTCCAAAAATGTACCCAATGTTTAAAATGATGATGATTACTAGGCATACATCTGTCATTTAGTCATGATTTCCTAGGCATATTAAATATGTTCTGTACTTTCACAAACTAAGCATTAAGAAGCCTGTGGAATAAAAATGAAGACAGATAACAAAGCTCCTCAATTATGAAATTAAATACTCTGCAGAAAAAATAAGTTTTGCTTCTTCACACAAAAAAATAGTACTGATTTGTTTGGATATCAGTTTTATTTTAAGCAAAAAACACCATCCATTGATTTATAGATAACATGAAATGGAAGGCAACATAACTACTATCTAACTACTTTAAAAAATGAAATTACATATGTGATTGACACTGACTCTGTACAACTAAATGAATTACTCATGTTATAACACATTAAAATTATCTTCCATATATTACAAACTGACATTAAAATCCAGAGCTCTTTAATGTAAATTAGATTCCACGTTATCAAAATTTATTATAAATACATCATTATCGTGAAAATATAAATGATATTTTAGATGACCTCAACATTTGTTCTTTCCTTGGTAAACCGTGATATTTATGACATATGAAGACAGTGTATAAGGGACATTAAGTCAGCTTTGATGCCATTATTAAGAAATCCATAGAGAATTGGATTAAGACAACAGGACATCATGCCTAACAGATGACAAATGCAATACACCAGCTTGAAATGCCTATTGGAAATCAGGTTATCATTGAAATCAGTTACTACATGGAAAAGATGCAGGGGCATCCAGCTGACAGCAAACACTAATATCAGTATGGTCAGCCTGTAGAAAACACTTCGAGATCTCTTTTTGATTCTTGTGACGGAACGTTGTACTCTCATTTCATGAACATCTGAGTTTTCTTCAGGTTTCATCTCAAAGCAGGTTGGGACCCCCGGTATGAATTTACTGGATGAAGAGAGCTGACTTCTCGCAGAGCCAAAGTTTTCTGGAAGTGTTCTTGAGGGGTTCTCCTGGGAAGGTCTTGCTGGAGCAGGTAACACACATGCCGTCTTCTTGCTGTATCTTCTCCTGTGTTTTCTGATGAATGAATAACTCCACTTGTGGCTGCTGGGGAGTTTCAGCTGATTCCCATTCTTTTTGGATGGATGAAGAGTTAAGTTGATCATCTCATTTTCTTCTAGTCTGTTTTCTTTGTTGGACAAACCACAGCTTATACTTCTGCAGACACTAGTATGACTTACGGTTAGACAAACCAAAGGCAGAATATACTGAACTAGCAATAAAGAGATAGTAAAAGCAATTCTGTATGAGTCAGATGGCCAGGACTCGACACATAAATACCTGCTGCTCAGCAATGCTGAATCGAAGGTTTCCTGAAGTTCCACAAGACTGTGGAACACTGGAAGGGGAGAACAAATTGCAAAACCTAGGGTCCACACTGTAGCTATCAGGAAGTAGCCATGATTTGCCGTTAAATTATTAGATATAGGATGCTTTATCATATGATACCTGACAACAGCGATTGATATTAAAATTAAGGTTGAAACCAGAACCGACACACATTGAAGGAAAGGCATAATATGGCACATGACTTTGCCAAACATCCACTGATCCAGTAAGACAGAGGTCAGTGTGAAAGGTGAGCAAAACAGCACAACTAAGATGTCAGAGAAGGCCAAATTTCCTATGAGAAAGTTTACCGTAGTCTTCTGATTACGCTTTTTCGTGAGAGCCATTAAAATGAGTAGATTCCCCATAAAACCAAGAAGACTTACTAGTGTATACAGCCCAATCAAGAAATACTGTAAGTCATCTACACTGCTTCTGTAGTCATCCCAGACAGGGAAATCGGAATTCCGAGTGACAGCAGTATTGTTCTCTGTGGCAAGTGTCTTGTTATAATACTCCTTGAGCTCTAAATCCATATTAGAGTCCTGCTTGGAATAAAGAGACATTCATTAGAAACATAAAAACCATTACATGACTACTGAACACAATCCATCCAGAGGGAAACTGTATTTTATAGTTTGCTCCCATTACCCTATCAATCTGAGAAAATTTAGTGAGGTCTTTACTTGGTTCCAAATGCAGTACAAATCCAGCCAATAACAAACACAGTGAATTTAACTCTATCATCAGTTCTATGCAGTGTCAACTTGTGCTAAAGGAGCAGACTTATGTCTTTTTAATTTATGGTACAAATAATGTAGGGAAAGGGAAGATAAGAACTTTAAAATACATCACATAATAGTTCAATACTATTATTCTCTAGTCAAGATACCTGGTACATGGTATCATGACATAATCTTACCTTAAAAAAATCCCTTTCTTTCCTTCCTGAATCAAAGTCAAATATAAAAGTCACCTATGCTATCTCTGATCTACCAAATTGGATGAGATCTCTCCTCAAAATTCCCATAATACCCTGAGTATAGCAGTCTGATGCAGTCACCATCTGCTTTACATTGCAATCATGCCTACAAGTCTCCCTTATTTATTTATAAGTAATGCTAAAGTACTTATTTCCCATGGCATTCATCACAACACATGGCAGAGTAGCTTCACCCACTCTAGGTGTTAAATCAATATTTAGGAAAGAACAAAAAATCCAAACAAAAATCAAGTAACCTAAATATAATCTAGTTCAGGCAGTGTTCACATTCAAGCTCCTTAAATGTAGAACACTGTTCCAAGACCTAGGTATATATAGTAAGCATTCAATAAGTGCTTATTAAGCTACACACTACATAGTGCTGAATGAAGTCATTCAATGATAGATTCTCAGTCCTTTGAGATGTGTTCGGTTACCATGAAATAGGACAATCACTGACCAGTAGTGCTGTTGGTATTGTTAAAAATGAAGTTTATCTGTTTACTTGTCAATTTAAAATTAAATATTATTCAGGAAAAATATTTTTTGCTTCTTATATTTTAGGCAAAAAATACTGAATTGGTTAAATATGATTTTTATTTTAAGCTAAAAATACTATTCATCTAAATGTCAGCTTTAGAAAGCTTTCATGAATTCATATTGTTTAAGGAAAACATTATATTTTAAAGTTAAACGTAGAAGTGATGCTAACACAACACTCCATAGTAAGTTTTTTCATTTCGAATAAAATTTATGTCATATAACAGTGGTATTATAGCTCTACCTCTACATTTTAGAGATTTTTGTCATATTGTTTAATGAAGCACTAAATTGCCTATAACAAATCAGTAAGGGGCAAAAGGAATCCCTACTTCTTTTTAATGAAAGTTAACAATTCCATTTTTTTCCAACAAGAATTTCCTACAGGAAACTCAAGACAATAATAGCTAATGAATTATGATGAGTACATACTGTTACAGATCTCTCCCTCCCTCCCTCTCTCTCTCTCTCTCTCTCTCTCTCTCTCTCTCTCTCTCTCTCTCTCTCTCTCTTTGTGTGTGTGTGTTTGTGTGTGTATAATTGAATAATTGTTCTTAAACTATAAACTATAAAAAATCATATTTAAATTAATAGTGCACAGTGTTTTCTTCAACTTATGAGGAACTTACAGGTCCTGGTTCATTACATTTCAAAAAAAATAAAAATAAATAAAAAAAGAAAAAAAGAAATGCTTTGTGTACATACATCCATTCATTATAAATAAGATTACTTTTAGCTTTATCTACAGCTATTTTTAAATACACAGTCATCATTGTGCTGTGAGAAAAGTTGAAAAGTTTTTCACAACTTCTTCCACTAATTCCATGTGGATAAAATTACTTTCTGATGCCAATTATATCCCTTTAAAGATTAATCAATTCAAAAACCCAAGATCATATTCATTTATCCTTAGGTCCTAGCCAGCAAGTTACATCTACTCTACCTTGAGGGAAAGAGGATAACTGATACAAACATGAATCATCCTGATTCTCCTGTATCATCTTATGTACCATATCACTGGGCAATGGCCTCCCAGCTACTCCCTTGGATAGGTCAGTGAGCTTCTAATGAAAGCAGCTTTGACTGGTGACTCTGCCTAATTTCCTGAGTTCTGACGACCACCCCCGACCCCGGGTATAGCTTGTTCACAATCCTATTTACACTTACAATGTGAACAGGCTATTTGTAACTGTGCTCCTGATTAATTGTTCTTTTGACTCACTTTCTTGAATCATTCCCTTTCTCCTGACTTTGTAGTAGGGCATGGTTACTGATTGCCTTTCTCTACCTTCAGGGCAAGGACAAGCGAGAAACTAAACAGCCCCTTTTGCAATGGCTTTGTGCTTTTGAGCTAGAAGATTCATTGTAAAATTGCTGTCCAACACTTTTTGAAGATGAAGAAATGCAGCAGAGCTTTTGGCAATAGAAACAATGTGGTTTTGAATCTAAAATTCAGCTTATCTCCAAGATTTGGGTTCTACTTTCTTGATTAGATCCTAAGGGAGACAGGGGGAAAGTCCTAATAATTTTGATGGTAGGGAGGTGATTAATAGAATATTATACATATGCAGATTCTAAATAAATATTTGTTATTAATTACTTTAGAAAAGTACTTTTAAATTTTTCCCAGACTTAAAATAACAGAAATGAATCATCAGAGGAATATTTAGGATATGCATGTGTACATATGTATACATGTACATGTTTGTTCACATATGCATATAGGGATACACTGAAATTGCATAAGTTTTTAAATGTCCCCTAAATAAAATGAAAGACACCTACGTAAAAATAATATTTTAGTACTTTAACTTTTTAAATTGAATGTCTTCATTGATCAAGGATATGGCATAGCCAACATGAAACTAAAATTGCAAAAACAAACTTACCATGTTTCTATTTAAATTAAAAGAAGTGCATCTTATTGGACAATTTGTTACTAAACTCTCCTATTTTAAACATAGGAACCTAAAATATTGAATTCATTAAGCTGTAAAAAATCACATTCTCCTTAGTAAGCAGTTGAAGGAAATGCCATTTGTTGAACACTGGGAAAACCAAAGATAACATTTCTTTCCTTCCCTAAAATATTCAAGTATTTTAAGAAATAGGTAGTTTGTGCATAATTTCAAAGGGGAGGCAGCTTTCACTAATGAATAGCTAAGTAAGATTTGTTGTTCCTTTATTTATTCAATAATCATTTATTGAACATCTAATATGGTAGGTACTCTGTTCTGCCATGATGGCATAAAGATGACTAATATAATATATGACTAATTGTGAAAGGAATATTCTATAAGGGATTAAGTCAAACTCATACAGTGAGAAGACTGCCTGAGATAAGAAAGTCCCCAAATGGGTGATGAATGAATGAAGGGCATCTTCTGGCTGCTGGTGATGTACTCTTTTCACTACAGCAGAAACACTTGCACTACTGCCGAATATAAGAGATTAAGGGAAAAAAATACACACACACACACACACACACACACATATATAGAATAGGTACTGAATATAACAGTACCTATTGATTGATTTATAAATTGTCTTTTTCTTATGTTTTTTCTCCCTTCTAATATTCACTCATTCAAATTTTATTTTTTTCATTTTATTTTGGTTTGACTTTGTAGTCAATTTTCTCCTGTTCTCCTTTCAGCCACAGTCCTTCCATCTACCACACACAAACATGACACCTGATATAGTACTCTGCACAAAATATTAATTTGCTCCCATAAATATTTCTTCTCCCAACCAGGCCATGGGTATTGATATTGGGGGTGGGTGAACATGTTAATTAGCCCCTGCATATAATTAGGGGATAGTTTAAACATTAGGAAATTTTTTTTCAATAAGATATGTTGTCTGTTTTAACATTGAAAATCTAAGGTAGAGGAGCTATTTTGAAACTAAATAAATAAAAGCTTAAAGGATTTATTTTCTTAAACTTAATCATTCACTTTCCTTTCCCTGAAAAATACAATAAGAAAACCTAGAGTGAAAATGTAAATCTGTTTAATAATTTTATTTTTCAAGAAGTTATGATGAATGCTGTATAATTTTATGCAGGATAAATATTTTGTAATAATAGCAATGCCATATGTGAAACTTATTTCATCTCAGATTATTAAAGAAAAATGAAATAGAACCAAAGAGAGAGTGTTTAAACAATGAAATAAATAAATATTATTTCAAGAAGAAATCTGGTACAAACTGAAAGCTTTGTTGTGCCTAATTGCCTAATTACTCTATATTGTTCTTCTCTTTTATATATGGATATATCTTCCATCATCAGCAATTCCAGCTGAAATAATGAACTTTAATTCTCAGTTTAAAAAAGAAGTGAAAATACATAAGTTCTTAGCTAAACTGTGGCAACTTTAAAAAAAGTAAAATCTTTGGAATATACTGTGGTTCAGTATTTATTGATCTATATCTGATACCTAGACAAATGGTCTTCTGAATAAACTTTAAATGTTTTAAGAAAGCAGATATTTCTCTTTTTTGAAATTTTTAATTATTATTGGTTGTTCAGAACATTACAAATCTCTTAGAATAAGAGAAACTACAGTGGTCTGACAGTAAGAGGTTGATTTATGCATTTTAAGTATGGGTTCTTTGTTAAGATAACTTTCTATCTTAAGAAAATACACATGATTCTTCTCACAAAAGATGTCAATCACATAAAAGAATAAAATATATGCAAGCTCTTCTTCTAGCAATGATAAAATATCAGCTGTTGCCTATATTGCTGTGATTTGAAACAATGACGAGATTCCAAAGTTCCCAAATATTCCCATGATTCATTCTTAAAGGCAGAATTTGGCGAAATTGGAATTGGACAGATAAATACATCTCTGCTCAACCGACAAAACACGCAGGAACACTCTCTTCTCCATTCTGCCAGCAGAGTTTCTCTTACCTTGAGAAATCTGAAATTTAGCATTGCATTCAGTCTGCAAAATTCCCCTAAAAGAGCCTTAGGCTATTTCCTTAGACTAAGGCAAAATCCTTCCAGGCTCTATCTAACAAGATGTTCGTTTAAAATATAAACCAAAAGGTCTGTAAACTTGGGGATCATAATTCCCTTTTCTGAAATTCGAGGCACAGGGATGCATGTTTATCGCTCGCCTTTGTCAAAAGAGGCCACCTCGCAAATAGGAGCCCAAACCTAGGCGAGCAACTGCCTCTGGGTCTTGGGCCAGCTGCGGGACAGCGCGACAGTTGGACGGCCCAAGTGGCGCCGCACCCCGGGGCCTCGTTGGAGCTAGGGCTGGCCGGGCAACCCGCGCGGGGTGCCGCTCCCGGGCCTCCGACGCCTCTCTGGCTGCACCCTGGGCTGGCCAGCGGTGGGGAGAGCTTTGTCCACCCTCCTCCCCGCCTTCCAGACGAGGCTCCCTAGTGGATCCCGGACGGACATGCTCCTCCCGGGTTCGCCCAGTGCCTGCTCCACCCCGGGTGAGTTGAGGACTGGGGGTACATGCCCGGCCAGAAAAAATTCACCACGATCCCTTCCCGGCTTTCCGCGCCTGTGCTGCCACCCTGCGCCCCCATTTTTCCAGCCGCGCTGCCTCCAGCTTCCCCACCCACTCTCTGGGAAGCCCCAACAGCATTCCAGGACCGAGGACAGGGGTGCGGGAGCCCGAAGCCCGGGCCGGTGCGGACAGGTCGCCCGCGACAAGACTGGACAGGGCCACTCCGTGCAGGCTCTCCGGGCATCAACAGGGGTGGCAGGGTCTGGAAAACGTACCTCGGGGCGTCCCGGGCGCTGCAGGTGCCTCGGTTCTCGGCTCCCCGGGACGTGGCCGAGCTTGGTGGCTTCTGCACTCAGGCAACAGCAGCTGTGACAGCGGCAGCAGGAGCAGGACCTGGAGGTGGCGGTGGGGAGGAGGGGGCGGAGAACCGCGAGGGTTTTAGAGGCGCCTCGGGAACACGTGACTGCTCCGGGGACCCCAGAGACCCTGCTCTAGGGCGCCTGCTCACTCCATCTTTTCCCAACATAGTCCCATAGGGGACTTGGGGCATCACAGTCTCTTCCCCGCTGGTAGGAGTCCTAGGGAGAAGCTGCTGGGCTTCAGGATGTCGCTCAGTCATCCTGGCCTCCGCTTCCAGACCAAGTTAACTTGGTTCAAAAATCTGAAAATCGATTTTTTTTTCCCCCTGTCCTGCTCCTAGCCCCGTTGGGAACTGTGTGGAAGTGGGTGAATCTCTAAGAGCTTAGATTTCCAGAGAAAAAGCTTCAAGGCCCAGGTTTTCTCTTTGTTCGGAGATAACTAAAGCAAAAACGAAACAACACCGCTCTTTCTTGCACCTTTTTGAAGTGAGCAAGATTATGGGCGAGGCGGGGAGATAGCACTGAACTTGCAGGGTATTCCAGGGAGTCAGCGGTAATGCATTGCAAGGAGCAGACTAAGGAGTAGAAGTTACAGGTGTGGGCAAGCTGTCTGGAGCTGGCAAGTGAGGCAGAAATGGAGCTAACTCTAACTGGGCTCAAGAGGATATTCAATAACAGGAAGAGTTCCTTTAAGGGTTGCCACTGGTTTGAAAAAGAGACAACAAAAAGACATACAACAAACAAACAAAAAACTCTGTTCTGTTCCTCTTCAACATAATTTCCCGCCTTAATATTTCAAAATCTGTATTTCATATTTGCATTGGGCAATTTTGCCTTAATGTTAGTTAATCATTAGTTGGCAGATAATTTAGGCTGTGTGTGTGTGTGTGTGTGTGTGTGTGTGTGTGTGTGAGAGAGAGAGAGAGAGAGAGAGAGAGAGAGAGAGAGAGACAGAGAGAGAGAGAGAGAGAAAGGGAGAGGTCCTCTGGACACAGCCAAGTGGTAAAAAAAGGGCACTATTTATTGTGTTCTTAAAATCAGAACTATTATGTGACAATCACAGCATGGCCTGATATTACAAGTCTGTGGAACTGGCCCTCAATCTACTGAAGACAATTTTATTCCTTGGCAACAATCCAATTTATAAACTTAATTTCTGGGCCAGCAATTGCTGTTACTCCAAAGGTCAGACAACAATTCTTGTGCCCCTTTTCTGCTGACTTAGCATTAAGAACTCATGGGGGCTATGTTGTTTGTTGTTCTATCAGCCATAGAATCACCCAAGAAATTCTAAATGCCTCCAGAACCTACAGTTCCAATTCCATTCTTCTATGCTCTCTTTCTGAATCATTGTATTCTGTCCAATAGCTTAGCACAAGAGGTATCTGAGCAGGCCCATGGGGTTCTGCAGTAGGGGAAGGGAGATATGGAGACACTGAACATGATATTGAGAAAACGAGTGTTTGGTCTCAAACTCTCTTAACTCCAGCTTCTATACAATTAGCATACTACACATTGCCACATAAATTTCCATCCTTCCATCCCTTCTACAGTCATAGGTAGCACACACCTTTCAAATACACCTTGACTTTAAAACAGCTTCCAAATTAAACCCACCATGACTATCTCCAAAAACTAATCCATGCTACAAGCTATTGAGTGTTAAAATATGATAAATTTCATTTTTTCTTTATCAAATTCATTTTTTACTATATAAACCTGTAGGATCTATAGGATGAAGTACTGTTATTATTAGAGTATTGGGAATAAAAGTCCCTTATGCCATTAAGATGAATATTCTATTGAACCTATATATTTTCCCTTCCCATCACACCTCCAAAAACCTCAGAAAGAGGAGCAATAATTTTTTCTTCAAAAATTCATCATAACATACAGTCTTAGAGTTCCATAGAGTGAACAAATTATTAACGATCTTTTATTTTGAAAAAAATCATCAGTTTAAAATAATCAGCAATATGTTGCATAAAGAAGAACATGCAGCCATGAGTAGGCTTTTGCCTACTTAAAATTTCCCCAGAGAGATTAAGGACTGATCATCATGACTCTTTGTAGCACATAACAGAAAAATTTTGTTTGTGTTTTATGGAGTAGGATTGCAGGGCTTACTACCTCTGGGAACAGAAATAGTAATGTCCACTTCTGCTCTATGTATTTTTCCTACTCTCAATTTATAAAATGCTCACTTGGGAAATTAAGTTGGATTTTATGCATGTTACAAAATTAAACTGACTATTTCCCAGTTTTCATGATTCGTTATCAGTGATGAAAGAAAGCTTATCTGTAAAAGATGAAAGTTATAGAACCCTTGGGACTCCTAAGACAAATGACTGAGGAATTGTGCCTGGGGTAGCATTTTGCTTAGGAACATGCTTGTTTTTATCAATGTTATTGCTCCATTTTGATAATTGCTACCATTTGTGGAGGATAGTTGCTGAAGTGTTTTGATAGAATCTCAAATGATAAATGATTCCGATATATTAGTTATAAGGGTAATGGGCATAAACTAGAGAAAATAGTATTACTTTTACTAGATGCATTTTTTTCTCTAAGAATTTTTGTTGTATGCATTAAGAGTAAATATTTGTGTCCACTTTTTCTACCATGGCTAATTTAAGTCCTTAATATATAAAGATATGGAAAGCGCCATTCCTGTGTGTTAACAAAAATATTGTTACAGTTCTGTTTTTTGTCTAGATTCCTTTGGAATAGAAGTAATTTTCCATGTAAGTTAGTATCTTATTAATCATTATTAATAATTAATAAGATACTTATTAATGTGTTTTCTCATTTCAGATCCTTAAAATGAGGAACTTATTAATGTGAAAGTCATCCAATTGTTTTTATGGAACAAAAACTGTTTTTTTAAAAGTTAACACAGAGTACTATAAGTATAGAGTCACTTTCTCAAGCATTTCTGTGATAATTTTGAAGGTCTAAGGGAGCACCATAAATACCTTATTGACTTCTATAAGCACTGCACTCTTAAAGCAATATATTATTCTCTTTTGATGTCCTAATGATTAAATCTTAAATACCAAGCAGTAACTGATTTCCAGACAGAATGCAAAATTCCTTTTGAAAAAATAATTTTCTATGTAAAAAGTACCTACACGTATATATGTGACTTACATATCTGTGGTTATACAATCACACATTACATATATATTTGAATAATAAACCCTTAAAACACCTGGGTTACTGCCAGGTTTTATCCCAAATTAGTTGTGTGTATTTAGATAACGCAATTAATTGTTTAGTGTTTACAATATGTGTGTGTGTGTGTGTGTGTGTGTGTGTGTGTGTGTGTGTGTATGCATGCAGATCTGAAGCTCCTTTAAGCTCTGGATATCTATGACTTTATTTTGTTAACATAAGGGCATTCATGGCATATGTGTGGAAAAACAACCTTTTTTATCTTAAGAAAATTTTGATAGTCATAAATATTGTTTGTTTATAAGTTTGCTTATTGCCTCTCCATATTAGAAAAAGAAAAGAAAGAGAAGGAATAAAAGTTTTTCCATTATTACTGGTATATTCTCTTTTCTGTAGCTATTAATAACTATACAACAAGATTTGTTCTTTTCAAAAAGTTGTGGGTATCTCACATATCAACAGATCATCCTTATCTAATTATATTATTTTACAACTTTAGGGGCTGGGGATGTGGCTCAAGCGGTAGCGCGCTCGCCTGGCATGCGTGCGGCCCGGGTTTGATCCTCAGCACCACACGCAAAAACAAAGATGTTGTGTCTGCTGAAAACTAAAAAATAAATATTAAAAAATTCTCTCTCTCTCTCTCTCTCTCTCTTAAAAAAAACAACTTTGTGGTACAAAATATATATAAAGGAAGAGATCATGGATTTCTCATGAATCATAATATTTTATCATATAAATCCATATATAGGTCATATAATTCCTTCCTTTTTCAGATCAAAGCTCTTCTAAAAAGTGGTGTTGTTGAGAATATTTTCCAATAGCTTTTTAAATAAACTTTTTATTTGCTATTTACTTTTCATCAGTTAATAGTTTAATTCTAGTTGTAAGTCTAAATATAGCTTTACTATATTTAAGTGGAATTTATTTATTTATTTATTTACTTTGGTATGTTGGTTTGTTTTGAATAGTTTTTAAAAAGACTGTTTGGAGAACTGTCCAAAGCCAAAGCCCAGAATTAGTAGTTAACATCACTGGAAAACATGTTCTTCCAAAATCCATGTTACCGTATTCTTACTCTTATCATTTCCACAGGTAATTCAACTTTAACAAATATGTTCGGTAGGTAGAAAAATGTGAGGGATTTCTTTCAGCACAGATTATAAGCATTTTCAAAGGCACCAGGAGTCCATTGTTCAAGCTTATACCTATGGGGGTGGTCCAGCAGGGTTTGATTTGTGATGTTCAAATGTTTTATGGTCCTACTCTGTTCCTAGTTTTTCAGTCTTTCAACAAAACCTATTTGGTATACAGATAATAGTCTAGTCTCTAATTTCAAAGAGGTTGAAAAAAAAACAGTGTATTTGTAGGTCTGTGCAAATAATTAATGATAGTACAATATGATAAGTTCTGCATTAGAAGTCAACCTAAATTGTTGCAAGACTGTAAATAAGAATGCAGGGATTGGGGAGATGGAGATGAGAGAGGGCTTTATGGTTGAGAAGATACTTGAATTAAAGTTTGAGGGATTGGTAAGAATTAAACAGGCAGATGGAGGAGATGAGCAAGTAGGCAAGTGAGATGTGGGTCAGTAACACGAAGGGGTGAGAGTGTCACATTCAGAGAACTGCCAAGTAGTCCAGGGTGACTTGAATGTTGATACTGAAAGTGATTATAAAGGACATTGTTTGCATTTTGCTTAGGTATCTGGAAGGAGAACAACTGCATAATGTTAGCTGAGAGATACAACTGGATAGGGGCTGAGACCATTAGTAGAGAAATAAATAGAGGTGGGTGGAGGAGAAAGAACACATGTGGGAAATATTCAGAAAATTAAAAGAAAATGAGAATCTGTAATGCATTGGATTCCAGAGTGTGAGAGAAGGGAATAATTGGGATGATTCTTAAGTTTGGGCTTGAGGGAGGAGGATGATGCTAATTGAGGTCAGATCCATGAGCTAAGAAGGAAATGTCAAGCAAATTTGAAGAAGATCAGTACTTTTAGTAGATACTTGGGTTTATAGACATACAAGAACATAATTGATGGCAGACAATATGATTATTCATTAATATTGAATAAAGAAGATTAAGATTGGCATCTCTAGAAAGTTTGATTTCAGGCTTGAACAAAGAAAGAAACAGGACCACAGCAGGCTCAAGCCTGACTGGTCTTGGAAGGTGAACAGCATGACAGGGGTAGTGTCTCCTAGCAAGAGAAGTTACAGAAATAGCAGGGTGGGGATACCACCTACTAGGGTGTTAGGACAAAAGACACTCTTGGGAGAGAAGAGGAAATGTGATGTGAAGAAGTAAACAATATGGTGACCTACTTAGACTAAGGAGACAAGGGTAGTGTCTCCTAGCTTTGGCCATTGGGGTCCTATGAAGAATCAGGTTTGATTAGTCCATATTTGAAGAGTAAGTGAGAAGACAGTAAATGTACCTTACCCTTGGAGAATTTAGCCAGGAAAGAGAAGGTAGCTAGAGAAGATGTGATATTGGTAAGTTAGTGACTTTGAGAAAGATTTGAGCAATTTTGCTTTTTTTATTGATTCTTTTTAGTTATGCATGCCAATAGAATCCATTTTGATAAATTACATAAGCATGAAATGTATCTTATTCTAATTAGGACCCCAGTCTTGTGAATGTGGTGAGATTCACTGTGGGGTATCACATATACACCTAGGAAAATTATGTCAGATTCATTCCACTATGTTGTCTTCTTTCATTTAAAAAAATATTTGTTTTTTAGTTATAGGTGGACACAATATCTATTTTATTTTTATATGGTGCTGAAGATGGAACCTGGCGCCTCACGCATGCCTCCACTTCTGAGCCACAACTCCAGAATTCGTTTTTATTTTAGTGCTGAGACAAAAAAAAAGTGAATTATTGAATAAACAAATGTGATGGTTACCATGTCATTGTTTAACAAATCTCAACAAAACTTCGTGGAATATGACAACTCACAGCTGGTGTGGTCCTGGGTTGGGTGGATCAGCACCTCTGTAGAGCACAGTGGAGATGACTTGTCTCTGTCTCATGGTGTTTGGAGCCTTGGCAGATAAATCTCAGTGGACGAGGTTGACTCAAAGTCTGGGGGCTGGAACAGCTGTTTGGAAGATCCATTGCTAAAACGAGGGTTATGAAAGTTGGGGAGTAAATCTATGATGGCCTTTACTCATCTGAAAAAGAAGGACTCCATTGCAATTGAGGATATGAAGTAGGAGGCTGGAAGACAGTAGTGAAATTTTAGAATAGTTTAGAAGAGGAAAGGAATTTGGAGTGACTCAGTCTCAAGAATTTCTGAGTGATATTTAAGGCTCAACTAAGGTTTTAAATTTGTAGTTGTAACAATCTGTGCCGTTGAGTTAGTTGTTTTCACCCACAAGCTATGCTAGTGGAGAGTCGTAGCTAATGATCTGAGTTCACAAGAGTCCGATTATACTATCAGCATCCTTAGAGATTTTAATATTTTCAATTATTAAATGTGTCGGAGCCCAGCTCCAACAGGGGGTCTCAGGAGACAACGGATGGTGAGGAGTCGGCAAAAGGGGGGTAGAGAAACAACACAGACACCAAAGTGAAGGTGCTGAATCCCAATCTTTACTTGTGAAGTTGATCATATATACTTTTCATTTTGGCAGGCTCACAGTACTTTGTGGTAACAAAACAGGAATCATTATTCAAAGAAACAAAATATTATGTAGTTACAATTAGAATAGAAGAATGGATCTTGGCTTATGCATAAGCAAGCATTTGTACTTTCAGTTCAAATTTTGCTTTGAGCTGTTTCTGCTTAGTTAACTTTTAGTAATAGTTAGAAATGTCCCAAACTATTGGCCTATACCTTGACTATTCTTTCTTGACTTACTGACTGGAACCGGTGCCATGGTTACGGCAAGTGGTTGACTTGTTATTAATTTTAATCAAACAAGAGTAAGAGCACAAACCATTGTGCACAGGAACAAGAACAAGTTGCCCAGTACTAAGCACTAATCTGTCTTCTTAACATTAATTTTTCTTCTCTAGATTTTAATTTAATTTCTCAAAAACTTCCTTGACAGGAATACAGGGAGTTTTTCATTAGACATTAACAATTTACGCTCCACAGCTGAATCATTGCATTTAGAGCAAACAGATCTATTCTTAGAAGTAGTTGCATTAATTGGGAAAGTCATGTTTTTTCCTTCATACTTAATGGTCATATGGGAAATCACAACTATACTTATTAAAGGAACACAAAAACAAGTCAGCCCATTCCCAGAAACATACTGCGCTCCTCCAGAGGATGGACACCTTGTGTCATCCACCTCAGTAGGGCCTTGCCATTGTCTGAGTCAGGGGAGAGGCGCAGCATAAATACATCTGGGAAAAAATAACAACTAGACCTTAAATAAAGGACTAAAGAAAGGATACTTCTCTTAGCAAAATAATGACCAATCTGTACCCATTTATGATATTATTTAAATATATATAAGGAATCTTTCTCCTATCTTTGGGAAAAATAGTCCTATCACAACTTCACTTCCTGGGCCAGGTCTGATCTACTGCTAGGGGCTCCCTTAGGTACTGTGTTGTGAAGGAATCTTAAGACCAAGCCTGAATTATGGGGATGGGGGCCAGGGTAGGGGGCATGATGAGCAGTTAGAGATGTTTGTCATAGATGATGTGGGGCCCAGTGGGGATTCATGCTTGCTTGGCCTACTCATCAGCTATTCCCACCCTGTCTCTTTGACAGAAGATATGAAGGGAAGAGTAATAATGATTATTAAAAGCAATAACGCTAACAATGGTTAATCTTTTTTCATCTTATCATGTAATGAACACATAATGTTAAATTATTGTAACATGGCATGAATGTCTAAAGTTTGTCTAACAATATGAATCCTGAAGAAAAATTCTTGGATATTTATTTAATTTTAAGACCTTAATTTTCTAGAATATTATTCCAACGGTGTTGAAAAATGACTTAAATACGTAGCCTATGTGACCAAATGAAAACTTTATTGAAGTGCATTCTCTTTTCACATGAAGAACAAATCTGTAAATATTTGAAATTTTTACACATGGAGAGTTGCTTGTTTAGGTACTTATATACTTTTATTTTAACTAAATTAATTGTTATTTATTCTGTTAGTTGTTTCTCTCAAAATACAATTGAATAAAATGATTGTGTTGACTACTTAATTGTAGTTACCAATCTAGTCAAAGCTATGTACCAGCTGTATTGCATTAGTGCTAAGATGTGGCCTTTTAAAAAAGAAATCTTAATACTTTGTAGTTCCTTTAAAACTGATGGTATGCTATTGCTTTCCCAAAGCATCTTCTCTTATTGTTTCATAACTTCAATATTATTCCATAAAATAACATTTTCATTTTACATTCTTTGACACCATCGACTTAGAGAAATGCAGTAAGTAATTTAGAGAAAGATGGGAAAATAACACATAATCAATGTGTAGGCCATAAATTGATTTGGCAGTGTGCTTCATAGTAAGCTCTACCCCAGGGGAATTTCTTCCTTCCCATTTTACTTTTCATGTGGAGTGTTAATACCTATCTGGATTCTTCTGGATGATAAATTATGATAATTTCCCTGTATCAGGGCCTAGTAGTATTTTAGAAACTTTAACCCTTGCAGCAGAAATTTATCATAATACTAATAAAGTAATTACAATGTTTAAGCTACAGAAATTATCTGAGAAACGTACTTTTATCACAACAGGAATTGGATCATGGAATTTAAAGCCTGAACCAGACTATAAAAATTTTCCATTTTATAAGATTTGCTTTGATTTAATGAGTAGATCATATCCTTCAGTTCAAATGACAGCGCAAGACTGTTGCTCAAGAGAAAATGAAGATACATCATTAATTTATTTATCTTAGTCATGGTTTATAGGTCAGGCTGTTATGAAATTTTATAAGGAAACACACAGAATTCAAAATATTTCTCTCTCCTTAGCAACAGTGAAGTTTTATCTAGTCTGAGACCCAGATAGGAAAGTATTCAACTGACAGTTCACTAAAAAGAAGAAAAGTAAGTGATCTTGAAATTTAATATATAGTTTCTGAGGAACTCAGATTACTTTATTTCAAACCGCCCATAAAATTACATTATAGAGGCTGGGGTTGTAGCTCCTAGCACTTGCCTAGGACATGTGAGGTACTGACTTCCATCCTCAGCACCACATAAAAATAAATAAATAAAATGAAGACATTGTGTCTATTTACAACTAAAACAATTTAAAAAAAAAAAGAAAAAAGAAAAAGATGACATTGTACAAGGATCTCACTCTGCTTAGTAGTGCTCTCCTGTAATCCCAGCAACTGTGGACACTGAAGCAGAAGAATTGCAAACTGGAGGCCAGCCTCAGCAATTTAGTGAGAACCTTAGCACCTTAGTAAGACCCTGTTTCAAATAAAAAATAAAAAAAGGGCTGGGGATGTAGCTCACTGGTAAAGTGCCATTGGGTTCAATTCCCAGTACAAAAAAAAAAAAATTACATTATAAGAGGATCTTATGTTGTATTTGGTCATTATATCAAATCCAATTTTTCTAGTTTACACATTGGAATGACTCCTCAGTAAATGATATTTCTAGAGAGCTACAGGATTTTGTTTTCAATTTTCACAACTTTTCTTTGTATCACTATCATGTAAAAAAAAGGGGGGGGCTTTGACACAGATAATCTTTCAAATATCAGTATTTGTTTTTAATTAATATCTCAAGAATGCAGCTTTATAGATTTGCCTTAGTGCAATACTCCCTAAAAACAAAGAGTTATTAAAATAATAAAATACAATGGCCATTTTAATATAGCCTTTTTTTTAGCATGGAATATACACAAAATAAAGTACCTGAGTCCAAATTATATTCTCAAATCCAAAATATTTGCTGAAACAATGAAGAATTTTACAAAGAAATATATTCTTAGTAGAGAGTTATATCATTTCATTTCTAGTACTTGCAATAGGCTAAAACTAACCAGTATGATGATCAAAAGCTTTAGAGAAAACGTCAAGAACATCAGAATTAATGGAGTGGAGTTGATAGAAGATGGATAGAAATATAATGAACTCAAATAAGTATGCTATCGCTCTTTAAAGGCTTTGAAATTCCTAAATTATATTTATATTTTTATCCTTGGTGTATGTGAGTGTGTGTGTATTATATCTGTAAGAATGATATCAGTTAGGGTCTGTCATTTTACTCTCTTTAACAAGAAGTGGGATCTTCAAGTGAATACTCATCTGTTATTGTGTACACATAAGACATTTACAGCATGATCACAGAATTTTAATTCTTGATCATACTCCTTTACTAACTATGTAAAAGTGGGTATAGTGACAAATACTTTAGAAAGCTTTTCGGGGGGGGCACCCCCAGAGATTGTGTGCATCACTATCTATATAAATAAATGAGTTTATATTGAACTTCAAGTAATTTTTATTCAGGCTGAAAATCAGAAAAAGAAAACATTTCAAACAGTGTAAAGTTCAGGTGATCCCATCTGTTTTGAAATTAATTTTGCTTTTAGTTTGAAGACAGAAGGTGATGCATATTTTAGGCAGTGCCCGTACCTTTATTGGAAAGGCATTTACTTTTTTTTTTTTTAGTTTGATTTGGAAGACATTCCAGTCATCTGTATCAGTAAATCACGTGTGTGTGTGCGTGTTTATTATACAATCTTGACTTTAAAACTGGAGTAGACACATGTAAAACATCTCAGTGTGAGTAGTGAGCCTGAATCACCAACACCACCTTGCACCATTGAAGTCCTCTCTGTACCTTCTTTTCTTCATAACGTTCCTTACTGTGGTGGATTAAGCACCAAAGAAATTGCACTGGCTTTTTGCGACCACAAGGGAAATGTTCACTTCATCGTGCCCGCGCCCCCAAACTATAAAAAGCAGCTAGGCGATGGGAACAAATCTAAGTCAATGTAGTATTTTCTCAGTAGAAAGGAAGGAGGGTGAAAAAGCCAGACTATCATCCAAGATTTGCTCGTTTGGCCTTTTAAAGGTCTTCTTTTTGTTCAAGTATCAACTTAAGAAAATAAATTCTGTGTACCAGCATGAGGACTATTCGAGCGTCAGAAAACAAAGTAAAAAACATATTAGTGGCGTCGTTGCAGCGAATTACACGTTTCCTCTTCCCGTAAATAACCTGCCCTTTCATTCTAGAGCCCTGCTGACGCTCGAGCTTTCAGACCAAGTACGACTTCGGCCACAAGATGGCACTGACCTGCAAACAAAAGACATCACGGTGGCACTGACTTTTTTTTAAAGCCTTGTCAAATTGCCTCGCCAACTCGGAGTCCAGGACTGTGTGGGGATGAGGGCTCACTTCCCCCGGCACGGTGGCACGGTGGCACGGTGGCACGGTGGCACGGTGCGTGTGCCTGACAGCGTGCGTTTAGGCTGATGATCTTTCTCTCCTGAATTCCTAGGCCACGTACCTTCGAGGTGTGTATCCAAGGTGAGGTGTTGGGGGCGTGGGGGAGCCTCCGGCGCTCCCCGCGGGGCGCCGTCACGTGATCGGGATGAGGTGGAGTTCGGCTTTAAGGGGGCGTCCCTTCCGATCTTCACCAATCTTTAGGATTTGAGCAGGAGAAATACCAGAGGATCTTTCCTCCCCTCTCTGCTCCTTTCCATGACTCCCTTCTCGCTTTAATAGACAGGGGCGGAAAAGACGAATTCGGAAGAGGGTAAGTTTCAAGTTTACGCTTTTTAAAGGACTTTGGAGAAATCTCTCACTGACGGGGCGACGGATGAGAGAGGACCGGAAAGGACGCGAGGGCTGCAAACTGGTGGTGCGGACCCAGGTGCAGCGCGGAGTCAGCCTCTTGCTTGGGTGTCCAGCGCGGGCAGGTGGCTGGATGCCCCAGATGACCGGACCGCTCCCGGACCCCTGCCGCAGGGCTGGGGGCCGACGCTGGCCAAGGAGCGGGCACCTTATCCCGAGTTCGCGCTTCCCCGCGCCCTGCTGCCGGGGCTCGGGACGGGGATCCAAGTTTTCCTCTCCTCGGGCTCTCTTAAAGCCGAGGGAGGGAGTGGGAAGGAGCCCTGCGGGGTCTCCCCGCACCTATTGCAGCTTTCGCCTTTCCCCGGAGCTGGCTCGATCCGCCGCAGGGGGCGGCTGTGCGGTTCCCTTGCAGAGGGGCTGGGGTGCGTTGAACCCCTGGGCCCCGCGAGGAGTGGGCCTCCGCGCCAGTCCCGCAGCACTTGTCCCATTGGCCCCTGCCGGCCCCTGGGGCGCGGATCCCACACCTGCCCCACTTGACTGGTCTGGAATAGAGCCTGGATCCCCCGGTAGTTGGCCCTTCAGTCTGTCGCTGCTCTCTGGTAGACACCCTGAACCCTGTCCTAATATTTCAGAGTTTTAATCGTGCAACTCTTTCTTTAGCTGCTTCTTCTAGACCAGTAATGTGCGAACATGCTGGGATAGGAGATTGAGGAAGGACCTACGTGGAGGTGGCTTAGTAAGTGTCCTGTTGGTCCCCAGACGGAATGCAGAGATGAGAATGTTTTAAGGACGGATATTGGGCTAAGGAGAGAAGTGACTTAGGATTTGGCCATGGTGTGTGTGTGTGTGTGTGTGTGTGTGTGTGTGTGTGTGTGTGTGTGTGTAGTGGGTCAGGAATAGGGGGGAAGATCCAGGCAATTCGCCTAGTTACACAATATGAGAAGGGTGGGCGGTTAAGCCTGCCACAGTAATTTTGACATATACCATTTCATTCTTTGGTAACTCCCAGAGCACAGAAAAACCTAGAGAAGCGAGGAGAGGGAGTAGGTTTCTATGTTCCTTTGCCATGCTCACCTGGATCCTCTGAGAAAGCTTAGCTCCGGGTTGACACACAAAGGCAGGAGCTAGTGCAGAGTTCTCCTCTCTGTGCTGGACCTGAGAACAGTAGCCCTCATTTCCCAAGACCCTGAGCAGGTTCTCTGGTGAAACAAGAGAGAATAGAGAGCTCTGGATCCCAGTTCCCAGTCCGTGGCTAAAGACTGAGCACTTTTCCTGGCTACTATCTTAATATTATTCTTTCTTAGTGTCTTAAGGCAGCTGTCTGTTGAACAAGCTCTCTCCTCACTCAGGGAAGGCAGGAGAATTATGTAATTCGTTTAGATACGCTAGCAGTAACTTTCAGGGGCTGTGTGTAACACAACTGACATTTCTTTTCCAAAACAGTTGTGGTGAACAGACAATCCGGGTATTTGAAATACATTTGCAGCAGGTTATGCCCAGACAGCTGTATTTTCAGATGGGAATAACACTGCTAATAGCAGGCAGTGAGAAGCCAGGGTTTTACTTGAAAAGAAGAATAAGGGAATTTCCCTCAGTAAGGGGCCTAATTTGCCAAATGGTGATGTTTGTAGGTCTCTATTTGGTTTCTAAAGGTACACAGACAGCTAAATTTAAGTCTCGCTAAGCTTTGCAATGTCTGTAGTTGTGTAGCTTATTTTATAAATATATATTCGAATAGAAATGTATTGTTTACTTTTGCAAAGATAAGGCATGTTAACTTTCTTTTAAGACTGTTATCTTCTAAAAATTATTTTTCTGGTAATTATATGAAGGTAAACAAAGTATGCATTTTATCCAATGCAAACTCATTTACCCAAGTGGAATGGCTAACAACCCTACACTTAGCAGAAGAAGCTTAGAAACACTTTTTTAAAAGTTTTCATTTTCTGTATAGCTAAATTACCTTCTACTGAATAGGAAAACCTCTATTTTCTGTAGGACATGTATATCAAATATAATTTCAAAGGTATCTGAGTAGAGTTTTAATATATTTACCTAAACTCTTCTGTAAGAAGTCTCTTTGTAGCCTATAGATTGAAATAATTTAATAAGTGTTTGCACAAATTCCCATAATTGTCAAAGTAAGTCAGCTGATATAAAATTTCTTTTTTCCAACACCATTTCCAACACCTTCACCTATACCCCCATAAACTCCTGCCTAGATTATTAAATTAGCCCCTAACAAATTTCTCTACATCTTTTCTTTCCCTTTTTAAATGTCCCTGTGATATCTACATGGCTTCCTTACTCACCTTTCTTAGGTCTTAATTTACAGGCCATTTTCTTAGGCAGTTAGAGGCCTTTTTCTACCACCCAGTAATAAATTGTAATTCCTGACAATCCCAGTTTCCCTTCCCTGATCTATTGTTCTCCATAGCACTTATTATCATCTAGCATTCTATACCTTTTATTAGTTTATTTTTCTCTTGTCTTTCTCTGTCCATCAGATTTGAAGTACAATGAAAGGATCACTGTTCTCTCTACTAAATCCATATCTGACAAAATAAGTATTACATAATTATTCATTGGAAAAATGAAAATTCTTTCATAAACAATTCCTTTTTTATACAAAGTGTAACATTCTCTACTTTGTACTTGACCTAACAGAATGATTATTGTAACTAACATTCATTTTGGATGCAAAAGGATGATGATAGATTGAGCCATTGCTGTAAGATTAATTTATACAAAAACCTACTATTCCATCTCTACATCTATCAGTCAACATATTTTTATTCTAAATCTAATATTTCAAGGTACTATGAAATATGCACAATGTCAACCCTCACAGATGTTATATTGAAATGGATGGGCACCAATTAAGGGTTCAAGGGACTAAAGGTGCTTTGAAGGGTGGGTAGAATTTGGATTGGTAATGGGAGACAACACTCAGGAAGAGGAATGGAAGAGCTATATGTGAAGACAGAGTTATATTTGAGAATTGTGAATCATTTTGCCTGCCCAGAACAGAGCATTCACATTGGGGTTATTAGAGCAAAGAGTGGAAGGAAGACTTAATTAACATAGAGGTCTTTAATGCCAGGCTGAGGAATACACTCAATAGTCCATGCCTCATGACTCTCATACCAGGATCCTCATTCATGGTGGAATTTGGCAACAAGGAGCCAAGAGAAACTATAGATAATGAGGATACACTTAGCTACTGTGCAAGTGTTACTTTAAATAATGAAAATTCATAACTGATAAGCAATGTTAAAGATCTCTATAGTAACCTGAATACAAAATATGATGCTAAACTTTCTTGAAATCTCTAAGAAATATTAGATTTCAAAACTAAAATTATTACCTGCTTCAGGGCTGGGGTTGTGGCTCAGCGGTAGAGCACTCACCTAGCATGTGTGAGGCCCTGGGTTCGATCCTCAGCATCACATAAAAAAAATAAAACAAAATAAATAAAGGTATTGTGTCCAACTACAACTAAAAAGTAAATATTTTTTAAAAAAAAATTACCTGCTTCTTCCAGGCTTGTTCTCTCATTCCAAATGACATAAGTGGTCATGCTCACTGCTTTTGCAATTCTTAAGAGAACAAGTGTAATTACCCCTTAAGTAATAGGTTGTGCACAGAGGAAGAGAAAGCAGTGTTTGTCATGATGTCCACATGCAAAATCATTCCATTACCATGCTTTAATGCTTTCTTTTTACTTAGTGATAACAACCTTTATTTTTACCTTCTTCAGTTTTATAAGGCTAAATTGCAGTTTCATAATAGAAAATCACCCCATATTCTAAAAAACAAAAGCACTGAAGGAAAGGTTTACGAAAGGCATCATATAAAAGGCAAATACATTTTTAATACATTATTATTTTTCTTTCAATGGAAGTAAATTTATGCAATAGTCTTTGTTGTTCTTATGTAAGAAAGAAATGCAATTCAGTTTCTCAACACAGGCATGAAGATCTGTTAGTTAACTTAAGAAATCTCATCTTAGAAACTTACTTAGTAATCTAGGAGAAATCAGATATTTTTTAAAAAATTAGATTTGAACCTCTGTACAAGACTATTGTCTATGATTTGTCTTGGTAAGAAGAGAAGAATGTATATATCACAAATAATTGGCTGCCTCTTCAAAGTTTGTTGTCACATTCTAACTGACATTTTTACCAGTCATTCTCTCTGCCTTTTGAATTCTCAAGAGGAAGAATGTGATTACAGCTGATATTATAACTAACATCTAGACCCTTCCCCTGGAGACATATGTCTTGTAGGAAAGGGGGGATATTTACATGGATAAAACCTTAGAAATTCTTTGAAAGCTTCTGATATATTAATAACCATTATAGAGGCTTAGAGTCTCCTGCACAATGCAAGAACTTCTCAAAGTGCCCTTTCATGTAGTGCTTATAAACTTTTATGCATGGAGTATCTGCTGCTTTGCAGATGGTATATTTCATTTGATTGAAGTTTTGTTTTTTGTAATGAGGTGATCTTATAAAAAAATTTAACACGCATCCCTTAGTCCTACCTCTAAGTTGTATAGTAGACATAACATTCTCAAAGTGGTTCTCTATTTTCTATAGACCACAATTAAAATATGAGATGGCATCTTTACCATTATTTTTCTGCATTAAGCGTCATCTGGTCTTTCAACAGTACCTCATATGATAAAGTTTCACAAATGTTCTGTCTGATATGAAAAATTGAGCTCCATTGTGTACAATGAGTCAAAATGCATTCTACTGTCATGTATAACTAATTGGAACAAAAAAAATCATCTCCGTTTGAGTATACTTGTGCTAAATAATTTCTGCTATAAGAAGCAGCCCGGTATATGTTGAGTTATTGCTACTTTAGACCTCTACACTAATCCATTCATTTCTATAGTAGGAGGAAAAAAAACTATGTATTTTTGTTGTTCTTTTGCTTTGCTTGTTCCATATTTTCTGTTTTAATCTGTGCATTAAGTTGTTACACATTTGCATTTGCACTATGTTTAGGGGTATGCCGATAGTATTTGTATAAAATTTTTGGAGCATGAAGTTTATGTACACCTTACTAACATGTAGACCACTGACACTCAATGTATAAGCAGAACCAAGTAAAAATATTTCCAGGTTTTTAAAAATTCAAAATGTCTGCTTGGCCTCTGCTATTTAAAAAATATATTTACAAAATTACTTTTTGTTTACTTATTTCAGTGTCTTCACATTAAAGAGTACTATGCGTCAGAATTATATTTTGACTACCCTCAATAAAATTTGTAATGCAATTGATCATTTTCTTTTTACAGATTATTCAGTTCAAGGGAATGAAGAATTCAGAATAATTGTGGTAAATGGATTCCAATATGGAGCATAAGAATAAGCTGTACAGTTGACCTGCTTTGAAGAAACATACTGTTCTCTTGTGAAATCTGTAAAAACAAAACCAATCAAAATGAATTCAACATTACTTTCTCAGGTTGAAAATCATTCAGTGCACTATAATTTGTCAGAGGAGAGTTCCCCATTTTTGGCTTTTGAAAATGATGATTGTCACCTGCCCTTGGCTGTGATATTTACCTTAGCTCTTGCTTATGGAGCTGTGATCATTCTTGGGGTCTCTGGAAACCTGGCTTTGATCATAATCATCTTGAAGCAGAAAGAGATGAGGAATGTCACCAACATCCTGATTGTGAATCTTTCCTTCTCAGACTTGCTCGTTGCCATCATGTGTCTCCCGTTCACATTTGTGTACACGCTGATGGACCACTGGGTCTTTGGTGAGACCATGTGCAAGCTGAATCCTTTTGTGCAATGTGTTTCCATCACCGTGTCCATTTTCTCTCTGGTTCTCATTGCTGTGGAACGCCATCAGCTGATAATCAACCCACGAGGGTGGAGACCAAGTAATAGACATGCTTACATAGGTATTGCTGTCATTTGGGTCCTTGCTGTGGCTTCTTCTCTGCCCTTCCTGATCTATCAAGTCTTGACCGATGAGCCATTCCAAAATCTAACGCTGGATGCATTCAAAGACAAGTATGTGTGCTTTGATAAATTTCCCTCGGACTCTCATAGGTTGTCTTACACTACTCTCCTCTTGGTGCTGCAGTACTTTGGCCCACTCTGCTTTATATTTATATGCTACTTCAAGGTAAGAAAATCTTTCCTCCCTATCATCTCCCTTTTTTACTTCTTGGCAAAGAAATTCCTCATTCAACAAGTGGTTCTATTGAACTCATTCTTTGTTCCTTTACAGATATACATTCGCTTAAAAAGGAGAAATAACATGATGGACAAGATGAGAGACAATAAATACAGGTCAAGTGAAACCAAAAGAATCAACATCATGCTGCTGTCCATCGTGGTAGCGTTTGCAGTCTGCTGGCTGCCTCTCACCATCTTTAACACTGTGTTTGATTGGAATCATCAGATCATTGCTACGTGCAACCACAATCTGTTATTCCTGCTCTGCCACCTCACGGCAATGATCTCCACCTGCGTCAACCCTGTATTTTATGGATTCCTGAACAAAAACTTCCAGAGAGACTTGCAGTTCTTCTTTAACTTTTGTGATTTCCGGTCTCGGGATGATGACTATGAGACAATAGCCATGTCCACCATGCACACGGATGTTTCTAAGACTTCTTTGAAACAAGCAAGCCCAGTCGCATTTAAAAAAATCAATAATGATGATAACGAAAAAATCTGAAACTCCTTGGAGTGTATGGTCCCAGAAGAGATCTACTTAAAAGCAAGTGTAGCCAGACATATATACTTTCATTACCTGTTCTCCATGGAACAGGACTAAAGTCATTTAAGAAAGACTGAGATCTCCCTGTCTTGCATTTTACTGCTTTTGTTATGGTTGTCATGATTACATTTGGAACAAAATGTATGGGTTTTGGCATCTCCTGGTAATCATATTCACCAGACTTTCTTCAAGTGCTTTTTGTGGAATTATGCATTTAACAACTTTTAAGACTATATTTATTGGAATGAAATTTCTCCCAAGTAGAACTATGAACCAATTTCAGAAGCCCTAGCGACTGATACCTTCATTACATTGGGCCATTCTGAGTGTCAGTAGATTGAGCCACCCTTCTTTAATGATAGGTGTCATTTTAGTCTGAAACAGAGGTGACAGCATGCAAAAAATCTACATTCAGGATGTTGAACCAAAAAAGAGGTGAAATTAATCAGGAGTGATCTGCTTTTTTTAATCTTTTTTTTTTTAAGGGAAGTTACTTTGCTCCTCCTAATGAAGTATCACTTAAATTAAGATGAGAATACACAAAATGCTTTTCAGCTGTGAATATCATAGGGTTTTGGACCACCCACAAGAATCAGTGGTAAAATAGTTTCCTAATTTCAAAACTATTTTGGAACCTGACAACCAAAGCATTTCAGGATAATTAGTTTAATAAGTAAATTAATATTGCTACAAATAAGTAAATTATATTCATTTGAATTGAGAGTGAAGAGTTTTTACATTCCTTACAGACTGCTCAGTGTTTGTCAAGCTTTTTGGCATAAACATATAATTCAAAAGGCTTTTCCAGCTTACAATGTATTTTCTTCACAGCAGTGCCTATAGTAGTCGCTCACTTTTAAATTTCACTGTACGTCTTTCAAAGCAGAGGACACCAAGGGACAATGTTAAAAGGATATTCATTGTAGCTAGCAGGGATGAATACTTAACCACTTCTTATAGCCCATGTTAACTTGTATAAACTGTGTGACTTGTGGAGTTTATGAATCCTGCACTACATAGAGTACTGACTGAGTAGTAGTGTCACCCTGATATATTTAATTTCATGTATCTTGTGATCACAGTTGAGCCTCAGAATCATTTGTAGAAAAGACATTTTGAAGAACAAGTCATATTTTCAATGTATTATACAAAGTATTAAATGTATTTTATTTAAAAGAAGGGCAAACACTTTCTCTATTAAAATTGTTTTTGCTTTTCCTGGGGGCGTGGCGGGATCTACTGTTTCTGTCTTCAGCTTCGTTTTTTTTTTTCTCGTGCCATGACTCTCATAGTGTCCCCACGGCCCCAGTTTCAGCTTGATAAATGAGACATTTTCTACTCTGGTAGAACCACTTTTGGCCAAGTCACCCTGCCTTGCTGGATTGAAAGTTTCTCGAAGGCAAGGGTTATCTAATGTGACTATCCCCAGTGCATATGGCACAGGACCAAGTACTTAGAAGTTTTTCAAAAAGTAATTCTAAATTGAATGAATGAAAGACCAAATTTTCTTCCTTCCCTCCCATTTATGATCATATTGAATTCTCATCCCGATGTTTGCTTGACTACTTCTTCCTAAATTCCTCTTTACCAAGAAAGTGTTTTTTCTTCTACTGTATTATTTTCATTCCTCACTGAAGCAAAAGTGACATTGTAGATCTTGGAAACATGTCATTAGCCTTGTAAGTCAAATATCTAACTTTTTCCATTGAATGTTAATATGAAATTAAATCATAGCCTAAGAATGTCCTTTAGTTACATGAATAAAGAAAAAAACAGTTGTAACCAACTTTAACTGTTTGTTGGAAAATATCATCACCTTTTCTTACCTAAATGTGGGATTCTTAACTACTTGATATTTTTCTGCTTTCAGGGACCAATTCTGACTTTCTCTACTTAGGTGCCATAGAAACAAATTGCTACTTGGGAACAGTCTCCACACGTAGGTGCTTCTTTGTCAGCACATTTGCTGAGATGGCCATTTTAAGGATTTCCACTCAGTTGTGTAAGCTGCTGATTCCTCAAGTATACATAAATAATGAACAGTAAATTCTATTTTATCCAAAGATGACAATGAGCAAGTAGTTAAGTCTAGGGTCAGCACCAGTGTAAGAAGGAATAAATGATCACATTAAATACAAACTTCACAGGCTAGGGTTGTGGCTCAGAGGTAGAGTGCTCACCTAGCCAGTGTGCGGCACTGGGTTCAATCCTCAGCACCACATACAAATAAAATAAAGAGAAAAAGAAATACAAACTTTGGAATCATTGGTTTGTCTTACATCCAAGAACAAATTGATTTTTTAGTTTAGTAGAAGACCATAATTATAGCTTATTGGGTGGAAATTACTACGGCCATTTTACAAAATTATTACTGCCATTTTACAAAAGAGGAAACCAAAGTTCAAATTGAAATATTGATCTGAGCTAAGAAAAAAATGGAGTAGGAATGAAATCCAGATTTGTTCAGTGTGATTAAACTGTAACAAATACTTATGATATAGTTTTAAAAAATATTTCTCCATCTCTTCACAAGTCACATGACACGAATATCACAATACCCTAAGGCAGAAAACTGCAGAAAAGAATGGAATGAAGTAGAACAGTTGAAAGAAAATGGCCAAGATGATTTCATGCATCCATAATCCACTTCCGAATTAGACAATTGTTGAACATTCATATTAATTTAATATCTTTTTTGTTAACTGGATGGTCCTTTTCGTATTTCACAAAGTTTCCACGGAAATAAAACTATATACTATATTGTAATTTCAAAATTTGGCAGCCAAATAAATTAGATACTGTGACAATGAGAATACTTATTCACACCACACACAGTAAAAGTGGCAGAGAGAGGCAGACTTAAGCTGAGCTTCTAGAGATAAGATTGGCCTTGTGCCAACACTGAAATTCAGTAAGGTTATGGGCACTACTAGGTTTTTTTGTCACAGGATTTCTTTCCTCAGTAATCAAGGATTCTTCTGGAATTAAGGTAGTTTCTTAATGAAGTTTAAATTATTGCCAGTCTCCATATTTTCTTTCTTTATTCCTGTGATCTATAAAACAACATGTTGGACTTAAGTACTTGAGCTAGTAACAGCATAATTTACCAAGAAAAATCTGTTTCCCAGATTTAATTCACCTGATGATTCCTTTATTAATTTATGTGTGTCAAGAAGTGAACACATACTACACATGGTATGGACGTGTGTGTATGTGTGTGTATTGTATAATTCTTTTTGTGGGTGGGCAGTACCAGGGATTGAACTCAGGGATATTCAACCACTGACCCACACCCCTAGCCCTATTTTGTATTTTATTTAGAGTCAAGGTCACACTGAGTTGCTTAGCACCTCAATTTTGCTGAGGCTGTCTTTGAGCTTGAGATCCTCCTGCCTCAGCCTTCCAAGCTGCTGGGATTATAGGTGTGTGCCACTGCACCCAGCATATAATTCTTCAGTGGCTTTATTTTCATCATTATTCATTTCTTTCTTAAGAAAACTACCCTATAAAATAGTTCTTTTTCCCTCATTTCATAGATAAGGAAGCTGAGGTCTGAGAGATTATATAACTTGCCCCAATATCACCCGACTAGTAAATCACAGAGGCAAGATTCAGATCCAGGCAGTTTGGTTTCTGAATCTTCATATGCAGCCTTTAATCAGCACACACTGAAAACCTTCCCCACGGCCAGCCTCTGCCCTAATCCTCCAACCTCTGCCTATCTTCTCTTATACGAGTGGATTCACTCATGATCCCATTTTCAGTCCATGTCTTCTCCAATCCCTAATAATCTCAGAAAGATTTTAAAAAATTGAAGCCTAACATATATTCCTTTCATGGTGATTTAGGCACAGTTATAGATTGAGAGACACCTCTGTTTCACCCAAGGATTATCACTGTAAATCTGTTCCTTCTTTCCTGTTGTTCTTATTTCCTCTCCCCTCCTTGCAGAGGAATCCGTAATCTTTTTCGTTTCCTAGCCAAGGCCTGAGTCATCTTTGGGGAACATTTTTCTAATAAGTGGACTGGGGCTCTGAACACATTTAGTTTTATTAAGCTGCTTCTTTGGAGGCTGCATGGTCTCCTATTCAAGCCCATAGGTAGGGAGCTGTCATCGGTGAATAGTTTCATAACAAGGCTTGCTGCCTGCCTGACTTCTACATCTTGAATCCTGTCTAGGAAAGCACAAAAAGAGTTAGCAGTCAAAATTGTTGACTAAAGGTGAACAGTATTTCATTTAAGCAGAAAAGCAGACTGAAGCCACGTAACTGATGGGATCACAACTGCCCTGTCACCCAGCAGCGTTGCATGATGGACTGCAACATAGGCTTTGAAAAACAAAACAACAGCCACATGTTAGTACTGCTTTTTTCAAAAAGAGCACTGCCTAAGCTTCTATTTGCCTTATCATCGGTAATGAAAAATTGTGAGGGTCATTCAAATTTCTGGCCAATTTTTTCCATAATTTATTGGTGAGATATACTTGATCTACCATAAAATTTAACTTTTTAGAAAAGTATACAATTCAGTAGCTTTTTCAGTGTATTTGTGAAATTGTCCCACCATCATTCCTCCTATCTAATTCCAGAGGATTTTCATCACTCCAAAAAGAAACCCCAGCTTTCAGTTTCCAATCTGGCAGGTAAGGAGCTTCGAAGTTGCCACTCTGTTTCTAATAAGTAAAAAGCTAAACAAACTGAAAAAAAAATCAGTACCTCTTCTTAGATTTTTGAGGGAGGGCACAGATTTTTGAGAGTGGTCACAGGGAAAACTGCTGCCTCTAAATGGTGGAGATGCCAATATTGAGAATTACAAATCACTAGGGCAGGAACCCCTTGCAGAAACCTGGGACAAGTCTGAGAGCTAAAAACTCCAGGGCCACCAGGACGTAGTCAGGCTCCCACACTCTTTGAGTTTTATCTTTGGGAACTCAACTGAGTTTTTGCAATACTAAGGAAAAGCAATCCAATTGTGCTTCTGGCAGTGAGGGAGTAAAGGAGCCATTTTTAAATAGGCCAGAGCATTCTTTTTAACAAGGTCAGTCCAAAAGAGAAAGTATTGTATCAGAGTATAAACTGTTAGGTATTAAGCAACCTGGGAGAAGGGAAATACTCAACTCTGACCTCCTCCAAACATCCTACCCCACCTAAGTGAGGAGAAAAGACTGAGAAGCACTTTGGAAGAGAACTGTTTAGAGGCTCACTAACAGTTGGAGATCAAAATTTAGAACTAAATGATGTTTCCCCATCTCCACATCATATCACCACATTGCTAAAGGCCCATTTATAGCCATTCCTTTACTGTTACCTCATGTGCAGCTATCAAGAAAAATTTGTAAGTCATACCAGAAGGCAAAAAGCACAATTTGAAAAAACAGAAACCTTCAAAACCAGACAGGGATGTTGGGATTATCAGGGAATTTGAAACAACTATGATTAACATTCGAAGCATTCTAATTGATAAAGGAAGCAGTGTGTTAGAACAGATGGGAAATGCAAATAGAGGGAGATGGAAATTCTAAGAAAGAATCGAAAGAAATTCTTGAGAATAAACACTGTCAGAAATGAAGGCCTTTGAGGATCTCATTAGTAGAATGGACATAGCTAAGGAAAGAATCTCTGAGCTGCTGATATGTCAAGAGAAACATCCAAAATAGAAAAGTAAAGAGAATAAAGGATTAAAAAAAACAGTACAGAATGTACAAGAACTATAGGACAATTATAAAAGACACGACATAGGCAGAATGGAAAGCCAGAGGAGGGGAAAGAAAATAAGAAATAAAACTGTTAATCCATGTGAGTGCCAAACCATAGAGTCAGGAAACTCAAAGAACTCCAAGCAGGATAAATGTTTTATTTTTTTAAAGAGCTATACCTATGCATATAATTTCAAAACTAACAAAAATCAAAGAAAAAAGTCCCCAAAGAAGCCAGCAGAAAAAAAAATACCACACCTATAGAAGAACAAAAGTATAAATTATATTTGACATATTCTCAGAAACCATAAAAGCAAGAAAGGGAGGGAAGGAAATTTAAATGTTGGAAGAAAAAGAAAATAACTAGAATTCTGCAACTTCAAATATTATCCTGCAAAAGTGAAGTAGAAATAAACACTTTTTGAGACAGGGCATTTTTTGCCAGTAGACTTGCTTTGTAAGAAATGCTAAAAGAAATTTTTTAGAGAAAAGGAAAGTAATATAAATCAGAAACTCAGATCTTTATGAAGAAAGGAGGAGCTTCAAAGAAGAAAAAAGTAAAGGTAAAACTAAAACTTTTATTTTTCTTGTTCTTTATTGGCCTGATAACTATTTGTTCAAAGTATTAATAGCAGTAATCTATTCAGTTATGTATATGGTCATGTGCTGCATAATGTTTTGGTCATAGTCACATTGGTGTACCACAAGATTATAACGGAAGTGATCCATTCCTAGTTCCAGTGATGTTGTAGCCATTGTACAGTCATGGTATAATCCATTACTCCTGTGTTTGTCATAATTCTGGTGTAAAAAAACCTACTGTATTGCCAGCCCTATAAAAGTACAGCACATAGAATTATATATAGTATTTGCTTGACAGTAGTAACAAATGTAACCATGTAATGTAATGTAACCATGTTACTGATTTATATACCACGTTTTTTATTTTAATACCACGTTTTTTATCATTATTTTACAGTGTACTCTAATTCACAAAAAAAGCTGTTTACTATTAAACAAAGTGCTATTATACAAGCAGCAACTTCACACAACTCATGTTTATGTAAGTACTCTGTGATGTTTACACAACAAAATAGTCTAATGACTAGTTCTCAGAATACATTCCTGTTGTTAAACAATACAAAACTGTAATTATCTATCTATACACACACACACACACACACACACACACACACACATGCTCATGTATGCTCATACAAAAGTGAATGAATGACAGCAACCATATAGTGAGGAGAGGCAGGAATTAGTATTATCTTATTATTACACATAAACTAGCTGTGACACAGTAGAATGCTATGGAAGATGGGCTTAGATTAATGTATATTGCAAACTACTATCTGTACTAAAATAGTTCTAAATATGTGTATATATATATACATATATATATAAGTCATACATATATATATATATATATATATATATATGTAGATAGATACCATATAGCTATAACAGAGCTTTACTATAATATACAAGTTTATGGATAAACAGACTCAATATTTTTAAAGTGTCACTTTTTCCCAATTTGGTCTATATATTTGATATAATTCCAAACAAAATCACTGTAAGTTATTTTGTGAATGTTAAAAAACTAACTTTGAAGTCCATATGTTGAGGCAAAAGCCTCAGAATAGACAAAACATTATTACAGGAGAAGAATAAATTCAGAAGGCTGACACCACCCTACTTCAAGATTTACTCTAAATCTCAAGTAACCAAGATGAGATATTGGGCAAAGAATAGGCAGGTCAGCCGGATGCAGTGGGGCATACCTGTAATCCCAGTGGCTCAGTAGGCTGAGGCAGGAGGATCTTGAGTTCAAAGCCAGCCTCAGCAAAGTTGAGGTACTAAGCAACTCAGTGAGACTCTTGTCTCTAAATAAAATACAAAATAGGGCTGGGAATGTGGTTCAGTAGTCCAGTGCCCCTGGGTTTAATCCCTGGTACCCTCCCCCACCTAAAAAAATAAGCAAAAATTAACAGCCAGATATAGACTGACATAAACAGTCAACTATTACTCTTTGACAAAGGAAGAAAAGTTGATACCATAGAGCAAAGGCAGTATTTTCAACAAATGGTGCTAGAA
Organism: Urocitellus parryii; assembly: GCF_045843805.1. NCBI lineage: Eukaryota > Metazoa > Chordata > Mammalia > Rodentia > Sciuridae > Urocitellus > Urocitellus parryii. The sequence continues at coordinate 46,434,948 of NC_135544.1, forward strand.
CAACTGAACACCCACAAGCAATAAACATTCTAAGGACACATCTTATGTCCCTCACAAAAATTAACTTAAAATGAATTACAGACCTAAATGTAAAATTCAAAAGTATAAAACTTTTTGAAGATAGAACAGAAGAAAATCTAGGAGACCTTGATATGGTAATGGATTTTTAGATACTAAAAGCAAGAGCAATGAAAGAAAATATTGATAACCTGACCTTCATTAAAATAAAAATCTTCCCTGGTAAAAAAAGACAAGAGAATGAGAAGTCATAAACTTGGGGAAAATATTTTCAAAAGTCATATCTTATAAACTTTACCTAATCATACAAAGTACTCTTAAAACCCAGTGATAAGAAAACAGCAAACTTGACTAATATATGAGCAAGTCCTGAATAGATACTTCATCAAAGAAATTATATAAATATCAAATAAATATATGAAAAATTTTCAGATTCACATATCATTAGGGAATTTCAAATTAAAATAATAAAAAAAACCTCTACATACCTATTATAATGGTCAAAATGGTGGTGAAGATCAAGCAGAAGGAGAACTTTCATTCATTGCTGGTGAGAATAAACAAGGCTACAGTCACTTTTAAAGACAGTTTAGAAGTTCTTACAAATCTGAACAAATTCATACCAGATGACCCAACCATCATATCCTTGGTATTTACTTAAATAGGCTGAAAACTTACGCCTATAAAAAATGCATACTGATAGCAACTTTTCTCATAATTATCAAAACTTGGAAGCAGCCACCGTGTCCTTCAGAAGATGAATGGATTTATAGTGGTGAAACGGTATATTATTTAGTGCTACAGAGAAATAAGCCATCAAGCCATAGAAAGACATGGAGAAAATTCGAATGCCTTTTACTAAATGAAAGAAGCCAATCTGTAAATGCTACCAGTGATAGCTATGTAACATTCTGGGGAAAGTAAAACTAAACACTAAAAAAAAAAAAAAATCAGTGTTTTATAGGAGTAAGAAAGGATGAGGAATGAACAGTCAAGGCAAAGAGGATTTTTAGGGCAGTGGAACTACTGTGTATGACCCTATAATGGTAGATACATGTCATTATACGTTTTCTAAACACATAAAACATATAACACCAAGAGTGAATCCTGATGTAAACCATGGACTTTGGGTGCCAAGGATATTTCAATGAAGGTTCACCACTGTAACAAATATACCACTCCACTGTGAGATCATGAGGATGGGAAAAGTGTGCATGTGGGCATGGCAAGGGGTATATGGGGACATCTCCAAGAGAAAGGATTCTTCTAGATCCTTTCTCTTTCCCAGGCAACCAAAATCCATGCTCTTGTCTCTATATATTCTGGGTATTTCCTATAAATAAAAGAAGATATGAACTTCTGTGCTTTGTCTCATTTAGATCACATATTTGTAGGGTTCATAGAGATCAATATTTTGTTTTCCTTTGTAAATGGTATTTCTATGTCTGGACACACTGTATTTTGTTTATTCATTCACTTGTTAATGTACATTTAGTTTACCTCCACTTAGGTTACTTTGCCTATTCTGCTGCTGTGAACATTCATGCAGAATTTTTGTTTGTTTGTTTTCCTTTCTCTTGGACCTATACTAGGAGTGGAATTGTCATGCCATCCTGCTAACTCTATGCTTAGATTCTGATGCACTACCAAATGGTTTCCCGAAGCAGCTGCACATTTTACATTCCTACCATCAGTGTATGAAGGTTCCAACTCTCCATTAATGTCTGTCATTTGGTTTATGCTCATCCTAATGGCTGTGAAGTAATAGCCCATTGTGATTTTGATTTACCTCTCCCTAATGACTGTACCATTGAGCATGCTTAATGGACATTTATGTATTTTCTTTGAAGAAATGTTTATTCAAATCCTTTACTCATTTTTCATTGGGATTATTTCTTTTTTAATTTTTGAGTTGTAAGAACTTTTTGTTTGCTTGTTTTGTTTTAAAATATTCTGGATTCTAGTTTCTTATTAGATATATCCTTGGTAAATATTTTCTCTCATTTTGTTGGAATAAAATTATGAAAGTGTTACTTTTAACAATTTAATTTAAAAACATGTTTCTAGGAGGGAAACTGACATGAGTCTTCTGAATTATAATTCAAATCTAATTTCATTTTCATAGTGCCTTATGAAAATGAAAAAGGTACAGAAGGCCAGAGAGAACTAGCCTTAGAGTTCCTATGATGTGAATGACATTTTCTATAAGCCATCTCATTTGATCCTCACAAAATGCCTGCAGTGTCACCTCTTTTATCCTCATTTCACAGGTTAGAAAATGGAGGCTCAGGAAAATCAACCAGATTTCCAAATTCACTGAGTTCATAAAATACAAAGCAGGGATTTAATTGCATGTGCTTGGCTCAACAGCCTGTGCCAGTTCCAGCCTATCAATGTCCTCTCATTTCTAAACATTCTAAACTTGGTCAGAACAAAATCGTTCAGCTGATTACTGTTTGCCTTTAGTGAGAGAATTCTGTGCAATGCTTCAGCTTCTCCCAGTGAAAGTGACTGTATTAATGCCTCATACGCCTTCACCAGGTATGCACTAAATATCCCCTGGAGACAGTCACAGATCTAAGATTTGTGTCAATAATAGACTTCGCATTTACAAAGTGCCATCCTGCTAACTATGCTTAAGATTTCAAAGCACTATCAAATGGTACATTTACACTCCCAAGGCAGGTAGAATAGAAGCATTTTTAAAAAATTCCTCTTGGGAATATTGCAATAAAATATATATCTGATTCAAGGATTTTTTGCCAGATGCTTTTTTTTCCTTTTATTATGCTTTTATTATATCATTCTTTTATTATGCTTTTATTACATCATGCTATTTAAATATGAGGTGATATGATTTAAATCTAGACCCTTGAGGCAAAAACTGCCTGGGTTTTTCTTCTATATCTTTATACCAGTGAGCAATTGACATCATACAATTTACTTACTTTTGTCTATATTCTGTATAATCAAAACTACTAGTGCAAAAAAAAAATGAGTAAAAGCAATCAAGTAAAGTACTGTGTTTTCCCCAAATGACTGAAGGAAGGAAGGAAGGAAGGAAGGAAGGAAGGAAGGAAGGAAGGAAGGAAGGAATTGTGATTTTTTTAAAAACCAAGTTTTACTAGTTATATGGGCATAACATCATCTTTAGTCTCCCTTCCCTACAACTGTATTTTTTATTTTCTCATCTTGAGCTTTAGTATTTTGTATTTTTTTAAAGTATGTATCATCAATATCAAGTAGTTTTTCTCTGGTTTCATCAGATTTGTTTTATTGCCTATTTCCCTTTGAAATGTGACTTTGGAAACTGTTGTATCTATCCTAGAATATATGCCCATACTTATATCTAATAAATTTTAATTATAGCTGATAATTGTGAAACACATATGTGGCAGTTAGTTATGAACATTTATATCTAATTCCCACTTCAGGCTCGTGGTATTGTCCACGCTGGGGCCCAGAGAGAGGTTAAGTGAGTTAACCAAGCTAGTAAAGTGGTAGATTAAAATCCAGATCTTCCCAGCCCCAAAGTCCACAATCTCTTTGCTGTATATAACACTGCTCTTTATAGCCACTGAGTTGATCCAAAGGCCTAACAGATGGCAGGGGACAATCACAGAAAAATGGTACAGGAAAAGGTTTCAGGTCACCTTCTGCTACTGGTTTTAAGCACTACCACAGCACCATATTTCAACCACAGTGTTTTCCTATGTAGCCTCTAAAATTATACCAAAATCTTATAGACTGTTAAATATTTTCTCAGCTTCAGAGCATAGTTAGGTTTTGTAGATGCATGAAGATATGCATAAAATGTAGTCTTTGCTCTTGAGGAATGCTTATAATTGGAAAGAAAAGTCAGGCAGTGCTTGGTTAGATTCCAATGCCTCTAGGCCTTAGCACCATCATTAGCAAAATGAGAAAATTAGATTAAATACTATCTATGATAGATAGTAGTTGCAAATATTTGTGATTCTCTTTAAATAAATCTAGGGTTGATTTACAGAAAAGGGGAGATATGGTAAGGGTTTGTGTGAATAACACAATCTACCTATGGCAAACTCTATAAAAGGCAGTATCCTGAAAAATAGAGAGACATGGCCTAGTAAAGTAAGGAAGAAACCTATGCCATATGTAAGCACAGATTAGAAAAATATGCAGAAGGTGAAAAGTGACCGAAGGGAAGCACGTTTGGTTGCAACTGAGACAGGATGGGAGGAGCAGAGGATTTGAAGGAGCTGCCTAAAAGAACACACATCATGTTCAAAACAGACAATACATTTAAAGACCATGAAGGACATTTTTCTATTGGAAATCGAGCAAGATATTCATAAATGTATATGGGCTAATTTGAAGAGAGTAAAGCAAATTGGCCAAACTAACTAACCAAGTGAAATTCAAATTCAGAGAGGAGGTAGAAAAAAATGATTGTTAGTATGAAGTAGGAAGCCTGTGCTCTGTCTTTCCTTTAAAATTACTGAAATTGGAAAATATCCAATTAGAAATTACTAATGCAACACGAAAATACACAACATTAACAATAGAAATAAAACAGCCTCATTAAGAATAGAGGAAAGAGGCTTTAGGAAAAGAAATCCTTTGTCATTAAGTGAGTAGTAATAAAAATTATTTCATACAGGGTATACTAATAGCTACCAGTTGAGCATTTAGCAGCTCACAACAAGCCATAAAGTATATGGTGTTATTATTTTGCAGATGAGAAAGTGGTATCACAAAGACATTACATTGCATTCCCTAAAGTCTCAGTTAGTAATTTGCAGTTGAATTTAACCCCACATTGGAGTAACTCCGGAGCCCATGTACTTAAATCTTGAATTATTACACTTCCCACTACCGCCCAATGAAAATTTTAAAAATTGCATAAATGAACAAATTGCATAAATGGCTTTCAGCTTGAGCACATCTATACAACTAGTCTATTTTTTTCCAAATAAATCTCAAGATATTGTATTTAGTCTATATTTAATGCTAATTTAGAACACAAGATAATTTTGGAAAACTGTGCACATTTTTTAAAGAATTGTTTCTTTCCCATTTAAGTATTTCTTTAGAAAAAAAATGTTCCTGAATATAATGAAACAATTTAATACTTATAAATCATGTCTTGAAAGAAAATATAATTTATAATCAAATAGCCACAATAATATTCTAAATACTTAGGCATTACTAGAGTGTCTCCAAATAGGTCACTTAAATAAGGTGAAAATGACCCATGTTATTATATTACCAGCTATTGTACAATTAAGAGTCTTATTCATGTGTTTTCTTTTTCAGGAAATCACAAACTTGGTACTTTGAAAATATGCCCATTATTCCTGGTTTCCAAGTGATCTTAACACTAACTTTATGCCTCTAAAAATTATTTTATTTCTTTTTCATGCTTCCTGTAGTTTGGACATAATGTTCCCTTGGCAGCCAGCTTTTTTTTGGGTTTCCAACAGCTTGTTCAGCATTCTTGTCTGCAGCACAGGTGAGGAAGAAATAGTAGACTATAAACTTAAGAATCCATTTAGTCTATTTTTAGCACAATATGCTCATGCCACTATTAATTTATCTAAATAGAAGAATGGATTTTGGCAAAAGGTAGTATCAGTTCAGTTCCATTCAAATGATATTTAATGGATAACCCAGCTGCCAAGTTCTGTGGAAGATGCTGGGAGGAAAAGGAGACTCTTTACTCTTGATGGGCATTAACTTCAATGGGGAGGCATATACAGAATTATATTGCTTCATAGGTGGCACGTGGAAGATGGAGCCCTGCATGTATGTTCCTTGTGTTCTGGGAGATATTAGGGCTAAACAAACACTTAGCTGAGACAGGACTGAAGAAAAACTCTTGAAGACTGACAGAAGAGGCACCTGAACCAAGCCTTAAAAGTAAGTTAGAGCTCCTACTACTTCATAATAGGAAAAATTATAGAGCATCTTAAACTGTCCAGGTATTTAACATACAAGAAAATTTTAAATCTTTTTTTTTACTCTTTATCTTTGTATATGTTATACATAATTTGTGCTTTTAAAGCAAAAATTAACTTTAAATATTTAATAGGCACAAGAAACATTTTAGCTGAGAAAGGAGCTAACGTTAATCACATATAAGTGTAATCAAATTTTGGCTAATGTTCCTAGTGCTAGAAAAATAATTATCACATCCAAGAATCGTGCTTTTCTTTTCAGCTTGTTGGTTCCAAGTTCAATCATTTTTGGAATGGTTCTTCCCTGAATATAGCTGTTGGCACATGAACAGCACCTAGGACAGTGCTGGGGACTCTGCAGTGTGTTAAATACATTTAGGCTGATTGACTGTTAAATATATTTAGACTGATTTATTATGGGTATCTACTGTACCCTTTAGAAATTTGAAGGTGATAACTACATGCAAGTACACTTTTTTTTTAACTTCAAGTAGAAATTCTTTTTTATTCAAATTAATGAACTGGTATAGAAGCCAGTTCATTAATAAGGATGAAAAGACTTTCTTAGGTATCTATGGGTATGTAGCAAGTTTACTATTTCTAACTATTCTGACTGACACTTAACTTTGCTAATTCTAATTCTCCATTCAAGCCACTTTGGCTGCCAAATAATAACTAAGTAAACCAGGAGAAGATCCAGTGGGCAGAAACTGTAAGTGAGATGCATTAGGGAGATCCATAGCATGATTGATTTGATATTAGGGCTAAACAATTATTCCTACCCTTCCCACTGCTGCTTATATTATCTGTCAAATGGCCACATGGACAAGAAGGTGGTGTCTCAGAAGGGACACAAAAGGCCTTTTTAGTGTCACTTAGAAACTGACACTAAATCCCTCAAAGTTTTTATTCATCCCTGTGCTAAGTAAATTCACTTTCCCCTGTTTTCCAGCCTATCCTTGATCTGATAGCTCTTTAGGTAAAAATATTTCATGTAATTTGCTTTATTTAGGTACTTTTGACAACTCTTTGTACCAGACGATTATTCATTCCATTTCACAGATCAGGAAATCCACATTAAAGGAGGAAGAGAAATAAAATTTATTGATGCCTGTCAGTCTTTAAAAACCCATTAAAGTATGTCATTTGCTCCCATCTTACAGTTGAGGAAAGTGCACGTTTAAATAATACATTCAAAGTTATAAGGGCATTTTCGGGGAAATGGATGACATTAGAGCAGATTATGCTACGTGAAGTTAGCCAATCCCCCCCAAAACAAATGCCGAATGTCTTCTCTGATATAAGGGGGGGGTGACTCAAAATGGGGAAAAGAGGAAGAGCATGGGAAGAAGATTATCTCTACATAGGGAAAAGGGTTGGGAGGGAAAGGGAGGGGGAAAGGGAATTGCATGGATGGTGGAAGGAGACCCTCATTGTTATACAAAATACATGTATGAAGATGTGAAAAAAAAAAGAATAGCGTTACCCTAGATTAAGAGAGAAGAGATGGGAGGGGAGGGGAGGGGTTGGGGAGATAGGAAGGATAATAGAATGAAACAGACATTATTATTACTGTGTATATATATGTGACTGCATGACCAATGTGATTCTGCCACCTGTGTACTCAGAAAAATGAGAAATTATATCCCATCTGATTCAAATGTATGATATGTCAAGATCATTGTACTGTCATATGTAACTGAGTAAAACAAATTTTAAAAAGTTATAAGCTAACTGATGTTGGATGTGACACTTAAAATTAATCTTTTGATTCTTTGGGGTAATTATCAACATGATTGATGATTGAAATCACATTTAGAGCTGCATGTCTAAACTATATTCTGGACTTCCTTGGGACAAACCAACTATTTGTGAATTTTGAAAGCATCCAAATTTATTAGGATGTGCACCCCTGTTTAAGACCTACTGCTTACCTACTTGATTCTTTATAATTTATCTTCTTGAAGATGATTACTAAGAATCATTCATCATCTTTTAAAAATAGTTTCTTGACTTAACTACATTTAAACATCTTACATAGATTCTGATTATCAACTTGACCATTAAAAATTATGAAACTTGGTTATGGCTTAGTGGTAGAGCACTCGTCTAGCATACCTGAGGCATTGGGTTTGATCCCCAGCACCACATATACAAAGAAAATAAAGGATCCTTTGAAAACAATTATGAAACTTGATGAAGAGATATCTGGTATCCTGTAATACCATAAATACATTTTTATATTATAATGACTTAAAACATCCAAGGCACATATAAAGTCATAATATTTTAGACAATGTTGACACACAAATAGAAAAAACAAACACAGAACATTAATACACTACTATAACTAGAGAAAGAGCCAAGAAAGAGATCTACATTTTTAAAGAGTATATTTGAGTATCCAAAATGAAGATATGAAATGAGCACCATATTTTCTATCATTGTTATTTTCACCATTATTATTAACAGACGTTACACTACCAAAAAAATGAGTAAGGGATGATCTTTCCAATATAATTGCCTATATGAAAAAATGCTTCCTGGATTTAAAAAGAGAAGAAAACAAAGGGAAATAAATTGTATCCCATTATGGTTTGGATATGAGGTATATCCCTACAAGCTCATGTGTTAGGCAATGCAGGAATGTTTAGGGGTGAAATGATAAGAGTATGAGAGCTTTAACCTCATCATTTAAGGAATTAATAATTTGAATGGGATACTTGGCAATAACAAGGCAGGTGGGTCATGGCTGGAAAAGTAGGCCACTGGGTGTGTGACCTTGGACAATATCTTGTCCCTGGCTCCTTGTTCTTTCTCCCTCTGCTTCCTGATTGCCTGAGCTGAGCAGGTTTCCTCTGCCATGCCCTTCCACCATCATGTTCCACCTCATCTCAGACCTAGAGCAATGGAGCTGGTCAACCATGGACTGAACTTCTGAAACCATGAGCCCCAAATAAACTTTGCCTCCTTTAAGTTGTTCTTGTCAAGTATTTTAGTCACAGCAGTGAAATGCTGACTAACACATACTCCTACATCAAATCATAAAATAGTTAGTTCCAGGTGGGTTACAGACTTATATTAAAAGATAAAAAATTATGACTTTTAAAAGATACTTTGGAGATTCTCTTCAAGAACTTGGGATTAGGGAAAGATTTCTTTCTTTAATGAGTCACAATAATGCACATTTAAGAAAACAAATTAGTAAGTTTTACTACACTGAAATCATTGAAATAAGAACACTTACCGGGGCTGGGGATGTGGCTCAAGCGGTAGCGCGCTCGCCTGGCATGCGTGCGGCCCGGGTTCGATCCTCAGCACCACATACCAACAAAGATGTTGTGTCCGCCGAGAACTAAAAAATAAATATTAAAATAATTTCTCTCTCTCTCTCCCTCCTCTCTCACTCTCTCTTTGAAAAAAAAAAAAGAACACTTACCTATCAAGTGACATCCTTAATAAAGTATTTGCATACAGATTTTAGAACAAATAAGATATAAAAGAGGAAGAAAACTCAGTAGAAAAATTGACAAATATCTGAGCATGAATTCAACAAAACAAAAGGAAATTTTCAAAGTGTTCCTAAACATCTAACTATTATTTATCATTAGTAATCAGGAAAAAGCAAATTATGACTATAATAAAATTCCATTAAAGATCCCCTTGTCCAGGCAAAGTGTATGAGTTGCATACATTAATAGTAGGCATATAAATTGATTTAACCACTTTGGGAAACAGTTTGGAATTAGCTAGTAAAGTTGATGATATGCATATCTTATCATCCCACAACTTCAGCTCTAGGAATAGAACTCATTAAATCTGTTCATGTGGACTAGAATACATTATATGTAAAAGAAAGTCTACAGCATCATTGTTATTAATTATCCCAAACTAAAAAACAATTCAAATGCTTAGAAACAGTAGAATGGGTAAGTATAATATATTTATAGATTGAACATTTTATAATATAAAATGGGATAAGTCTGGTTCTATTCCAAAATCTTCCAAAGATGCTATTGAATAAATGAAGCCAGAACATATAGTACATTTTGTATGACTCCACTCATATAAATTTCAAGAACAGCACAAACCTGAACTACATTATTAGTGATGTGCATATATTTGGGAAACTGAAGAAAATGGTTATTGTAAAATCAACACAACTGTTGCCTCAAGAAGGAAATGAAGAGAGTAAAATCTATAAGAAACATAGTAGCATAAAGAGCTTCTAACAGTGCAGCAATATTTAATTTCGCCTAACGGGTGTTCCCTTTATAATTATTCATTGTGATCTTCATTTATGCTTTATGTACTTTTCTATATGTGTGTGTTGTATTTCACATTATCTAAAAGGTTATAATAAACCTACTTAATCAAAAATATACCATGAAGTGTTTATTACAAATATATTTGAGTATAATTTGAATTTAGGGTTAGGCATTGGAAATTTTTGATAAAGCATATAAGTTATGTAAGTTCAGTTTGATGTTGAAATGGTAGACATATATGTATGTATAATTGTAAGTACCCATAAGTATGGTAATTTTGGAGCTGCATTTTTAGCTTTAAATAAAACATTCCATATAATATCTCTAGAAATTAGAGAATGACAATACAGCTGTACTGCTGGTGGAAATAACAATGAAGAGCCTGCAGGCAAGGCATGGTGAGTGAGATTTTAATTAATCAGCATGTTTATTTTAGTATGAATTACACTCCCACCACTTCCTGTGTTTAGAGTCTATTATTAATATTTCTATAGATGACATGTCTTCCTTTCTAAGACCCTGATTCTTTCTTTGTTGTCTTAGTTATTTAGGAAAGGGTTGTTATTAAACTCTAGCTGATTCTCACATGAGTCTTTTAACAAGAAGAATCTGATAAAAAGGATAAGCCAGTGGACTAGTATGAAAATATAAAAAATAAAATTATGTGCAGCACGGCAACAGATTTGGTCATAAAACCAAGAGCACATTATGTCAGGACTAAAACATATTTACACATTAAATGAGAACATTATGAACGAGCACACAGAAAATAGAGCTATCATAACAATGTAAATGGAAACCAGCCTCTTATCTCATTTGACACTTACAGAATTCTTCACCCTTTACCATCCAGGGAAATAGAAATTAACTAAATAACAAATGGAAGTGTTCCTTCCAACACCTTTATTTTTTTTCTGTTTCACCAAGAAGCGAGTGGTGGGTCATGATACTATCAAGCCAAACAAAAATAGATGACTTTCCTGGAATGAGAGCCGTTTTTGACTCTTCAACTGTGTGCAGTGAGATATATGATATTCATTTATTACTTTATCTTATAGATAGTGCCTTAGAGGTATTATTTCCCTTAATCTCCACAAAATTTCATAAAATAAAACACATTTTTCTCCCCTTCTTCACATTGGGGAAGAAATCAAGGCATTGAAAAACTGAATATTTTGCACATAGTGATCTGCTACTTGTGGAAGAATCAGAATCCAACCCCAGGAGCCTGTGTCCAGAGGCCACACTGAAACCACGACATATATGAACTATCTATTCCCCATCAGCTAAGGGCCCCTCAAACCTCCATAGAATTTCCTGTCACATATGTGCTTTCAGTTCTCTATTTTCATCATCTCTAGAATAGCACCTAGGTGGCCTCCTTCAAAGCCTGAAGAAATTATGGCAGGTTTTAGAAGCACAGAATTTCTATTCCCAGAAATCTTATCCATAGTGAGCCTGGTGTAGGATGGGAAAAATTGCTGAAAGTCTGCATGAATGGAAATAAATTTAATTATATAGACATCTAAAAGCTTGATATTGTCTAGAGTGACGTCTCTTTTGGCACCCCAGGTTGTGGACCCATGTCCCTTTGCCGCTGCACTTTTTACAATACAGTAGTCCTCCCTTATCCGTGGTTCTTCTTCTCACGCTTTCAGTTACCCACAGTAAACTGTGTTCCAAAATCCTGAAATGGAAAATGTCAGCAATAAACATTTCATAAAGTTTCAGTTGAATGCTGTTCTGAGTAGCATGGTGAAATCTCACACCACGCACTCCATCCTACCAGGGATGTGAGGCATCCCTTTATCCGGTGTATCCAAGTTGTATATACTATTTGACCCGTAATCACTTAGTAGCCAGCCATTAAGTTATAGGATCAACTATCACCATCTCACTGTATTTATGCTCAAGTAACCCTTATTTTATTTAATAATGTCCCCACACACAGGAGTAGTGATGTTGATAATCAAAATATGCCACATAGAAGCCATAAAGTGCCCTTTTTTTCAACTCAAAAGGTGAAAATTTTCAACTTAAGGGAAAAAAAAAAGCTATATAATAAGGCTGCTAACATGTATGGTAAGAATAAATCTTCTATCCAGGAAGAAAGAAAAAGAGATTCATGTCGATTTTGCTGTCATACCTCAAACTACAAAGTTGCAGCTACTATGCATGATGTATCCTTAATTAAGGTAGAAAAAGTATGAAATCTTTGTGTCTGCATACAAGACAAAACAAACTTTGTATCTATAGGGTTCAGTACGATTTGAGGTTTCAGACAATCACTGGGGGACATATACTCCTCAGATAAAGGGGAACTGCTGTATGCTGACATTTGATTGTATGTCCCTCTCTGCTAGATTTTAAGATCCAATAAAGACAGAAACTTCAAACTCTCATACTTCTAGGACCATGCATGAGGTCTGAACTATAGCAGACACAATAATATTCCTAGAAGGCAAGATTAAACAATAAAGTAATAGTGCTTAATATTTTTGTGTCAATTATGTGTTCGGTACTATGGGAGGGTTTTTTTATGAGATACTTCATTTATTCCTCACAAGAATTTGATAAGGTTTAAAATTCATATTTGCTTTATTTGTAGTTGGTAATTATAAGCTTAAATTTAAATATAAATAACTTGCTCATGGTAAATGTGAATATGAAACCAAAATCTGAACTCAGTATTCTCTGGATCTACATCTTCTTAAACTTCTTAAATTCTGCACTGCCCTGTTTTTGTGTCTAAAAATTAGTAAATTTTATTAGATGAAGTTGGTCATATTCCATTAATAGGCTGTCTTTTTTTAATGTGACCTTATGAAAATTTGCACTGTTTAGATTATAAGTAGTAATGTTTCTTGAAATATTTAAAATTTACTAGATGAATGGTTACTTTAAAGTGAGACTCTTTCACTTCTTTATAACCCTCTTTCATAATTACATATGTGAGAAATTAATAATGCTCATTCTTTCTGGGGTGTAAAGACTAAATAGTTGAATAGTGAAAACAAGTTCCTGATTACTGTGTGTTAAGTATCAAAATGGAATCATAGACAACACAAATTATTCCTCTGAAATATAGTACTAATATATCATTCTAATCCTTCTCATATATGGACCCTATGTTTAAGGAAACAGGAAATGAAACAAAAGAACAGTCCACTTTGAGGGGAAAAAATGATTCCCAAGAACCACATTGGAAGGCTGGAATATTACCTAGACATTGTAGGCCTGGTTCTATCTAGGATCAGTTGTTTTTACTAAAGTTACTTTTTTTCTATACAGTATACTTCTGTACTTTGTTTTTAATAAGAAATTTAAGAAGCATTACCAGAGCTGTGGGAACAATTTCACACTTTAAGCAAGAGCTTGGGAAAAACATCAAACAGTGTACTTGAAATAGATTTTTAAAAGAAACCACTTGTTTCTACTTTGGAAACCATTTTTTCCCCAAAGTTGGTCACAATAATGTGAAATTTTGAGAAATATGAAATAGCTTTCCCTACAATGATAAAAATCAAAATAAGCCCAAAGGGAAATACTAAGTATTGCTCACCAAGAATTGCTTAGCCATAGCAATTCATGGCTCCTAGGGTTAAATTATTTCCGCAAATAAAACTAATAAAACTATGATACTGTCAAACCATTAGACCAAGTGTTCAGCAAGAGCTACAATTCTCTTCTGGTTTTGCTTTTACTTCCCCCTCAAACTATTGCACAGGAAAAATATGAGAAAATCAAGAATAGTCCACAGACAACAACACAATTAGGAAAGGAGAAAATTAAATGCCTTGTTCCAGGAGATGGTGAATCACCTACCATGAGGTATACTGAAGCAGAGTAGACAACTGCTGGCCAGGATATTGTAGGATATTAAGGACTGGGTCACAGTGGCTGTCCTTTCCCAAACCAGAGGGTCTGTGATTCTAGAGTTCTTTTGTGTGCATTGTTTGTACATATCTGCTGTGAGGCCTTCTATCTTCTCTTGACTTCATTTCTTAAGGACAGGTTGCTCTGTCAAACTTCTGATTCCTGCCTGGTTGGAATTCAGACCTTTAGATCAAGGAGCATCTCCATCAAGAAGGAAGTTTAAAATGGAGCAGAGAAAAAACCCATTTCTATTCTTGTTCTCAGGATTTTATCTGGAGTTCACCCACCCTGGTCATCCAGCTGTTCTGATTCACTTATCTATGTATAATCACAAGCTAAAAAGAAGTGGTTTGGGATTTAAACTAAGGTTTGACTTCAAATCTCATGGTCCTATATTGCACCGTGCATCATCTATTATTCTGGAGTTTTGGTAAATGAGTGGAATTTCAATTTGTTGGCAAAGCTCACAGCCTGTCAAAGGATGGCTTGCCTGGAGTGTGTGAAGGTCAGGGATGTGGCTAGGCCAGACTGTCATAGATGAAAAGATTTTCTGGTCATTCATCCAGGCTAGCACTGATGCCTCAAGCTAATCAGTTGCCTTCTTTCAAATAAATGAAACTGTATTCCTGCTGATAACATCCTAGGAAATGCTGGCTATGGGACTGAATTTACATACCCTAGCTGAATTGGAGAATCTCAGAAATATCAAATTAAAAGAAATATATCTTTGAAGTCCTTGAACTTTTTTAACTTAGATTTTTTTTCAAGATGGAAAACAGAGGTTTGATAGAGTCTCAGTAGTACTCTACTTAGGAATTAGGGCTCCAGTCTGAGCTCTTCTACAGCCTAGTCCATCCACACCACATAATGGAACCAGCCTGGGGTCAGCGCTGTCTCTGCGTGTCAGAGGGAACTCAGACATTGCCTTTCCCACCAGAGTTCCAGACCAACAATAATAATAGGCTTGTCCTGAGATCAGGGTGTGCAGAGAAAGTGCTCAAAACAATACTAAAGCAGACAAGATCCATGAACAGGTAAAAGAAACAAAAACTGTCAATTTAGAGAACATAGAATTTCTTGAAACATCTGTTCAGATGTCAGTAGGCAGATTCCCAAGTACCAATTTTCATTTTTTAATACTTTCATGGCTGTCTTAACTATATTCCTTTGCATCAACTTTAACTATAAAAATGGGATAAATTTCTGGATGTTGGACAAATGATAATTTTTTTTTAATGCTGAAAATATCTTAAGCTGTTCTAAGTAAGGCAACAAGAACATAAAACAAGCTTATTATCCAAGATCAGGTTTTATCTTGTTAAAATTTCAGCCCATAAAGAAAATTTTAGCCAAAATTTTAGGTGGAAAGTCACCTTAATTATGAAAAACTGACAGCTTATTTTTCTAAGGATTAAGACAAACTCTTGAGACTATAAACACAATGTACCAATGTCAAATTCCTAATTTTGATGTAGTACAATAGTTATATATAAGATGTAAAAACCAGGGAAATTTTGCTGAAAGACAGCACCATATAAATCTATAATTGTTTCCAAATAAAAGGGTTTTAAAAATCACTCTTAACTCTGTACATTACTTCATGACCTTATTAATAGTGTGGTCGATTGTCATTATTAGTACAATGTGTGTTTTGGCTTCTGTTGTTGCAAATATTTTAGCCCAAGACTGGCACTATCAAAAAGCTAAGGTAGATAGATTATTTCCATATTAGCATAACAAAAAATTCACTAAATACTAAATATATTTTTCCATGTATTTAGTCTTTTTTTCAAACAATTTAGGTATGGAAGACTTCATATTGGTTCATGTTTTACTTTAACTAAAACTACTCATTTTTAAAAAAAGAAGTACTTCAATCTCAAGCCAAAGAAGAATTTCAAGATCATTAATGCTGATTAAAATCCCTTTTGATGCTATACATTGACTAAAAATTCCTAATTGAGATGGCAAAAATCCCAGTTTAAGAAATTTTTAGTTTTAAAATAAATTGTAAATAGATCATGACTCCTATATCAAACACATACTGATTATTTATTTGAGGACATTAGTAGGTGACTCATGTGATGTTGGAGGTAGAAGAGACTATAAGAATCACCTACTTTACACAACACACATTCTAGATGATGTACCTGAAGCCTAGAAGATCCTAGAAGAACTTGCATTCTAAGACCACTGGTTATAACTGAAAAACCCAAGGTGTTTTTTATCACTGTAAACAATTTGCAGCATGGTTTTGTTTGCCTGAGTTTAAACATCATCCCCACCAGGTAATAACTATGTGACTTTAGGCCAAGTTATTTGCTCTCTCTGTACCTGTTTCTATATCTGTAATATAGTGGTTCTAGAAGTGGTTTGATACTCTTATTTGTAGATTTTAGCTGAGGTGACTTTATACTTGTAATTCTGAATATGCTTGGGGTTTTTCAGTCTTTCCCTTATGTAGATTTTCTATTTTAAGAACCATTATTTATTATATAACATTATTAATTCAAAATGGAAGAGGTGTACTGCAAGATCCACCTCTGTAGCAAACACTGCTTGTCCGTACACCTAACATCCACTCCTCTTCTCCCAGGCTCACAGGTTGGGAGGACTCTGCACAACATTCTGTTTCTCCCATTGGTCAGATGGACCTGGGGGTGTTCTCAGAAATAATCTTACCTTCGCTTTGGGAATGGTTCATATTTTTTTTCCCTAGAATCTTGATTTTCTCCAGTATCTTGGCTCTCATACAACCCAGAGGGGGAAAGGTCAGTAGCTACACTCTCATTCAGAATCCCAACAGGGCCATCCTCCTTTCTAACTTTGTCTGACCTCAGCCCCAACAGCTGCTCCTTTCAAGTTATGCATTCGTAGCTAGGGGACACCAGCACAGTCATCGTCAAGCCATAATCTTCCTAGAATTTTCTAGTGACTTTTGAAAAGGTAAGAAACTGAATTATTAATTTGTTGGACCCACAAGCCACATTCCAAACCCAGAGCTCTGACTGTCTTAAAGGGAGATAAATCATGTACACAACTCACTACAATATCAACAATTATATGCTAAATGCTATGTGAGAGATGTAAACTCAATGTCACAGGAATAGAGAGAGAATATAGAAAAATGTGAGGAAAACATTAAAGAGTCACAGATGTTCTTCAGTTCAATAAGTGGAGATGGAATAGAATGTGCTACACCATCACCCCAAAAAGCGACAACTTTACAAATAAAAGCATGGGTGAAGAGATTCTATTATGTGTATTTGAGAAATAAAGCAAATAGAAAAGTAGATTTATAAGAAGGTAAGATAAACAGTGATCAGATCATAAAGAGGTCTGAATAATAGGTTGAGGAGTTTGCATTTTCTTCAGCAGCAAAAGGAAAGTTATTTAAAATTTTACGTTGGGTGGGGACATATTCAACTGCTATAAACTCAAAAGAAGAAATTGGACAAGAATAGTATAGATCAGGAATGTTATCAAATTGGCTTTGAATTTGGATGGTTATACTGGAAATGGAAAAGAATGGATGATCAGAGGTTCCAATTTGGGCTCCTTGGAATGCTGAGTACCTGGTACTATTTCTAGGAGTAGAAGACTCTGAATGTATACATATAATAGTACTCATGTATTTTTAAGAGAAAGAATGTGCAGTTTTTATTAGAAATCTCAAAGAAGTCTTTAAATCCCGAAATTTTAAGTAAACTGGTTTTCTTGACCCTAGTGCTCTTTTCTGTGGCTATGTAGAAATCTTTATCTAGGCTGGCTTTAGTCTTCCCTTCTTTTTCTGATTCATTTGGTTGACTAAGACACTCTACTCAAATTAGTTTGGATTTAGAACATGGATTGAACATAGATGTAATGTATTCCATTTATATTCATTTCTTTCCATTCAGAATGGAATATTTATCTTTCTCACTGAGGTTCATGAACCTAAAGCTAAGTATTCACATCACATTCATTGGATTAAATACGCCAACTGACCCTTTTAAACTAACATCCATTAGTCTTGTTATGATATTTGTAAATTACATTCCAAGCCTGCAACATGATGACCTCTTAATGTGCATATGCTCCAGCCTTACACCCACATTACTTTTCTAGTACCTAGATCGGTGAACACAAATAACAGGTTTATAAACAATGAAGTAAAATGCTTCAGTCCTGTATTCCAAAATCTGTTTACTTCTTTCAATTTTCAGGAATTGTTTATTTTCCATCAAGGAAATTTGAATCAGTAATGGTCTCTTGTCATGGCTTTCTTGGGTGTAGATATGAACCTGGGGAGACTGTTTTCTCAGTGACTGAAGATACATCTTGGAAATGTTGGTATTGGCCCATTTTTTAAGTTCATGCTCTGGTGTGCCATCAGACAATCTCTCCTACAGGACTCAAGCACTCATTCCTTCCTGCTGTGGGACTATGGTAATTCCAAGGCTTGCCATGGCTAACAAGAACTCTTCCAGCCATGCTCCCCCTATAGTTCAAGGAGTTCAAAGGCCAAAACTGCATGCTCATGTGGAGTCCAGGCCTATCTGTCCATATCACTGTCTTGAGTATTCAGGAGTCTGGAATCCTGACCAAATAGACTCAATATCACTTCCTTGAGAGAAAGTAATAGAAGTACTATAATTTTTCTATAAATTTCTGCACATTTAATAGAAGGGATATGAAACTTTTCAGCAATAAAAATATGGTGTGATTTAGGGCCTAAAAAATAACAGCAAAAATTTATAGGAGAAACTTATTTACTGTACTGAGACCAGCAGGTCATTTCTTTTAAGATTTTTAATTTTTCTTTCTTATAATTAAGACATAATATATGGGGGAGTAGACTGAAGATGGCAAAATAGAGAGGTCACTTACCTGGTTGCTCTATGGCATGAAATCAAGAACATCAGACAGGCAGCTTCTCATCAAGGTGGATAAACAAACAAAAAATTAGGGGTGACTTTACTGGAATTTAATACTGGACACTTAGAAGAGATTGGGGACTCAGGAGATTAAATATAATGAAATAAGAAAGAAATTTTTAGTGCCACAGATGCAGCAGCAGCCAGAGGCACAAACCATAATGGTCCCCCTCTGAATGCAGTAAAGCCATAAAATAATTAAAGGAACCCATATTTTTGGGAGGACTGAGGCATGTCTGGGTATGGAGAGTTTAGAGATCAAAGGCACTTCCTGGCGAAACAGTAAGGTGCACTGCACAATATCCTTCTATGGGAAAGAAATATCTGGTGACATGCAGAGGACAGAGGAAGGAACCATATTGTAGCTGCAGCACAGAGGCCAACAGCTGAGGGACTGGCAGACCTCAGTCTGGCCCTAAAAACAAGCAGGGCAAACACATAGATAGTGTGCCTAAGTAACCAGGAGAAAATCAAGCATGTAGAGAGGTTGACACAGGGGAATACTGTTCATGGAAACCCACCCAACATCCCCTTCCTTCCAATCCAGCTGCTTGAAGAATGGCTAGGAGAGAAGCACTTGGCGAGGAATTTGAAAGCACAGGGATGGGAGAGATTGAGTTTTGAGACTGGACATGAGACCAGGAGTCAGGTGTTTGCAGGTGACATTGTGGATCAAGAATTGGCTCCTAAACCACAGAAGTGGAACCCAAGGGAGATCTCTGGGCAGAGGGGCAGTTTTCCAGCATGGACCGGCAATTGTTGGGCCCTAGAGTTGTGCTGATTTAAAATCTCCAGACCAATTGGCAACCAGCAAAGAGACTAGAGCATACCTAAGCCTACATCCTGCCTCCAGGCATGCTGCTTCCAAGAATAACCATCTCACCCTAACAACCTCATCTGAGGGTGGAACAAGCATCACACACCAGACCTAACATTGTGCAGAAGGTAAGCTGAATATCTTTTGATCACTAATGAAAACAATTATTCAACTTTTCATCAAGATCTTTTTTTTCTCTTACATTTCTACCATTTTTGAAACAAATTATTTTTCATGGATCAGTTTATTGAGGATGAGGATGTCTAATTAGTATATTTCAGTTTTGTTTGTATTCTTTTATTTTTAATTTTTTATTTTACATATATATTTTTCTCTCACTTACTATTTCCCTTATTTCTCTTTCTCTCTTTTATCCTGCTAACAGCCAACCTCTATTGTTACATCTTTCACTCCTTTAATTTTTACATCTGTCTCTCTCATCCTTCTTCATAATCATCACATCCTATACCACTTCTGTTCTTTCCTTGTCCGTGATTCAAAATTTATAAAACCTTTTGCAAACTTACTTTTTTTATTGCAGACAATAACTGAACATATCAATTCCGTTTATTGTGACAGAACTATAGATGTTTTAGCAGGAGCTATTTGGTTTAAGACTGGATATTGTTTGCAATGGTTGCTGTCATTATTTGTCTCCTTTTAATGGCAAGGCACTGGAAAACTTCAGAAACACTGTACTGTTTCAGATCCATGCTGCTAGATGGGTAGACACACAAACAGCATGAAAAAACAAGGGAACAAATCACCCCAAACAAAACAAGATACTTCAATAGAATCCATTGACACCACAGTGGGAGAAATGTCAGAGAAAGAGTTTAGAATGTACGTAGTTAAACTGATCCATGAGATAAGGAGGGAAACCAGAGATAAAATTTGGAAGGTGAAAGATCATTTCAATAGAGATAGAGATTCTGAAAAATATTAAGCAGAAATCCTCAAAATGAAGGAATCGATGAACAAATCAAAAAATCAGACCACTTGACAGAAAGAAATTCAGGCAATGAAGACAAAATATATAATCTTGAAAATAAAGTTGACCATGGACAGCAAATATTAAGAGACCCTTAAAAGAACTTCCAAGAAATATGGGATAACATAAAAAGACCAAATTTAATATTTATCAGGATAGATGAAGAATACAAAGCAAAAGAATGAACAGTATTTTTTAAAAATTAAATAATACCAGAAAATTTCTCAAATCTAAAAAGTGAAATGGAAAATCAAATTCAGGAGACTTATAAGACCCCAAATATAAAAATTACAACAGATCACCACCAAGGCATATTATTATGAAAATGCCTAACATAGAACATGATAGAATTTTAAAGGATGCCAGGAAAACAGCAGGTAACTTAGAAGGAAACCAATCCAGGTCTCAGATGATTTCTCAATCCAGACCCTCAAAGCCAGGAGGTCTTGGAATAATATATAGCAAGTTCTGAAAGAAAATGAATGCCAACCAAGAATACTATACCTAGAAGAATCAAGCTTCAGAATTAATGATGAAATAAAAACCTTCCATGATAAACAAAAGTCAAAAGAATTCACAACTAGAAAGCCTGTACTATAGAACATTCTCAGCAAACTATTTCATGAAGAAGAAATGAAAGATAAAATTGAAAGTCAGAAAAGGGAGGAATAACACTAAAGTAATAGTCAACCAAAGGAGAAACTAATTCAAAGTAAAACCCAGAAATAAACCAAAATGACTGGGAATACAAATCATATCTTAATAATAATTTTGAATGTATATGGTCTAAACTCATCAATCAAAAGACATGTGGACTAGCAGATTAGATTAAAAAACAAGACCCAACTATATGCTATCTCAAAGAGAGTCACCTTATAGGCAAAGACATCCACAGACTGAAGGTGAAATACTGGGAAAAAACACATCACTCACATGCATATCCTAAACAAGCAGAGGTTTCTAACCTCATATCAAATAAAGTGGACTTAAAGCCAAAGTTAATCAGAAGGAACAAAAAAGAACATTTTATACTGCTTAAAGGAATTATACATCAACAAGACATTACAACTATAAATATTTATGCCCCAAACAATGGAACATCTACATACATTAAAGAAAACCTTCTCAATTTACAGAATCAAATAGACCACAACCCAATAATACTGGCTGACTTTAACATATCTCTCTCACGACTGGATAGATCCTCCAAACAAAAACTAAATAAAAAGGCTCTAGAACCAAATAATACAATCAATATTTTAAATTTAAATACTATATATATTTATAGTATTTCATCCATAAATTATTGAATACACTTTCTTCCTAGCAGCACATGAATCCTTCTCTAAAATCAAACATATCTTAGGCCACAATGCAACTCTTAGTAAATACAAAAAAAATAGAGACAATACCTTGCATTCTATCAGATCATAATGGAATAAAATTAGAAATCAATGATAAAACAAAAAATAGAATCTAACACCTGGAGACTAAATAATATGCCATTGAACGACCAATGGATAGCAGAAGAAATAAAAAATAAAATTTAAAAAATACTTAAAGATAAATGATAATAGCAACCCAACATATCAAAACCTCTGGAAAACCATGAGGGCATTTCTCAAAGGAAAGTTTGTTGCATTGAGCTCATTCATTAAAGAATAGAAAATCACCAAATAAATGCCTAACATTATATCTAAAAGCCCTAGGAAAATAAGAACAAATCAATACCAAAAGCAGTAGAAGATAGGAAATAATTAAAATCAGAGCTAAAATCAATGAAATTGAAACAAAGAAAAAAATTCAAAAAAGTAAAAGTTGGTTCTTTGAAAACATAAATAAAATTGATAAATCCTTAGCCAAGCTAATGAAGAGAAAGAGAGAGAAAATTCAAATTACTAAAATTTGTGATGAGAAAATATCACGGTGGACACTACAAAAATACAGGTGATAATCAGAACCTATTTTGAAAATTTATACTCTTTTATATTCTTTTATTAGCAAAAATCTTCAAGACTTCAAGACTTCTAGAAACATATGACCTCCCCAAACTGAATCAAGGACACACTCAATTTAAACAGATCAATTTTAAGCAATGAAATAGAAGATCATCAAAAGCCTACCAACTAAGAAAAGCCCGGGACCAGATGGATTCTCAGCCAAGTTCTACCAGACATTCAAAGAAGAACTAACACAAATACTCCCCCAATATTCCATGAAATGGAAAACAAGGTAAACCTTCCAAACTCATTCTATGAATCTAGAATCACCCTGATACCAAATCAGACAAAGACACATTGAGAAAAGAAAACATCAGACCAATATCCCTGATGAACATAGACACAAAAATTATTAATAAAATTCTGGCAAATCACATACAAAAACATATTTTAAAAGGTAATGCACCATGATCAAATGTTGCTCATCCCAGAGATGCAAGATTGTTTCAACATATGGAAATCAATAAACATAATTCATCTCATCAAAGACTTAAAGACAAGAATCATATGATTATCTCAATAGATGCAGAAAAAGCATTTGATAAAATACAGCTCCCATTTATATTCAAAACACTGGAAAAAACTAGGAATAGTAGGAAGATACCTCAACAATGTAAAAGCTAAACCCAAGGCCAGCATCATTCTGACTGGAGAAATACTGAAAGCATTCCCTCTAAAAACTGGCACAAACAAGAGATGCTCTCTTCTCTTCAACATTGTCCCTGAATCTCTAGCTAGAGCAATTAGACAGAAGAAGAAATTAAAGGGATATGAATAGGAAAAGAAGAGCTCAAACTATCCCTATTTGCCAGTAAAATGATTCTATATTGAGAAGACCCCTCCGCACACACACACACACACACAAAAAAAAAGAACCCTCCATCAGAGAACTTCTAGAGTTTATAAATGATTTATCAAAGTAGCAGGATATAAAAGTAACAACCATAAATCAATTGCATTCCTATCCATCAGTGATTAATTAACTGAAAGAGAAATTAGTAAAACTACCCCATTCACAATAGCCTCAAAAGAAAAAAAAAACTTGGGAATAATCTAACAAAAGAGGTGAAAGACCTCTACAATGAAAACTACAGAACACGAAAAAAGAAATTAAAGAAAACCTTAGAGGATGGAAAGATCTCCAAGGTTCTTGGATAGGCAGAATTAACATTGTCAAAATGACCATACTATCAAAAGCACTATAGGAATTTAATGTAATTTCTATTAAAATCCCAATGACATGCTTTATAGAAATAGAAAAAGCGGTCATGAAATTTATTTGGAAAAATAAGAGTCCCAGAATAACCAAAGCCATCCTTAGCAAGAAAAGTGAAGCAGAAGGCATCACAATATCACACCTTAAATTACACTACAGAGCTATATTAACAAAAACAGCATGGAATTGGCACCAAACAGACATGTAGACCAATGGTACAAAATAGAAAAGGCACAGATAAACTCACATAAATACGGTTATCTCACAGTAGATAGAGGCATCATTAACATACATTGGAGAAAAGATAGCCTCTTCAACAAATGGTGATGGGAAAACTGGAAATCTACATGTAGGAAAATGTAATTAAAACCCTCTCTCTAACCCTGCACAAAGCTCAACTCAAAATGTAAGGACCTAGTCATTAGACCAGAGACCCTGTGCCTACAAGAAGAAAAAGTAGCCCAACTCTACATCATGTCAGCTTAGAAACTGACTTCCTTAATAAGATTCCTAAAGTGCAAGAAGTAAAATCAAACTAAAAAAACTTCTTCACAAAAAAGGAAACAATGAAGAATATGAAGAGAACCTACAGAATGGGAGAGAAATCTTTGCCACTACACCTCAGATAGAGAATTAATCTCCAAGATATATGAAGAACTTAAAAAACCTATCCAAAGAAACCAAATCATCCAATCAATAAATGGACAGAGGAACTGAATAGGAACTTCACAGAAGAATAAATATGATCAGTCAAAAAATATATGAAAAGAAATTCAACATCTCTAGCACTTAGAGAAATGTAAATTAAAACTACACTGAGATTTCATCTCACTTTAGTGAGATGGCAATTATCAAAAATACAAGTAACAATAAAAATTGTAAGAATGTAGGGAAAAAGTTATACATTGCTGAAGGGACTAAAAATTGGTGCAATCACTATAGAAAGCAAAATGGAGATTCATCAGAAAACTTGGAATGGAACCATCATTTGACTCAGTTATGTCACTCCTCAGTTTATACTCAAAGACTTAAAATCAGCATACTACAATGAAACAGCTACATCAATGTTTAATAGCTAAACTATTCACAATAGCTAAACTGTGGAACCAAACTAGATGCCCTTCAATAGATGAATTGTTAAGGAAACTGTGGTACATATACACAATGGAGTACTACTCAGCCATAAAGAAAAGTGAAATTATGGCATTTGCCAGCAAATTCCTGAAACTGGAGGCTATCATGCTAAGTGAAATAAGCCAGTCCCCCCAAAAGCTAAATGTTCTCTCTGATTTGTGAATGTTAACTCATAATATGGCGGGGTATAGAAGAATAGAAGTACTTTGTATTAGACAAAGGAGAATGAAGGCATAGGAGGAGGAATGGGAATAGGAAAGGTGGTAGTAGAATGAATCAGACATTACTTTCCTATGAGCATATATGAATACAGGACCATTTAATTCCACATCATGTACAACCAGAAAAAAACGGAAGTTATACTCCATACATGTATAATATGTCAAATACATTCTACTTTCACAGGTAACTAATAAGAACAAATAAAATGTTTTATGTTTTAAAAAAAGACATAATATGTTCCATATTTATGGGTACAGTATGACAATTTGGCACATGTGTGCAATGTATAAGGGTAATAAGCCTTTCTGTCTCCTCAAATATTCATCATTTCTGTTTTGAGAACTCTTTGTACTCTTTTTTCCTAATTGTTTTGAAATAGATCGGAGATTGCTGTTTTTACCCTGCTGTGTTATAGTAAACTAGAACTAATTCCTCCTATCCAACTCTAGTCTCTTTTTTTCATACACCCTCCACACTTCTTCCCAGTGTCTATTAACCACTATTCCACTTTTTTCTGTGAGACTGACTTTCTACTTTCAATAAAATGGAAGGGGACTTTGTATATTGTAAGGGCACACAGTGGTTTAAGTTTGTGTTTTACAGTGCTTCTCACAGTAGAACATGGACAATGCTTTAAACTTGTGGTCCAGAGCACATCTCTTTGTTGTTCAAGTGTGCAAGAAGACAATCAGGATTGCCTAGAGTAGTAAATGAAGTGCACATACCTCAAAAATATTCAACAAATGCTATTTTTATCATGACATTTTAAAGATTTCCTGTTTTAAATGCTCCCCAAATTAGGCCAAATTGATTATAAAAGCACAATTCCATTAAAGAGTGGAGCAAATATAAAGTCTACAAAAACTTTAAATGAAATAAAACTAAGAATGTGTTTTTACCTGTATTAAACATAAAGAAGTAAATTTGCAAGCTCAGTTAAATCATATTATCTCTAAATACCTCCAAGTTCTTAAAACCTATTCTGAAGCCTAGATAACTTTATTTCTGTCTCACTAGAATTGTTCCCAGAATTATAGCAAAACTCTCCACATCCACTCTTGACCCTTTTCCATTTATTACACAAAATTCAGGTAAAGTTATCTTTAAAAAATACATATTGACTCACCAGTCCTGTTAATAAAGTTCTTGAAATTCTAGCCAGAACAATCAGGAAAGAAAAGGAAATTAAAGAGATACAAATAATAGAAGAAAAAATCAAATTATGGGTTTGCTGATGACATGAAGCTATATTTAGAAGACACAAAAAACTCTGCCAGAAAAAAAAATTCTAGAGCTGATAAACAAATTCAGCAAAGCAGCAAGATACAAGATCAATGTACAAAAATCAATAGCTTTTCTATATCCAATAAGAAATCTGCTGAGAAAGAAATCAGGAAAATAATTCCATTTACAACAGGCTCAAAAAGTAAAATACTTAGGAATAAATCTAAGGAGGTGAAAAAACCTCTACAATACAAATTAGAAAACACGGAAGAAAGAAATTGAAAAACTTAGGTGGAAATACCTCCCATGTTCTTGAATAGGCAGAATTAATACTGTCAAAATGGCCATACCACCAAAAGCAATCTCCATATTCAATGGTATCAGCATCAAAATACCAATGACATTCCTCAGAGAACTAGGGAAAAATCCCTAAAGTTAATATGGAAAAATAGGAATCCCAAATAGCCAAAGCAATCCTGAGCAATAAGTGATGCTGGTGGTATCATGATACTGATCTGAAATTATACTACAGAGCTGTAGTAATGAAAATAACATGATAATGGCATAAAAACAAAAGCGAAGACCAATGCAATAGAATAGAAGACACAGAGATGAATTCATATAGACCCCGTCATCTCATACTTGACAAAGGTGCCAAAAACATACATTGGAGAACAAATTTTAAACAAATTGTTTTGGGAAAATATTCATATGTAGAAGAATAAAATTAGATCTTTGTCTCTCATCCTACACAAAACCAACTCAATGTGAATCAAAGACCTAGGAATTAGAACAGAAACATTGCCACCACTAGAAGAAAACATATCATCAATAGTCCACCATATTGGCACAGACACTAACTTCTTTAATAAGACCCCTAAAGCTCAAAAATTAAAAGCAAGAATCAATAAGTGCTATTTTATCATGTTAAAAAAGTTTCTTTACAGCAAAGGAAACAATTAAGAGCCTAAAGAGAGAGCCCACAAAAAGAGAGGGCTAAATCTTTACAGCTGCTCCTCTGACAGGGGATTAATATCCAGAATATAAAAAGAAGTCAAAAAATTAACAACAAAAAACCCAATTAATAAATAGGCAAAAGAGGAGGCATTTCTCAAAAGAAAAAATACAAATGGCCAATTAATATATTAAAAAATATTCAACAGCCTTAGCAAATAGATAAATTGAAACTGCACTGAGATTTCACTCCGGTTAGAATGACAATCATCAAGAATACAAATAACAATAAATGCTGGAAAGGATGTGGGGGAAACATATACTTATGCATTGTCAGTGAAATTGCAAGGCAGTACAAACAATTTGGAAAACAGTATGGAGGGTCCTGACAAAATTAGGCATGGAACCACCATATGACCCAAAATAACTAAAATCAGCACACTTATAGTAATACCTGCATATGAATGTTTATATGTTTATGACAGCACAATTCACAACCACCTAGGTGCCTGTCATCAGATTAATGGATAAATAAAACATTATGTATATATAATCATGCTATATATATATATATATATATATATATATATATATATATATATCATGCTATATAGTAATATATATATCATGCTATATAGCATGATATGTATAGTGTGTGTGTATATACGCACACACATACATACACAATGTAGTTTTATTCAGCAATAAAGAGAGAAGAAATTGTCATTTGCCATTATATATATATAAACATATATTGTGTGTTTGTGTGTGTGTGTGTGTGTGTGTGTGTAAACTCCATAGAAGTCTTCCAATAGAATCTCAATGCAATTCTCTTGCTAAAGAGATCTGGTCCTCTATCTTCTTCAGTCTCACTGAACAGACACACTGGACTCCATCAATTCCTGGGTAGTCACTACCATGGTTTCCTTAGTTTCTCATCCACAATAATTAATGGAATAAATCTCTTCCTGGAACTTTGAAATCTCTCGTTTTCCTAGTTCACCTTTGAACAAAGAAATTGGAGGTTTTAAGGAAGAATTTTCTTGCTTTCTATCCTAAACTAAAACAATTTGTGAATAATTTAAAAAAAATTTAGAGTCTCACCAACTTTAATATACTTTTAATAAACTGCTTCAGGATCTAAAAGAAAAAATAAAAATTACAAACCACGTAGAAAATCACCAGTTAGTATCTGGACACATGAAGAAGCAGGCTTATTACTGAACAAATAATTATGTTATCAACTCTTTATCTGGTGTGAGGTTCTGAAACTATGTAAGAGACTACTAGCATATAAACTTTCTTTTATTTGTTGTGAAAAACACAGGTACTAATGAGCTATAGAGAAAGAATTATTTACTAAACAAAAGCAAAACTTACATGTTTTCAAAAGATATCTTTTCTTTTAGTTTAATTACCAGCTACCTGATTTATAAATGTATAATTGAATACATATAAATATGCCTGAAGTCACTTGATTATAGATTAAGCATTTTCTATTGTCTACCTAAATATTACTGTAAATTTTCCCCTGAGTAAATGAATTTGATTTTTAGATAAATTAAGACTCACATGCAGTGATAAGAAATCTCATAGTAAAACACACATGACCTTTGTCAAGTGACCCCTACTATAATATGTACCCTATCTACAATACAATATCATAACCAGGAAGATGATATTGAAACAATCCATCCATTCTACTCAGAATTCACCAGTTTTGTGTGTGTGTATGTGTGTGTGTGTATTTAGTTATAGACAATTCTATCATATGTTCTTGCACACATAATAACTTGTGAAGCTCTTTTATAACTTAACGGACTTCCCTCCCACTTTTCCCTATTTGTTTTTAGCCCATGACAACTACTAATCTATTCTTCAATTCTATTTTTTTCATGAATACTACATAAATAAGATACAGTGTTTTAATCATTTGAGGTTGGGCTTTTGTTGTTTTTTTTTTTAACTCAGTATGATTTCTTGGAGATTCATCCAGGAAGTTATGTTTGTCAATAATTCATTATTTTTGTATGATGAGAAGTGTTCTCTGATATGGATGTATCAAAGTTGGTTTAACTATTTAGCCATTTTAGAGCATCTTGGATAATTTCTATTTGGAGTCATCATCAATAAAGCTGCTATGAACATTTCTGTATAGGTTTTTCATGTGAACATAAATTTCTACTTTTTTCTGGTATAAATAACTAGGGGTGCAATTTTTGGATAGTATAATAATTGTATGCTTAGATTTTCAAGAAACTACCAAACTGTTTTCTGTATTGTCTGCCTACATTATTATAGAAACTCTGTTTAAAAGTAATAACTAAGCATAAGATATTTCCTTCTTTTTTTTTTTGAATTTTTTTTTTAATATTTATTTTTTTAGTTCTCGGCAGACACAACATCTTTGTTGGTATGTGGTGCTGAGGATCGAACCCGGGTCGCACGCATGCCAGGCTAGCGCACTACCGCTTGAGCCACATCCCCAGCCCCCAGATATTTCCTTCTTTTTAAAATATTTTTTAGTTGTATATGTACACAATAACTTTATTTAATTTATTTATTTTTATGTGGTGCTGAGGTTGGAACCCATGCTTCACACTGTGAGGTAAGTGCTCTACAACTGAGCCACAACCCCAGTCCCAAGATTATTTCCTTTCTTATTATAGTTATTGTTATTATTATTAAATAGAAGACAATATTCCACTGAGGATGTAGTGATCACCCTTGTTAAAAAAAAAAAGTGCTCTTATTACTATAGGTCTGCTTTCAAGAACAGAGCATTTGGAAACATGTAGAATTCTGGTAGCATCTTATAGCCACCATTGCTTGAGAAAATAGAGAAAAGTCTAATCATGGCATCTTGTTGTGGACATGTGTGAAAAATGTAGCAAAATTTGGTAACAGAACATAGTTTTTGAAACTGTCCTTTTTCTTTTCTGTTTAAGGTTACAGTAGCCTTGTGAGAGGACTGAAGTTATCAAAGGACTGCCTTTCCCTGCTCTGAGATAAAGAAAAAGCTATCTAGCCCGCAGCTGAGATAAGATAGCTCTGGGCTTTCTATTTTGTCATAGGCACAATACCATGTCCTCAAACCTGGACGGTAATTCAAAAACTCTTTCATTTAATTTTTTTTTTCTATCCTATTCCAGTGTACCTCTTCCAAACAATTTTTATTCCTGAATCCTTTTTACCCTGTTGATAGCTTGTGGTAGCTAATTTGGGAGATGCCTTTCCAGAAAGCATGTTTTCAGTATATGACCTTCTGCTAACTCCACTGTGTCCACAGATGGATGGACAGAGATAAATACATGACCTTAGCTCTTTCCCTTATTTTGTCTCTCTCAGGAGTTTGGAATCTGAAATAGTGTATATTATCCAACCTGAGGACATATCAACCTGGCAGCCCAGGTTGTCACTGTGAGGAAGTTATCTTTAGCCAACACCCGCTGACTCCACTTAGACCAATTTTCTGAGACCAGTGATAATAAATACTGGGTTGGATCTTGCCAATGGAAAAATGCATTAGGACACAGGCTAGCGCAGGGAAATGTCTCAAGCGCAAATAATAAGTGCAAATTTCCCTCTAAAATATAGGGGAAAAAAGAGAAAGATTTCTTTGAACATGTGAATATGGAAAAGGATAAATTATATCTGGAAAAAAATGCCCCAAGGATATATTTCCAAATTGAGAAGTGTAGGTGGTTTCCTGGGAGCAAAATGTGCTACATGGTTGGTTTGTTTTTTTTTTTTGTCATTCTTGTTTTCATGCTATTTTCCTCCAAAAGATGTATCTTATTGTTGTACATTATATAAGAAGTTATATTAAAGAGATTGTAATAGGCCCTTACCATCCTTTTATATTTTTCCCTTCAAATATCCTCCACATTGTGCCTTGTCAATTTGTCTTTCATATTTTTTTTAGTAAAGCTTCAATCAGGAGCGAATTTATCAGATGCATAATACATATGCATGCAGAAAAGAAAACGATATGGGGGCGCTGCCTTGTATTTTAAAATACATAATTTTAACAGTACTTATTTTAAGAAAACTATAAGACATAAAAAAGCTTTAAGAAGGAACATATAAACATATAAAGGAGGCATATAAATATCTAGAAAGTTAAGAGAAAGAATCAGGTCGTTTTTGTAGTTCATAAACTGAACCCAGCATCAATCACATTGCAGGGGGTGATACTGCTCCTAAATGATTTCACAGTTCTCTTTTCTTTCCTTTAACAGAAGATACAGACAGGGATTTTTATTTTTTTCTTTTGAGGAGGAGGGAGGGGGAGTAAGGGGTTGGGGAACTATTTCTCTGTTTTTTTATTTGAAACTTATGATTTGACATCTTTTATTTTTCAATCCTCTCATTTTCTGAACTTCCCCTTCCCTCCCTCTGACTCTGCAGGTTTCCGCCCACATCTTCTCTGGCACATGGTGAGCTGACTCTCTAAAGCTAATTTGCTCTGGTTTAGAATGCATCACAAGAAACCCCCCAAAAACAAATCCTTCCCTCAGTTTCTTGCAATTGAGGTTTTTAAATTACATTTGAGTCAAGCCTCTTTTGGTTTCCAGTTTTTATGATCTCTCCTTTTGTCCTCCACACAGATCAGAATTGTATCTGGATTGCAAGGAAAACCCATACTGGTGGCTGGTTGTTTACTGAAATACCAAACAGTTAAATGATCCACAGTTGAAATTTTTTAAAAAAATACTAAATACTATTATTTTATTGAATGATGAAGACTTGTATTTCTCTAGGAAAATCATGCACATATTCACCTTATTTCAAACTCATCAAAATGAAAAAATTTTACTTAGGCGATGTGCCAACTTTGGGCTCACTTGCTATAGATATAAAAGGGAATTTGAAATTATTCTTCTAGGCATTCTGAAGACTTCATGACAGAATAACAAAATTACTGTTCATTTTAAATAATGTGTAGTGAACACTTTTTGGATGTTAAACTCTTTTAAATGCTTACCTTGTAATAGCACATTTTATTCTTACAAAAATCCTACTGTAGTTAGTTATCCCCAAATTATCATTTTCATTTTACATGCGAGGTCACAAAATACAGGGAGCTTAAGTGAATCATTCAGAATCACACAACCATGGAGAGACAGAGCTGAGAGTAAAGCATTCAGTTCATTCAGAAAACACCTTAACTTCAATCCTACATTGCCTTTTAGCAATGTGGTTGGAATACGTGAAAAGATCTTTTTTAAGGAAATATTCTGTTTAAATATGATTTTGAAGAATTCTTTATGCATCATTTTTTCATTTTTCACTGCTAAAACTGGCTTTTTAATTGTTAGATCATGTACATGGTTCTTGCTATATTATAAAAAAACATGATGTGGTGTTTTATACTCAACAGAATGAGAAGAAAATTTTATACTTTGATATCAGATAAATATAGTGTAGGAGATAATCTATGAAAATATGAACAAGGTCAATTATATCACTCTCCAGCTTAGACTTCTTTTCTTTAAACATCCATTTCTAAATACCTGTTGGACATCTCTATGTGGACCTCTCACAAGCAATGCAAATCTACCCTCTATGATTGTTCCACTGGTCTCCACCTTGCATACAAACCCAAACATGCTTTTCTGTTCAGTTTTCCTGGTTTCAGTTAGTGCAATTACCAATCACAAGGCGAAAAGAACTATCAACTTAATCTTCTTTCTCTTATTCCTTAAACATTACCTCTGAAATAGTTTAGTTTTTAGTATTTCCCTCTTTTTCTACCTCAGTGACAAGGCCCTACTCTTGTCATTTCTTGTTTAGACTTCTAACCATGTCTTAGTTGAAATTGAAAATGAAATTGAAAATCATTGAAAATGATCTTTCAATCTACCTCCTCACAGCTACCAGATGACTTTCCTAACGTGCAAATTCTATCATGCTATGCATTTACTTTATTTCTTTAGCAACGACGCATACATTTCAGACAAAGTTCAAACTCTGGCTACATTGCTAGATTTAGCTTCCCAAATGTCCACACATGTATCCTCTACTTCAGCCTTAGCAAGGCCTACTTAGTTTCTCCATAGGCCAAATGTTCCTATGTCTCTGTCTCTACCACTGGGTTCATAATCTCATGGATTCCCGCTCCTACTTAATTGCCTGTTGACTATATCTCTATATTTTCCCTGGATGGATTACTTGCTACCCACTTTCAGAAATAATTTCTCATTGAAACTATATATATCCCAGCTAAATTAAGTATTCTTTTTGTATGCTTTCACTTTGCAGTGGTTACTTTTATTTATCTCCTATTTATATATGATGCAATTTAATTATACTTTCTCTACCTATACATCTATGTGTACGCATTCTCATCATGAGATTTCAGAAGACAGAGACTATATGTTAATTAATTATCTTTGTACCCTGATTCTGCCTGATACATTTCAAGTTCTCAATATATGTTTGTTGAATTGAACTAAAATGCTAATACTGGCCTTAAAATTGTGATTAATAATAAATGGAAATGCTGTTGGCTTCCATGAACAATAATAGCAAAATTATGGAAAATTAAATATAAGAAAAAACAATTTTCAAGACATTATGGTACTTTGCATTTTAAATCCAATTGCTTCCATATTCTTCTTCTACATTTATGCTAATTTATAATACAAGTAGTTCTCAAAGATTTTTGATTATAGTATTAAGACTTTCAATCACCAAGACTCAATTATTTGCAATATATTCTATCTCACAAATATTGAATGCACATTTATATAGATGTAATATGGATCACATCAACAAAGAAATAAAGAAAATCATAATTATTATTATGAACCATTTTTCTTTCCCTAAATTGCTCTTGAGAAGCTCTAGAGTCTTCACAAATCCTTCCAGAATAGTTCTGGGAGGCTGCAGGCAGGTTCCTAAGTGTATTGGATAAGCTAGCCCTCCTGAACATCTGTGATACCTGCCATGCTTCTCTCTTGCTCTAGCTTGTCTGGTTGAGATTTCTGTTCTGCTGATGCCTTCTGGTGGCATAATGGTCTTTGTTTTGATCAAGGTAGTCTTTGCAACCTACTAATGCTCAACTCTTTCTTCCAAAGGGACACTATTAAAGTCAGCTTGGATTATCCTGAGCATGTGCTCAGGACACTAACTGCTTTAATCAGTTTTTGCTTTGCTGTAACCAAAGACCTGACAAGAACAACTTAAAGGAAGAAAATTTTATTTTGGCTCACAGTGGTGGAGGTTCAGTCCATAGTCAGCTGACTCCATAGCTCTGGGCCTGAGGTGAGGTAGAAGATGATGGTGGAGGGGGGTAGTGGAAGAAAGTAGCTCATACATGATAGCCTGTCCACTCATCAGGGACAAAATATATACCTCAATGTCATGCCCCCAGTGACCCATTTCCCCCACATCCTGCCTGCCTGCAGGTACCAACCAGTTAGTCCATATCAGTGGATTAATCCACTATTAGGTCATAGTTCTCATAATCTAATTGTTTCTCCTTTGAACATTCCTGTATTGTCTCATACATGAGGTTTTTTTTTGAAACCTCATATATAAATCATAACACTAACAAAAATAGAGATCAGAAAAACTTGTGTAAATAATTTGATATTTGTTACTAAAAAACTCATTGACATAACTTTTATAGCAAAACCAGAATTTCAATTTTAATTTTTCTTCTACTTATTTAACAATTTACAGTGATTATTTTTGAACCATGGAAGTAGTTAAAAATCTTAAGGCAGCCCTATTGACACTAATGTCTACTGATATCCAGCAGAAACTGCAGGTTTCCAGAAGGAAGGGTGCTATTGTCTATGATGCTTGCTTTGCCTCATGTTTGAAACCCAGGCATGTACTTGACATTTCACAGATCTCTTTCTTTTCTTTTCCTGTTTTTATTGGAAAGATAACTCTTTTTTCTATTCCTTTTAATTGACAACTGCACCAAGACAAAGAAAAATAACTGGAAAGGCAGATTTGGTTTTGCATTCAAGGTAGAGGCTAGTGGAAGTAGGGAAGTCAGAGAAGGTGAATTTGCAATGCTTGTGAGAGAGCCCTGTGGAGATGCCTCAGAGGCACTGAGGAAATATCTAGGAAGGTGAAGGATATGTTGAATTCCTGCTGTGGACTCCAGTGTAAGTTCATGAATGTGGAACTAAAGGACAATCAGAAAATTATATTCAGAAATGCCTAGACCTCAGCCTGTGCTTTTTGATGATCTTTCTTCCTTAAGATACTTTGCTTAGAGAGGAATCTAAGATGGCGGCGAAGGGACTGCATCACCCCAGGGCGCCGCGTCACTAAGTGGGAGAAAGACGATGCAAAACGGCTGAAGGATATCTTTGGGAAGTTCAAGTGAAATTGAGGTGCTCCAGAATCTAGTGGACAGATTTCCATCGTGCGAAGTTCGGCTCTGAGAGCTCCATTTCCCCGCACGGAGGGTCGCATAGCCTGACAGGCGATCGCCCCGCGGCTGGAGTCTGTGGCGCGCGCCGGGGAGCGGCAGGGTGCCGGAGCGGGGAACAGCGATACGGATCCAGGGGGGCTCCCGCCAGTGGTACATCGGAGCCCTTAGCGCTGAGTTCCGGCTTTGAAACAGAGGAGAGAAGAGGCCCAGTTTGGCTCCAGACACCGGTCGGACCACAGTGGAGAACAGCAGCCGCCATTTCGGAGAGATGATGTAATCATCCCCGTGTTCTACTGATCTCAGCCCATTCAACTACGAACAGGTGATATCAGGCTGGTATTTGCCTGCGTCTAGCAGACAGATTTTCTGCTCAGGCTCGGGGCGGGGGTTCTTGTGGAGAATACTCCTAGAGGCTCGTGCCTGGCAAGGCGTGCGCCGGGCACTGAGCAGCTGGATTCGGGTTCCCGGGGCTAACCTGGCCCTGGTCTGAGGAAACTGCGGAGACTGCCGGCGGAGGCCAGCTCCAAGTGGAGCGTGCGCTGAGCTTGGGGCGACTGGGTTCTGACTCCCGGAACAGTTTTGGCCTGGGGCTGGGGAACCCTTAGGGTCGCTCCCTGGAGCCAGCTCCCAGCGGAGAGTGTATCAGATCGGAGAGGCGGGGTTCCGGCTACCTAAGCTGCTTTGGCCCAAGGCTAGGGAACCGGCGGTGACTGCTTCTCAATCAGGGTCCAGCGGGGTGTTGTAGGGACAGAGTGGATCTTCCTCCTGCGCCCAGAGCAGGCCAAGTGACCCGCCGGCGTGGTGCCATGACACCCCAAACGCAGCTGGGGCTGAAGAGAGCAGCCGCCCACGCCTAGAATAGGACCAGCGATTCCGCGGCGCAGCAGCCAAGTAACCTCATTTGGAGTAGGGGCTGTGCGGAGCTGCCATCCGAGCAAGCAGGGCAGGCAGACCTGCCGCCAACTGGCAAGACAGGCCAGGTAGCTTGCCAGCGGGGTGGACAGGTAACACCGAGGCAGTCGCGTCACACTGGTTGGAGTGGGGGTGGAGCAGGGTCGCCGCCCGGGTCCGGAGGGGGCTCAGCGACCCGTTGGAGAGGTAGTTAGGTACCCCCATTGGGAGTGGGGGCTGTGCAGAACTGCGACCCACCGGCCTAGAGGTCTGCCAGCGAGGTAGACTTGTCACACCAATTGGAGCGGGGGCCCAGCTGAGCCGCCACCCACATCCAGATCAGGACCAACGATCCCAGGGCGTGGTAGTTACGTTACCACAATTGGAGTGGGGGCAGAGCAAAGCCACCACCCGTGCCCGCAGCGGGGGCAGACCTGCGACCGATCAGCGGGATAGACAGACCACCATAATTAGAGGAGGAGCACAGCCAATACCCGCCCTGCAAGGGAGACTTCCCAACTATACAAGAGCAACATAAATAAATAGGGGGTAAATTTCAAAAACACAACAGTGGCACCAAGCAGAAAGAAACGTCAGCAGTATGAAAAGACAAGGAAAGAAAGGACCACAAGCAATGCAGGTCAACTCAACTTTAGAAGAGGTAATAGCTGCAACAGATGGAATGTCAGATAAAGACATCAGGATTTATATGCTTCAGATGATCTGGAGTCTCAAGGAAGACATGAGACAGCAAAATCAGACAATGAAAGATCACATTGACAAACAAATCCAGGAAGTAAAAGATCAATTTCACAGGGAGATAGAGGTAATAAAAAACAAACAAATAGAAATTCTAGAAATGCAGGAAGCTATAAACCAACTTAAAAACTCAATTGAGAATACTACCAGCAGAGTAGATCACTTAGAAGAGAGAACATCAGACAATGAAGACAAAGTATTTCAACTGGAAAAGAACATAGACAGCTCAGCAAGTCTGCTAAGAAACCATGAGCAGAACATCCAAGAATTATGGGATAATATCAAAAGACCAAATTTAAGAGTCATTGGGATACAGGAAGGCACAGAGCTCCAAACCAAAGGAATAAAAAGTCTTTTCAGTGAAATAATACGAGAAAACTTCCCAGACTTGAAGAATGAGACAGAATCCCAAATCCTAGAAGCCTACAGGACGCCGAATGTGCAAAATCTTAAGAGATCCACACCTAGACACATTATAATGAAAATGTCCAACATACAGAATAAGGAGAGAATTTTAAAAGCTGCAAGAGAAAGAAAGCAGATTACATTTAGGGGTAAACCAATCAGGATAACAGCTGATCTCTCAACACAGACTCTGAAAGCTAGAAGATCCTGGAATAACATATTTCAAACACTGAAAGAAAATGGGTTCCAACCAAGAATCGTGTATCCGGCGAAATTAAGCTTCAGATTAGAAGATGAAATTAAAACCTTCCACGATAAACAAAAGTTAAAAGAATTCGCAGCTAGAAAACCATCTCTTCAAAAAATCCTTGGCAAAACATTACAGGAAGAGGAAATGGAAAATAACTTTGAAAACCAACAATGGGAGGTAGGACAGTAAAGGGGGGAAAGTAGTCAAAGAGGATAACAAATCAGGTTTAGTAACATCAATAAACAAATATGGATAGAGGAACAAACCATATCTCAATAATAACCCTAAATGTTAATGGCTTAAACTCACCAATTAAGAGACACAGGCTAGTAGAATGGATCAAAAAACAAGACCCAACAATATGCTGTCTACAGGAGATGCATTTGATAGGAAAAGATATACATAGACTGAAGGTGAAAGGTTGGGAAAAATCATATCACTCATATGGACCGCGGAAACAAGCAGGAGTGTCCATACTCATATCTAATAAAATAGATTTCAAACCAAAGCTAATCAAAAGGGATATAGAAGGACACTTCATACTGCTCAAGGGAACCATACACCAACAAGACATAACAATCATAAATATATATGCCCCAAATAATGGTGCAGCTGTGTTCATCAAACAAACTCTTCTCAAGTTCAAGAGTCTAATAGACCACCATACAATAATCATGGGAGACTTCAACACACCTCTCTCACCACTGGACAGATCTTCCAAACAAAAGTTAAATAAGGAAACTATAGAACTCAATAACACAATTAACAACCTAGACTTAATTGACATATATAGACTATACCACCCAACATCAAGTAGCTACACTTTTTTCTCAGCAGCACATGGAACCTTCTCAAAAATAGACCATATACTATGTCACAGGGCAACTCTTAGACAATACAAAGGGGTAGAGATAATACCATGCATCTTATCTGATCATAATGGAATGAAACTGAAAATCAATGATAAAAGAAGAAAGGAAAAATCAAGCATCACCTGGAGAATGAACAATAGGTTGCTGAGTGATCAATGGGTTTTAGAAGACATCAAGGAGGAAATTAAAAAATTCCTAGAGTTAAATGAAAACACAGACACAACATATCGGAATCTATGGGACACATTGAAAGCAGTTCTAAGAGGAAAATTCATTGCTTGGAGTTCATTCCTCAAAAAAAGAAAAAACCAACAAATAAATGATCTCATACTTCATCTCAAAATCCTAGAAAAAGAAGAGCAAACCAACAGCAAAAGAAGTAGAAGGCAAGAAATAATTAAAATCAGAGCTGAAATTAATGAAATTGAAACAAAAGAAACAATTGAAAAAATTGACAAAACTAAAAGCTGGTTCTTTGAAAAAATAAATAAAATTGACAGACCCTTAGCCATGCTAACGAAGAGAAGAAGAGAGAGAACCCAAATTACTAGCATACGGGATGAAAAAGGCAATATCACAACAGACACTTCAGAAATACAGAAGATAATCAGAAATTACTTTGAATCCTTATACTCCAATAAAATAGAAGATACTGAAGGCATAGATAAATTCCTTGAGTCCTATGATCTGCCCAGATTGAGCCAGGAGGATATAGACAACCTAAACAGACCAATAACAATAGAGGAAATAGAAGAAACCATCAAAAGACTACCAACTAAGAAAAGCCCAGGACCGGATGGGTATACAGCAGAGTTTTACAAAACCTTTAAAGAGGAACTAACACCAATACTTTTCAAGCTATTTCAGGAAATAGAAAAAGAGGGAGAACTTCCAAATTCATTCTACGAGGCCAACATCACCCTGATTCCGAAACCAGACAAAGACACTTCAAAGAAGGAAAACTACAGACCAATATCTCTAATGAACCTTGACGCAAAAATCCTCAATAAAATTCTGGCGAATCGGATTCAAATACATATCAAAAAAATTATACATCATGATCAAGTAGGATTCATCCCTGGGATGCAAGGCTGGTTTAATATACGGAAATCAATAAATGTTATTCACCACATCAATAGACTTAAAAATAAGAACCATATGATCATCTCAATAGATGCAGAAAAAGCATTCGACAAAGTACAGCATCCCTTTATGTTCAAAACGCTAGAAAAATTAGGGATAACAGGATCATACCTCAACATTGTAAAAGCAATCTATGATAAGCCACAGGCCAGCATCATTCTGAATGGAGAAAAATTGAAGGCATTCCCTCTAAGATCTGGTACAAGACAGGGATGCCCTCTCTCACCACTTCTGTTCAACATAGTCCTCGAAACACTGGCTAGAGCAATTAGACAGACAAAAGAAATTAAAGGCATAAAAATAGGAAAAGAAGAACTTAAATTATCACTATTTGCAGATGATATGATTCTATACCTAGCAGACCCAAAAGGGTCTACAAAGAAGCTATTAGAGCTAATAAATGAATTCAGCAAAGTGGCAGGATATAAGATCAACACGCATAAATCAAAGGCATTCCTGTACATCAGCGACAAATCCTCTGAAACGGAAATGAGGACAACTACTCCATTCACAATATCCCCCCAAAAAATAAAATACTTGGGAATCAACCTAACAAAAGAGGTGAAAGATTTATACAATGAAAATTACAGAACCCTAAAGAAAGACATAGAAGAAGACCTTAGAAGATGGAAAAATATACCCTGCTCATGGATAGGCAGAACTAACATCATCAAAATGGCGATATTACCAAAAGTTCTCTATAAGTTCAATGCAATGCCAATCAAAATCCCAACAGCATATCTTGTAGAAATAGATAAAAGAATCATGAAATTCATATGGAATAATAAAAGACCCAGAATAGCAAAAACAATACTAAGCAGGAAGTGTGAATCAGGCGGTATAGCGATACCAGACTTCAAACTATACTACAGAGCAATAGTAACAAAAACAGCATGGTACTGGTACCAAAACAGGCGGGTGGACCAATGGTACAGAATAGAGGACACAGTAACCAATCCACAAAACTACAACTATCTTATATTTGATAAAGGGGCTAAAAGCATGCAATGGAGGAAGGATAGCATCTTCAACAAATGGTGCTGGGAAAACTGGAAATCCATTTGCACCAAAATGAATCTGAATCCCTATCTCTCGCCGTGCACAAAAGTTAACTCAAAATGGATCAAGGAGCTTGATATTAAATCAGAGACATGGCATCTGATAGAAGAAAAAGTTGGTTATGATCTACACGCTGTGGGATCGGGCTCCAAATTCCTCAATAGGACACCCATAGCGCTAGAGTTAACAAATAGAATCAACAAATGGGACTTACTCAAACTAAAAAGTTTTTTCTCAGCAAAAGAAACAATAAGAGAGATAAACAGGGAGCCTACATCCTGGGAACAAATCTTTACTCCACACACTTCAGATAGAGCCCTAATAACCAGAATATACAAAGAACTCAAAAAATTAGACAATAAGATAACAAATAACCCAATCAATAAATGGGCCAAGGACCTGAACAGACACTTCTCAGAGGAGGACATACAATCAATCAACAAGTACATGAAAAAATGCTCACCATCGCTAGCAGTCAGAGAAATGCAAATCAAAACTACCCTAAGATACCATCTCACTCCAGTAAGTCTGGCAGCCATTAGGAAGTCAAACAACAATAAGTGCTGGAGAGGATGAGGGGAAAAGGGCACTCTTGTTCATTGCTGGTGGGACTGCAAATTGGTGCAGCCAATTTGGAAAGCAGTATGGAGATTTCTCGGAAAGCTGGGAATGGAACCACCATTTGACCCAGCTATTCCCCTTCTCGGTCTATTCCCTAAAGCCCTAACAAGAGCATGCTACAGGGACACTGCTACATCGATGTTCATAGCAGCTCAATTCACGATAGCAAGACTGTGGAACCAGCCTAGATGCCCTTCAATAGATGAATGGATAAAAAAAATGTGGCATTTATATACTATGGAGTATTATTCTGCATTAAAAAATGACAAAATCATAGAATTTGGAGGGAAATGGATGGCATTAGAGCAGATTATGCTAAGTGAAGCTAGTCAATCTTTAAAAAACAAATACCAAATGACTCCTTTGATATAAGGGGAGTTAACAAGGACAGGGTAGGGACGAAGAGCTTGAGAAGAATATTTACATTAAACAGGGATGAGAGGTGGGAGGGAAAGGGAGTGAGAAGGGAAAGTGCATGGAAATGGAAGGCGATCCTCAGGGTTATACAAAATGTCATATAAGAGGAAAGGAGGGGTAAGACAAGATAATACAAATGGAAGAAATGATTTACAGTAAAAGGGGTAGAGAGAGAAAAGGGGAGGGGAGGGGAGGGGATGGGAGGGGAGGGGAGGGGGGATAGTAGAGAATAGGACAGACAGCAGAATACATCAGACACTAGAAAGGCAATAT
Source organism: Urocitellus parryii (assembly GCF_045843805.1). Lineage (NCBI taxonomy): Eukaryota > Metazoa > Chordata > Mammalia > Rodentia > Sciuridae > Urocitellus > Urocitellus parryii. The sequence continues at coordinate 46,477,608 of NC_135544.1, forward strand.
GTCAATCAATGGAAGGGTAACTGATGTGATACAGCAATTTGTATACGGGGTAAAAGCGGGAGTTCATAATCCACTTGAATCAAACCGTGTAATATGATGTATTAAGAACTATGTAATGTTATGAACGACCAATAAAAAAAAAATAAAAAAAAAAAAAAAAAGATACTTTGCTTATAGGGAGGCACCTTATACTTTCTGGCTTTAGATAGATCTACTCCAGGTAGGCTTAGGACAAGTGTTGCTAAAATTAGGTTCTAAATGGGAATCCTATAGTGTTGTTAGTCAGCTTTTCATTGCTATGAACAAAATACCTAATACGAACAACTCAGAGGGGAAAAATATTATTTTGGCTTATGATTTCAGAGATTTAGTTCATGGCCAATGGATTCCATTTGCTCTTGGTCCAAGATAAGGCAGAACATCATGGCAGAAGAGCCTGGTGAAGGAGTGCTGCTCCTGCTCATCTATTCCAGGAACTGGGGGGTCGGGTAGGAAGGGACCTCAGGGTAGATGAACCCTTTGGGGACACACCCCAGTGACCTACCTCTTCCAGCCATGCCTTACCTTCCTCTAGTTGACACCCAGCTACTTGATTCCAACTAGAATGGACTGATTAGATTACAGCTCTCATAATCTAACCATTTAACCTCTCAATATTTCCTTACAAACCATGGAGCTTAGGTGACACCTCATATCCAAACCACGACACCTGTTTTATTAACAAATTTCTAAACATTTTTGAGTAGCAGTTTTTGAAATAATATTTTATTTTGTCAAACTCCGGTTACCAATACTATCCCTTACTCAAGCAAATAACTCTAATCTCAGAATCTTAAATGTAAGACTTTAGAAATAGTCAATAAACACTTACAAGCTTCCAAAGAATAAACATAAACTTATCAAATATAACCAATGTCTGAATCCTCTCTAGATAGTCAGAGGCCAAGTAGGAACTACAGAAGTTAATTGATGAATACACTGTCCTTACCTAATTATTCCACATGTAATACCCAGGTGGCCTCCTCTGTCAACGGGACAAGATGTGGATAAGCACGAGAGGATTTTCTTCTAATCCCCATCTCAGGTTTTACTAAAATGTCCCTGGGTTTTACCAAGTCAGTGGGAAAATTTCCAAAACCTAACTATAATGATTTTTCTCATTTAAAAGCAAAAGAAGTGGCAATGGCAGTCACAATGAGAGCCAAATTTGCTTTGATTCTTTTTCTAGGCCATCTGCTCTTCTCTTTGTGCTCTGTATTGTGTTGAGATCATTGAACAAGATAAATGAGAATAAGCAAAATAAGACTCTACTTCATTGAGTCCTAAATTGCTAAAATATCTAATCGTGCTTTTTAAGAAATCATCTTTAAATATGAAACTAAAATAAAGACAGAAAAATCAAATGATTTTGTAGGGTATGGTATATTCATTTAGCCAAAAGCTAAGTGCTGTTGTTAAGAAACAAACAAATATATATTTTAAAAAAATCCAAATCAAACAAAAAACAAAAAACACCCAATGGTGGTTTTTAAAAAGAGAACAGTTTATTTCTTTATCATGCAATAATTAGAAGTGAGTTGTCCAGAGCCAGCTGGAAGAGTCTGCCATCGGCACATTTTACTTATTTTAATTATTTATTTATTGGTTTGTGTTCCACCAGGCTAGAGAAGCCATAGCTAGTCCTGATGGAAAAGATAAAATAGGGCTGGGGTTGTGGCTCAAGCGGTAGCACGCTCGCCTGGCATGCGTGTGGCCTGGGTTCGATCCTCAGCACCACATTACAAACAAAGATGTTGTGCCCGCCAAAAACTAAAAAATAAATATTAAAATTCATTCTCTCTCTCTCTCTCTCTCTCTCTCTCTCTCTCTCTCTCTCCTCTCTCTAAAAAAAAAAAAAGATAAAATAGCACACAAAAATTCTGACTTTGTGCTGCATGAAGAAATTAAACAAAAATTGGGGCTGTCATTTTTAAAGAAGAGGGAGTGAGAATCATATTGATGGAAAGAAGAGTGCATGTATAAAATTTGGGCAAGAAGAAAATTAAGAGGGGCAGATGAAGTCTTGTAGGCCCTCTGCCTTGAGGTTTCCCCTTATCTACTCTTAGTAAGAGATTTTCCTAACCTTTCCCTGGGCTTAGGTATCCCTTTGCTCCTTGCAAGCTACACACCATTCTCCTGGGCTCTTACAGTCATGGTAACTCATGTGACTGTTGAAGCTGGTGAGAATGTAAGAATCTGAGGAAGGCAATTTCCAGGTGTCTCTTCACGGAAGCTTACTCTGCATGGTTCTCTTCATAATGTCTATAAGATGGAGACAATCAGAGAAACTATAGGCTAAAGACAAAAAATCCACTCTTTTAACTCTAATATGTTCACCTTTGGGATGTTTTCTTTATTGAACACCTTCTGAGAGTTTTAAAACATAACATTAAGAAATGGAGACTATGCCCCCGCCCCTGCCACTCTTGAAGGGCTTATGACTTCCCAATAGAACAATGCTATGTGACCTCCAAGGCTTGGCCAGAACAGGCTATGTGACTTCCACCTGTTCTCTCAGGAGGCTCAACTTCAGACTGCCCCCCTCTAAAACCCTGCCACCCTGCTATGTTAGATTTAAGCCCCAAGGACAGGCCATGTGAGGGTGTTTTGTTGATGGCTCCAGATGAGCCTACCCAGGTGCAGACATAGCAGTAGAGAAACACTCAGAAAGTTCTTGTCCCCAGTAATTTAAATCACTTCCAGACATTCAAGTCTTCCCAGCTGAGGGGCCAGATATCTTGAAACAGAGCAAGCCATCTCTGTTCAATTCAAATTCCTGATCCATAGCATCTGTGAGCATAATAAAATGCTTTAAGTATTTTGGGGTGTCCTTACGAAATCAAATTAGGCTGTACCCTAACTAATAAAAGTGCCATATCCAAAATGATTTAAATGATTAATGTGTCGAAACAAAACAAAACAATTTTAAGGGCTCAAAACAATGTCAAATGCTCATTAGCTATCTCAGATAACAACCATTTACCTATACCTAAGCAATCAGGAAATTATAGCAATTCTGTTAAAAAACTGTTCTTATTTCTGAAGGAAAATAGAGACTGCTCTGAAATTTGAACCCTCTAATATTGTATCATAGGAATTTGTCTGATTTGCTGGGCCAATAACATTAATACCTCTAACTTCTTTCCTTTCCTTTGTAACTTATTGCTCAGAGGTCTGAGAGTAGATGAGGTTTGAGCTAAGTCTAGTGTATGCTATATACTGACATAATAAAGTTGTAAATTGAGAACTTTCCTGTTCACCGGTTATTTCTGGGCTGCTACATAGTTCTACAGTAATTAGATAGTTAACTGCTTAAGTCTGAGTTGCCCTTTGAGTCCTGGAGATATATATATATATATATATATATATATATATATATATATATATATATATATATATATAACATTGATTGCCCTTATTGTGATGGGGTCCACAGCAATTGTATCCTAATCCCATAAACTCAAAATTTCCTTTTGAGCAGGGTGATTCTCATTGCTTTTATTTTTCTGTCTTTATCATCAATAGGATGGAGACACACACACTGTAAATGTTACACCGCAATTTATAACACTGTCTGCCTACAGAGATAGGTGTAGATGTAAATTATAATACATTCCTGGGCCATGGGCACCACAATTGAGAGAAAGAAAAGTGAGAGAAAAGTGCTTGTGGTCAGTAAAATTAACCTCCAAGAGATTATGGGCATCAAAATGTCAATGCAGGGACATGGTATATATATTATTTACTTTCTCTGAGTCCCATTTTCCTCTTCAACAAGAGGACACAATTGAAGCTCCATTTCATCTCTCCCAGAATGATGGTGAGGAAGAAATTGCATGGTGTGAAGACTTCTGAGCTATTCTAATAAGAGACCCTAGCAATGTTGTGATACATCCAATTGAAGATCAGTGATAACTCAGGAAACAAAACACATCTCCCAAATTGCACAAAAACAAGAGCCCAAAATTGAAAGGTTTCTGTATCTTGTCATTTGTTTTTATATAACCAAAATCCTAACTAGTGAGAGACTAAAGATGAAAATCCAATGGCCATACCTTTCCATATTTGGAGACATGGTGAATAAACAGAACAAGATTTAATTCTATTATATCCTCTTTTCTCTATTCCCTTCTGCTTTATTATCTTTCATTTTAATGCAGAAGATAAAATAAAATTCCTGCAGGCCAGGCTTAATTTGTTTTATTAGTTTATATAAACTATCCAAACCATATAAAAACCTTTTCTTAAAACAAATACTCTTTTGTTTGCTTTCCTGAAAATGCTTGGACAACTCAACAAGTGTCCACCCTGTGTAGGGAAGGCTCTTTCAGTGCCACATGAGATATGCAGCATTCTAGATATGTCCTAGATATGGACAGACAGGAGAGCTGGCTCCTTCTCTGGGTCTGTAACTCACTGGTGACTCCAGGCTCCTAAAGTCTCTGAAGCCCAGATTTCTAACTTATAAATGACAAGTTGCACTGAACCATTTCTAACATGTCTTCCATTTCTAAGATTCTGCAATCATATTTATTTAAAGAAGAGTGGTTCTGAGTGTGGGTTCTTGAGCCCATTGCCTGGGCTGGAATCCTAATTCTCCCACTTCCCATCTGTGTAACCCTGGGTGAATGACTTAACTTTATGCATTTCAACTATGAAAAATGTACAAGTGGTCCTCCCTGCCTCATCCCTCCCTCATAGGGTGATATGCGGAGTCAATGAGGCAATATGTGAATAACAAATTGCACAGAGCCTGATAGTTGTGGGGCTCAATTCCTATTTAATCACCTCAGATTAAAAAAAACAGCTATCCCTTAATCTTTGCACTTTCATATATCACAACAATTTGAAGTATGATTTTGACTTCTCTCATGAGGAAAATAAAGTTCAGAGAGCTAAAAATTCTAAGGCCACAAAACTACTAGATTGTGGGCATGGCTGACTATAAATACCTCATCCTTTGAACTTGCAAATCCATAAAGGGTGAGATAGTTAAGATTCCAAAAAGTGGCTATGTGTACTATATCCACATCATTAGAATCATGGAATTACTCAAGGATGGTGAAGTTTGCACTCCTGAGTTTGTTGTTAAAAACAAAAAGGACACCAAGAAATGCCTGATGTCTCAGTGTCCCTTTTTGGCAAGCTTTATACCCCTCATTTTTCTTTGGCAGTGAGAGTCACTTGTTTTATTTTTTGTTCTGTTTCTGTGAAACAGTCCAAATCCTACAACTCAACACTTTCTCGCAGGATTTTCCCAGGGGCACGTACAAGAGAAGTATATGATTTTGTGTCCCCACATTAACCAGGAAGTTTGAATGTCTGCAATGTCCAAAGTAACTTTTTTTTTTAATTAGTAGGGTGATTTTCTTTATTCATCCGTTGTATTTATTTATTTTCACAAGCCAGGGAGGGGAGATGAACCAAAAGACAAAAGGACAGGTGATCCTGAGCCAGATGAAAGGGATAGAGGAATAAAGTCAGACTGGGAAAAAGCCAGGGTTTAATAGTAAAAGACAACGATGATTTTAAAAACAGTGGGCTTGAATAAAGCTTACCCCCTACTATTTTTGAGCTCCCACTCCTGTGAGCAGATCTACACTCCTCATTACTCAGAGCAACACTTACAAAATCAAACAAACTGTGATCTAGATGTTCAGCCCTGTTTCCCCTTCCAAGAAACTGAAGGAAATCTTACTGTCTGTTACCTTCAAATGTTATTTCAGATGATGGTGAAATGGTCTCCTACTCAATTATTTTCCTTTAAGAAATATTCACTAAGAGCCAAACATATGCCAATTCTGAGCCAAGTCCAGGAGAGGTTGGGAGGTGGGAGTGAGAGGTTATACTCAGGCACATGATTCTGAGACTCGACACACCGTAGGCCTGGTCATCTTTACCAGGATGGACATGCCATCATACCAGTGATAATGATGATGATCATGACAATTGAAGGCAGTGGTCCCCAGAGTGGAAGGAGAAAAACTGATTGTGATGACTTGGTTGTTCAAGAGCTAGCTCCCCATTGGCAAGCTGCCGTTGGTCAGGGAAGGGACACAGGGCATGGTCTCAATGTGGCCCTTCAGGATTAGTCAATGCTCCAAAGACCTGACAAGGTCTAGCAGTAAAATGGCATTTTAAATCCCCTCACAAAAGCTTATCAGATGCCACAGGATTTAGGATGAACATTCATAAAATTAAATTATATTTCCTGAATATACACAGGCTGAGAGACAAGTTGGCTCAGACTTGGAGAATGACAGAAAAAGGTGTGTTAGGCAAAATGTGATCACTTGAATGTGGCTACATCAGTTTTGTCTGGAGCTCTAAAAGCAATGTGAAATAGGCTAGTGGAGCAGGCCTCATTCACACAACCAAAGAGGAGTGGGGTTTTGGCAAAATGGGTGAAGCTGACGAAGTCTGACTTTGAAACCCCGCAGCGTACTTCCAGCTCCTTTTCTGCCCTGCCTGGCAAGCAGGGGACTCTTCAGACCCCTCCTCTCTCACCACCCTTTCTCTTGTTGACAGCTCTTTGTCCGAAAGTCCCCTTCTGAAGCACAAGCTGAAGAGCAAGTAACTGTCCTTCACTCCTTCTTCTCAGAAGCACCCTGTTTGACCCAGTCTTCAGAAGAGCAGAACTCACTGGGGCTTTGAGACACTGTTGTCTACGTGAGGGTTTTCAGGTTTTGGTGAAGGAGTTATCAGGGCCAAAGGGCTTTTCAGCCCTCCTAAGAGCCCAGCACATGGGAAACATCTCTCCATCTTCTGTCAGGCAGCCTGCCTGCATGCCAACTACTCTCTGGAACAGGGCCATCAGTTGGAATCCCTTTAGTCTTCCAGAGTGATTCCTAAAATTAAGTCTTTTTAAAGATCCATTGTGAGTGGTCACCACTAAGTTCATTACTCCCCCCCCCCACCACCACCCTTTGTTTAGTGAAAAGGCTGAGGCAGAAATGTCAAAGAAAAATCTCCTTATGGAGCTGTTTCACAATATCAGTGTCTTTACAAACTGGTCACTCACCAGGGCTACAAAACAACTCAGTGCCGTTGCTAACCCTTGACTAGATCACTGTTCTCCCTAGGCCCTTCATGTCCCTCTCCATCAAGTTTCAGTGCAAAGCGAAATTATTTTAGGATGCCCTCAAAATGGGTTTGAAGATTTATCTAACACATAGTTTTCGTCTTCTCAAGAGATAGTTGAAATCTTTGGCCCACTGCTTTCCACGTTTCTCTCTCCCCAAACCAGGATGTATATTTAAAATAACATTTATTTACAAAACTGTATCCTAGCAACAGTGGCACAGCACAAGAGTGTGTTATCTAAAGCAAACCAATTCTGGCCATAAACTACATAAGCAAAGCAACCAAATGTGATTGGTATATAACTTTCCTGTGATACTGGGAGCCTGAGGTGTTATGTGAGATTAAAGGCATATTTTTCAGACCTGTGGTGATCCATTATTCATGTTTAACTCAAGGGATGAGCAACACTTTTTATTCATAATTAGGGAATCATAAAATTTTAGAGCTAAAATGGATTGCAGAGGCTGACTAGTCCAATCTTGTTATGTTACAATCAGGTAAGGAAAAAAAAAAGAAGATGATTTGTTTTCTTCATGGCACACAGGTGGCTAGAACAAAAAAATAAGGTTTCCTGATTTTTGTCCAATTATTCCAGTGGCTTTTTAAAAAAAAATTCTTTTAAAAAGGAATAGATGAATTTACAAGACGGCTAAGCAGGTTTCAAATCTGTGGCTTTGAAAAACAAGAATTAAAACAACAGAAAAGAACCTTACCTTTCTTGTGATGTAAAAACTCAAGGTTTTAAACTCATCAATATGATTACAAATAACTAAGTCAGCCAGTTTTTTTTTTAATGTACTGAAAGTTTATTTACGACTAAGTGAAAAAACTGAGGTTCTAAAAGATTAGATACTTATTTTAAAATTTAAAAAACCCATTCACAATTTTACTCTAATAATGCCTTGCAAGGAATTTTAAATGAAAAGAATCTAATTTTTTTATTTTACTCAGGAATCTAAAAAGCAGTCTCCCAATATTTTCATATGTATTAAGACAAGATTGCACAAAACATTCTCTTGCAGATTGCCAGCCTATCTAAAAAGTGAACCAAAGGTCAGAAAAATTAAAGCAACATTGATAATGAGAAGAAATTCTTTGTATGCCTATGTATCATTGATAAATAACAAAAATCCGTTGCACCAAAACTACTTGAGCACTTCAAAAATTATTACAAATAATTACAAGTGTCTTTGATAATTATAAATGGAACATAGATAATAAAGTTAATGAGGAAAAAAATTACCTTGATTTTTAACTAACACTAATAATTTCTCTCTTTTTCTTAAAGTCTATACTGATATTTACAATATAAAAATGGCATAGTTTATTCAAAAACATAAACTCAAGTGTTCACTGGAATCCACTAATAACATTATATTCTCTAATTTAGGGCATATTCTTGATTCAGGTAGTCTGTAACTTTTGCATAGTTTATAATTATAAAAAATCCATTCTAGTACTACAAATATTTATTTTTATTTTTTTAATTGTTCTTTTTAGTTGTACATGACAGTAGAATATATTTTGGCATTTATACATACATGGAGTGAAACTTACTGTAATTATGATCCTATTCCTGTGGTTGTAAGTAATGTGGAGTAACCCTGGTCATTTATTCAAATACAAGGCTAGGAAACTATGTCTGATTAATTCTACTGTCCTTCCTATTACCCTCCCCCGCCCCTCCCTTTGTTCACCTTTGTCTAATCCCATGAACTTCTGTTCTTCCCCTCTCCACCCTTCCTTGCTGTGGGTTAGTGTCCACATATCAGAGAACATTTTAAAAGCATATTTACTCTAATTACTTATCTCCTTAGAAGGAAAGTGTAAATCAGAATAAGATATTAGACAAAAGACCCTGAAGAAGCATAGCCAGTGATTGAGTCAAAACAGGAATCTAGGTCTCCTTAATCCCAGGCTAGAGCTTTTATCAAAAAACAAACAAACAAACAACAACAACAAAAATCATTGCTTTCAAATCTAATGAAGTGTTTCCAATGCCTTTCCTTCTCTCATCCCAGTTATCTTGCCTAGTGCTGTGCTTCTGGCTAGGATGCATCAACAGACCACAATTCCTAGTTGTTAGCTCTTATATGAATTAAGGGATACCTCAAGTTATAAACAAAAACTATCCTCAAAAATGTTATTCAGTGTTTTTGCTAAAACCGATTTTCTAGACCTCACCCTAGACCCACTGAACCAGCACATGTAGGGTTTGGCCTTTAACAAACTTCACAGGTCATTCTTTTTACACAAGCTACAGAGAATCTCTGGCCAACACGATAAAGTTCAGTTCTTTAGTTTCAAATACAAGGCTCTCCATGTGTGGCTCCTGCCTATGTCCTCAAGCTTATCTTAATAGCAACTCCCTTTGTGCTCCAGCAGAATGTTTCTGTTTACAGCTGTCTGGCCAAACCTGTTCATTCACACCTTTGAGCTTCTGCACCCATTCCTTGTGTCTGGAAATCTCTTTCCTCACCCATCTCCATCTTCTTGGCAAACTAAATCCTTCCTGAAACTAGGTCAGGCAGCTCCTACTTTTCCTGTCCTCCCCTGTATCAAAATCAATCACTTCTTCAACTCTTCCTCTGTTTATATATTTGTTTACATCTTGGGCCACCTGGTGTTCTCAGTTCCCAAATGGGAAGGAAATAAATGCTTGAAGAAAGAAAGTGCACACGCTGACTATTCAACTATGGAGCATGAGCACTTTTCAGATGATATCCTGGTTCCAAAATATAAAGCCATTATCTACAGTATTCATGGCTATTTGCAGAAGCAAAAACATGTTCAAAATAAATAGAAATCTTCCCTTTAGACACAAATTGACATCAATTAGAACAACACCAGCAACTTTCTCCTCCTCCTCCTCCTAATTCTTCCTGTGTCAGAGCTGCCTCTCAAGGTCAGAGACTATTGCTTCCAATATGAACAAGCAGTGTCTATGGTTTCATTAGTATTACACACAGATGAGAGGACTTGAAAATGTAATCTTCTCTCATGGTCTTCATGTCTCTTTTTTTCTTTTGTTCTTACAGACCAGATAATTGTTTGCTGACCAGTGTTATTTGAGTTTCAACTCATTTCCTCTGGAATTTGATATTGATTTCATTGTAACTGTCCTTTCAGGATACTGCCTCGGAAATTCCCTTAGATAAAATGCTTTATTTTGTGTATTCCTCTTTTAGCCAAGGACAATTGCACACTTGATTTTGAATTTTAAATGTGACCCAGATGAGTAGAATTACCATATAATGGTACTTGAACCACTTATTACAAACACTTATTTGTTGGATACTTTTATTAGAAAAATCAGATGGAGAGCAAAGAAAATGACCATGGAAAGTACAAGACAAAAGTGATGAATAGGATCCAATCCTGAGAAAATACCCTATCTTTATAATAAGCAAGATAACCTTGCTTATTATAAAGATAGGTCACTGGTTACTTTTCTCAGAGTAGGGTATTCATAATATGGTAAAGTTATGACAGAGTTAAATAAGTATTAGATCAGAGGGATAATCACAGGAAAGAAGAACCACCTGACTTGAGTATTTGAATAAGAATATAAAATATGAAAGAATAGAAAAGAAAGGATACAAAGTTTAGGAATTTCATTTTGGAGGCCACATTTTGCCATTAGCATTTTACAGTTGCTAAAGACTAGAGATTGGTTTGTAAGATAAGATTGCCTTAGAACGGCCTGCAGAGTTTGTAAGGGCACTGACTGCTCTGCTCATAACTTTCCAGAGTCCAGAGGCTATGATAAGGGTAAATTGATAAATATTGAAAAGGGTGAATCTAAAAATGATCAAGGTAGAAGTTCATGGTTCTACTCAGCAGTCTACCTAAATTACACATTGCTCACTTCCCCCAGTGTCTTGAAAAGTGAAAAATTCAAAAATAGGCCAGATGTGATGGCACAGGCCTGTAATCCCAGCAGCGCGGGAGGCTGAGGCATGAGGATTGCACGTTCAAAGCTGGACTCAGCAATTCAGCGAGGTTCTAAGCATCTCAGTGAGACCGTATCTCTAAATAAAATACAAAAAGGCCTGGGATGTGGCTCCATGGTTGAGTGCCTCTGGGTTCAATCCCTGGTACCAAATAAATAAAATAAAAAAAAAATAAACAGCATTGATTTTTCTCAAGGGGGAAAATTATTATTGACTAAACGGTGCATAAAAATGAATTAGTGTATAATTTATTCCTATTGTTTTTTTGATGCTGCTTGGTTTTTTGTTGATATATTTTGATTTCTTTGATTCCAGAAATAAATGTACTGAGTGGAATTGCAGCTGTGCAGGAATCAGGGTCTCCTGGATTGCCAGCAACTTTTCCTTGATACAGAATAGAATGAAGCCTTGCTTTTTCTTAGTGTTATTGCTCTCTGCAGCTGTGCCCTGGTCCTGCATGGTGTGCGCCTGCTGCTCCCCACACTGGTAACAGCGTGTCCCAGGTTGCTGCACGCTCTGACTAGCCCTCTGACTCACTCCAATCCTCAGCTATTGTTGCTGCAGGTTGCTTTTTTGCTCAGTTGATATAATTAAATTCCATCAATCACCCAAGTGATTCCAGTGTTTGTGAATCATTAGTTTTAGAAATGAGAATCTAGAGGAATTCTTTGTATGCATAAAACACAAAATTTAAGAAAAATCTGTGAAAGAAATTTAGAAAGCATGGGCTTAAAAAGAACTTCTCTTAAGTGGTGATATTTCAGTTTAATAACACCTTATGGAGTAAAATGGAGTAGGTGATATGCATAAGCCAAACAATTCAATTTAAAATATAAAGTCTGTGATGATATAAATAAAAATTTTTAAGACAATGTTGTTAAACAAAAAACCCAAAATAAATTAATAAATTAAAAGAAGCACTTTACTGTTCCTTTTGAGCCATAACAAATGAGTGTCAGTTCAAACACTACCAGAGGGTACACCTCTCTAGCAGAGTCAAATGTCACCTAATATGTTAATAACAATCTGAGCACCATCTTAGCTGAAGTTTTAGTGAAATTTCCATTTTTAACAAGTATAATTTTTTCTTTAGAACATTTTCTTCATTAATTCATTCATAATTCTCTGCCTGTCTTTCATGACCTAATACTGAAATATTCACTTACTAGAAAACACACTGCAACAGGTAAACAAATACATCTGAAGCTATGATTTTTCTTTTTCTTAATTCCTAAGGGATTTTAAAACTATAAGATAGAGTTCACTGACATTTATGCACCATAATATTTATATTTAACTTCACATTTTTAAAATGAATTGGTACTAAATAAATGGTTTTAGAAATGAGGAAAATGTCATTGGACAAAAAGTTTCAATTGATACACATCTGCAATTTATTCTTTAAAAATGTATAATTTTATTTACAAATGTATAAATAGCACAGAAGTATGTCTTTTATAAAACACTTATTCAGAACATGGAACACAACTAAGAATATTTAAGAGATTCAGAAAGGACAGTGAGCTAAAACTTTTTAAAAATGCCCTGAATGATGAAAAGGTTATAGACCCTGTAATATTTACTCTGAAAACAAAATGCTCTGAATTTGAAAGAAAGAAAATGTCAGTAACCTTCCAAATAAAACAATCACTTGGCAGAAGCTGGAATGGGAAGAAAGAAATACCACTATCCCTGGAGTTCTCTTTAATGTGGAAACAGCTGAATAGGAAAATATTGTTTCATAGTGTGCAATAGGGCTGGTCAGGTATTAGGTATATATGGAAGGCCTGGTGGCATTGAAGCCATGGAGGCAAGGAAGGTTTCAAAAACGTAAGTTAGAGGATGCTATGTGGTCTTTCTCTCCCTTTCTCTCCTCTTCTTTCCTCTCTCTGCCACTTCTCTCTTTCTTTCCCTTCCTCCTTCTCCATTTCTTTGTTTTGTTTTTAACCAATGGGTTTTACTCAATGCTATGAGTCTTCAGAGCAGTGAGGTGTGCTGACACTCAGGGATGTATGTTGTGCCCAGGAAGGAGCTCTTCAAGTAGAGAGAAAGAACTGGCCATCAACTGTGCTCTCAAAATCCTAAATCACATTCCTACCTAAGAATGCATTTGAAAAAACCAGTCATTTCTCTCTTGTTTAATCAGCCATGTTTTGAGATAGATGTGGCACAATATTATGACACTTATTATATGTAGTTGCCAATTATTAGTTGTTAAATGCTGGGTGATTATTAATGACAATGCTTGATTTTAAAGAAAGTCTTCTTAAAAATTATTCTTTCTGATTTACTTCTCTCAAATTAAATGCTAGTCATAGTCATTAGGAAACAATACCATAAGATTTTGAATGTTTTAATTTCTAATAAATAATATTTTAAAGATTTCCTTGCTATTTCATTGTTATTCTTCAAATAGTCTAATGATTTTCTTTTCTTTTCTCACCCACCCATCCAATGATTTCTAAATATAGCATTTCACTACTATTCTGTTCCTACTAAGACATTCTAAACTTATTTATTCTTGGTGGAAAAATGCTCTAAAATACTACTGAGTTCTATATGAAGGGACCCTTTTTATTTTTTATTAAATTCATGGACCCATAAAGTCAATTTATTTTGTTGCAATCCTATTGACATGAATTTTGATATTTAGCATATTTTTTATATTTTGTCATCATATTTTGTACTTTTAGTAAAGCCTAGCTTTTTGCAATGTATATGGTTTTACTCTTTGGCTGTATTATTAAAATTATATATAATCAAACAAATCTTATATGAAAAACATCCTCTGGGACTAAAAATTCAGATTACTAAGATACACTTGAAAATATTACCTGCCAAAATGTGCATTTCATGAGGTCAGGGATTTTTTTCTTTGTTCACATATGTAACCTAGGTTCTAAGAATAGTTTGGCACATAACAGATACTCGGTAAAAATTATAAGCATTCAGGCGTTTCAAGATGGCAGAATAGAAAGTCACTTTCCTGGTTGCTCTGTGGGTTGAAACCAAAAAAGCAGATAAGCAGCTTCTCAGCAAGGTGGGTGAAAAAAAAAAGCAAGGAGTGGCTTTACTGGAATTTAATACTGAACATTCGAAACAGATCAAGAACTCAAGATGCAATAAAATAAAGAAGAAGTCAAGAAGAAGTCCCCAGGTGCCACCACCTCTGCCACAGCTTGAATCACCAGCAAGAGCAGTCATCTGTGAGCACAATGGAGGAATTAAAGACTTAAAGGAACCCTCACTTATAGGAGGCCTGAGGCATGCCAAGGTATGGAGAGATCAGAGATTAAAGACACTGCCCTACTAAACCGAAAAGATTTCCATTCAATATCCTTGTGCAGAAAAGAAGCTGCCTCTCTCCTGGCTGCCTGAGGAGGACAGAGGAAGAAATCATTTTGCAGCCCCTCTACAGGGTCAGCAGCTGAGGGAGGCAATTCCTGACAAACCAGAGTTTGTCCTGAAATACAGACCTGGCAAATCTATACTGCACTACATAGAGTAGGCCTAAGTGACTAGGAGAAAATCAAACATGAAGGGGTTTACATAGGGGAATACTGGTTGTGGAAACCCACTCAGTTCTCTCTGTCCCCCTTCAGCCTGGCTGCTTGCAGGACCAGCTGGGAGAAACATGGACGTCCTGGAATTCCAAAGGACACGGTGGGGAGAGATTGAGTTTGGAAACTAAATCTTAGTCCACCCCATCACTTTCGAACCTCACAGTTCAAAAGTGATGGGGTGGACTACCAATTGGCTCCTCCATGGCACAAGTGGAAGTCAGGGGAGATCCCTGGGCTGGAGTGCACCAGCATGAACTGCAATTGCTGGGTCCTGAATGAGTGCTGATTTAAAATCTTCAGACCACTTGGCATTTAGCAAAGAACCTGGAGCCTACAGAAGCATCAACCTCACCTCTAAGAGTTCTACCTACAGGTTTACCACTTACTCCATCAACCCCATCCTGAGTGTGAACCAACTGTCACACTCAGCATGACCCCACCTAACACTGCTGAGAAGGGAAGGTGAGAATCTTTTGAAGTCCAGTGGAATAATATCATTGAGATCTTTCTTTCTTTCTTTTTTCTTTTCTCTGTTTAACTTTGACCTTAAGGGTTCATGGAATACTCATATTTGTGGGGTTTTTTAAAATAATTTCTAGTATATTTGAAGCCCATTATTTTTCATGAATCAGTATTTTGAGGACTAGCATGTTGGATTAGTATACATCAGTTTTGTTTTGCATCCTTTTATTTTCATTTTTTAATTTTTACTTGATTCTCTTGATTCTCTTTCTTGCTTTTATTCTTGTAAGAGCCAATCTCTATTGTTCTCTCCTTCAGTTTTCCTTTAATTTTTTACTTTCATCTTCTCTCTGCCTCCCTCAAAATGGACATATCTTACATCATTTTTATTCTCTCTCTATCCCCCATTTGAAATTGTAGATCCTTTTGCAAACTTGCTGTTATTACTGTGGGAAATAACTGATCATCATTTCTGTTTATTGTGACAATTAAGTTGTAGATGTCATAGCAGGAAATATTTGATTTAATGCTATATATGGTTTGCATTGGTTGTTGTTATTATTTATCTCCCCATAAATAGTGAGTTACTGGAAAACTTCAGGGACACTCTAAGTTGACAGGGTAGAAACTCTACTGCCTCAGAGCCATACTGTTAAATGGATACACAAACAACATAAAAAAATCAAGAGAACAAATCACCTCAAACAAACTAAGATTGTCAATAACAGAATCCAATGATACCACAGTGGAAGAAAGCCAGAGAAGGAGTTTAGAATGTACATAGATAGTTAAACTGATCTGCGTGGAAAAGGATGATGTAAGGAGTGAAATCAAAGAGAAAATATAGGAAATGAAAGATCACTTCAATAAAGAGAGATTCTGAAAAAACTCAAGCAGAAATCCTCAAAATGAAGGAATCAATAAACCAAATTAAAAATACAATGGAAAGCATCACTAACAGACTAGACCATTAGAAGACAGAGTTTCAGACAATGAAGACAAAATAAATAATCTTGAAAATAAAGTTGACCATGGAGAAAAGATGTTTAGAGACCCTGAACAGAACTTCCAAGAAATATGGGGTAACATGAAAAGACCAAACTTAAGATTCATCAGGATAGATGAAGAGCACAAAGCAAAAGAATGCACAATATTTTCAATTAAATAATATCAGAAAATTTTCCAAACCTGAAGAATGAAATAGAAAATCAGATACAGGAGGCTTACAAGACCCCAAATATACAAAATTACAATAGATCCACACCAACACATAATATTTAAAAATGCCTAACATACCGTATAAGGTTATAATTTTAAAAGGCTTCCAGGAAAAAAAAAAAAATGACCGATCACATTTAGAGGGAAAACAATCCAGATCTCAGCTGATTTCTCAACCCATACCTTGGAAGCTAGGTCTTGGAATAATATGTACCAAGCTCTGAAAATGGATGCCAGCCAAGAATACTATACCCAGAAAAATTAGGCTTCATAATTAATGATGAAATAAAAACTTTCCATGATAAACAAAAGTTAAAAGAATTCACAACTAGAAAGCCTGTACAACAAAACACACTCAAGAAGATATTTCATGAAGAAGAAATGAAAAATAAAGTGGGGAGAGAATAACAGAAGTTCATAGGGTTAGGCCAAGGGGAATAAATTGAAGAGATGGGGAGGGGAATAGGAAAGATAATAGAATGAATTGGACATTACTTTCTTATATTCATAGAATACACAACCAGTGTAACTCCATATAATGTACAACCACAAGATGGGAAGTTAAACTCCATATATGTATAATATGTAAAAACGTACCCTACTGTCATGTATATCTAAAAAAAACAAACTGAAAAATAAAAAACAAATTATTAGCATTCTTTTCAAAAATAATATGATCAAAAATTTTTCTTATGAATTGAAAAATATTTATTTGAATATTTTATATACTATGATCATAAATGCAAATCAAAGTAAATTCTTAATTGGAAGGGAAAGAATAAACTGAAAGGTAATCAGTAATATAATGGTAAGGGAAGAACTTTAAATTTATTTATTTATTATTTGGGGGGATGTAAGAGGAAATGTATAAGTCAATTAATGCAGTTTAATGTATTCATCTTGAAGAAATATTTAATATTCCTATATGTAATAAAAATACCACAGAAATAGATATCACAGATGTCTCATGTTTTTAAAAAAGCTAAGCATACTTCTAAGACAGCCGTGAATCTATTTAGATAACTCCTTGCAATTATTTACCTACTCTATAGATTATTTCATGTTGTTTCCCTATATTTAATTTACTTAATTTTCACTACTGTTCTTACCATTTCAGTAATTAAAGATTAAAATGTTAAAATAGTATGAAAATATCTAGAAAATTTGAAATATTTTTGGATGATTTTTATTTTATTCTTCTCACACTTTTACTTTATTCCATTAAGGGTATTTCATGTGCTCAGGTCTATGACTTTAGCTTACAATTATAAAATTGCAAAACACATAGTCATATAGTCATGAATTCTCATCATTTAAGAATTATTTATTAATTAATATGTGTCTGGCATGACATCATCCTGAGATGTTACTGGTCAAGGGAGAGTCTACCACTGATTGAACAATTCATATAATTTCAGAAATTGTAATCAAGTGGTAGGAAGAAAAGCTACAGGTTACATTTAATGTGTAGAAAGTGGCCACTTTGCCAGGTCTGGGGGCTCAGCTAAGTTCTCCAAGGGTAAACAGCATTTAACACACATCCTGGAAAATAACTACATTAGACAGGTCAGGGGGAAAAACCAGTAGTGGAAACGCAGATTGTGCCCACATGGGAGGAAAACCCTGCAGGAAATAGACTGTGCTTGTTTTATAAAAGTATTTTGTAAGAATAATCAGATTTCTTCAGGTCCTTGTATCATACAAAGGTCTTTTAAAGTAATTTATTTACTTTTATTGCCCATTTCCTTAATAAAAACATTCTTCCACATGTCTTAGCATAATATTTTAAAATTAAAACTAAATTTATTTTTAACTCAAAGGTAACTATACATATCTATGGGGTACCAGGTGATCTTTTGGTGTGTGTATACATTTTGCAATGTTTAATCAAATTAAACATATCTATATTACCTTTTCATGTTGGAAACTTTTTCTCCTCCTAGCTTTTTGAAACATATAATACATTATTGTTAGCTATAGTCGCCCTACTAGACAATAACAGAATACCAGAATTTCTTACTTCTACCAAACTAGAACTTCTTCCTCTCCCTAAATCATTTTACTAATCTTTTAATTCTTCAAGATGATTGAACAAATGGTTCACAAAAGTTGAATTTTTTTTTCAAAATTGTGATGTTACATGTAAAAGCTGTTATGACCTGAACAGCATCCTGTCTCCTTCCCTGAAAACAGAAAGGTAAGGGTAGAAGAGAAGGAAGAGTGCAGATGCAACTCCCCTGGGAAGAACATTTTAATTAGTAAAGAAATTTTACAGCAAGCAATATATGTGAACTGAACCGTAAAGGTTATTAGACTCAAAAGATGATGAGTGAAATTCTAGGTGGAGATACACTTAACCGAGCTTACCTGGACTACTCGTTACCATAGCACCATGCAGTATTTAAAGCTCTATTACATTAGATTCTAAAGGAACCCTTACAATTTGAAAAACGATTCACTGGAATGCATGAAAAAATAAACCACCTATGTTTATTTTTTGTTGAAGTCTTTTAAAAAGCATCTTTAATGATATACTAGTATGTGGTAGAATTCTATAAAATAGCCATTTTTATATATGGCATATCAGCTCTTTCATACGATTCAGCCTCAATATAATGAAAAGACCAAAGATAGTCTCTCATTCTGTAGGTTCTCTCTTCACATTTGTGATTTCTTTGCTGAGCAGAAGCTTTTACTTGATGCCATCCCATTTGTTAATTCTTAATATTATTTCTTGGCTTTAGGAGTCCTGTTGAGGAAATTATTGCCTGCATCTCTGATGGACTGTTGACCCTGTATTTCCTTCTAGCCATTGCACTTTCTGGTCCAATTCTCAGGTCTTTGATCCATTCTGAGTTGACTTTTGTGCCAGGTGAGAGATAGGGATCTAGTTTCATTCTTCTACATAGGGATTCCAATTTCCCTAGAATCCCATGTTTAAAAGGTTAACCTTTTCTTCTATGTATGTTTTTGGCACCTTTGTCAAGGATCAAATGACTGTGTCTGTGTGGGTTCGTCTCAGTGTCTTCTGTTCTATTCTATTGGTCTATGTGTCTGTTTTTACTCCAGTACCCCACAGTTATTACTTTATCTCCCTCCGCAGTAGAATTTCAAATAAAAATTTGTATAGAGAGGTCAAGGCTTAATTTTTTATCCAGGTAGAACTGTTGAAAACTTTGGAGAACCCTTGTCTAACTCATTTGTAGAATAAATGTCTCCAAATAAACATATCCAATCTGCCTCCCTTAAGAAAAAATTGAAAAGGAAGATGTCTTAAAAGAGAAAAGACATTTGCTTTCTCCCTCCTTTTTAATTATGATTATATTAAATTCTATAATCTGTTTCTAATAAGTATTTTCTTAATTATTCAATTTAGCATTTTCATCTCTCTCTCTCTCTCTCTCTCTCTCTCTCTCTCTCTCTCATATCATTCTGCAAGTTTTCCTTTTAAGTCCAATTTCCAAAAATTGCCTCACAAAACCATTCTTGCTGATTGCAATGACTCAGCAAGGGGGCTCAAGAAGTTCAATCGCTGGTGTTGTAGAAGAAACATTCGGCCAATTGCTATGCTCTCAAAGAATCACTGACTAAAATTTCATTTCAACTTTTTCTTTCTTCAGTTGTCTTGAAGCCCAAGTTTTTTTAAAATTATTTATGTATTTTATTGGTGCATTACAGTTATATGTAATAGAGGATTTCATTATGCTGTATTCGTACATGCATACATAACATAATTTGTTTTTTTTTTATGTTTTTAAATGAACTTTATTTCTTAGAGCACTTTTAGGTTAACAACAAAATTGAGCAGAAGGTCCAGATATTATCTGTTTACCACCTGACTCACACACACATAGCCTTCACCCTTACATAACATAATTTGATCAATCTCATTCCCAAGTACTTCCCTTTTTCCTTTCCTCCTTCTTCCTTCTGATTTGCTTACTCTACTCTACTCATCTCCCTTCTATTATTATTATCATTTTAAATAGTGAATTATGATTTTATACATACGTGTGTGTGTGTGTGTTTGTGTGTGTATGCAGGTTTCATTGTGGTATATTTGTACATGGACTTAGCACAATTTGGTAGATGTATTTCTACATGCCTTCTCTCCTTTCTCCTTCCCTCTCAATCCCTTTCTTCTACTCTAAAAGTCCAAGGTTTTTAAAACTGGAAAATTATTTTCATCAGTTAAAATTATATGAATTGACATTCTATGTTGGAAACATCCTCTGTGGAAGTTTCGAATCACTTCCATTTATTGTCAGAGGGTTTGGTTTGCCTCTTTGGGACTGTTGGCTTTGAAAGCTTTGACTTGGACACATCTAATGTATACGATGAAGAGCCTTCACCCAAATTAGGAACCAGTCCTTAAAATGGCACTCCTTAGAATGGCAGATTCCAAGGTATTTATGCACGCACAAGGTGGCTAGTAAAACAATTAGCATTCAGTTATAAACCTGTACAATATAAAAGGATGTGGATTTCAAGATACCCAGCTTATTGACTGAAAACATAGTAGTTTAATCTGTGGAAAATAATAGTTTCCACAGATTAAAGACATTCTGTTTTTGCTACAAGAGATTGCACCCTGGGGCACTTAACCACTGATCCATATCCCCAGCCCTTTTTATTTTGAGATAAAGTCTTGCTAAATTTCTTAGGGCCTTGCTAAGTTGCTGAGGCTAAACTTGTGATCCTCCTGCCTCAGCCTTCCTTTGGCTATTCTGCCTTCTCTATGTAAACCAATTCAACATTTCTTATCCCTATCTTTTGACTTATATTTTTCTTAGCTTTTAACATCATATGACATTTTACATATTTTAATTCTGTCTTCTTATTTTTGTCTCTAGCACTAAGATATAAATTCACTGAACTTTTTTTTTTTAACTCACTTATGCCCAGCACCTAAAATACTCTGACACATAGAAGGCATATTTATTGACTGACTATATGGACAATTGCTGAACTGGATGTTAAAAGCTATGTAGGTTTTTATGAGTTTGGAGGCCTACTGAGAATGATTAAACCCATTTATTCATTTGTTCAACAAATATTTACGAAGTACATACTTTGTCCCAGGTACTGTACTCAGCTAGCTGCTGTCCAGATAGACTGATTTTCAAATAACCCTAAAAATAAGAGTGGCTTCAGCCCTGCATAATCACTATATCACCTGGGACTTTGGCAGATCTGTAACCTGCCCAGGCTTGATGCACAGATTTTTCAATCCTCACATTGGTAAGGAAATACCTTCCCATGTGCCTCATGAACTGCAGGCAGCCTCAACCCACCCACTCATAGGGTAAAGGCCTCTTTCTGGAAGATGAATTAAAATGTAAACAATATCTTTGCTACTTGAAAAAAACAAAGATATTTGAAAACAGAATGACTAAGGCTTTAACTTCAACTGGCCCATGATCACTACATTAAGTTCTGAGATGTTTCCAAAAATATAAGTAAAGTTTTTATTGTTGACCTACCCAGTTCCTTGGGCCTCCGAGAAGATCCAAGCTTTTTGAATCAAATAAAGAAAACACACATAATGGAAATCAGAATAAAGTAAAATAGCTCTGGTTCTGGAGTCAGGGGAGTTGGATTCAGATGAAATCAAAATGTGTATTTTAATTATGACTCGCCATGTGAACTTCCATTCTGATTCTGGGTTACTGCAACAGTAAAATAGCTATTATAGCTATTTTACCTTATTATACACACAACCTTGGAATCTTTTGAGAACAAAGTAAGATTATATTTATGAAAATGCTTGTTAACCATAAAGACTATGTGAAATCAGGATGTAAGTGTCCTGTGCAACGGTGATTCACTTTATGCTCAAGGGAACATTGGAAGCAATTTTCTTTTTCTCACCTTGTGCAAACTCACAAAATTCCAGAATTAGACTTCTTATAAAAGTAAAGCAATTTCTATTTTTTCTATCCAATTAACACTTCAAATTTATCACTGGGTTTTCTATCTTCTTTTTTTTTTTCTTTAATTCTAGGGACTACTGTTTATAACACAACCTCCCCAAACCCTGTATGACTTTCTTAAAAAAATAAGTTCATATCAATAGTCAGTGCAATTAACCAAAGTATTTTCTGCAGAAACAGATTGTTGCCAGAGATGATGCTTCTATAAATCTTTCCCTTGGCTTTGAAAAACCATGCTACAAATAAACCAAGATTATTAGCTCTTTGTGCTGATATATATATATATATATATATATATATATATATATATATATATATATATATATTTGGGGGGTGCTAGGGATCAAATCCAGGGCTTTGTGCATGCAAGGCAAGCACTCTACCCACTGAGCTATATCCCTAGACCCTGTGCTGAGATATTATAGTGAGATATTATAGGCTACTTGTGTGATCCTTAGCTTCATAATATTTAATAGTTGACTTCTCAGATTTATCTTTCATGTCTTCACAATGGAGATACTTTTGAAAATTTAGATTTGCCTCTAAACACACAGCTGTAATAATATTCACAATTATAATAAATTTACTCTGTTAGAATCTGAGCTTTGAAGAGTACAATGTAGTTATACATCTAATGGAAGTAAAAAAAAATTCAAGCTTTTTTTTTTTTAGTAAGAAAAAGATAATTAACCTGGAGGCATAAACCTGTCTTCAGAAGTCAGAATTCTTAATATATTGGTGGTAGAATTTTTTAAGCTTATTTGATAACCAAGACTAGTAACAATTAATGTCACAGAGTCATAAAAATAATTGAACCAATGTTAGCTCACTGATTAATTACCCACCGAGAAGAAGATGAATCAAGCCTAGAAGATCTTATTCATTGCAAAGTGAGAGGAGCACTATTTACTGTACAGTAACTCAATTTGTCTCATACTGACTTCAGTTTTTATTCATATATTCAGGATGTACTTGTAAAAATTGTTCTCTAATTCCCCTGTCACCTTATTTGACGTCTCAGCAGCTCTGACCATGTTAATAACTCTAGTTCTCTAATGACCCTCTCCTGTTCATGATCTTGACCACACCTCCAAACCCCAAGAACAACAACAACAACAAAAACCAAAAGACTCTTATCCTGGTTCATCATTTCAGTGACTAGCATAATTATTCAATAACTACACAAATCAGAAAAGTCAGAACCAATGGAGGCACATCTGTGTCTTTGCATTTACCTGAGAAGACTTACACAGCAGTTACCATGTGCTGGATACTTCTTTACAAAATTAACTTATTCCATAGTTGACACTAGGTCAAAATCCAAGGAATATGTATAACTGTTAAAGGTTACAAAACTTGTACATTGGCAAAGCCAGATCTTGAACTCACATGCCCTGGCTCCAGAGTCCATGCATTTTAACCTGATGCCATGCTGCCTCTAAATCTGTGATCATGTTTTGTAACTTTTTCCTCATACATATCTCTTCAATTCTTCCATTTTCCTCCATCTCCCATGCTATCACACTAATTGATCTTTTAACATCTTCACTTCATTGTTCCAACTTATTACACATTACCAGGCTCAGTTATTTCTTAAGAACATAAATTTGATCATGTGGGTCCCTAGCATAGAACCTTTCAACAGCTTTCCATTAATATAAAAATCATCTTCCTTTACATTACTTCCTTTGCAGATTCCCTCCTCTCCCCTCCATTCTCAGTTACTCTGTATGTTCAAATACATTGAGTTTCTACTTCCTCCAAGTTCCAATCCACTTCTCAGAGGCTCCTTTCCACCCCAGAGCCTGTCCATATACCATTCCTTAGTCCAGGCTTTCTCAACTTGGTACCATCAACACTTTGGATGGAATAATTCTTTGCTGCGGATGGCTACTCTGTGCATTCTAAGATGTTTTGTAGCATTCATGGCCTCTACTAACTCAGATGTTAGTGCCAATCCCAAGTTGTAACTACCCAAAATGACCAAATTCTCACTGGGTTCAAGAGAATCACTCCTACTGACAACCAATGCCTTCTACTTAACTGCTCTAGCCCCCTCTTTTGGTTTGTTCTTATTCCCTCTGCAAAATTCATCAGCCATGGTCTCTACTTCAGAAAAGCCATCTCTGGATTTGGACAAGATGTTGCAGATAAGGCTCCCTGGGAAGTGGATTCTAGGGATGAAATTAGTGTGCAAAGAATTTATTATAAAGGGCTCTTGGAGTAAACTTTTGAGGAAGAGAAGGAAAGGAAGCAGAAGGAAACCATGAGCTGCCATGATATTTCAAAAAGATTCCAGTTGACCCTTCTAGCATCTCTGAAGCTGGGATGACCTTTCCATCTTGGCAGGACTGAAGTGAGGGAGAAGGCCTTTCTACTTCCAGGATGACCAGTCAAAGGCCACAGGTTGTGCTGGGAACATGATCTTGTTCATAAACTATCTTTGGTGAAGACAATTCACTAAGAAAGCTGAGACTTGAGGCTGTGTTTCAGCAACACTTAGAAAACTCAGGGAAACAAGTCTCTCAATCCTGAAGAGAGAGTTGGGCAGCGTGCCAGAGCATTCACTGCTGGCCAATTCTTGGACTTCTCTTATCCGCTTACTAATATAAGTTCTTGTAGACTTCTTTTCCTAGAGTCAATTCACAAAAGAAACAAATTACACTCCCTACTACTATAGCTGATCTTAGGGCTGCATCTGATATTCATTGTCTCCCTCCTCCATATTTATTTGAGACACTGTCACCTTAAGCTATCTCAGTGTTTTTGTTGTGACACAGATACTTGAGGAAATCTTCAACCTTTTCAGTCTGTGGCCACTGCACTGTTCATCACAACTGGATGAAAGAGTAGTAAGAAGAATCTAAGTAAGCTACCTCAGAGCCAATCACATCCTTCCCTGCCTCTAGTGGCACCAAGGTTTCTATAGCAACTCCAAATAAAACAGTATTCTCGGGGCTGGGGGACTCAGTCCTTCCATCCCGGAAGAGTATCTGTTGGTACATTCTATAGTTTGGATCTGGGATGTCCCCTAAAGGCCCATGTGTTAAAGGTGTGTTCCCCAACTTGGGACAAGTGGGAAGTGGTGAAACCTTTAACGTGAGTGGCCTGAGTTAGAGGTCTTCTGAGTCATTGGGAGCATGCCTTTGAGAGGGATACTGGGACCCTAACCTCTTCTTTCTTTCTCTTACTGTCTCTCTTCCCTTTCCATGATGTGAGCGATTCTGATCTGCCACACATTTCCACCATGATGGACTGCCTCACTACAGGCCCAAAAAGCAATGAGGCCAACTGCTCATGGGCTGAAATCTCCAACACTGTTATAGTGATGAAAAGCTCATTAACACAGCCACACCACACCATCCACTACACCAGGTCAGATCCCAAAGGTAGTTGCTCTCATAACATTTATCGCAATTGTGGTAAAATATTTGCTTGTATTGCATTTCACATCAGAAGATCCTTTTTGCTTTTCAGACATTTAATTCTGAGAGACTTGAGAGACTGGTAGTGTCTACCCACTCTCTCTTGGATTGACTAGATGGGAACTAAATAGAAAAAAATTAGCGTAATTCAGAATTCTGAGGGAGGCCAGGGAGATTAAAGGACTCAGAAGAAGATGAGGTAAAGTAAGAAGGAAGGACTCCTCAATACATACCTGAAGTGGATGCTGTGACATCTAATAAGCCACAGAGGAAGTAAAAACCACGCTGAACCATTCTCTGAGTTTCTTCCATGGCGCCGAGTCAGGTTACATATGCTACATGTGCTGTGAACAAGGTGCAGGCAGAGAGACCAGCCTGGGCCAGGGGGCTAGACAGAAAGCTGGACACACCACAGAGAAGCCCCTCACACGTGGGAATGAGTACAACCCTGATGCTATGTCACATATTTATAGGCTATCTAAGAGGGGAACATCCAGTTTTTCTAAGTAACAAGAAATGCATCAAAGGCTCTCCAGAAATAGCACAAGGCAATGTGCATACAGAAGGCCAAGGTCTGAACACCAAAAGCTCTGGGAATAGCCTTGCTTGACAGGGATACTGACGTCACCCCAAGTCTTGTCTGTCTGCAGCAGAGCCAACCGTCAGCTAAACTACCAAAAGGGGAAAGGAAATATGCTTCCAAGGCCTTCTGGATTTGTGTCTTATTAACTTCCTCTCATGGCAACCCAGAGTGCCCTTCCCTAACCACATTTCTGTGCCTGGGCTTCTCCAGTGACTGCTCTTTATTGCCTTTCCAATTCCATTGCAGTCTTGGACTGCTTTGTTTTCTTTTCTTCCCCCTCCTTTTTGTTTTGCTTTGGCCATCCTTTATTTTTAGTACCTTCTTTAACAGACTCTTCCATAATTGATTATTATAGCTCCAAATATTTTCCATCTTGGATGTGATGTATGTGCGATCGCTCTACAACGCTTGTCACATTGGTACTAGGAATTCTGTGAGAACCCTGACCTTGCCACACACTCAAGTGATTTAGCTTCTTGGTGCCTCATTATTTCTCACACGTGCTATTAAGTGATTATTAAGAGAGGTAATTTGGGAGAAAACACTTTAGACAGTATAAGTGCTGCTCAAATCAAGAACTTTGTTGAAGCTATTTTAATAGCAGGGTGGAGAACTGGTTTGTAGAGGCCAGATCTTCCCTTTCACCTGATTTCATAAAGCTGGGTAATACACCTCTGAAAATAGCTTACAGGAAACTCAACAAATGTTTTCTACTGGAAAACCACATTAGTCTTTAAAAAGACCTGAAATTTGCTTATTAAAGAGAAGAGCTTTGAATAAAGGTTAAGCAATACTTAGGAACAACTGCTATGGTTCTGAAACCCACATCTTAACCAGAGTGTCTTGAGCTAGCCCTCTCTAAACCCAATGGTCTTCTTTCCATTTCTCTTTCTCCCAATGTCTGTCACTGCTCCTATGGCAGAATGACATAAAAAGATGAATCACTAAGTTACGAACTCCCAGCCATTTGTAGTTTTACTATACTAGACACATATCTTAAACTTGCTGAACCTCAATTTTCTTAAATAAGAAAGGTGACAATACCTACCTTGTTGATTTCCTTTGAACATGTGTATTCATGAATATCCTTTCACTGCAGCTAATAACTAAGAGAGGCTAAAGTAATGAATATATGTATTATCTTATTAGATGGAGAGCCCAGGAGTTGGGATAATTATTGGGTTGTTAATTCACAGACTCCATAGTGCCATGAAGAGCTGAGACTTTTCCAAAATTTTCTTCAGATTGGCTTTTATCTGCAGAACTGCACAGCAGACAAGATGGCTGCCAAACGCCAACCTTGATCTCCCACAACTGCCTCTAAGTAAGAAAGAGGACTCCTCTCTATCAGTCTGTATGCCTTGGTCCTCTAGCTAAGATTGGATCACATATAAATACAGTGGCTCTTGGGGCACCTGGAAATGTATCTGTCATGGCAGTCTCTCTTTAGAGAGTAAGCTCTTACTACTGCAGGAGCAGCAGATGTTGGCACTGACTGGGACACCAACCTATTCTGCCTGAGTTGTACTGATGTGTGGACAGGACTTTATATATCCTAGTTTTCAAATTTCCCCTCATATCTATGTTGTTCTCTCTTAATTTTTTTATATTTTAAAATTATCTTTCTTTCTTCTTCATACCACTATTCTTCATTTTATTCCTTTATACCCCTAATACAGAAATAAAATGTATTCTTAAATTTTTAAACATAATAAAGGTATTGTTTTCTTAATTTCATATATAAAAACAAATTATTTTATGTTTCTTCCCAGGAAAAAGAAAACAAAATATCATTTGTTAAGTAACATTGATTGCTTTTAGCTCTCATAGCTTTCACATATAAAGGATTCCCATCTCTAGGTATGACATAGATGTAGTGACAACTAGGAGAAAAATAGCAGAACGGCAGCACTGACAGGAAGGAGAACCTAGATTTAAAAGGAGAGTTTTCAGGAATCAGAAGGAATGGTCTGTACTACCAGCTATTACATTCACTAACTTTATGATTTTAGCCAAATGCCTCCAACTTTCTTTCTATAAAATGAGAATAATAAAAGTAGCTGCATCATGGATTTGTGTGTGTGTGTGTGTGTGTGTCTGTGTGTGAGAATTATATGAGAAAATGCATGTAACATTCTTAGATAAGCTCCAAGTAAGGAGTTATTCATCTTAACCCTCCCAAATAATAAAATACATGAAGAATGAAGCATCTGGATTCAAATGTGGGCACTTCAACCTAGCTTCCAGGTTCTGCCAGAGTAGCTCTCCAATGACCAGAATTGTGCCCTCTTATCTGCCTTGTGGCCCCCTTTCACTGAAGAATTTGCTTTTTATTTTTATCTTCTATTCTTTCCTATGCACACATTCACAACTGCTCTTTTAAATTTTATGAGAAAGAATTTTAGATCTATAAAGCTAACTCTCAACTTTTTAATGAAATCTACATTCACATTTCCAGCATCTTTTTAGAAGTCTCCATTGCAACATCCTGTCAGTAACTTAAAAATACAACCAAGGCACTGTGTGGATTTTGACACACTAGATATAACTAGGTCATGTCTGGGTTCCCAGAATTAAAGCAAACAAACAAACAAGCTAGAATAGTTAAGGGTGTGCATTAAAGAAATAACTTCTAATGCTTCGCAAAATTACAAACTGTTAGTTTGTAATTCCGTATCTAAAATTAAAACGTGTGCCCCTTTCCAAACTGCTTCTACTATTGTCTTTCCTATCTCGAATTTATAACATTAGACCTAGGATAATACATTTAAAATCAAATGTAATTTTGTAACTGTCATGCTCAAAGCACTTTACCAGTTGTTTCTTATTACCCAGAGAAAACAATCCT
Organism: Urocitellus parryii; assembly: GCF_045843805.1. Classification (NCBI taxonomy): domain Eukaryota; kingdom Metazoa; phylum Chordata; class Mammalia; order Rodentia; family Sciuridae; genus Urocitellus; species Urocitellus parryii. The sequence continues at coordinate 46,506,715 of NC_135544.1, forward strand.
CCTCAGTCTGCCTCCCACCAGCCTGCCTTTTCAGACTAACCCCCACCATCCCTCTTACTGCACTTCATGTTCCGGCAGTTTGTCAGTGCAGGGGAAGAAAATATTCTTTTTTTCTCAAGTCACATTAAGTTCATGGGCTGGGGCTTTACAAAGACAGACTTCAAACAAACAGATGTTTCTTAGCATGTGATGGTGTATAGATGGAAACACTCAGTTCTGAAGCACTCAGGGTGATTAGAAAAGGAGGGTCCAGGTACCTAGTTTAGCATTGTAAAGGGAGGAGGAGGAGGAGGAAGGACACTTATAAAAAAGCAAATGAGTTTTTGGAAAGATAAATAGACCCTTAGGAGAATAGATGGGAGACATGACTGGTTTTGATTTTTCATCTTTTAAGAGGCTTGGAGCTGCTCCTGGGGAGGGAATTTATGACGCTTGGGCTCTTTTGGGAATCTCTGCTTTGAGGCAGATAAGAGATTGGAATTCAAATGGTTTCAGCTCAAAATGATTTTTATGCCAGAGTTTCCTATTTGAGAGTGGCATATCCTGATCCCCTTCATCAGTCATTAATGTCATTTCATAAATGTCATTTCACAACACTTCAAATTTATTTCCTCCAATACCAACTTGGGAAATCCAATATTACTTCAAATATGGCTCAGTGGCCCCTTCCAGTGCTAATTCTTTTGGCACCTCCTTTACCTCCTCATCACACATCTGGCTAATCTAGAGCTGTTCACATGTTTTATTTCCTTCATTAGTCACTGATGTGGTTTGGACAAGTGACTCCCAAGGGAGGTGATGTCTTGGTCTCCAGGGTGGCTCTTGGAAGGGTGGACCCTTTAGGAGGTGTGAGAGGTCCTAAGGTAATTGGGAACATATCTTCCAAGGGGATTGTGGGATCCTACCACGCTCCTTCTCTTTGTTTCCTGGCTTATATGGTGTTGGGGCTACTGTACCATACAATCCCAACATGATGTGCTACTCTGTGCCCTGAGCCCCATAAAGTGATGAGGCTGCCTAACTTTGGACTGAAAAGTCCAGAACCATGAGTCAAAATAAACATTTTCTTTTTATAAGTTAATTTATTCATTATAGTAAAAGGAAGCTAATAGGGTTAGTAAATTCCTTAAAGCAGTAGTCATATTTTTGTTCGCATAACCAAGAATTCACAGTGTTTTAAAAACTTTGTATTATAGTTTATATCATACAAAATTTAATGCATGTGTAACAGACTCATCTTTATAATGTGCAAATTTGCATGAAGTTTTGATCAGACATTTTATTCAACTGGGTCAGTGAGATGTCTTAAAGTTCTAGGAAGTTTATTTGAGAATTTTGTGGCATTTTCTCTTTCAATATTTTATTATTATACATATTTTTATTCCAATTATAATGTAGTCACTTAGGGGAGTTATAACAGAAGAAAATAATATTACCTGCTCTCATTTAGTGGATAATATATTTGTAATGCATTTTGATTTCCTTGAATTAAAATATGTAAAAGTGCTAAGTATTATTATGTCTTATCATTAGCATTTTGGCTGGAAACCTCTCCCTCTAGGCACATATGGGATTTTTATTTTTATGCATAAATTTGCATAACCTCTTCACTATCTTTCACAGATGAAAGTCTGAAGACATTAACTTGACAAATATCATGATGAAGATATCAGTCTCAGTGGGTTTGAAGCTACTTAATGGAGATATTTTCCTACCTATTTAGGCTTCAATAGTTTTTCTCTCTCAATTCCAAAGAGGAATTTGATTCACTTAATTAGTAGTGACTGTAGATGGACTTAATGAACACACTTTATTCCCGAGAATAATTTACATGGTTTTACTTGATATTTTCAAATAATCCTATGGCAACATAAAATACTCAGGAACAAGTTTCTTCAGAAAGTAATTACCAATTTTGTACAGGAGCTATTTTGCACAGGCAAGTGAGTGATTGTGCTGTGGCATTTCATAGCTTATTTATTCTTTTTAATCTTTATGTAACATAAATGTCCTAGCTTCATCAGCCCACACTCGAAACATCTTGACACTTACATTAACATTTTTAATCCCTAAACCCTCATCTGATTGGCTGCAAAGTTCCTCTCTGCATCTCCTCTCAAATATCTAAGAGTACTGCTTGCTGGTCCTTGTCACAACTCACTGGGTCCACAGACAGAGTGAGACTTCTGCTCCCACTACCCAGTGAAAATGTACTGGTGACATAATCATCTGACCTTGGCACTTTGGAGCAGAGGCTGACTCATCACACTTGCTAACCAAAAGAAATCCTATTCTCTGTCTTGCCTCAGTCAGGCCCCACAAATTGGCTTAAATGCCAAAGTCAATGGAAAGAGCTCTTTTCTCTCTCACACCGTCCTCTTCTGCACAAATCACACAGATAAACAAAAGAACTGGTACCTGTCACCCAGTTGGACTCTGAGCCCGTGCTTTGCTTTCACTCTGGAACTTCACTTAAAGTCTGGATGATTGAGCTAGATGTTGTCTCTTCTCATGGCAAGTCCAGGGTCAAGATCTTCCTTATCTCCCGTTCACACAAATGCTGCTGGGTCTTCTATCAGACTTGCTGTTTTAGGCATTTTTTTTTCTACTGTGACCAAAAGACCTGACAAAAACAATTTTAGAGGAGGAAAAGTTTATTTTGTTTTCTGAGATCTCAGTCCCTAGATAGCTAACTCCATTCCTCAGGGGTTCAGGTGAGGCAGAACATCACGGCAGAAGAATGTGGTAGAGGAAAGCAGTTGGAAACATGGCACCAGGAAGCAGAGAGAGCTATTTCAACTCACAAAATACATACCCCAAAGTCACAACTCCAGGGATCCACCTCCTCCAGCCACACCCTACCTGCCTAGTTACCACTTAATTAATTCCTATCAGGGGATGAATTCACTGATAGGGTTAAGGTGCTGATAATCATTTCACCTCCAAACATTCTTGCATTGTCTCACACATGAGCTTTTGGGGGACACTTAATATCCAAATCATAATACTTGTCTTTGTCTGAATACCAGTTATGGGCAAAATCCAAGTCTTCTCCCCAATGCAGAATACTCTCTCAAATCTCTATTTATCAATGAATGCAAATAAATACTCCCAAATTCAACTAGATGAATGTATCTTACTCCAGTCAAATACTTATTGTTTTAATTTGGATTTGGAATCTTTCACAAAGGCTCATGTGCTGAAGGCTTGGTCCCATTAAAGCAATGTTCAGAGCTGGGGCTCTGTTGGATCATGAGGACTCTGACCTCAACAGTGGATTAATCCACTTGTAGATGAATAATTTGATAGCCTTACTGGGAAATAGTGAAGAAGGTGGGACCCAGATGGAGAAAGCCGGTTACTATAGAGGTATACCCAGGAAGGGTGTGTCTTGTCCCAAGCCCCTTCCTCCCTCTTTCTCTTTCTGCTCTGGCTGCCATGTGACAAGCAGCTTTCCTCCATCATACCCTGACACTAAGATGTTCTGCCTTGCCTGAGGCACAAAGGAATGGAACCAGTTCTCCATGGACTGAAACTATGAGACAAAATAAATCTTTCCTTTCCCTAAGGTTTTTCCCCTCAGGTATTCTCCCCCAGCAATGAAAAGCAGACTAACACACTTATGATATTTGATAACCCATTACTTGTGGCTTTTATCATAGTAAATTTCTATAATTATAACTGTTATTAGGGAGTGATCACTGAAGCACATAAAAAAGGCATCTTAATTTTAAAACTTCTAAAATTGTAGCTGTTGGCATAAAATTCCCAAATCAGAGCCAGGCTAACAACTTCATATCCTTGCTCCTCAACTTTCTGCTTGTATGACCTTAAACATGCATATAAATTATATAACTCTCTGTAACAAATTACCACAAAGTTGGGCAGCTTCAAACATCACATATTCATTATCTCATGGTTTCTCTGATTTAGAAATCTCGGTGTCACTTAACTGGGTTCCCTGCTTCAGGATCTTTTTACAAGGCTGAAACCAAGGTGTTAGCTGGGACTGCAGTCACATCTGAGACTGGGCTGAGGAAAGATCTATTTTCAAGATTACATTGTTATTAGGAGAATTTAGTCCTTTCTAGGTGATTAGACAGAGGACAGCTTCTTTTGATAGCTTTTAGCAAGACCCCTCTCAAACACTTTCTGTGTGGATCTTTCCATATGGCAAGGTACTTCATCAAGGATAATACAAGAAATAATCAATAGACAATCCTATCTCAAAAAATAAGAACCAATAGAGTTAACTAACTAGATGGAAGTTTTCATCTTGTATCATATAATCAATGAAGTGACATCCAACCATCTCTGCCTTACTCTGTGTGGCAAGAAGCAAGTCACAAGTCCTACTGCATAGAAAGCAAAGATAACAGAAAATCATTTCTAAGTCTGCCTGCCAAAATTCATCACTTAATTTATTTCATGTATCTTTTCAATATGTAAAATGAAGAGACTAAACAAGATAGTAGTACTACCTAATAATACCTACTTCACAGATTTTCATTAAATCCAACAAGTCCACTAATAATGTGTGTAAATAACAGAACTTGCCTTACAAGTAGTCAAAATTAATTAATTTTATTTTTATTATTGTAGCTTGAACTTAACTAAATATTTAGCCATAGCCAGGCCCTCTTTCTTTGATTATGCAGCTATGCATCGTGTTTACCTCTTTCCTAATTTAGAATAATGTTACTTGCTATGAAGATCTGTTTGAATATACCTCATCTAGGGTTGTTGATTCCTAAGACTCTATAGTTGTAAATCTGTTCATTCTCCACTATGCTGCCATGCTTCACTTATAGAAATGGTTATTTTATATCTAGTTTTTTATATGTATGCATGTTTCTATCTATAAAGTATTTGATTAGATTTGCTATTGATTGTATCCCTACAATGGTTATAAGTTCAATAAAGTTTCATTGTTATCAAGCCAAAAGTTAGACTTTGGTCAAAAATTTGGGTATGATCAGAAAACTAGGAAAAAAGATGTCAGAAAGAATCATGGAACCAGTATAAGTTGAGTAAGATATAAGGAATTAGTCTGAAAATTGTCTCAGGAGAAGGTAAGATTTACAAGTAGTCTTCTGTAAGTGCTGCTTTATTCCAGTTCTCTTCTCTCACAAATTTCTTATGTAATTTTGCATAGCACTGCCACAGTCTGGTTGGGCACAAATAACTGAGCCGCCACAAAGACTTGTAGGTTCAAAAAGCAACTCTTTATTCCCAAATTCTCACCGGCACTCTAACACATTTCCCGGGAACACTCCCGAACGCCCCCCACTCGGCCCCCAGGAACACCACACACCAACCCACCAACTGGAACTCCCTCCACTGGGCTGTGCCTGCATTCACTCTTGGAATCCTGAGAGAACTCATCAGGAACTCCAAATTAGCGGGTGCCCGAGGCAGCAAGAGCCGTCCTATTACTGGTGTAAAGGTCTAATATACAATTGAATCAATCCAGCATCATCTTAATGGCTTGCCTCACAACCATTACTTCTGGCAAAATGTCAGGGGCCATTCCGACTGGGCTATGGCTCTCAACATAGCACAAATCCCTTTACAAACTGGAAGAATTTGAACATTCATTCCTCTCATGAATGAACCTTATGCTTCATGAAAAAAAGAATGTTTGGATCAACATTTAACATAGTAAGTAAATTAAGCAATTCAGTTAGAAAACTGTGAAATGGTACCTCGGTCACATTTCTAACCATTTAACCACTTTTCCCCACTATTTCAAGTGTCTAGAAATATTACATGGCCTCTCTAACCAAGAGGTCTATGTCTAACCACTTCCAATGTAGTCCTGTCTCAGCCTCTTTGCCTCATTAACTCCTCATTTAGAATCTCAAACAGTTTTCAACTTGGTGTTATGTGGTGTTCTTTCACTTCAGGGTTAGGTTGTGAGATTCTGCCTCCCATATATTGGATTTCTCCTAAGAAGAAAAGAAATTTGGATATTAGATAGCCATAAGACAAATATTCATAATGTTTTATTAATTTTAAATCTAGTATTTCTCTACATGGTCACAAGATCCTTTATTTACAATGTCATATTACACTTTTAATTTAAAGATTAAAATTTTAATTTAGTCCTTTAAGGTGCACAATTACAATTTTATTAGTTTTATAAGGATAAAAGCAATTAATGTTTTATTGAAAATAGATTGCCAATTTATTTCTAAGTTCCCACTGAGAAGAAAATTTATTTCTGATTGTAATATACTAAAAACTTAAACACAAACCAAGTAGTTTGTGGGATTTGCAATAGTTATACTCTAAAAATGGATATAATAATAAATGTATCTTTAGTTGTTAGAACTCTGTTTTAAAAGTAAAGTATTGAAGACATATTCACAGAATAGTAGATTAAGAATGAACAAACTTCTATCATTCCACAACAGCAGAACACAGGTAAAAATCACAAAATTACTATTTCAGAACTCTGGAAACTAATCAAAGGCTTGTGACAAAATACGAATTAAACAATAGTCTTAAATAACTAATGAGTGAAAAAAGAATTCACATGGGAAATTTAAAAACACTGATCCGAAACAAACTGTTACATATAAATCAAATATGGAACATGTCTTATTTTATTCTCTGAAGCCAGTATTAACTCCAATATTAAAGCTAGGCAAAGCCATTATGCACATAAAAAAGCTGCACATCAGTATCTCTTGTGAACAGAGGTGCAAAACTCAACTAGATAAAAACAAACCAGGTCCCATAAATTACAAAAAGATTTGGGTACCATAACTAATTGATTTATCCCAATAGTGAAAGGTCAGCTAATATACAAAAATCAGTCATGATACATCATATTAATAAAGAACAAACACTACATGCTCATTTTACTAGAACAAAGAATTTGACAAAACCCCACCATTTTTCATTATAAACCGAGAATAGAAGGAAATGTTCCCAACCTGAAAAGGGACATTTATAAAAACCTCACAGCTTGTTTTTTAGATTTCTTGTATTCCTGCATTGGGTTTATACATATGTGTCAGAAGGAATTTCTCTTCTACTCTTAATGTGTGGGTCTTTTTAGAGCCCAGTCTTCACTTGTCAAAGTGTCCTATGGTGATCTGAATTGAGACCCTCTTTGTAGTGTGGTGTTCAAAGCCTTTGTGTTATTTTTCTGTTTTTGCTATAGCAATGGATGTCAGTAGGTAGGATCTCCTAGGCATTTCTACTTGGGGCCTAGTCATTAGTTTGGGATTTTGTGTCTTCTAATTTTTTTTTTTTTTTTGCATTAAGGTTTAGCTGAAAATTGAGTGTCATTAATTTGTTTGTGGAGCAAGGTGCCCTGCCTTTGACTGAGTTCAGTTCAGCAGAGGATTTCCACTGTGAACTTGTAGTGTCTTGTTGGTTCCCAGCACCTCATAAAATAGGGGAAAACAAAACAATAGCAACAATCAATGCAACAATATACAGCATTAAACTAAAGAGTTGGTTCCTACTATGACATCTACAATGTTAATTACCACAGAGAGAGAAAAAAAAAAAAACAGAAATAGTAAAGTCAGTAATTGCCAACAACAAAAATGATGTATAACCATGAACTATATATAAACTATATATAACGTTAAAGCAAACAACAGGTGTCAACTATGTCATCCATAGCAGTAATAATTGCAACAATACAATTATTACTGGGGACAGGAGGTATACAAACCAATTAGTGCTAAAAGATGGCAAGAATATAGTTAATTAGGAAAAAAGAAAATGTGATAGGAAGTAGAACAGAGTTCAGAATTTCAAAAAGTGAAAAGACAGAATGCAGAAGAGATGTGGTAGGTGATGTTTATAAGGAAGGAGGAGAAACAATAGAATTAAAAAAGTAAAGGGAGAGTGGGTGCATCATTTTCATTGTCACCTTTCTATTGCTTTTGGCATTGGGGGTGAACTCGGGAGTGTTTGACCACTGAGCCACATCCCCAGCCCTTTTTATTTTTTTATTTTGAGACAGGATCTTGTAAGGGTCCCGCGGAACGTCGGAGAAAGAGACCACACAAGAGACTGGCTCCATGCAATTGGCAAAAGGGGATTTTATTGGGGATCCATTCCAGCGCGCTGGGACTCTGTGCTCACTCAAGAAGGGAGAGCAGCCCAGAGCCCAGAGCAGAAGTCAAGTGGAGCTTAAGTACACTTTTTGGAGAGGGTGGGGGGCTTCGCATACATCAGAACAAATCATCATGAGGCGCAGGAAAATTGAACAACATCTCTGAGTCAGGATTAGTACATACATTGGCGCGAACAATCAGGGCAGGGGTGATTGGTCATTTCTAAGCGGGGTACAAATTTAAACTGATTGGTTTTGGAGCCTAGATGCTTACGTGCCATGTTACCTGGAGCCCTTAGCTATTAAACAACCAGGGAATCAATGGAGATATTTACTGGGCAGCTCCTGCATTGTCGTAACAACTCACAGAGATTACAGGTTCGAGGGTAGCAGAGGAATTTTAACAATACCCAGTCTTTACTTTTTAGCCCAGGCCTTGCCATTTAGAAGCTTTACAATGCCTAGTCTTTTACACTTTAACTCAAGCTTTTGCAGCTTGAAATCAGCTTAGAAATTTTACCTTTACAATCTCACTAAGTTGCTTAGGGTCTCACTAAGTTGCTAAGGCTGGCCTTGATCTTGAGATACTCCTGCTTCAGCCTCCCGAGGAGCTGGAATTACTGGTATATGCCACCTGGCCTGGCTTTTTCTCTCTCTGTCTCTCTCTCTTTTTTTTTTTTTTTTTTTTTTAGATTCAAACTGTCTTTATTTCTACAGCAGCACTTGAAAATAGAAAGCAACTGCCTCACCCCTCAACTGGGACAGTTCTTCCTGCCACAGGCGACCATCACTGGCCCTCTTGAAAAGCTATGAGCACAGAAGGAGGCATGGCAGGATGGTTCAATAGATGGTGTGGGGCGGGGGCAGGCAGGAGAGGAAGTGCATAAAGCCAGGATGGGGCAGGGCCTGGTGGAAGGGGGGGGCAGGCTAACACAACACTGCCTACAATTCATAATTCACCAGCAAATGACCCCAAAAATACTGAGGTGGAGGGAATATCAGAGAGAACAAAAATACTTGCCAACGCAAAAACATGTATACAATGTTCACAGCAGAAATATTCAGAAAAGCCAAAAGGTAGCAATAATCCAAATGCCTATCCACTGATGAGTGGTTAGACAAAATATGGCATACTCATACATTGATTATCATTTGTCAACAAAAGGAATTATTTGTTGACAAAAAGGAATGAAGTACTGATTTATGCTACATAGAAGGTGAACCTTAAAAATGTTGATAAGTGAAGGAAAAGGCTATGGATTGTATGCTTCTATTTATATGAAACAACAGAAAAGACAAACACATAGAAACAGAGGTAAATTCACTGTTTCTGAGTTTGGGGGAGAAAGCATTCCTACTAATGTGGAAAAGGTTTTTGGAGGGCCATTAAAATATTCTGAAATTGCTGGGTGCAGTGGCACACACCTGTAATCCCAGCGGCTTGGGAGGCTGAGGAAGGAGGATTACAAATTCAAAGCCAGCCTCAGCAAACATGAAGCACTAAGCCACTCATTGAGACCCTGTCTCTAAATAAGATACAAAAAGGGATGGGGATGTGGCTCAGTGGCTGAATGCCCCTGAGTTCTATCCCTGGTACCCCCCAAAATATATATATTCTGAAATTACAGAGCAGTAATAGTGATTTTTCAACTTTTAATGTAGTATAAACTGGTGAATCAATTAACTTTATGGTCTATTAATTCTATTTCAATATAGTTGTTATTTTTAAAAATGCATTGGATAATACTAAATATATCTAAAGAGGAAGAGAAACTTTTATACTTGTATTAGTCCATTTTTCATGACTATAATGAAATATACAAGGCTGTGTAATTTTATAAAGAATTTATTTAGCTCACAGTTCTGGAGCTCAAGGTATTGTGCCAGCATCAGTTCAGCTCTGGTTTAAAGGCCTCTCAGGGCAGATAGTGAAAGTGCCTGTGAGAAGGAGAGATCACATGGCCAAACAGGAAGCCAAAGAGAGTGATTCTGGAGTCAGGCTTTCCTTCATAATGATCCTTCCCTGAGAATTAACTAAGGGACCCATAAGAACTGCCTTACCACCTTATAAGTGGTAAAGCAATTCTTACATTACACCCCCAAGGACCCAAGGACCTCCCACAAGGTCCCACTTTTTAAAGATCTCACAGAATTCCAATGTTGCAACAATGAGAACTAAGCTAGCAACACAGAAGACCTTGACACACAAAACATATCCAGCTATAGTAATATGTTTGTGAAAAAAATGTTTTTGCTGAATATGCTATACTTTTTAATTTCTAAATTGTTATACATGTATTCAACCAGATTATTTCAGTCACTGTTTGTCTGTATAATTATGTCTAAGTGATTTTAAAATTCATTCATTCTCTGAATTCCACATTATCAAAATCAGCTATGCTTACCAAAATTGTCAGACTATACGAAACAAATGTGAAAACAGGCTGGAATATATTCACTTTAGCAAAAATGCCACAACTTTCTATTAATTACTGGAGCCACTGTTCAACTTGGATATATATTAACCTAAGTACATAACTTTTTATATAAAAATACAGTTACTTTAAATCTCAAAATAAAAACACTTGCTAGCCAGGAATAGTGGTGCATGTCTGTAATCCCAGGAGCTCAGGAGGCTGAGGCAGGAGGATTGCAAGTTCAAAGTCAGCCTCATCAATTTAGTGAGGCCCTGTCTCAAAATAAAAAATAGAAAGGGCTAAGGATGTGGCCCAGTGGTTAAGCTCCCATGGGTTCCATCACTGGTACCAATAACAAACAAGCAAAAAATTGCTTTGCCAAGAGCAAGGAAAAAGCAAGAGAAGAGGAAGCATCAGAAAAAAAATAATAAAAATTGTTTATCTCCACCTCATGTTAGGTTACTTTCTTTCTTTGAAAATAATTTAAGTGAAGTCTCCTTTCTAAATCAAAAACAAGCTCCTAAACATTTCATTTGGAGAAATTAGTCATGGACAGTTTGTTTCAAACATAATGAAATGCTGCTAGGCTATCCAATAATGATACATTTATTTTTTAACCACCTGGGAACTGTGGGTGGTGTGGGTGTTCCAACCATCTCTTGATTATATCCTTGGAAAGGAGTATCAGGTGCCATGCCAATGTTCCTTTGGTAGACGCTTAATGTCACTAGACCAAGTTTTGTATCACTGTCAATGTCATCCCTTACACTGACAAATTCAGCCATGGTCATTAAATAGTATCATAATATGTAATGGTGGGGTTACAGCAGCATTCACATGATTGTGGCCAGGAAAATAGAACTGAGAATAAAGTGGCAGTAAGCTGTTTTTTTTTTTCCTCCATTCTCCTCTGAGCTGTACAGTATATCTATATAATCCTATTACAGAAGCAATGTGTTTATACTCCTCCCTCTAGTAGAGTTCTATTAAAAATCAGGTTGCTTAAATATTTCAGTACCAATGTATTTCAGCTATAGAGACTGAAGTGTAGGACTCACAGTATCATCTCATTTGTTTTTTGAAAACAACCCATCTTAATCACGTCTACATATCCCATACAGATTAACTTAATTAATACTTTTTAAATGTCATAGATTCACCTGGAGGCCTTTGAATTATGAGCTTAATCTTAAAAAGTTAAGCAAAAAGTAATAATAAATCTATTCTCCCCACCAGAATTTTAAAATATTTCTTTGGTATCTTTTAATTTTTATTTATACAATCCTAAGATAAGAGTAACTATATTGAAATGTATGCATAATTTACTTCTGAATAAGAATAAAGCAGATTGCCAAACGCAGTGGTGCACGCCTTAGCGAGGCACTAAGCAACTCAGTGAGACCCTATCTCAAAATAGGGCTGGGGATGTGGCTAAGTGGTCGAGGTCTCTTGAGTTCAGTCCATGGTAGCAAATAAATAAATAAATGAACAAAAAATTAAAGCAAATTCATAAAGGAAACATTTCATTTTTCTATTCTAAATTTAATAAAAATTCAAATATAAATTTATTTTCAAATTTTTTGAGCAATGTTTAAAATAGCCCATGACTGCAAAATTAAAATAAAATACAGAAAGCTATCCATTGCTGGACCCAATCTCACAAAGATAACAGATAATTAGAACAAGTTAATATATTCATTTGATCACTTATTAATTAATAATCATCTGTCACATGTCTGTTATGTTAGATACTATGTACATGGGTCACACTGGCAACTACATAATCTATTTAATAATATTGATGATAATTGACATTGAGGGCTTCTATGTGATGGGTTCTGTCTATACTATTCCAATTTTACAGATATGGAAACTGAAATACCAAGTGGCCAAGTCACTTGCCCAAAGTTACATGTTTAGAAATGCAAAGCTGAAATCCTAACAGAGGTAACCTGGGTCTGAAGTCCTCATGCTTCAACACTTCACCACTTTTATTTCTTCAGTCATTTCTGGTTTTCCCCTCAACCCTCTGTTTCTGGCTGAAGCATCCCTGGCTCCAGGTCACATTGCTATCAGAGACTTTACAGAACCCTAATCCTGCCTTCATTATCTGATTCTGTTTCTTCCTCTTTCATGAGGATCTTAAGGCCTTCCATGGTAAAAGGTTTTATGTACTTTGCAGTTTTGTCTACTGAGTCATCATGATTTGACCAGTCTGAGTAACTAGACAAGGCTACTCATCTTATTCTCCATTCACTCTGACAGTTTGCATTAAGGGTAAATAGAACAATTCTTATGTCATACAAGAATCATTTCAGTCAGTATTCCTTAATGATATCTCTAGAAAACCATTTAACTTCCCAAGGGTTGGGATCATATTAGTGACACATCTAGACTAAGCCATGCTTCTTTTCTAAAATAAAGAGCAAGAGATACCATAAACTCCAAGGCATACATGCCTCAATAAAAATAAATAAATAGATAGAGAGATAGATAGATTTTCAGGAACTTGGTGGAAACTCCATTGTACCAAAAAGCAGGCAATACTTCAGATACTGTGAAATTTGGGCATTTTTAATCAATGAAAACAAATATGCTTTTTGTTTCTACATGAAAAAGTAACACAAGTAAAAGGTATTAAATAAACATCACAATCATGATAGAAAAATATCAGTATTTAATAGTGGCATAATTTACAAATAGTTACCCACTATTCTATTTCTTGGTTTTAATTCACACCTTTTGAAAATGAAATGATGTTTCCAAAAATTGTTTAACCTACTCTAAGAGTATGGGGTTAGCCTTAACAACAAATACTTTTATCACAGGAGATAAAGGGTGGGTGCAATCCTATTATCTTAACCCCACAAGAACCTGGTGTCACTGAGGAACCTGGGACTCATTAATGTCTAGATAAGGGCATTTTGCTAAGACACAGCAGAGCCCACTTTTTTAGAGCCTCAAACTGGTGCACTTTCTATCTATTTAGTTGATTCTAAACTCCTCAGGGAATAGAGAGGTCCCAAGGTCATCCCTACAGCTTCCTTCCTCTCAGTACAGTCTAAAACATGAGTATATGCAAATTACTAAAATACAGATGCCTGGGTTCTTCATTTCAATGGTCATGATTAGAGTCAAGGAATCAGCATTTTGGCAGTCATAACTGTTGATTCAGTTGCTAGTTCAAAGGCTGAAAGTAGAAATATTCCCATGTGCTAATTCTACTGAAATTTTTCTTTGATGTAGGCAAATTACAGGAATCATTAGATAAAGAATATAATGGCCAAACTTTGAGGTTTTGACTAAATGTATGGGCAGCTGCAGACCTAGAGAGAGAGAAGACTTATTTAATTTCAAGAATACATTTTGAATATAAGTAGCTTCCTATAAACTTTATTATCTTTTCTTACAGTAACTGCTTTTTTTTCTCCTTGAAAATTCCAAACTAGGCTGGGATTTCAAAAGCAGTTTTCTTCATAACACTTTTCATTCCTATCCAAACAATTAGAAAAAGAATGTGTTTTATGCTATTTTTTTGACATTTCTAATCGTTGTGTGCCTGAAAAAAATTAGCAATGAAAACAAATAAAATGGAAATTTTCAAAATCCAATCATCAAATTAAATGTAAATTCTGTTCTAGAAAAAGACAATCCATTTCCAGAATTCTTCCCAAACTATTTATTTGCTTAATTTTTGTTTCTAGTTCTTCTCTGGTTGGGGATTTACTTCTAGGTGGAATTAATAATTTAAAGATGTTTCCTAGTTCACCATAAAAATGTAGCCATCTTTGAAATTTAACTCTTCAGTGTATATACTACTGTGTTAAAAGCAGACTTGGAGCTTTATTAAATGGTGTAACTACTGCTTAATAAATCTGGTACCCTTTAATTTGTAAAACTTGAAGTTGAGAATAATTATAAAATGATTTCTTCACAAAATATCTTTGTTTCTGATCTATGTCAATTGATTTAAATCTTCTTTAATCAATTGACTTACTCAGAAATGATGAAGCTATATTTAACACTTTCAAACAATAAATTCTTTAAGGCCTAAGTTTGACCCATTTGTGTCATTTTTCCCATTGCATACATAAGGTCATCAATATATGTTTATGTAAGTTTTGGAGACATACAGAGCAGCAATCAGGTTTTGAGATTTCCACTTTATGCAAATTAGATAACCTTTCATTTATTCATCTGTAAAGAAGGGATAATAATAATTTTAAAACTGCCTTTATAGAGTCAGTAATTGAGTGAGATAATGTATGTAAAGCACTTTATATGGTGTTAAAATAATGCTAAGTGTTCAGTTGAAGTTAGCTATTAATACATGAAGGAAAAATTGCAAATTATTTTTAATAGCCATATGTGCATTATAATGACAAGCTATAAGAAACCGCCTAAATATAAATCTAGAGGAAAGTGGTTGAAAAAAATTACAATATACACATACACACACAAAGCAATGCTCTTTCACCATGAAGGATGATAAAGTACTTTATGTACTGATAATGGAATTGTAAACTATAAGCAATACTGATATTTAAAAGCAAAACAAAAACAAAAATAGTACAACATGTGTGTGTTATATGCATATATATAAACTGATTATATGTATAAAACAGGGTGTGTTCGTATATATATATATACATATCTATATAAAATCTATACATATTTAAATATACATTAAATATTTTTGTAAATACACACAGAAAAAGATAATACCCTACTGCTTCAGGGCAGGGGAATTTAGGACTTGACATCTTGGACACAGAGCATAGGATGGTAATTTTTCCCTGTATTCACTTACAGCTTTTAAATTTTGAAACAAAATATATTACTTATCCAAAAATGACTTAATATAATCAAAATTCTTTGGAATAGCAAACAGGAAAGTGAATTTAAACTAAGACCGAAAAAAGAAAATAATTATTATTAAAGAAAATTACTAGTCATCTGTGATAAAAAGACACACATTGTAGAATGATTTCTTATGGGAAAATTTTAAGGTATATATGTGTGTGAAAAATAAACAAGAAAAAAAATTTCTTTCTTCACATCAATAGGCTTATTTTCTCCTTGTGCTACTGTTGGAATAGTCTTTGTATTTCATGCAATAAACATCTTTGAAAATCTCATTAACCTCATCATTATTATACTATTTTAAATAATCTATTATCATATTTATGTTACCATTTAGTGAAAGTTGACCAAGAGTGCTTTTGCATAAGAATTTTTCTTACATATCTGTATTCCTCCTGTTCCATATGATTAAGAATGATATGTGTTTTAAGTTATTTATGAATAAGGAATAAGTTTTTACAAAGTCCAACATCAGAGTCCACTCAAATCAATGTAATGTTTCCTCTGATATATACTGTACATCTACAAGTGATATGCAAAGAAATTTCAGGAATATATTAATCATTTAAAAAAATAAATCAGCGTCTTTAAAAGTTTAAGAATAGTATAAATTGAAATCACAGCAAAAATTGTTGGCTTGAGTAACCATGAATTTATATTTGAGACTTGTTAGAGAATTGCAAATGAATTCTTTGTGCTAGAAAAAAATTCTAATAAAAAATATCCCATCCTTTTTATAAGCAAGATTAGTCATATAATAGAGACTTTGTATGTTGGGACTAAAATGTGGTGTCACTTATCATGAATTAATGGAAAAAATAGGCTCAATATAATTTTTGAAATGTTCAAAGACATTGAGCTTATCTCAAAAACATCAAGTATATTAAATTTATTATCATATGTAGGAAACACTTTACTTGTTCCTGGAAGCAGTTTAATCACTTCTGTGTTGATTTAACTCTAAAAACATCACATGGTAGGAAAAAATCTCTTAAGCTAGGTACAATCATACTCCCAAGGATAAATATTTTTACATTTGACTATCAAATTGACAAATTTCTGTATAAAAAAAACCAAAATTGAAATATAAAAACATGAATTCACTTAAAGCCTTTTAAACCATGCCTGGCACATCATAAGAACTCAGTATTTGTTTATCAAGTACTTTTGGGCAATAGAACCTGAAATCTAAACTCATGGGAAAGGAAAATCATATCTTTCTTTAATTGTGTTT
This sequence comes from Urocitellus parryii, assembly GCF_045843805.1. Classification (NCBI taxonomy): domain Eukaryota; kingdom Metazoa; phylum Chordata; class Mammalia; order Rodentia; family Sciuridae; genus Urocitellus; species Urocitellus parryii. Next base: position 46,523,309 of record NC_135544.1, read on the forward strand.
AATTGAACTAGTCATGCAAAAAAGTACATATATCCTAACTACAGTGCAAGAAATTTCCAAAAAGTGAGCACACTTACCTGGACCAAGAAATAAATAAAGCATTATCAGATTTTAGAAACTCCCTCACACCTAATTATTACCCTCCACCTTACTTTTCCAAGGAACCACTATTTGACATTCAACAGCAGCGTTTAGTTTTGCATAGGCTTGAATTCTCTCTGAATGGAATCATACAGTATTTATTTACATTAGGTTCTTATTCTGTGTAAAATTTTGCCACAGATTTAGCAGGTTGAATGGACACAAATTTATCATCTTGCATTTTCCACTGGTCAGTAGTCCTACATGGCTGGAGTCTTTACTTAAAAGTCTCATGTGCCAAGGCTGGCTTTGAACTAGCAATCCTTCTGTCTCAATATCCTGAGCCTCAGGGATTACAGGTGTGTGCTACCACACCTGGATTATAGAAATAATTTCGAGAGCCTTTGATTTTGACCAAAAACATTTTCTTCTAGCACGCCCTTTCAGGTTTTCTCACTCTTTCATTGTCTTTGTAGTAGTTCATGGTTTCATAAGTTGTGGGTAATTGAAAGTAATGCAAGGATTTTCCCCTTAGAAATTATATTTTACCAGGTAGAATGCAATTGATTACTGCTTGTGAATAGATTTATTATTCATCTGCTTGTAAATTTATTTCAGCATATAAGTATATTGCGTATATATGCATAGTTGTTTGAATTTTCTTTTGAAATTGGTTGTAGCAGATCACTGATTCCATCATCAATTACTGAATTGAATAAATTCTTTGATGTGTCATGTTATAATCATAAGGGTTTTGATTTTAGCTTTTAAAAATAATCTGTTCTTTAGCACAAGTTATAATACTTTATTTTGTATCATATGCATGTCTATTTTATAGAAACTAGTATCAATTACTGTTCAACTGGATTCAAAGATTTATTCATATTATTTATGCATATCCCAATTTTTATTTAGATACATTTTAATCATTTCAGTGATTTATTTGTTCCTAAATTATTGGATAGGAATGAAATTAACTTTTAAGTTACTATTGGGATGGACAACAAAGTCTGTTTTAGGATATCCAGGCATACACAATGCAGTAAAAATATACATTTAATCATAGGATTTGATTCCCTCTTTTTTTTTAAGAGAGAAAGATAATTTTTTAATATTTATTTTTTAATTTTCTGTGGACACAACATCTTTATTTTATTTTTATGTGACGCTGAGGATCAAACCCAGCGCCCCGAGCATGCCAGGCGAGCGCACTACCACTTAAGCCACACCCCCAGCCCAATTCCCTTGTTTTAATAATGTCACTATTGTGACAGAATTCCAGGTTAGAAACCCACCCCACTCTACCTTTCCTGAAAAGTTTTCCATATTCCAGAAATACTTTTATTTTCAGTCTCTGACATACAACTTGCATATTCCTAAATTCAGAATCTTTGTACATGCTATTGGTTCTATCTGGAAATTCTTTACCACCTATAATTCTCCCTTTTATTCCTTCCTATCTCCCTTCCTTCCTTACCTTTACATTTTTACTCTTTCTTTCCCTTCCTATTCTCCCACATCTGCTTTATTCCTTCCTATTCAGCCTTCATTTCAAGTCATGTTCCTCCCCCTTCCACAAATTTTATTTTATTTTATTTATTTTATTTTTTTAAGAGAGGGAGAGAGAGAGAATTCTTAATATTTTTTTTTTAAGTTATCGGCGGACACAACATCTTTGTTTTGTATGTGGTGCTGAGGATGGAACCCTGGCCGCAGGTATGCCAGGTGAGCGCGCTATCGCTTGAGCCACATCCCCAGCCCCCACAAATTTTATTTCAACTCAATAGTCTGGGCTAAGGTTAGCATTTAGGGAAGAAGACCAACTTTACTTTTTTGTTTTGATTTTTTGTAGTGCTGGGGATCAAACCTGTGCATGCTAGGTAAGCATACCCCTAGCCCAGAAGACCAAATATAATATAGTATATTTCAGAACAAGCATATATAGTTAGGAAAGTCCATATCTAATATGTTTTTAAAAGATCAGTATATATAGGAAAAACTTCTTTTATGATTCTTAATTATGCCTCTGAATAATGATGTAACCTGAGACACATTGCTATTTACTTTAATAGTTTGAAATATTTCCTTAAAATAACACTGCAAATATTGTGTATTTCACAGTTTATATTGTCATAGGTCATTCTTTAATTATGGCACTTACAAAAAAACTTGACATACTTTTATGTCTTTTGTTCTGTGATCTCTTTACATTGAAATGTAATAGAAGATTTTAATGCTTCAATAGTAATTGAGGATGTATAAAGACAACGTTTTTAAAACAGTTTTTTTTTTTTTTTAAACAAGAGACTCCTTAAAATAAAAATATCTGCCAGCCTTGAAACAACATTTGAATTACTGGATGCAGATATCATAAGTACTCAGGAGAGTGTATTAGGTTTAAGATGTCTATTAATTTATGTGTGGCAAAGACCATTAATTATCCACTATATATTCTTGCTCAAGACATTAACTATCCACTAAATGTTCTTCCTATTATTCTATAATGTTAGTCATTGCTGGTAAGAATCTGAACACTCAGGGATTTCATTTCCCAACTTATTTCATCTAAGTGAGGCCATATCATTGGTTCTGACCAATGGAAAATAAAACATGGTGCTAGGTGTCATTTCCAAGCCAAGTACCTCTTACTTTATGGATGTTTATGTTACTCCACAAGCAACCTTTCACTTTGTAAGTTGTAGCATCATTTGTGACACAGATCTCAAGCATGCTTCCAGGATTTGCTATCTATAAATGCTGATTCTTGTGTTATATTTTTTCTAAAAACTTATGAGTAAAATTATAACTAAATTAATGCATAAAACTATAACTCATACAGATATAAAATTGAACACACAGTAAGATTTTATTTTACTTATTAAGAGGTAACTATGCAGATGTTAATAATGAGTTTAAATGAAAAGTCCGCAAACCACACATGTATATGAAGTAAAGGAGATGCTGAAATAAATTGAAAATGAAGGCAGAACTACTTTTTGAGGGAGAGGAAGAAAGCCGGAAAAGTCAATTAAATCTCTAGTAGGATATAATTTACAAGTTCATCAGTTACTACAACAAAAGCATTATAAAATAGACAATGAAATGTGAGAATCAGATAACCCAGAAGGATGATTGATGAATAGGCACTGGACAGCTTTTCACTGAAAGACAAATTGTGCGGAAAGAGATGAATCAGAAGCCAGTCTGCTGCTTAATGCTCTTCTTTCAGCCAAGTAACAACAGCTTAAATTAATATGTTTTAAAGTGTTTTAAGTTGTCTTTATTTTAAACATACCATCTTATTAGATGCATTAAGAAACTAAAATACATATTACTACTACGTTTTTACAATATTTTGATACTTTCATTTCCATATGCAAGTAACTTATTTTCTTTTTATCTGCATTTGTGTTTCATATTTTAAAAATTCTATGAGGAAGTTAATAGAATTTTGTAGACTACCAAAGAGATCCATGGGAAAAATGTTAAGACCCTCTGCTATAGGAGAAAATAATTGGGAAGGCATATGAGTAATGTGGGTGGGTTGTTATTGTCTGTATTTGGCAGGGTATTAAAAGAAAGAGATCTGCTTAGATCCAAATTGGCCAATTTGCAAGCAAAATTGAAAATGAATAGAGCCCAGAGAGCTAGGATATTTCAGAACTAGAAAAAAATACCATTTCAGACACCAAACAATATTGTAATTGAAAATCATTGAGTAATAGAGGCTCATTAAATATGAATTTGCTATCCAAGCATATAGTTTTAGATTTCCCCAAAGTGACTACTACCAAGTTAAAAGAGAGAAGTATTGGGTCAGGAAAATATGAATAAAACTGATCTGAGAACTACAATCTAAATAAATTTGGATATGGTTTCAGTACATGGAACTGGAAACAAATCAGAAGACTGAAAATTTTTGATAAATCATATTACTAAGGAAACCTATCCTTGAATGCCAGACATGGTGGTGCACACCTGTAATCCCAGGAGACTGAGGCAAATTCAAGGCCAGCCTCTGCAATTCAGTGAGATCCTCTCTCAAAATAAAAAAAAAAAAAAAAAAAAAAGAAATGGGGATTGTAGCTCAGTGGAAATGTGTGCCTGGATTCAATCTCCACTACCAAACAATAGCAGTAAACCCTTTGTAGTTTATCTTTGACTCATCAAAACTTTAAACATCCGTTGAGATCTCAAACTTACATGACCAGGAAGAGGACTGCATAAGAAGTCCACTCCCAAGAAAGGGCATGCATTAGCAAATCCAATCAGATTCTGTCATCAAGATGATGGACCAGATAATTCATCTCTGAAGATATTCTGGCCCATGGAGACAGGAGTCATGGAAGACAATGAACAAATAAATTCTTCCTAGAAAGCAGGATTAGACTCTTAAGTAATAAATTTCTCTCCTTACGTAGGTAAAAACCTCACAGTGCCTACTATTAGGGTTTTCATCATTACTATGGACCCATAGTAACTGCTACATCTCCCATTCTTCCCTTGTCAGATGTGACCTTTTGTTCCATGTTGTTCTGTCCTCACCATGTATAATGAATAATGAAGAACACATTGTGTGTGTACTGTTCTGGACAGAGGAGACCCAGATATACATATCTTTTATGTACTCTGTCTTCTCTCTCTTATCAGGTCCCTGATAAGGGTAAAATATAAGAGAGAAAGAGTCTAGGATTTCTACCATGAAGAAAAGATGCTATGGAAACACCCCAATATGTACCATTTATATAAGTGGAAAATAAATGTTTATTATTATATTAAGCCACTGAAATTTGGAAGGCTAGCTTATTGAAGTAGCTAATGTTGCTCCAACTAATACATTACACAAGAGGGGATTCTAGGTAGGCAGTTAGATTGAGTCTAGAGCTCAAAAGAGAGGTTGAGGCAAGAGATATAAATGTAAAAGTGAACATATAGAATGTTTTTAAGGGCATACAACCAGAGTGGGTATTCATGAGAACTATATTCAAGTATCAGCTCTGAGAACTCCAACATTAGAGTTCAGTTAGAAAATATGAACTCTGGAAGGATCCTGAGACTGCCTTGAAGTAGAAAACAAAAAGAATAGCAAAAGAAAGTTATGTTCTAGAAACAGGAAATACATTATTTCTAGAAGCAGAGAGGGTTCAGTGACATCTAACACTGCTGAGAGCCCCATAAAGATTAATATTCAGTCCGTTACATTTAATAACTCTGAAAAGTATTTGAAACTTTGACAAAAATGATGTCAGTAAATTCGATGGGGAGAGAAGCCCAGTTTAAATAGGTTCAAGAATAAATGGGAAAGAAGACATCAAAAAAGACAAAGGCAAAGAGAGCAAGTAGGATGGAAAGCAAAGTCAAGGAAAGACAATGCTGAGATAGACATGTGTGCTAAAGAGAATAGGAAGGACCTATTAGGAAGAGCTGCAGCAGGGGAGAGAGCAAGAGGAGAAAGGATCCAATGTGTTATGGCAGAGTTGGCTTTTGAAGGAAGCCGACACTTATTCCTTGGTGATAGAAGAAAAATACATACAATATGAATATGGATACATATAGTTTTGTTGATTTATTGATTATTTTTGGTTTTGAGTATTTTTAAAACAACGTGGAAAAGTCAGCACTAAAGAGAATGAAAAAAGGCCTATGAGAAGTTATGAAATGGTCATCTCAGAAAAGGTAAAAGTAAAATTTCTAGCCCAATAGGAAAAAATTTCTAGGCACTTCTGAATAGTAGTTTAATTCAGTTATGATTTTTGTAGCATGTAATCATTTAATCACAAGTTATGTGGGCATATATATTTTTGTCTCTTAAGTTGTAAATGGAACAAAGATAGCTGGAACCATGGAAATGTCTAGAAAAGGTGATAGTGAAAATTGAATATAATGGAATATGAGAACCAAGAAGCCAATACATTCACCTTGGAAATGATCAGTGAAAGAAAAGGATTTCAAACATCTGTGAATGAAGGAGAGTGATCCAGAGAATAGTCTGTGACAGAAATGAAGTTTGTGGATAGTATATCAAGTAGATAAGCTTCAAAGAAGCCATGTTTTTGAAGGAGGAAGCAAAAATAAGAAGTTCACTAATCCCATACTTTGATCTGCAGCATATGCATAAGGGAGATTAAGACATGCTTTGTGTTTTGAGCATTTTTTTTTTGTAATTGGGGTTCATAACTAAACAGAGTAAAATAAAATCTGAATATTAACCAAATAATCTTCCTTCAAAAATTTCCCATATGGTACTCTGTGCCCCTTTCCCACAGTGGAAGCTTCTTGTAGAATACAACTTATCTCAAAAAAATGGATTCTACTATAGGACTTGAAAGTAAGATTTTTTTATAATATTTCTAAAAATTTATGTATGTAAATTATCTTGAAAGAAAAGAATGTGGTTTAGAAAAACAGTGCTTCTCAGATCAATGAAAAGATTTGGAAAATTGTATGGTAATATAAGAATCTAATTTCTTCCTTAGACTCGGTGAAGATTTTTATAAGCAGAGACTTTTATTTCTGGCAATAAAGAGTTTAAGTGTTCAGAGAAACCTTTCCAGTATAGCACATATAAAATGCTAGAGGTATTTTTGAAACATTTTTTAAGATTAAAAAAATGAAAAATTCTCATAGAATGAAAACAATAACAAAGTAAAAATCTACAAGGCACATGAGAGAAAAAGCTGGTAATTGCCTTAGGTCTAACTGATGCTTCCCTTCCCCCACCTCTTCCTGTCCTGTTTTTTCTACCTTTCTTCCTTCCCTCCCTCCCACTGATTTTTTCTTCCTTTGCTATGTATTTCTTCTGAAACTTCTGGAATTTTTTTTTTTTTTTTTTTTTACAGATTGGATTTCTCTTATTTCTAACTCTCCCAGTTTCTTTCCTACCTTATGTTCTGTCTTCATGGCTAATTTGTGCTGTTTTTGCTGCTGGTAACTTTTCAGCATCAATCAGCTTTACCCTTCTGAGTCAACCAAATCCACTGAAAACTTTTATTGAGTTTGTTTTGCTCTTTCTTAACTTAAAAAACTATAATGTCATCTTTAGCATTGTCATACTTTTTTGCAGTTTTTTCTTTTGAAGTACCTACTATGAATTCCTTTTATCTAAAGATGTTAATGAAACTTCCATCATTGATAATACCTGCTCCAATACTCTGCCACCTTATTCTGTACTATTCATTTTGCTACATATATTCATTTGACTGAAGATGTTTGTTTTATTTGTGGTCTTTTGGATATGTGTCTTTCTGCATTCATCTTTAATTCTAGTACTTCTTGCATGCAGTGGTTTTATATGTGTATGCTCAGCAAGGAGAAAGTGTTATACATTATTATTACGTGAGTATCTTATTGGAAGTGCCTTCATCTTATTCTCTTTGATGCTATTTCTAATACATTGGGAATTTGTTATATTTCTCTAATAGTAAAAACCATAAAATATCAATTACCCTGATTTAATAACACACTGTAGATGAGTATCAAACTATAATGTTAAGCTCTATAAATAAGTATGAACACCATGTCAATTAAAAAAATTAAATATAACATAGAAAAAGGCAAAAGAGTAAAAAGTAAATAAGATGATTAAATAATCTTTATATTTACATTCTGAACATCTACTTTATTCAAATGCCTATTATATTAATCCGTTTCAAAACGGAAAAATTGCATACTATAATTACAAACACCCTAAGGCCCAGGAACAGATTTGTCCTCAGTATTTGCTACTACATTAGACTTAATCCAGTTGAAATTGCCTGCTGAAAAAGACATTTCCTGCATCTGAGGAGCAGTACAGAATTCCTGTTGTGGGGTGGGGATGAGAAGGAGTTAAGCATCTTATATAAATTTTTTTCAAGTTCTGAAATGTATGGTAGTCTATTGAAAGCTGAATTTATAAGGAAAGGATTCAGCTGCTTTCTAGATTTCATTTAAAGATTCATAAAGATCAAAATAAAACAGGTACAGAAGCCCAAGGATAACATTTCTGCTGCCATGAACAGAAAGCACAGAAAATGATGGGTGCTGTAAAAGCATTTTCCAGTTAAACACAGATTGGTTAGACCATTGTTAAGCACATACTTATTATTTACACTCCCTACCTTTTTGGGAGAAAGAAACCTCCTATCCTTTTTGATTGTGGCCTTCACCGTGGCACTTGTTTTGGACAATGGAATGTGGGTGGAAGTGATAGTGTGCACATTTTACTTCAGATATTAAATGTCATTATCTATTTCTACGTATTCCTCTTGACAATTCAGACCTCTTTTACTTTTGGGGCTCCAGAATGAACACACATAGATTAGAGCCACCTCTGACAAAGAAACCTATAAATTGATTCACATAATCTTTAATATGAGAATAAATATTTATTTTCATGACACAGCAATTATGGGGTTGTTTTATGTACCATCCAAACTGACTAATATAAATACCTAAAAATTAATCAGAGCGCTCAATATTTTCTCCTCAGACACTCTGTTAGATATAACTTAGCCCCTTCAAGCAGAACGTTGTGGTACAAGCCTGCAATTGCAGCAGTTCAGAAGGCTGAGGCAGGAGGATCACAAGTTCAAAGCCAGCCTCAGCAACTTAGTGAGACCCTCAGCAACTTTTTAAAAAAATATATTTATTTTTTAGTTTTTAGGTGGACACAATACCTTTATTTTTTTTAATGTGGTGTTGAGGATCAAACACAGTGCCCCACACATGCCAGGCGAGTGCACTACAGCTTGAGCCACATCCCCAGCCCACCCTCAGCAACTTAACAAGGCCTTGTCACAAAAGAAAATATAAAAAGGGCTGAGGATGCAGCTCAATGGTTCATTGTCCTAGGTTCAATCCCTGGTACCAAAAAACAAAAGCTTAGTCTCTTCAACACTGGAATTTAATATATGTTGTTTCTTAAGATTTACTTGTCTCCTTAATAGCTGCCTACCCATTGTTTCTCAAATTGTGGTCTCCTCTGACCCTTCACTGTTCAGTTTACATCTATCTCACTCAAGGTATACTTTTACATTTGCTAAAGTTCTACATTTCTTAGGATAGTGGTATTATAGTGAAGGGATTCTGCTAAGATAATTGAAATCACATATATTTGGAGCAACTGACTAGCTTAAATGAGAGAAAATAAAATATAAAATAAAAAAATAAAATAAAATAAAATAAACAAGATGACAACTCAACAAATAGAAAGATGATAGAATGAAAAACAAACAAAACAGTTATTAACTTAAATAAAATTGAACTTATTCAATTAAAATTCAAAGATTACCATATTGAACAACAGTAACAACAAAGTCAACTACATACTGCTTCTAGGTTATTCACATAAAATATGTCAAAGAAAGCTAAGAAAAGAGGTATTGAAAAGATATACCATGTAAACATTATCTAAAAGGTTTGTGCAAATGTATTAAAATCAAACTAGCAGACTTCAGGCAAAAAGCCACAAATCTTAGTATAAATAATATACACATACACACTTCTCTCACATATATATTATAAAGAATTTTTATAAAGTTAAGTAGTTAATACAAAGTGATATTGGTGAAACAATATACATATAGACAATGAAACAGAATAAAGGTTACTGAAGGAGATCCACACATATATGAATGCCAGATTTATGATTTAAATGTACCTCCTAAGGAAGAAAAGCAAATAGTAGAGACTACCAAATGGAATCTTAACTACATGATAAAACCAGATATTAATTAATAATAATGTGTAAGGAATTTACAAAAAAGAAATGTAGCTTGAATTCTTAATATAGAATTTCTAAATCTAATTGAAAAAAATTTTGAGTATTCTTTTAAAATAAAAATTCAACTAAAACCATTTCCCTCCCCAAGATCCTAAATTATCCTGTAGCTAGGAGAAGCTCAGCTGAGTTTCAAGGAGAAGGAAATGGTTAGAAATCCAGGATGGTGATCAACAGTGTTAAAAGTCTGGTAGCAATATGAGTGTTATGAAGTTGAGGTTCAGGGATAAGACATAGGATTCAGGCAAGACCAATATGTACAGTTATGCAGTTGTGAACACAAAGTTACCCAACATGGGAGTCAGTAGGGGCTAAATTCCAATCCTGTACTTCTCCAAACCCCAGCTTTTCTTCCCAGAGAGGATAACTTTTTCTAATTCCCTCAAAAATATGATGTAGACTAGTGATAGTATACAATTAGGGTAATTAGCAAGTGACACATAGCCCCAACCCCAGCGGACACACAGGTAGAGTTTTTGGCATGATTGTGAGAACAAGGCAGCAGCCAGATTATTAAATTTAGGACACGAAGTCAGAATAAGAAGAGTATTCCTGCTTGTCTTCCAGGCTCTCAGATCTCCCTTCTTAATTACTTCTCAATATAGACAGATTTGCTCCTAAGTCCTGGGGCAAAGGCAGTGCTGAAGGTAGGATTCAAATGGCTCCAATTCAAGTATAAAACAAAGGGAGAAAATAATTAGAGAAGTCATTATGTCATGTTCCAGTTTACCTCTACTCCATAACTCCAAATTAAGAGACAACAAAACATCTTGCTACTAGCCTGTTGACTTTTTCAAATCCATTCTCCAGATCAGTGCCATATAGTATCTGCCTCAGCATATCATTTCTTTGCTAAGAAACCTCTGCTGACTCCCCACCATATGTATGTGAAATAAATCTTGAAGTGCTTACAAATGCATACATGACATGATGCATTCATATTTCTTGAATTCTATTTATTCTTTTGTCTATGTCTCAATTATATTCTGTAACCACAAACCAAGTGTTCCAAAATTTTGTAAACAGTTCTATTTTCCTGAAATGCTAAACTTGCTCCCACTTCTTCAAATCTTACCTGATATCTGTTTCCTTTGTGTTTGTATACTACCCATCTACATCTTTGAGATTCCCTTCAGTTTTGCTCATTCACTTGTATTTATATTATATTCACTAAGTCATATTCACTGCATTCGAAGCTGGAGATATACAAAATAGAATACAAAATAGGCAGTCTTTGACTTAGAATACTTTCAGTCCAGTTGGCAAATATAACAAAGAAATTACAATTATATGTCATGACCACTACACCAGCACAAGGTATTATCGTTATTTGGTTTTTGCTTTTTCTCCCACTAAAGTCAAATTCTCTGTTTTATGATCTCTGCATCTCTAATATCTAGTGTACTCTAAGTATCCACATTGAGAGGTGCTTGATTTTCTCTTCCAAACATATTTAATTTAAACTATTCTGCCTCCATTAAAATAATTCCATTGTCTCCTCCTCATGGGTTCCTCCTCTTGCTAGTGAGGCCAGTTTTCTCATTTTTTTTAATCACGTTGTCTCCTGCTCACAACTCTCTGGAGGCTTTTATAAATTCCTTAGGTAAGTTTATAATGCTTTTTATTTTCTCATGATCTTACAACTTCATTTCCTTCCCCTATCTCTGGAATAGGTATTTGCTTTTTGGATATATTGAATTTGAGGTGCCTATTAAACATGCAAGATGAGATGTGAAGTAGGTGGTTGAATACGAGCCTGAAGTTCATGAGGAAGATTGAAAGTAGAAGGAAGTGGACATGGAGAAGGTAACTCCTTCCTAGTAATTATTTTCCTCCCTTTCATACATTAATTTTCTATTGATCATGTATTCTAAGGTTTTATGAAAAGTCTTTATGGAAAGGGGATTTTGCAAATTCTAGTGTTCTCCAAATACTTCTAAAATCAGTGACAAACATAAAATACTTCTGAAACAAATAAGTTTTTATTTTTTGAAGTTATTTCTCATAATTTGAATCTGGGGAAAATCTAACTATTTTGAAGTAGTTATCATCAGATAACCACTGTTTTGAGCATGTCTAGGAAAAAATGTCTGAATTATATTTTACTTTCTGATTTTTCTTTTTTTGCTAGCATCTAATCTAAGCTATTAATGAGGTTAGAGCAGCTTTTAGTTCTAAAAAGAACACATGCAAAGCACAGATTTGTGATAATTAGAGCTAAAAATAAGGAAAAAAGAACAATATGCTGATTAAATAAGTATATGACATGGAAGCTGATTCTATTTGTGACCAAGAGTGTCTTCATGATCCAGTAATACAAAGAAAATAAACTTACAACTGTCTACTTAAGTATATCCTCAAGCTAGGATTTCACAAAGATGCTGGTAAATTATTATCCTTTATAAGTATCAAATTCTGACAGTATGATTTCAGAGAACTAAACATTCCCCCAAATGCTACATCTTTTTCTAGAAATGTATTTCTGAGTACATTTTCTTCTAGGAAATTGTAATGTACTTAGTTTATTTGGAGGTAGAAGAAGGGCAAGTGTAGTCCTATTTTTCATCTTTTTATAAATTTTTCATCTCCCTTTCACACTCTGTGCATGAGTGACAACATGGTCCCAGCTCACACTGTTAATTTATTTTATTTGTAACTTGCTACTCTTCTGTCTTATTTCTGGTTTTTTTTTCCAGTCATTTTTTTTCTCCTTAACTGTCACTGGAGTCTTAGACAGTTTAGGATATAATGGGAAATTAAGATTAGTTTGACAACAGAGAATCAGTGGGGGGAAAAAAAGATGCCTATCAACAAATCCCTAAGAATTTTCAAAGAATTTGTTAATTTTTTTATTTTGATAAAACCACCCAGTATCAAAGTTGTTTAGAGTGAAAATAATAAGTGATCTGATCTTAAAACCTAAACTTAAGTTGGCATGCAAGAACTCCTTGCCATTTAATTGGTTTTGGACTTAGTAATTGAACTTTTTATATGAGAAAGGATCCCTGACAAGAAGCTCTGCTGATTCCTAGTCATACTGGGATATGTGGATATCTACTCAGCTGGAATCTTAAGAATCTTAAATCAAACCTTTTGGGTGTGCCATGTAGCTACTCCCTCTGCAGGCCCTGTCATCTCCCCTTGAAGGCCCTGTCACCTCCCCTTGAAGGCCCTGTCACCTCCTCATTCCAACTGCTCACAAAACACAGATGCCTTTTCCTTCCTCCAGTCCTGAAGGGAAAGCTTTTCCAGATCCAGCAACTTCCTCCTTCTGGCTACTTGATGTAATTTTGGTCTTGGAGTAGGAGTGCCAGGAATATTCTATTTTAGAGTTAATATTCTGTCTGTCAAACAACTGTATTTCTCCATTCAAAACATTAAATTGAATAAGCTTAAATTTGTTAATAACATCACTTGTCTGCACACAGCAGTGTAATTTAATGTGCACTACAGATTTTTGTTAGTTTCTGTATCATGTCTTTCTAAAATGTAATCAGCAAATTTTAACCAAGTATGTTTGTAAATTTTCTTTTTGTAAAGTATGTTTGTAAAGTCACACAGCAAGTTAATGGTCAAAAATGCACCTAGAAATATTGTCAATTTATTTTCTGTTGAATTTATGCATGGAAAATTTTTGCTATTACTCATATCAAACTCCATTGGTAGTAGCAGATATTGCTTACTTCAATGTAATTGGCCAGATGAAACTTAAAAATCTGTTAATGTAATTTTTAGATAAGAATTAGGAAAATCTTTTGTTTATGTGAATCTAATAGAATTATTTTGAGAAACTATTAGCATTTTAAATATATTCCAAGTATCATTTTTAAATGCAATAAATAGATTTTCTCAGGAAAAATATCCATCACTACAATCTCAAAGAATACCTATATTTTGTGCATTCAAAAAGAAAATTATATGTTTCTAAAGGTAGATAAGCTCATACTTGTAATCCCAGGACTTTTTAGCACCTAGAAGGGATAATTTACACATCTTAAAAACTAAAAATATGTAAAATTCTCAGAAGTGATCTGCTTGCAAGTGAAAGAAAAATCAGGTAAGGTAAGTTGTGAAACCAATCCCTATACGAATTTTGTAGTCCATGACCTCGGAGAGGCTCAGATGACAGATGGTGAAACCAAAATTTCTGAATATCTGCAGATTGATATCTCCTGCTCTACTCACAATTGCAACTGAGGAAGAAACCTCAGTTCTCAGATCTCTGGAGATCATATTTAAAATTGTGTCAAGCCACTTTGCAGGCTTAGCTTTTTCCATGACCTTTTAGTATACTATAAACTGTACTTATTTATCTTGTTTATTATTTGCCCTCTCTCTTAAGACCCATGAGAGCAGACATTTTACCCTACTTTGCTCATCATACAAAAACAGTGCCCAGACAAGTGCTTGACATTTAGTAGATAGGCAGGAAATATCTGCTGGCTGAATGAACAAAGGAGGGAGAGAAGGTGTGAACTGAGTTAGATCTTATTTTCTCATAGATAAGATGCATCCTTTAATCACAGGAATAAAATGGATTAAGAATTTAAAGATATAAGAAAGAGAAGCAGCATATTAGAATTAATACTTTTGTGTTCAGAAGGAAAGTGTACACCAAAATCTTACAGTTTAGTAATTTAACAAGAATTTGGTTTATTAAAATGAAAGTCTAATTATTTAAGTTCAATATATAAAACTGGATAATTTAGACTGATAATTTTTAAGATGTAATTTTATTAATTTGTGCATTGTGTTAGGACATCTCAGAGAACTTAAGGCTCACCATTCTTAGGGATTAAATCTATTAAATTTATAAGAGTTATGTAAGTAATCAGACAGGATCTATTTGAAGAAAACTGCAGTACCTCAGAAGGAAATCAAGACTTTAAACTTATAAATACAACTTGAAATTGTGAAGGTATTTTATTGTTTAAACAGTTACAAACCATATCCAAAGGTCTCTTAAAACTGATTATTAGCAGGTTTTGGTGATGCATACCTACTTGGGAACCTGAAAAGAAAGATGACAAGTTTGAGGCCAGTTTGGGAAACATTATAAAGTTAGTCTAATTTAGCAGTTCAAAGTATTGCTATTAGATAGAATTTTTTAAAAAGAAAAAAGTTGCTATAATATAAATATATTTAAGTATAAAGAAATAGAAATAATGAGTACTCTAAATATCTCCTATCAAACATACACATTCTCTCTCATAAGTTATTTTCACCAATTTAAAAAAAGTTTCAAGGAGTAGATAGAATGTAATAAGTAAAATATTGACATAGAATAGCTTTAACATATTGAAAAAAGATATGGTTGGAAATCATTAAATGCTCCTCAAATTTCTATTTTTCCCAATTTAATCTAATTTTAGTATATCTTTGCATTTTCAATAATACTATAGAAAGATAACAAGTGCAATATCTTTTTCATTTTTTCCAAGTCTAAACATGAAATTTATTTATGTTTCTAAAGACAATTTTATGCAATCATTTTAACCACTACCTGTCACTTGAAGTCAGGTATGAAAGTTTTTACTTGTAGCATCATGCTGACACTCAAAAAATTTTAGATTTTGGAACATTTTGTTTTATTTTTAAAAGGCGAAATTCACTTTAGCAGCTTTTTTTGCACTTTTAAAATTTATTCTTTTTAGTTATACTTGACAGTAGAGTGCACTTTGACACATCATATATATATGGAGTGTAATTTCTCATTCTTGAATTTGTACATGATGTAGAATCATGCTGGTCATGTACTCATATGTGTATATAGGGTAATAATGTCAGAGAATGCAATATATTTTTCTAGAGAAAAATAAGTTATGATGAGAATATTACAGCTTAATTTGTAATAGATTTCAGATATATAAACCTTCGGAAATTATTTTAAACCCTGAAGGCAAATAATTGCCAGAACCAAAATCAATCAAGTCTGACTTTTAACTTGAGCTGCTGTGTTATTTGCATTCTGTTCTTTTTAATTTTTTTCCTCCAGTTAAAATTGTCTCAAAATTTCCGAGATGATTCCCTTTCTCCACTTGATATTGGTAAGAATACAGATGGGAATATTGTACTCAGTTTGAGGTTTAATATTTTCAGAAGAACATTGAAAATCTGGAGAATACATTTTGTTTGCATGTATCCACTCACTCATGCATATGTCAAATACTTACTGAGCATTTACATGGGCCAGGAAGCATAAAAGGCATTAATTAAGGTGAGGAGACATCTTCCTTAGG
Source organism: Urocitellus parryii (assembly GCF_045843805.1). Classification (NCBI taxonomy): domain Eukaryota; kingdom Metazoa; phylum Chordata; class Mammalia; order Rodentia; family Sciuridae; genus Urocitellus; species Urocitellus parryii. The sequence continues at coordinate 46,539,389 of NC_135544.1, forward strand.
AGTTTGGAATCTGTTTAATACAATTATGGAAAGTTCACTAGTTTTCCACTGAGATGACCTCCAAATATGTAAAAATCATTATAGTTATTACTAGAGTTTGTGGAATCATGAAATTAAACAAACTAGCTCTAGAGCTTTAAAGAAGAAACTATCACCTATAGAGCTTGCTTAACCACAGACAGCTATATTTAACTTCACAGGCTACTTTGCAGTTGTTAGATGCCATAAAATTCTGTTGCCTTAGCCAGAACTGGTGTTTGCAAGGAAAATTACAAAAAGAAATTTCATGCATATGACACTGACTTCTGGTAAAAATTTAAAGACTGTATCATAAAAAAATTAAGTCATTTAGATCCCCAGTATTATGGGGGAAGGTGCAAAGGGAAAGTATTCCATTGCTGGGTCATAGTTTGTTTGATACTTTAATTGCTATGGCACTAAAATTTCTGATAACTAAGATACAGAAACTAACAAATGTTATAACTCCCTGTGGTCCTATTGGAAAAGAAAAAAATTAGTATTTTCAGTAATTCCAATCCTAACTTAGAACTAGAAGTTCTGGACAAAAATAAAATAAGATCTATTTGAAGCTGCAAGAAAGCTGCCAAATGGCAGATTTGTTAAGACCAAGATTCCAGAGATAATGGAAGTTTTGAGGGGTGAACCCAGGATCTGCGAATTCCAAAGTGACTACTGAGGCTGTATAACTTTAGGCACATATGAAGTTCCAGGGACAGAAAACTGGAGTAAACACTGCTAGGAACCTGAAGGGTCCCAAACTAAGAATTAGGAGTAAATCAGAAATAAAACGCAAATTAGAATCAGGTCAGTTGCAGATAGGATGGAAATGATTTGGGATTCCTAGCAACAGTACTTCTTAAAGAAGCAACAGTAAAATCTCTCTATGGGAAAATAACATAATCTTGAGATTCAAAATATCTATAATCCCCATATATAGTTTCTAACATTAAATGAAAAATCATCAGGCATTTTAGAAGACAATAATTAATCAAAAATTGAGGGAGGAGATCTAGTAATATAAGGATTAGACATGAATTTGTAAATAACTATGATTAATATGTTCATGATGTTAAAGGACAGTATAGCCGTCTTGGCAGAGAAACGTAAAATACAAAGAACCAAAAGGAAATTTTGCACTGAAAAATATAGTAGCCAAGTTAAAGAACTCAATGAATAGGCTTAACAACAGGTTGAGCAAAAGTGAAGAGAGAATAAGTGAGTTGAAATACAGATACAAATAAAAATGTCCAGATTGAAGTATGAGAGACAAAAAAAGATAGAAAATGTATAAATGAAAGTAAGAAATATATGACATAGCAAAATATATCTATTATATGTGTAATTGGAGTCCTAGAAAGAGAAGAGAGAAGCCATGGAACAGAATCAACACTTGAAGAGATAATGCCTGAGATTTTTCTTCCAAAACTCGTTCTCAGGATGAAGAGTTGAGAGAGATCCTTTTGTGACCTTGGCAGAGGGAGAGGTAGAGCAATAATTGTGAAAAATGCCCAGAGCCCTCTCTATAACAAAGAGCCATTTTACAGAGGAAATAACTTAGGAGAGAATTATACTACCAGGGAAAAGGCATTTCACTTCAGCTTGTTCATGAAGAGTACAAAAAGTCTTATTCTAGTACTTGCTCTATTTTTCTATTAAAATTTTTCATATCACAACAGGTAAAAATATTAATAAGAGGGTATTAGTCTCATCTTTAGTTTACTGTATCACAGTGTTGACACAGTATTTTCAAAGCAATAAAGCACATTCAATAGCATTGCTCTCATTAAATTAGTAAGCAGAGAGATATTTTATGTTAACTATCTCATTTAGCTATTTCACAATGTATACATATCAAAACATGATGTGTATATGATAAATATATACAACATTTATTTATCAATTTAAAAATTAGAAAACAAGCCAGATGTTACTCATGTAATCCCAGAGATTCAGCAGACTGAGGCTGGAAGATCTTGAGTTCAAAGTCAGCTTTAGCAATTTAGTGAGACCCTAAAGCAACTTAGCCAGACACCCCCCCACACACACACATCCCAATATATATATATATACAAATATATAAATATCAATCAATATCTATCTATCTATCTATCTATCTATCTATCTATCTATCTGGACTTGGGATATGGCTCAGTGATTAAGTGCCCCTGGGTTCAATCCCCAGTACAAAGAAAAAAACTTAGAAAATTTTTGTCTAAAGAAATTGTGACATGTAACTCTGCATTAGATTTCAGAACAGAGTTTATTAGCAATCAATTTTTTTATTGCAGTTACAGGTACTTGGAAAATCTCATATTGCTATGAAAATAGTTTCTTTGAACTGTATTTGTAAAGTGCTTATCAAATTGACTAAATATTTTCAAAAATGAAAATACCCTTAATGTGTTCAGAAGAAGCAAAATTGTTTTTTACCACTAATTAAAATTTTTGCATTGTTTTAAAATTTGTACTATATTAATAGTATGTTTTATTTCACCTAAAGTTTCACTTAAAATTTATCATTATCTTACAAAATGAAAAAGAATTAAAAAAGAAATTTATCGTGTTCTCATTTTCACTTTTGTGTGAATTTTAATTCACTTAATATAATTTTAATGCAATATAACAAGTAACTGAATCTGCATGTTTTGGGGGTACATGCTTGCAAATCATTTTCTGATGAGGTCCACACATTCAAAAACAAAACAAAACTGGAGATCACTACTCTAGAAGTTATTAATTCACCATGCAATGCAATATCAAGTTCTTGTCAATATTCTTTCAGCTTCTGTTGAGAAATATTCTAGTGCTGTTTTAAACTCACCTTGTTGTGAGTTTAAAAGAATCTGGTTACATTGTTGAAGGAGCAACCATTCTTTAAATTGGCATACCCTGATGAACAGTGAAAAATGGATAAACTACTCTCATATTCAGGCATGACTGGGAAGTATGAAGGAGTTAATCCCATGATCCCTGAAAAATGTGAAATGCTCTTGTCTAATTTTATCAGAGCACAAGACTTTCCTTGACAAATAGATTGCAGAGCCAATTAGGCCAAAGTACCACCTCCTTACTCTATCATTCAAGTATTACCTTTCCAATGATGCATACAGTAAATAATCCGCTGATTGCCATCATCCTTAATTCAGTGACCTTGACATATTTGAATTTAGAATATAGAGGAAAAATAAAATATTTCCTATAAGAACTTTCCCTCAATCATCAGGAAATCTCAACAAAGCAGGGTGAAAATAATTTTCTCTCATCCAGCAAACAAAGCACAAACATCTGTTTTACAGTTTCTTTCCCAAATTGGAAGGGTTGACAGCTGCTACATTCTAATTGGCTATTTCATGAAACTATTCAATGATTGATTGACCTCTGTTTAACTTTGATATTGCTTCATTCAAAAGAAAATATTTTTTTCTTGGAAGAGCAAAATCAATTTTAGTGTCCCCAAGATTGAATTATAGACAGCAAATAGAAATACCAAAATTGGCCTGTAAACTACAATTTAGAAAAAGGGGGACATTAACCCTGGCTTCAGACAGGATTGAAAATAAACAAAAATCAAGAGTAAAAAACGTGTTGAATGCTTTACCTTTGAATCCACCCTCTGTTAATGCAGTTCCAATTAAAAACCTTAGTGTCTTAATGCCGTCTTCTCTTATGCCTTTGTGCCTGCTATTCCTGTCTCAGTTCAGCATGGGTGAGCCAAGTGGGTGGCAGCCCTGCTCGCAGTGATGCGCTGGTGGGTTAGAGGATGCTTAAGATTAAGAAGAAATTCTGAAGCAGTATTAGCAAGATAGTTCTGAGATGTGCAGGTTGAGTAAAAAGACAATATTTAATAAGGACAAGTAACAAAAGGGTTAAAAGATATATGCACATGAATGCAAAATCTGAGGAGATATAATTGGAAAAAAATTATAAGAGGTTGCTAGAAGAAACAAAGAAGACTACAGAGTATGATTTGGGTGTAGCAGTTCAGCATGTCTCTGAGAGTCCTTTTAACCAGATCTCTTCCTCTATTTACTGACATGCAAGGCACACACTCTCCCCTCAATTACTTGATCCCTCCATAGTAACCATTGACGTGATTGGTCTGGTGTGTGACTGGGGAGAGGAGTAAGTCCTTGGTGCGCTGCTAAAGGCATTGAATTTGAGTTTTAGGACTGGCCTGGGATAGAACATATGAGGCAATTTTGAAAACATTCATAATGTGTCAGTCAGGTTTTCATCCTTGTGAACTGCCTGAGAAGAACAACTTCGAGAGGAAAAGTAATTTTGAGCCCACAGTTTCAGAAGACCAGTTCATGGTTGGTGGACTCCACTGCTCTTCCTCCAGCCATGTCCTACCTGCCTATAGTTACTATCACAGCAGAAGAGCTGGCTTTGGAGAATGGTCCAAGGAGTTCCTAGAGAGAAGATGGAATTCAATCCAGAAACAACAGGGATCTTGGCATACAAGTTGAAAAAGAAATTCAGTATGTGACAGTCAAAGACATAGACAGATGTTTATTTAGAAAAGTAGATATATATTTAAGGGAGAATGAGGGCTATCTCAAGAGTGAGAAGCCTGCCTTGGGCTGGGGGTCCAGTATTTATAGAAGGGTTGTATTAAGAGCGGGACTGGAACCAGGATAGAGTTGAACAATTCTGTATCAGTTTTCCCTGCGCTTTTATTTATTTATTTTTATTTTTTAGTTGTAGTTGGACACAATACCTTTATTTATATGTGATGCTGAGGATTGAACCCAGGGCCTCCCACATGCTAGGCAACCACTCTATTGCTGAGCCACAACCCCGGCCCCCTTCCCTGCACATTTGTATTTCCCTCATTTTACAAGGGTATGGGCCAAGAGCCTATTGCTCAAGATTACAAGTATGTCATCTCCTCTTGATGGCTCAGTGACATTTCCTTTTAGACTTAGTATTTTTCTGTCTTTATCCTAAATTCATATCTCAGTTACTACCCAATGGGCCATTCAAATTATTAATCCAGGAATATAGCTCAGTTGGTAGAGTCCTTGATTTGCATGCTCAAGGCCCTGGGTTCAATACCTAGCACCACACACACACAAAAATATTAGTCTAGCAAATGAATTAATTTTCTGATCGGATTACAGCTCTCAAGATCTAATCATTTTACCTACCTCTGAACATTCTGGTTTTGTGCTTTTCAGGATACACCTAATATCCAAACCATAATGCAAAGTATAAGGTGAGAAAAATAAGATCAATATACAAAACAGAAGGTTTTAAGCAAGAAAGTGATGAGATCGTTAACACTCCATCACTGTTGGGGGTCACTTTGCACTAATTTGTGCCTTTGTTTGAATCATCTGCTCTCAGAGAAGCATGCTTCTCAGCAAAGTTTTGTGGGTTCTTGGCTTTGCTATAAGGGTATGCTGCTGTGGGACCTACTCCAGGTTTTAATGGGCAGATGGTCAGGGATGTCTGGAGGCTATAACTGTGTAATTGGCACTTTGAATATGGACTCGTGCCATGTAATTGAAAAACAGCTTTTGTCTTCCACTATTCCATTAAGTCTGTCCAATGGGAGCACTCTTTATTTGTGAAAACTTGATCCCTCTTATTTTGGTGATTTTTTTTGGCGAGGGGGGTAGGACAAGTGAAACATACTCTATGGCTTTTGTGAAAATAAAATGAAAACCAACCAAATAAAATTAGAGTTAAAAACAAAAGGACAAATTGGCGACTTGGACATTTGGTTACAATGCATGGGCCATTTTGAAAATTGACTAGCTTCCATGGGACATAAAGCCCAAAACATTCTGACCTCAAAGTTTAGTATCCAACATGGGACACATTTGAAAATCAGTGCTAGCCATGATCACACAGGGATGAAAATCATAATAACTGTAGACCATAGGACTATCCACAGCAAACTCTGAAGGGTGCTGACCTTAACAGAAACTTTTGACAGTTTTTGCAAAGGATGTTAAAGGTTTCAAATGGAACAGTACAATATGGTAGCTGCTGAAACAGTCTAGATATATTTGTCTGTTTGGTCCCTTATTAGTTAGAATCTTCAGACCTCATCTGTAGAAACACTAAAATTTAAAGTAATTAACATTAAATATAAGTAGAATTTAGTTTCTCAATTGCTTTAGTCATATTTCAAGATCTTACTAGTTAATATGGCTAGTGAACACTACACTGGGCAATGAATATACATAGCATTCCCATGATTGCAGATTTTCAACTGGACAACACTAATTTGGAAATTATCATTTGGAGAATGTTACATTATGTGGGCTATTTGTTTTTGAAGAGGTGGAATATTGTTATTTACTATTGAAAACTTATTTTCTATATATTTTGCTTTTTCTAGTCCTTGGTCTTAAATGATGGACTTTTGGTTAGCCAATAAATAACATTCCTTTTTTCTCCTCCTGAGTACAGAGCAATCTGGAAATATGACTCAAGATATAGCTGGATGGGAAAAAATTTATCTTAATTACTGATAAAATTGATTAGAGAGTCTTGGTTAAATCTGTAGCAAAGTGGACATTTATAATTAGACAGTCTTGCCTTCCCAGTCACTGTATCAGCTAGAATCTTCATGCTTCCTCTGGAGGAACATAAAAAATATTTACCAGCTGTATAACCTTGGAAAATTCATTCAGTCTCTGTTTTGGTTTAGGTGAGATGTCCTCCAAAAGCTCATGTGTAAGATAATGCAGGAATGCTTATAGGTGAAATAATTATGACAGCTGTAACATATTCAGTGGATTAACTGTGTGGTAACTGTGGGTAGTTAGGTAAGGGGTAGCTAGAGGAAGTATGTCACTGGGGATATGTCTATGGAGTTTATAGTTTGTCTTTGTGAATGGAGCACGTGCACGCTCTCTCTCTCTCTCTCTGATCCCTAGTTGCCATGTCCTGAGCTGCTTTCCTCTACCATGATCTTCTACCATGATGATCTGCCTCACCTTGGGCCCAGACAGCTCTAGGTTCGGCCAACCATGGGCTGAACCTCTTAAACCATGAGCCAAAATAAATGTTTACTCCTCTAAGTTGTTCCTGTCTGGTCTTTTGGTCACACCAATGCAAAACTGACCTCTTTGAGCCTCAACTTCCTGAACTGGAAAATGGGGATAATAATTATATCTATTTTAAAGTTTTGTGGAAGGAAGTCTTAAATTTACAAAGTGCTTAGAAAAACTGTACCTGATGCACGCACCATGCACGCGCACGTGCGCACGTACACACACACACACACACACATACACATACACACACATACAAATGTTATTTATGTATTTATGTATCTCACTCATAGGGCATCCAAGTTACGGGTATCAATAGACAGATATTCAGTCTCTTCAGCTTAGTTTCAGTGGCTCAGCACTTTAACTACTCTTTTACAAAAGGGTTTGCTTCATTTTATTTTCAAGCAGTATGCTAGTCTAGGGATGTTCTCTCCCTGACACAGCCACTGAGTTTCTTAAACTTTAGCATGCATGCACATCACATGGGAAGTCTCATTAAAATGCAGATTCTGATGTCAAAGGTCTAGTGGATAAGGCCTAAGATTCTACATCATATTTCCATATGATTCAAAGCTGCTTCTTTGCCACAGCATTTCTAAGTAGCGAAAGCACTCCAAAACAGTGAAAAAAATGGCTTTAAGAAGTTATTGGGTCTTTTTTTATAAAATTTTTCAATATTTAGAATACATGGAGATTGGTAAACTCAAATGTATGCTCTCATGAACTTTAAAGACTATTTTACATGTTCACTTTAAAATGTGACTGGCCTTTAACTCAAAATTTAATTCACTGTAAACTCTCTTTTAATTTTAGTGATCCTGTAAGCTCCTCAGTCTTTCAATGAGTTTTGTTAGATTTAGCCTTAGGCTAAAGACTTCAGGCTAAGTTTAGCAGCTGTTAGAAATAATGCAGTAGACAGGCAGGCTCTGAAGTGCTGGAGGTAAATTCAGGACATTTTGGAACATTCAGGCACTTAGAAAAAATACCCATTGTGAAAGAGTGACCTATTTTGAAGCTAGGCATAGGTACAGTTATTCTTATTCTGCAACCCAGAGACCATCCCCATTTCATAAACAAAAATTTTTATCTGCAACTGTAACATTCCTTATATAATCATATTAATTTAAATTGAACAGATAAACTTAATATTCTCTGTACCTTTATATGTGAAGCATCTTCCTTACTGCAATTGTCCCATAAAGCTCTATTATTTGTTTTCTTTCTTTCATTCTTCTATTCAGAAACCTTTATAGGATTTATTATGATTCTAGAGCTGAAGAAATAGCTGTGAAATTAGACAAAATTCCTGGGTTCATGAGACTTTAATTTATGGGAAAACAGAGACAAGGAAGATGTAAACAAATACAACAACTGGAAGATAAGTACTATTTAAAGGAAATAATGAGCAATAACTTAGAGGGTGACTGGTATTGAAGGACTCTTAGATTGAATATTCTGGAAAACTCTAGAGTGTTATATTTGAGTAGACATAAAATAAAATTGAGATAAGAGTAACTAAGCCATGGTATTATGGGGAGAGGAAAAACTAAGTGAAAATGCCACATGTAAAGAATAAACTTGGTGAGATGAAGGGTGATCAAGACCAGAAATTTGTGGCAATAAAGGAGGGCCATCCCTTGATTCAGACTTCTACCAATTAATTCCTGGAAAAATGCAACAGACATTTTGTCATTGTCAATGATGTGTTATTTGATTCATAGGTTTATGCATGCATTGTTCAATTTTTCACACTAAATATACACAACATGCCATTCTCCTCTATACAAACTTATTTAATATGCCAAGAACTAAATGAGATAGTATTTTTCTTTTCCATTTTACAGATAAGGAAATTGATGTTTAGGTATATAACTTACCACTCAAGGTGAGTTAGACCAACACAACAATAGTAAAACTGAAAGTTGAACACAATGGTAAAAGTGATATTTGAAGTTATATTTGTCTGGAAACTCTTGAGCTCTACTAAATCACTACAATACTACATACTATTTCAAATTTAAATTCCTGTTTCACTTGGGAGGATTTCCATGATACAGCTCACCAGCCCTACTTACCTTCCCTTTGCTGCAACACTTGCATCTTCTATTAAATTTCTTTCTGGTTATCTCCTGTACATTTACCTTTTTTTTTTTTTTTACTTCTACTAGATTGTAAATTCCTTAAAATTATGATTATGTGCCTTCTTCGGTTGACCGGATCAGTAGGTTCCACATCCATAAATTCAACCAACAAATGTTTGAAAATAGTTCTTAAAATTTTGTCAACACTGAATGTTTTCTTGTCATTTCCTAAAACATACTATAATAATTTACATACTGTTTATATTGTTTTTTTATATTGTAAATATCTAAATAATCTAAAGATATTTAAAGTATACAGACAGGAAGATGTGTATAGCTTATATATAACTATTAGATCATTTTAACTATTACATCAAAATCCTTAAAATTTGATATTTGCAGGGCCCTAGGGACCAATTCCCCTTGGATACTGAAGAGTGATTGATTATATTTGCCTTAAATTTGTGTGAAGGTTCTACTTCCATGGACGGTCTATAATAAATTCTCAATGAATAATTTATAAAATCTTTAGCACAGTCCTTGATAATATATGCATGCTTAGCAAATTGTACTAATGATTATTACTCGAATAACTGATACATCACAATGAAGATCTAATAGGAAAACAGAGAAGTCTATCTTCCTCTGTGATAAGAACTTTTTCTTACCCTCTTTACAATCCAAACTAAAGGTTTCTCAGGAAACGCAGGAACCAAAAGGTTTCCCAGGTTAGTGTCATCCCATCCTTTCTAAGAAGCAGAGTCAACTACCAAGCAGCAAAATCTCGCTGTTACTGCTATTTTGGGAGTACTTTGGGGAAAAGGGAAACGGAATAATTGTAGGTTTGGTGTTTTGTTTGTTTCCAGCACTGGGAGTTGAATCCAGGGACACTTCAACGCTAACCCACATCCCCAGTCCTTTTTTTTTTTTTTTTTTTTTTTTGAGACAGGGTCTTGCTAAATTGCTGAGGCTGAATTTGAAATTGTGATCCTCTGGCCTCAGTCCATGCCATTACAAGCATGCATCACTGCGCCCAGCTTTTTTTTTTTTTTTTTTTTGAGATGTTTGATAAATGTGCTTTCTATCTGTAGGTCCACCAATGTAACTTCAATTAAATTACCAGAAAGATCTTTTCAAGATGTCCTGCTTTAAATCGGACTTATGATGACAACCACCTGTAATCAAAGCGACTGGGGAGGCTGAGGCAGGAGGGTCCAAAGTTCGAGGCCAGACTCAGCAATTTAGCGAGGCCCTAAAAATCTGGCGAAATCCCATCTCAAAAAAGGCTGAGGATGTGGCTTAACGTGCCTGTGTTCAATGCCTAGTTCCCGGAGTTGGGGTGGGAGTGGAGGGTACAAATACGAAAACAACTGGCTTAAGATTCTGCTGTACAGAACCTAGCACTCCTCGGGCACCTCTCCTGTTCCCTAATCAGGCTTCAAATCGGCGCTCCGAGTAAAAGTCGCCGAGACTCAGGTACAGAAAGCCCTGCTTTCCGGCCTTTCATGTGTGAGAAAGTTCACAAGCAGCAAAGCAATCTATAGATTGTGGCCTACTTCCCAAGGGCCCTGGTAGGCCCGCCTCCAGTGAACGGCGTCGCGCCGTCGCGTCACGTTACGTCACACGCTCTCCCGGAAGTGCCGCTGAATAACGCCGGGGGCGTGTCTTCAGGCTTTTCCGCGTGTAGTTAGTTACCTGTGGAACGCGGGACCTTTGCGTCTGGCGCGGTTGTGTCCCTTGCAGAGGGAGTTTTACTTTCTTTGGCGGGAGACGAGAGATTGTCTGCAGGTCCGGAACGTGAGGCCGTCTCGGGGTGTCTGGCGCGGCGCGATGGAGGTAGTGGAGGCTGCCGCCGCTCAGTTGGAAACCCTGAAATTCAGTGGCCCTGGCACTGGGGTTGACCATGGTGCAGAGGTGCCGTCTCCGGACTCAATTCCCGCGCCGGGGTCGCTGCCGCCGCTGCAGTCGGAAGAGGGTTGCCCAGACCGTGAGCAGGCCGTGGAGGCTCAGCCTGCAGGGGAGCAACCACCACCGCCTTCCCCGAGCGCCGAGGCGGGCGGGAGCCCAGCGCCCCAGCCTGCGCCAGAACTGCAGCGCTGCGGGGCCTGCATCACTGGCCCGGCCGCCACCGGGCTGGCGCAGACCCCGCTCTCCTCGGAGACCTCGGACTCGGACTCAGACTCGGACTCTGACAGGTGGAGTGCCTAGGAGCCCCGGAGCTGCGGGGATGGGGCTTGTGTGACCCGTGCGGGGAGCGGCACCTATGAGCCCAGAAGGTGCCGGGGTGGGCTTAGAGGGCGGTGAGGTAGCTGGTACTCGGGGCGCACGTGTTGACCTCGAGTTTGCCCTGCCCATTGCTTAGCTCTTGCCCTGCGCGCTACTTTTCTAAATTTGATAGCCAAAGTGGTTTTATGTATGGGGAGTGTAATTTTCAATTAGAAGTCTGTTTTTTTTCCTTTTAACTATTCAGTTTGGCATATACCCTTGTGGCTATAACTTTTTGGGTCAGATCTGAGTTACAGGTTTTATTATTATTATTATTATTATTATTTGTATGTGTTAGGTCTAGTGTAGTCCTGAGTTTTTTTTTTTATCAGATGAAATGAGGATCATAAGTATTATTTTGTGTGTTCTGAAGTTAGTTCTTGAAAATTATGTTAATTTTAGAATCCTTGTAGGGAGTACAAGTTCATGAAAGTAGCTAAACAGTTATTTAGTTTTTTATGCTCTAAATACGTTTTATAAAAAAAATCCCTCCCTGTGTCTTGTGAGAGAAGGCTCCAGTATATGGCTTGTTATAAAACCTCATTGAACATTACCTACAAATATTTGAATAATTGGGGGTGGGGGCAGATACTGAGGATACACAGTGAGGAGAAAAGGAGTTTTTCAGGGAAATATCAACTAAGAGTAGAGGGTATGGAGAAGGATGAAGAATTTAAATACAGCAAGAAGGAATGTATAGAGGAGAGGGGCAAGTAAGCCATTTATAAACAAGGCAGGATATTTTGGCAGTTCTAAGATTATAATCATCTTATGGGATTTCAGAGTCCATGTCACTATGAAAGTGAAGTAAGTGCTAGATGATCTGGGGACAAGTTTTGAAGGCAGGCATTGGGGTATGTCATTCCAATAAACAGAACAGTGTTGGGACACTACTGACCATATGCGGATGATGGAAGGGGGTACCAAATATTTGAAAAAATGAAAAGTGGTACAACCATTGCCCTGTACTAGTTAGACAACGTTTTGATACATATACATGGTCTTTGGTATCAGGTTTTTGGTAACCATGGTTTACAAAGAATTATGTTAGAGTACTAATAGAATATAGTAGCAATTTGAGAAATGCTGTGGGAATTAGGGAAGAAAGTAAATTTGGTGAGTGGGGGGTGGTTTCATAGGAGATAATATTTGAGTTGAAACTATAAAGAGAGTTTTTCTGGGTTGAGGGCATTGAAGGCAAGGAAAATAGCCCAAGCAGTGGTGTGTTGTGAAAATGTTAGGGGCTATGGAAAGTTATATGAGTTTGTCTGCTAGATATGGGATCCATGTGAGAAGTGGTGGGAGATGGGATTGTGGAGTTTACCAGGAACCTGATTGTTAAGACTCTTAAGATCTCATGCTAAGGAGCATGACTTTCATATTGGATACAGTATAAATTTACAGGAAAACTTTTTTTCCTACATTTTTTTCGGCACTTTATAGTTGTACATACTGATAGAATTTGTTTTTTATATTTGTACATGCACATAATACACTATAATTTGTCCAATATCACTCCCAAGCACTTTGCCCATCCCACCCCATCTCCCACCCCTTGGTCCCTTTCCTCTACTGATTTCCCTTTCCTTTTCATGGGATTTCCCCCCCCCCTTTTTTTCCTCTCTAGCTTCCACATATAAGAGAAAACAATCTTCTGAGTTTTGATTTATTTCGCTTATCATAATGGTCTCTAGTTCTATCCATTTTCCTGCAGGTGACATAATTTCATTTTTCATTATGGCTGAATAAAACTCCATTGTGTATATATACAACATTTTCTTTATCTATTCATCGTTGATGGACACCTAGGCTGGTTCCATAGATTCGTTGTTGTAAATTATGCTGCTATAAACACGGGTATGCATGTATTATGCTAGTATGCTTTAATTCTTAAGGATAAATAATGAGAAATGTTACAACTGGGTCATATGGTGGTTCCGTGCCTAGTCTTTTGAGGAACCTCCATACTGATGTTCTTACTATTTTACAGTATCACACCAACAGTGTGAAAGTGTTCCTTTTTTCTCCACATCTTCTCCAGCATTTATTATTATTTGTGTACTTGGTGACTGTCATTCTGATTAGTATAAGATAAAATTTCATTTTGATTTGCATTTCCCTAATGACTAACAATGTTGAACATTTTTTCATGTATTTGTTGGCCATTTGTATTTCTTTTGAGAACTGTCTGTTTTTAATTTGAGTCTGTCATTTATTAATTGGGTTATTTGCTTTTTTGCCGTGAAGTTTTTTGAGCTCTTTTATGTATTCTAGATATTAATCCTCTGTCAGAAGAGTACAAAGATTTTCTTCAATTCTGTAGGTTCTCTCATCATATTCCTAATCGTGTCCCTTGGTGTGCAGAAGCTTTTAAATTTGATGCCATCCACTTATTAATCCTTGGAATTATTTCCTGTGCTTTAGGGGTCCTATTGAGAAAATAGTTGCCTGTGCCTATTTGCTGGAGTGTTGACCCTGTGTTTTCTTCTAGGAGTTGCTTAGTTTCTGGTCTAATTCCTAGGTCTGATCCATTTTGAGTTGATTTTTGTGCAGGGTGAGAGATAAGGGTATAGTTTCTTTTTTCTCTTTTTCTTCCTTTTTTTTTTTTTTTTTTAACATATGGATAATCAGTTTTCCCAGCATCATTTGGAAAAAAGACTATCTTTTCTCCCAGTGTATGTTTTGGGCTATAGATATGTGGGTTTGTTTCTGTGTCTTTTATTCTGTACCAATGGTCTGTGTGTCTTCTATTCTGTACCATTGGTCTATGTGTCTTTTTATGCCAGTATCATGCATTTGTTACCATAGCTCTGCAGTGTAATTTGAAGTCAGGTATTATGATGTCTCTAGTATTGCTTTTTTGGCTTAGAATTGATTTTGGCTATTCTCTGTCTTTTATTCTTCCAAATGAATTTTAGGACTGTCCTATGAAGAATGTCATTGATTTTTATCTTGGATGTAGTATAAATTTATAGAAAAACTTTTAAAACTTTTCTATATGATTGAATATTTTCTAGTGAAAAGTGGAAGAAGCTGGGCACAATGATGCATGCTTATAATCCCAGCTACTTGGAAGACTGAGACAGGAGTCCTGATCACAAGTTCAAGGCCAGTATGGGCCACTTAACACCCTGTCTCAAAATAAGGGATGGGGATGCAATATAGTGCCCATGGGTTTAATCCCCAATAGGCACATGTGTGCATGCGTGTATACACAAACACACACACATATACACTAGTACAAACCAGTATAGCCATCACCTTGATTTAACAGTTTTAACATTTTTTAACTGTTTAATATGTCGCTGAACCATTTTAAAGTTATTAATAGACATCATGAGATTTTAAATATTTCAGCATATGTTCTTGAAGGGAAACATTCTCATAAACACAATACTGTTATAAAATACTAATACATAAATACTGTTTATATAAAATTAATAATTCCCTCTTATATGTACTCAAACAATTCTTTAAAAGCAAGAGCATGAACTGATTAGGATGGAGGGTCATAAAATTCTGAAAATAACAGCAGTGGGATGAAGGGGTGATTACTGTGGGGAGAGGCTGTTCAGCTACTAGAGAAGACAAGGTTCCCCAGTAGTCTAAAGACAGAAGAAACTCTTTCATTGGTGACCAAGAAAGGTGCCCTGCCTAGAGCATCCTTTAGGCAGTGATTGTCACTTACTTAACTATACTTAGATAGCCATGTAATGTGTGAAACTATGGCAGTAAGGGTTTGAATTATAGCAGAGATTTTGAAAATGTTATTGGTAGAATAAAGACTACTTTCTCAATATTATAATAAGCTTTGAAATGCTAGCTTTTGAATTAGACTTGGAGTAGTAAGCAGGGTAAAGTAGATGAATGATCTTATTTTAATAGCATTATAATAATACTGACCAAATTTTCAACTTTTTTCCTCCAACAGTGAAACAGATTCAAATAGTTCAAGCTCCTCTTCTTCCTCATCATCTTCTTCCTCATCTTCCTCTTCCTCTCATATATCACTTCCTCCAGTGTTGTCAGATGGAGATGATGATTTACAAGTTGAGAAAGAAAATAAGAATTTTCCTCTTAAAACAAAAGATGAATTACTTCTTAATGTAAGTACTTAGATTTGTTAAATTTAATTTTCATGTTTTAAAATACATTATTGTGGTACTTATATTGGTTATGTTTGGCCTATGTCTGTTCCATAAATTTGGAATCTGTTCTTAATTTATTGAGCATGCTTTTGCTGTGCTTTGACTTTCATACATAAAAGAGAGGAATGGTTTGGGTAATTTCTGAGGTTGCTTCTAACTTTGACATTTGTCGATTGATCTTGATGGGACATCAACTTCATTCTGGTGCTTGTTTTTTTCACTTGCTTTGGAAAATATTTCTGTGTGAGAGTATAACTCAGTGGTAAAGCACTTAAGAAAAAGGAAAAAAAAAGATATTACTGATGCAGGTTTATAGGCTTGCTTTGTGTTTTGTCCACAAGTCTGAAAATTTTTCTTAATAGTAATTGACTTTTTTTAAATTGGTTGTTTTTAGAGAGGTAGTAAGCAAAATTCAATAGCTTAAGCTTTTCAGGATTTCTATTCACTTGAAATTGTAAAGTTTTTCTAAAATTATAGTTGGAGAAAACTTGTTTATTGTAGAATGGTGTATTTTGGTGCTTGATAAATTTGGGTGGCAAAGTTAGTCTTGTGAGATTATGTCCTCTTAAGCTGAGGAGTATGCTAGTCATCTGATTGAAACCTGTAACCCAAGAGGAAATTTCGTCTCAGAATTTCAAAATGTAGATTACATTGCTGCATGTTCTTACTCCATTCATCCATATATTTTAGTTATTATTGATGCTATTTAAAAGTTTAATGATCACTAGTCCTAATTATGTAATACTTAAATCAATAAAGATAGTTAAAATGTTAGACTTCAAAATCTGTAAAACCTAAGGGCAGTCAGTGTCTTTCTCATGACTGGATTCTGCCAATATTTGTTATTTTTTTCTCATAATAAAAAGTTTCTAATCTCATTTATGCTTTATGTGTTGAAAGAAAACCTTTGCATTTGTATATAGTTGTTTATATTTTCATGCTACACAGCATGTTAATATTTCTTATACAAAGGCTCCCAATTTAAATAATTAATTTCTGAAAGTATTGTTTCATCTTTCAGAAGTTTCTTCTTAGTGTATAAAAACCAACAAATAAAAAACCACAGTGTTTTGTGAATGCATTTATATCATTGTGTTATTTATCTTACTAAGTCTGGAATTCTTACTGTGGGAATCCCTAGAAATTTATGCAGAATCTTATCGTATCTGCTTAGATATTTTGCTGAATAGAGTGCTCATATTTTCACCAAAATTCATAAAGGGTCTTTGGCCACAAAAATGCTTGGATGTTCTTTGAGAACTGAGTTCCTATCTGATCTTTGCATTTTCTCTGTGCCCAGTAGAGTGCTTTACAGATAATGGTATCTAAGTGAAAACTAGCAATGAATTATAGAATGAGTGTCTGAATAGGCATGGTACATTTATTCATTCGTTTAAGAAATTGTAGCACACCTGCCATATGCCAGAGGCTGTAAATAAGACTAGTTCAATTTCTACTTTTGTAATATCTAATGGATTCTGACACAGAATTTTAATTGCCAGAGTGCTGTTGAATTTTGTGTGTATGTGTTCATCTCATCAGAAAATTCCATCTTTACTAACAAAATGTATTGTTAGATTTTAAAACTTGGAACAGTGAACTGGTCTGTTCCTTTTTGTGCTTCTCAGGGAATCTCTGAGTAGGATGGAAGAAACAATTTCAGTTTTTAATGTTGAATTCTTAATTAGCTGTTCACTTTATGTTTACAAAAAGTGATTAGGAAGGACACTTACTACAAAGTTTTTAGTCCTTTCTGCTGGTAGAAACAGGTAGAGGTATGATGAGTTCGTGGGGATGCTGTAAAATCTCTGACTTAGAGCCCTGAAAGGATGTATCAGGACTCCTTCAGGATTTCAGCTCCAAAGTTCAAGGGAAGAGGATTTGGTCCTGAATACCAAGAGTGGTATGTATGCCTACAAGTTCTCCAGGTCTTTAGGACTCTACTACCTCTTTTTGTGTTGCTCTGTAGGGCTGGCAGTCTGGCCAGTAATGTTAGTATGGGCAAGTCATGGGGAGGACTTTTTCTAGCTTCCTGGGGACCTGATACACAGCCTTGAACAAAGCATTGAGGCCAGTGGAATGAGTATTTGGATTGCTTGAACATAAATCTGTTTGTGTAGGTTAGTGTGTAGGAGAGAGTGTGAGAGCCTGTGTAGGAGAGTAGAAGATTAAAAGAACTCATGGGCTAGTGAGAGAGGGTGGGAATGTCTAAGAGCCAGTTGACAGGAAGGGAGTGTGAATGTGTGTATTTTGAGGAGGATGGGGGTGCATGTTACCAGCCCCATATAAACCATATGGAATGGTTTCTTTCTCGCAGGAAAAGGAAGGCTTATATCCATTTTAGGGGAAGCTGGGTAGTCAGCATATTAGTTCTACTCTATAGAGGGAATACTTAGAAGTGTTTATATTTGTGAGGAAGAGACTCAAATTACTTAAAGAGAACAGAAAGATTTATAGCAAACTTGCTTGGGTGAGAAAGCCCTGAGAACTAAGGCAGATATTAGTGCTGGCCACACTGTTTCTTTTCAGTGCCTCTTGAACATTCTTGTTCAGTGTTATTCTTTTTTTATTGACTAGCTTCCTCTATTTACCTGTAGGTTGACTTTTTTTTAATATTAGCTTTCTGGATTTCCTGGTTCTAAATAAGGCATATTTTACTTTCAACTTTCCCATGAACTGATTAGTTTTATATTTCTTTGCCTGCTTTGGTACAGTCCTATACTTAGATTTGTTCTTTTTAAGAGAGAGAGAGAGAGAGTTTTTTAATATTTATTTTTCAGTTTTTGGTGGACATAACATCTTTATTTTATTTTATGTGGTGCTGAGGATCAAACCCAGCGCCCATCGCATGCCAGGCGAGCGCGCTACTGCTTGAGCCACATCCCCAGCTCCAATTGTTCTTATAGAAAAATGACAACCCCCTCTTTTGCTACAACTAGCTCTACTTAGTGTAGTGTGTGCTGTTGTGTTCAGAACTCTTGATGTAGCACTTGGTTTTGGGGAGCTGCTTGCTCTGTACAGTCTTATTAATTTAATAACCTTATTAAATTCTGAAGAAAATTAATGAACTCTCCTAGCCGTGTTGTTTTTGCAAAAAGGTACACATGAATTAAAATGCTCCAAATAGTTAATAGCAATTTTAGAGTTTGTGTTAGACCTTCAGAGATCTTTAGAACTTTGACATGCCCAATTTAACTGTTTCATGCCATGTCTTTCTGAAGTGTTCTGGGCATTTTTCTGTAGTTATTTAGAGATTCTGAGCCTCATTTTTACCTTTGTTTAGTCTGCTCATCCAGCAGGAATTGCCTTTGAGGGCCTGTCTCTTTATAGCTTTTTCATTCTTAGAAAGTTAGAGTCTAGCAATCTGATTGCACTTAGAATTAATTATCCTTAATCTGAAGGTATAGATAGATAGTCAGTCTGAGACTTTTTGAATGTCAACAAGACACACCACCGTAATGAGACTTTGAATGTCAAAATTCTACATCATGAAACTTTGGTTCACATACAAAATTATTGAAAATATTGTAGAAAATTTTCTTTAAGCTGCATGTATAAGGTATGTATGAAACAAATGAATTTAATCTTTGGGCTTAGTTTCCATCCCCAAGATATCTTATTATGTATATGCAAATATTCCAAAATCTGAAAAGAAGAATCTGAAACGTTTCTGGTACCAGTCATTTCAGGTAAGAGGTACTTATTCTGTACTAACTGTGCAGATCTTTAGTTATAGATGCATAGGAGTTACAGTGAAGTAACATTAAGATTGTTCTTTTAAGATTAAACCTTACAAAATATAATCCCTCACCCTGTATTGGCTTATAACTAAATCTTGTCTTCTCAAGAAGATCTGATTGTAACCCAATTAAAACAAAACAAAACAAAAAAAACAGTATGAGGAAGTGGTGAGGGGAATGGGGGCTGGGGGAGGGATTGGTGAGCCACAAAGACCTTGAAAATGGAGTCTTAATTGGCTTTCTTCAATTATGTAATGTGGTCTTAATTTAACCAAGTGGAACTATTCTTTTAAACATAAACTTTTCTTTAATACTGAGATTTATATATAACTCAGAGTGTAACTGTAAGGCAGCACATACTATAGCTTTGGACTTATATTAAACTACATAGAATTTATTGATGTTTCGATGAATTAGAAAATTAGGTCCTTTTTCAAGTTTTTCTCAGCAGTTTATGCCCTGAACTCTTTATTCGAATATATCAAATGTAACTGAAAATTTTGAATTATAAAAGCATTTGGGTTTGTGTTTTTCTGAAGTCTTAACCAGAAATGAATTTTATAAATCATGTGTATTGTTTTCTTTTCTGAAAACCTGAAAGCCTGTACCTAATATTTTTAAATTATGACCCAGTGCTTATGGGAGTTTAAAAAAAGTATAATGATGATGATAATGTATATTTATGCATATAATGTAGTATAGTGAAGAAAAAATTTAATCCTGATAAACAATTTGTGAGAAATTTTATTTTTGTAATTTATAGAATACTTGTGTTATATCAAAAAAGTACACTTTATATATTTATATAATATTTATATAATTTATATTATTTATATAATATATTATTTATATAATATATTCTCTTGCTGATGTTGCAGCATAGACACACATTCTAAAACATCCTGATGATGGATATTAGGAAATGTCTTGGGTCACCTTTCATGGTTAGAAGTTTTATTGAAATATTTTGTATCTACTTGATCTCCCAGTGCTATGAAATTGTATTATACTTCGCTCTGCACCTAAGATTAATTGAATGTGTTGTTTTCAAGGACAGATATCTTTTTTGTAAGTTTTGTCCTAAATGCAAGCCTCTTTAAATTTAAGCTTTTTATGACTGTAGATAAATTAGGAATTTACATTCTATCCTAGAATGTGATGGTACTTACTAATATTCTTCTCAAAATGCCTGATATTTAGGGAATTGCATATATACTTGAGATTATTTTTTATTAATACTTTGTGCTCTTCAATATTCATATTTTTTACAAAATAAAATTTTATTTTTCACTGTACAACACTTTCTAAAGAGTTTATGGGAAGCATGGATGATGTCTTTAAGTCTCAAATACCTACTGTTTTATTCACTGTAGTGTCCATATATGTCCTGTGTATATATATATGGGATTATTACTATACAAAAACATTCTATTTTAGATTCCTCCATTCCCCAGTAGATTTTAATAAGTGAGTTCTCCTGATTACTGTACTGGATAAAGACAAATGTAAATTAAAAGAGAATGTAGCTGGAGGGTGAGCCTCCATAATTAGGCTGAGAGAAAAGTAACACCAGAGTTAATGCAGAATGTCAGAAGGGTGGAAGAAGCCATAGGATCAAGTGGAAGGGGAGATGATTTGCACTGCAGTGATTAAGGAAGGCATGAGCGAGATTGAAAGATGGCTCTGGTTGGGAAAGTGACAATGAAGAGCATGTGGACTTAAAAGGAAAAGAACAAGTGTGTTACATGACGGTTTTATTCTCAATGTCATTTAACATTGTAGGAGCCAGGAAATGTTTATTGTTCATTCATTTATCATCCATACAATTAATATTTTTAGTTCTAAACAAGCACTTTTTTCACCTTTCACCTTTTTAAGAAATTTGGACTATGGAATTTTGCAGTTCATGAAATATAGACTCCTCACTTAACATAAAAGATAGACTTTGAGTTACATTTACAGTTGAATTTTTTTTTCTTATTGAAATGGACTATAATTTTATTTCAGCTTTTTGAAGATATTTTTATAAACTTTGTTTCTATGACTGTAATTTTGGAGAACAGGGTAGAAACATATTCATTAAATGAAAAATATAAAGACGTTTCAAAGAATTGTTGATTTTAATTTTTTAGGTGATAATATTTAATGGACCAGCTTACAGTTAGTGTCAGAAACAATAGGGTAATAAATGAGGGCAAAATTAATGTTGTTGGTGATAGCTACAAAAATAGCTGCAATCCATGGAAACTTGTAAAATTACTCTTCCCTGGAGAAGTTGATTAGTTAGAAATTAAATATAAAATGTGGTCAGACTTTGCACAAACTATACAGACCTAATCCATTCTTTTTTCCAATATGTCTTACCAGCTATAGGGAAAAAATCCAATCATGGCTCTCAATACTCCAGGGATGGGATCCTACTTTCCAACCATATCTGAAATGTGAAGGCTCACCCAATAGCATCAGGTAATTGGCTGCCATGTGCATGTCCTCTATTCTTGGGTAATAGGAGAAAAAGTGGTCAAATAATTTTATTCTATCTTCCCCACTTTTCTCAATTCTTCCCAAATGAATACCAAAAAGAATTAGTTTCCATTTCGAATGTTTGATTCCTTTACACACCACCCTGTGCTGCCCTTATTCTGCTTTCATGAGTAAAAATCTAAATTCATGTTCTTTAGATAATTTTGCTTTAGAAGATACCCAAATTACTGATCCCCCCCCCACTCCCCCGCCCAATTGGTAAGCCTTCAGAAGAGCTAGGGAAGTCAAGGCCAAATTATAAAGCATGAATGTCATTTTCTCAGAGGGCCTTTTTGTACATAATAGCTCCTTCCATTTTTGTGCTGGAAGTTTTAGATACTCATTTTTGACTGGCATGTCTATAATTTACTTTTCAATAGGATGGATTTTTAATGTTGTATACTACTTATTTGAATATTTTACTTCACAGAGTAACCTTGTAGCTCATACAAATATTTAGAGAATGAGAATTTAATAATATTCTTACGACACTGACAATGATTGCTTTCATGTATGTTTCAAAAGTGTGGTTTAAGATTTTGCTTTTTTTTTTTTTTTTTTTTTGGCTGCCATAGTTATGGTGTCTTATCACAGGATTATAGTAATTATTTTGTTCAAGTCTGGTATATAATTTCTTTATTAATTGTACTGTCTTTTCTATTCCTGCACTTCAACATTTTAAAAATTGTATCAGCGTTTGTATTAAGTAGAACTTTTACTGAATTTCTTCATTATTTTTGGATAAGAAAACTGGTATCAGAAATTAAGTCACTTGCCTGAGGACACAGCAGTTGGGAGGAGCAGATTCATAGGGAATAATACTAAAGATTTCCATGGTTTTAGTAGCAATGTTTATACCAACATTGGATTCTGTTCGCTTGAACTTTCTGATTATTTAGTTTTTGAATAACAATAATGTAGCATATTTTGTCAAGATGAAGGATGCATTTATCATCTAATGTCAGCTTTCTTAAATTTTATTTGTGTGGATTAGATTGCCTCTTAAAATACCTTTTGATTTGGACTGTGTAGGAAATAAATGAATTTCTTTAGTATGTATAATTTTGGTATTTCAGTTACCAAGTGATGTGGTATGTCTGGCAATTTTTATTTCCATGTGTCTTTTCTTTTTGTTGACAATGTCAATGGAATATTTTTCTTCCTTTCCATGACTACTTTTTGTTATTACATGTAAAAGTAGTGGATGATTATGTCCAGAAATAATTTTTTACTGTTCTTTGACATTGAGCCAGTAAACAACTTACAGTACTAATTTTAAGTGGTAGTATTAACATTTATTCTAATTGCAGATAATGAACATGTAAGACAAGTGTTTAGTTGTATTTTAATTTTCAAAAACAAGATAATAATGCAGATTTATCACAAATCTTTATTTCCCAAATGGAGTATTTAGATTAACATTAAGATTTAGGATACATGCTGTTATAGTGTTATCTTGAAATTATACCTGTATTAATGGCAGGAAATATATTGATGCTGTTGATACTTTGCTACATGTTTTGTAATGAAGGATTCTTGTTGTGTGAGAGTGTGTAGCAGTGCTAATAGATCTTTCTGCAGAGATGGAAATGTTTTATGTCCATGTTCTATTATATTAATACTAGCGCTATTGAGCACTTTAAATGTGGCAAGTGTGACTGGAGACTGAATTTTAATTAATTAAATTTACAAATGTAGTTAAGTGTATATGTAAAATAAAAGGGGACTTTTCCACCCATTTATCCTTCTTTTCACAAGGCTAGTAGGGTAATCTAGGTAAATACTTTAATCTCCCTGACCTTCATTAGGGAGATAGCTTTCTTATCTCTC
Organism: Urocitellus parryii; assembly: GCF_045843805.1. NCBI lineage: Eukaryota > Metazoa > Chordata > Mammalia > Rodentia > Sciuridae > Urocitellus > Urocitellus parryii. Next base: position 46,563,010 of record NC_135544.1, read on the forward strand.
ATTTTGAGCATACTTGGTTTTTTGCTTATTAAATAATGAAGGTCTTTCTATCACAGGGTTCCCTCATCATCTCTGCAATGTCAAAGTCATAGTGCCCCTCCGTATGTGTTCTGGCCAATTTTTCTTATTATTGTATCTGTGGTTCTCTTCTCTGTCACATATACACCTTCTTTTCTGACACATGGAAAAGCAAAGTGATTGAGTTTTATTTTCATTAAAGGAGATTATATGGCTGAGAGATTTACTTGACATTGTACCAGGGGAAGCTGCTGTGTTATCAGGGAGCCACGTGTTAATCTAATAATTATAGTAATATTTGCTTCTGCAAACCAGAGGTATCTATGCATACATCCTAGGTAGTTAATGTTCTTTGGAAGATCTGCCTTTTTAATTTTATTTTTGAAAAGGTAGGGTTTAGGTCTTTTTTTCATTCCTTGAAAAGTCTGCATTGAATTATATTTCTATTTTCTGGTTTCTCTGTCTAAAAAAGACTGACTGCTGAAATTTATTAGCTTAGTCTGATGAAGTCAGTCAGTTCATTTAATAGATGTATAAGGAACACCTACTACTATGTGCCAATTATCTTTCTGGTGCTATTGCAACAAGTATGACTGACTGGGTCCTAGTTATTGTTGAATTTATTGTCTAGTTAGGGAAATGGACAATAAGTATGTAAACAAATGAAATGTTAAACAATAAGATATTTTGATAGAAGAAAAGCAGCAGGATAATTTGGTAAATAGTAACTAGGCTTGGAGGTAGTCCGGTTATTTTAAATTTAATAGTTAGGAAAGAGACGGTGACATTTAGCATCCAGGCATTGACACATTATCTGATGTGGTAATCCAAGCGAATCTTGCAGAGAGATTTGAACCCTCTGCATCTTCTAAAGCTTTATATGTTTGGATCTGCCAAAAATCTCCATGAAAGTATCTCTCTTGATTGAATTCCTATTGATGGAACTTGGAATATTTTTCTCTACTTCTCCTCTCCTAGCATGCTCATTTATAGTAAACAAATAGATCTGTTTTCCTTTAATTCAGTTCCCAAAATATCTGCCGTTTTCAAGTTTTCAAAGCAGATACATACTACTTGACTTACTAGGACTTTCAAAGGCAAACTCGCTACTTGAAATTGTACAAAGCTGGTTTTATTTACTTGTCTCTGAAGTGTTTTTGTACCCTTATCTCAAAATATCAAACAGGGCTGGGGATGTGGCTCAGTGGTTGAGTGTCTCTGAGTTCAATCCCTGATACCCAAAAAAAACAAACAAACAAGACTTCTTTAGGAACAACTTCCTTCCAAGAGTTAATATAATTTGACAAGGGTCAAGACCAAAAAGCTCTGTTTTTTAAATTTAATGGCTAATGTCAGTTTTATTCGTAGATTTCTCTTCAACTTCATCTCTATTTGATTAGCAACTGAATTTTTGTAGGTTTTAGCTTATCAAAGAAGAGAAATTTTTAAAATTTATTTTATTTTTTAAAAATAAGAAATTTATTTTGTAATTTAGAGAAAATACCAGGTAACACTTTCACAGCTTTCTCAGGCTACATTCTGTTTCCAGGAATTCTGTGTTTGCCTGACAGTTTTCATTGCTTTTTTCCTGAAGAGGCCAGATGTTCACCTCTTCTCCATACAGCCCCCAAAAGACTGCTGTATAGTCTGCTGTTTAGTCACCACTAGGTTAATTAATCAAGTTGATAAGATAACTCAGAGAGAACTCTTTTTGGAGCAATTATAGTTGCTAGTAGAGTTATTTCTCTTCTAATGGAATGTCTCGGGGGTCCTTAATGATAATGGCTTTGATTGTGTGTCTCTTGTTGAAATGTGATTGGAGAAAGTCTGGAATATTTATTTCTATACTCTAACTGGATTGGATGTAGAGAGTATATTGTAGACCTGTGGAGATACTTTTGTCACTTAAATGGGAGAAATGCTATCAGAAGTCCATGCAGCCAGTAAAAAGGATAACACAATAGAGATGTTTTAAGTGCTTAATGTTACATCTTCAGAAATGTGTATAACATTTCAAATGGAAAATGTTTAAGTTGTTGAAGTTGGAATAAGATTAATGCTCTCTTTAAATATTATTATAGGAGCTGCCTTCTGTTGAAGAACTCACTATTATTCTGCCTGAAGATATTGAATTAAAACCTCTTGGGATGGTTTCAAGTATAATTGAACAATTAGGTATGTAAGTAATTTTATTAACAAAATGACTTGTGTCCACAAGCATATACTAATAATTAAATCAAGGGCTTTGTAACTAATAAACTCTTGTGTTTATATTAAGTTTGAGGTACAAAATTCAGTTTTTACTTAAATGATAGAGAAGTACATTTTTTCTGTAAAAATTTAAAGTCTGCATTTACTGACATACTCTCTTCAGAATTTCCTCTGTTAGTTTTATATTGCCATTCTAACATTGCTACAAATGTAGTGACTTACAACCGTATAAATTTTTTATTGTTATTAATTATATATGTTTTTCAAAGAACTGGGGGTTGAACTCTGGGTCCCCAAGCTTGCTCCACAAACTCTATCACTGAGCTACATTCAGTTCTTTTTATTCTTTTATTTTGAGCAGGGTCTTGCTAAGTTGTTTAGGCTGGTCTCAAACTTGCTATCCTCCTGCCTTCGCCTCTAGAATAGCTGGAATTACAGGTGTGTGCTGCCATGCCCGGCTCAGATTTATTATCTTACAGTTCTTGTAGACCACTCATGACCACACATCTATTATGAGACTTTGAGTCTTAATGGGCTAAAATCAGATTATCCAGCAGGACTGAGCTGCTTTCTGTAGGCTCTTGGGGAGAATCCATTTCTTTGTTTCTTTTGGACTAGTGCAGGCCACATTTCTTAGCCCATGGGCTATCTTCCATCATGCTTAAAGTAATTAATGTAGCATCCTTTTTTGACCCTTCTTCCATCATTACCTCTCTTTCTGACCACACTCCAGGAAGGTTATCTTCTTTTAAGGACTCCTTGGATTGGGCCTACCTTTGTAATCCATGGCATTCTACCCCCATCACAAGGTCCTTAAATTTAATGACATCTGCAAAGTCTCTGTTTTAAATTTAAGGAGCATATTTCTAAGTTCAGAAATTGGAACATGGGGATATCTTTTGGGGAGCCATTCTTTCTAGTATCTCAAAATTTTTATCTCACAAACATGTAAATTTGAAATTCTATGATTTAAAATGGATATTTATGGGGCTGGGGATGTGGCTCAAGCGGTAGTGCGCTCGCCTGGCATGCATGCGTCCCGGGTTCGATCCTCAGCACCACATACAAAAAAAGATGTTATGTCCGCCGAAAACTAAAAAATAAATATAAAAAATTCTCTCTCTCTCTCTCTCTCTCTCACTCTCTCTCTTAAAAAAATGGGTATTTATGACATGAAATATGAAAAGAATGGGATAGTTTAGATATGTTTGGCTCAAAGATGTGAGGAAGGCGTGTAAGAGTCTTGAGGTTCATGTGGGTACCATTAATTCTCATGATGAGACACACCTGAGAGTAGAATGTAGCACTAATGAAATCATAGAATTTTTGAATTGTGAGAAGGTAGTAAATTGCCCAAGAGCCCTCTTAGTTTAGAGAATCTAAGGAACACAGATATATTCAAGTCACTTTCTCTTAAGATCAGTTGTCTTAAGTCATTGGTTGAAATAGGACTCCATCTTTTGACCTTTCTTACAGTGTCTGTATCAGTCAGTGTTTTTAAAAATTAATTTTATAGTTTTCAATTTATTAATTAAAATTTGGGTTACTAAAACTATTCATTGTTCCCACGCCATCACATGTACTAGTTTTTAAGTTTACCTTGTGGTTCTTAATTATATATATAGATAAATCAAATAGATAATTAATTTCTTATAGTATCAGCCGAGCATTTATTAGTTTTAATGTTTGCAGACAAATTATAGGTCATAGCGTTGATCCTCAAGGAAAAGTCAACTGTATGATGTGCATGGAATAATGCTTTGTTAATGTATTATGACCAACACAATGAAATATACTAATAAAATTTTCAACTTTACTGGGTAATAAAGAGTGAAGAAATCAAAATCAACACATGCTATTATTGTATACCAACCTGTTTTGAAAGCCTAAAATATCTAACATAATTTTGACCAAATTTAAAAAAGGAAAACTATTAATACATTAGTCAAATTAATCTATGAATTCAAGTAAGACCTTAGATGAAAAGAAAGGATTTGACATTGTACGGTGTAGTTCTAAAAGCCATGCTGGGTTTTTCTGTTTGAATTTTAAAAATAGGGACTAATTAGATATTATCCATCTAGATAGAAGCAGAGAAATATCACTGTCAAAAATGTTAAATAACTGACATACAACCACAAAAAGAAAAATAAACACGAGACAAATCTTTAAGATTAGAGCAACAAGTAAGAATAGGCCAATGGGATAATGCTTTTTTTTTTTTTTTTTTGATAAGGGAACTTAAATGTAATGATAAAAATTACTGTGAACTCTTTTGCCCTTTTTTCATCTGTTCAAGGGAAAATGTTTTGTTAAGCACTTAATTTAGCATTTTTATTTTTACTTATCAGTAAATAATCAATGCTTTGTAGGAAATAATTCCAGAGTGAGAAACCTGACTGATTTCTTCTGTTACTACATGTGATTTTACTATTTTTGGCAAAAATTGACAAAATTTACTCTTGGATTTTTTGACTTCTTAATGAGTTATTCGAATTTTCCATTATATTTTATATTTTTCTTTTTGGAATTATAAGTTTTTGTGTTAAATATCACAGGTTAGCTGCCTGTGTTTTGTGATTATATTTTGTTTACTGAAGAGAAATAGTTGCTAAGGTGTATGTTACCCCACCTTAAGTTTTATTTTAAATTATGTTGTAATTAAAGCATAAATTCTCACCAAAATTCTACATTATCTTTGGATTAAATCTTGAAATAATTTTTTTTTATGTTTTTCAGTAATAATTGAGTCTATGAATAACCTACCTCCAGTTAATGAGGAAACTGTAATTTTTAAAAGTGATCGACAAGCAGCAGGAAAGGTTTGTAAAATTCAGTTCCTACAAATTATTGTGTGTCTTTTTTTTTTTTATTTTCTTCCCCTATTGGTGCTAAGAAGAGTTTATTAATTTTAGTAGATGAGCAATCTAGAGCTCTCATGTTTAATATATTCTTGATTTCCTTCAGTCCTTTATAAATCTGTAAATTGGTTTCATACTGCTATTTTGCTCCATGAGTCACAGAATACACACACATAGCATTCTTACCAGGTACTTTGCTAGGCTATAGGTATACATACTGAATAAAGACACAGTTCCCTGCCCTCCTAGTTTGCAGAGCTGTGTGAGGAAGACTTTCCTTAGGGTATTAGTTCTCAATCAATTTTGGTTTGTGATTCCCAGTGAGTTTGTGACTCTTTTAAAGTTTTTAGATTTTGGCCTTCTCAGGTAGAAGCCAAGAGCAGGGTCTGTTTCCAGTGGAAAAGATTTCAGAGACAGCAGTGAAGTGTCACTGTAAGTACCCTCTAGGGAACTATGAATATGTGTATTTTCAATGCCACCATAAGGTTCGGTCCCTTTTAACATTTTTCTTTTTTTGAACTGAGTATGTAACCCAGGGCATTTTACCAATGAGGTATGTTCCCAGCTCTTTTTATTTTTTATTTTGAGACAGGTTCCAACTAAGTTGCTTAGGGCCTTTCTAAGTTGCTGAGGCTGGTCTTGACTTGGGATCTTCCCATCTCGGCCTCCTAGTCACTAGGATTACAGGCATGTGCCATCACGCCCAGGCCTTTTAACATCTAAGTAGTGGAACAACCTGCATGTTCATCCTTAATGTGAAAAACCACATACTTCACTAAGCATATAGGCAGTTTTGACATCAAGCATATAAGTACTATCAGGCATAGTGGCACATGCTTATAATCCCAGTGGTCCAGAAAGCTGAGGCAGGAGCATCCAAAGTTCATTGCTAGCCTCACTAACTTACTGAAATCCTGTTTCAAAATTATAGAATGGCTGGGAATGTACCCCTGAGATCAGTTCCCAGCACCGGGAAGAAAAATGTAAGTACTAACCAAGTGTTCATTTTTTATGTGACAATAGGGACCGAGTTTTTTATTCACCTCAATATTTCAATGAATATAATAGTTCTTTCTAAGTGTATGTGCTAATAAGTAAATGTGTATTGACTTGGGAGGGAGGGGGATAAGTAACCAACTGTTTTCTGGTGAAATAACTTATTGGGGTTTCCCAAATGCGCAATAATTGGCGGCTTCTTCTTCTTTTTTTTTTTTCTGTTCCAGGAGTTATACTTAATTTACTTTAAATCAAGAAAATCCAAATATTTTAAGCTTTTACCTTACACAGCCGTTTTGTTTTCAGTAACTTTTTCTGTTGTCCATTCTAACACAACTTGGAAAGTGGTCAGGTTTTTATCAGTGTCCTGCTGCCTTTCACCACCTAAATGTGTTTTTTAGATTGACTGGCCAGTTAACCAAAGCAGTGAGTCACTCAATTGCAAAGCAGTTGGTAGAAGAATTAATTGGAGTGAGGAACTAATATTTTTGGCATTTTTTGAGAAAGTTTGTGAGGGGAAAGAGGACTTGTTAGTGTCTAAAGGATGGTGGTGTGGCTTTTTATTTTTGAAAGTGGGTCTCAGAATTTTTAAATTTAGAAAGAAGTACTGAAGTATATAGTACAAACTCTGCTTACTGCCAATGCCTTTGTAAAAGATTGGAGATAGACTGACCTCTGGGTAGATTGAGAGAGAAAAGGAATGGGAAATGAGCAGATGATTGTCCCCACCGGCAGGACACATCAATGTGGGCAAGGAACCTAGATGGGGAGGAATGAAGGGACAAGAGACACGGAAGGATGACAGCAAGACAGGAATTCTGATCAAGCTGCAAACTTTTATTGTTCACACAGGGGTATTTATATGCTGGGGATGGGGAAGCTCTCTAATCAGCAATTGCTGGATGTGGGTGGTAAAACTGCCAGCTGCATGATGTCTGATGATCCTGATAACCGCAGGATGTTCCAGGGAGATAGGTAGCTGCAGGATGTCTCCCAGGCAGGATGTCTCCCAGGGGGCTGTCAGGCTAATCTTTCCTTGTAGCCCCTGACAGATGATCATGATGGGAAAGGCTATCCATGCCCATTGGTCCCCTTTTGTAGGAGAAACCTATTTTCTTCCCTGGCAAAAATCAAAGTTTTCTTTCTGCTCTAGAGAGGAGGAAAAGGGAAAAGAAGAGCCGTAAAAAGAGGGGAGAAGAGGCAAGGGAAACATATTTCTTAATTTTCTGAATAGGACATTATTGAAGCTGAGCACTTCTTAATTTCTTTTATTATGATATTAATGATGGTTGCCTTTCTCTCTTACTAGCTAATTTTAATTTCAAAATACCCAAACACTTTGCTAATTAAACCCTCTAAACTGACATTTTATATCCCCGATATATTTGAATTTTCAGACCTTTAAGTGTGATTAATAATAATCAGCTTGTGTCATTTGTCTTTGAAAGGAGCAGTATAAAAATATAATAGTTAGGTCACTAACTTCAGTTAGCTGGCATAAGGCTTCAAGCAAAAATTCAATCTTTAAATATACCCAGGAAGCTTTGTAAATTTGAGAAATGACAAATCATTAAAAAATATTCAATTATAAATCTGAGCACCTTGAAATGATTCCCCAAAGTAGTGGTGGTGATAGGAAGGGTTAGAATATAAAACAAACCAGTGACCAAGATATGAAATGGATGTGCTTTAATCTTGTTAGCTATCTTATCTAGATACATAACATGAGCCATTGCTCATGCTTTCTTTGTCCTCTGCTCTTCAATAACAACAAAATTAATCAGCCACAGTGATATTTTATGTTCTTTGTAGCCCATCCCCACCCTGTATTGGAGATTGAACCCATAACTTTGTGCATACTAGGCAAGTGCTCTATCACTGAACACATCCCCAGCCCTCCTTATTTTTTTTTATTTTGAGACAGGGTCTCACTAACTTGCCCAGACTGGCCTTAAATTTGAGATTCTCCTGACTCATCCTCCCACGTCCCTAGGATTACAGGCATGTGCCACTATACCCAGCTTCTTTATCTTTTTAAAATTCACTGACACCCACATCATAAATATTTATTTTTTGCATTTAGCTTGTCTGGGATCTTTTTTGTTCCCAGAAAGAATTTTGTATTTTGATAATTATCAAGTTCCCTGATCATTGAAATATTTCTTAACCAGACCTTTTGGGTATTTACCAAAAAAGTCACAAGGAATTATCAGAATTAATCCATCCATTGCACTGCAGTTCAGAAGCAAGGATATTTTTTCCTTCAGTACATTTTAAAACTGAGAGAAAACTTGATAAAATTGAGCAAAATTGACTGAGAACTCAATTTCATTTCCTTCCTACCTCCCACTTTCTTCCCCACTAATGTCAGGAGGACAATCTCAGATTACTATTTCTAGATTTGCCCTTTGATTCCCATAACGATTGATTCTCTTTGGTAAGTATTGGGATCTATTTCCCTCTCAAATACCATTGGCTAAGGAACTTTTACTGATTTTTTTTTTAAAGATCAGTTTATATTGACAGTCTTTGTAGGTAGGATATGATGGGTTCCTGAAGGTCTCCATGTTATATGGATGCAGTGTTGTTTTTTTTTGCCTCTCTCAGTTCTCATGGATACTTCATGTTAACTTGTGATATGATACACACAGTGATTGAAGTAATCACTTGATTTGACCAGTGACTTGGGATACCCTGCCTGTCTATATTCTTTCATTTTTGTTAATGTTTAAAAAAATCACAAAATGATTGATATAAGACAATCCTGAAAGGGTGTGGAGATTAATTTTCCTCACTTTCATTCACCTTCTCGTAGTGTAGTAATAAATTGGCTCAGTAGAACAGGCCAGCAGCATATTAGAAGGCTTGGCCTTCTACATGCACAGTCTTCCAGTGCTATTCCTGGTCCTGGAGATTCCTGGATGTATTTCTTGTTACTTAGAGAATCTGTGACTTACTAGTCCCTCTTAGACTGACTTTTATGTGTGTGACATGGTGTGTTTGTAGAGAGGGAGAATAGGGTGGTGCTCATTCTCCCTACTAGAGTGTTTTCTGTGCCTGTCAGTCTGCTGGCTCAGGCAGGCCCAGCACATACACTTGCTGGGACTTTGGCCATGCTGTATACAAAATGTCTAAGCCCAGTCTATCCTGTGGAATGAGAATTTGAGGGACTGCATACTCTTCATTAATACTGTGTTCCTCAGTTTTTTCCCAACAGATTCCATGTTATATCTGTACCATGTTGTGGTAGTGGTATATGTTAACCTCTGTGTGACAGAAATCCTTTGTATGAGCACTTCTACTACAGAATACGTACTATTGATTAAGGTATAAAAGTAAATGTCTCCATTGTTACTATCCTAAATTTTTCTTTTTACACTCTCCTTGCAGTCTGTTACTTGTTTTGCTTTTATTTCAAGTTAAGTTTTTTGGAAATTACAAAGTTCCCAAAGTTGAGTGGAATTACTAAGGAGGGATACAAATTACTCATTGTAGAACTGTATGAGAAGACATGGGCTGGCCTGAGCTCTGCTGTGTTTAAAGTTTCTCCTCATAGTTTAGCAATCAGATATATCTATATTTTGCAGTTGACAGTTACTTAAAATATTATCAAATTCTTTTTTTTTTTTTAATAACTGTTTGCTAAATTGCTTAAGTAGACTTGGCCAAATTTCCTGTGACTGATTGAGGTAGGGGTACAGGTCAATATTGGTGCATGCCACATATCAATTTCACAGTTCAACTTTCTGTTTCCTCTTGAATGTGGTATTATTTCACTTAAAAACTTTGTGATGATTCCACTATAGTTGTGGCTCATAAGCACTTCATTGTCTAAGAATTTGAATGCCATTTACATTTTAGTTCAAACCAGACTCTTTATAACCCTGTTGACATAATTTTTTTTATAGATAGGCATGTGTCACTGTGTCAGCTAGAGGTCTGTTGTGTTTATATAAACCTCTCAAAGATGATTTTTTGTTGTTTTATTACATCATTTGTTTTACTTTTAAAATTTTTTATCAGTTCTAAATTATTGATGTTAATTCAGAACACATTGGCATTTTAATTGCTTTTAATGCTACTACTTTTTCTTAGGGTATAATAACCTTCAGAATGGTGTACCTTGCTGTGTTAGATGTTTTATGCCTTAGTGAAAATGAACAAAAGCTGGAATACTATACTGTGTATTACAAAATGAGAAGACTTAATATCAGAATCAAAGATTTGATAAAATAGACACTTTCCAGTTTGTAAATTGTCCAAGGATTTAGTAATTCACATCAGTAGTTTTAATAATTATCATATTTGGTTCAAGGATTTAGTAATTTACATCAATAGCTTTAATAATTATCATATTTGGTTCTGATAATTCAGCTTCTCCCAAATCAGTTTTTAGAAGTTTTCAAAATTAGAGAGAGATGTACATATTGAAGACGTCCATCATGGCATCATGTCTTCTATTGGACAACTTGGAAGCTGCCTGAATATACAGTAACGAGACAAATTAATAAATTGTGCTATATAGCCATTAAAATTATATAATTAACTGCTTTTTAAAAAGTCATGGTTTAATTTTTTAAAATGTCTAACACTCTATGGAAACAGAGGAGTTGATCTGCAGAAGCTTACTTTAGTTTCCCAATTATAAAAGTACAAATGCAGATAGCATCTTAAATTCAAAAGGTACCAGTTATAATATTTGTACCTTACAACTTAAATGGACAATACTTTTTAAATTTCATTATTTGCATCTATAAGGTAACCACTATAATGATTTTAATTTGTTAAGAAACAAGCTTAGAAAAAATTTTTATAAGGAAATTTGGGATAAGCTGCATTTATAATCAAAATATGAAGACTGAGTATATAAACAGGACAAGGATAAGTTCATTGCCCTAAGATTGACAAAATTATCTTATTTTAGCAGCTACAAGTGGCATTTTTCAAAAGAAATATTGCTAACATTTCAAATCATTTTCCATGTTAAAACGGACCTTTATGCTTCTTCTATTTTGTAGATATTTGAAATATTTGGACCTGTTGCACATCCGTTTTATGTGTTACGGTTTAATTCTTCAGATCACATTGAAAGTAAAGGTATTAAAATCAGGGAGACTATGTATTTTGCTCCATCAATGAAAGACTTCACCCAATATATATTCACAGAAAAACTAAAACAGTAAGTACTTTATTGACATATTAGTTCTTTATTTATCTAACATTTAAGAATAATTCTACGATTTGTTATCACATTTTATAGGTAGAAATCATTTGTATCTTTTGTTCCAGATGTAATGATAGCCCACTGGGAGAACATTTGTATCATGTAAATTTTATGAATTCTAGTTCATTGTTTTTTTCATTATGTTCTGTATGTAACTACTTCAACATTGGTATTTTGATTTTAAAATGTTTCTTTAGATTTTAAATAAAATTCTGTTTGGTTTACATTCATAGGGTTAACTATTTAATAAAACTAAAATATTCACCAAGAAAAAAAGTGACTAAATTTTAGATTGCTTATAATTTGTAAATTTATGGAGAGAGACAATTAAAATATGTCACTGCAAAGTTGAATGTAAAACTGTGGTAAAAAGGTTGACCTCTCCAACAAATTAGTGGCCTCCATTTTGTCTATATATATGCAGAATGATCCCTGTAGTATGTGAGTCACAAAATTTTTGCCTAATTGTACTCTTTCTGGTTTATTGTCTATTTTGCAAGTATTGTGTTGGCAAGTGTTAGCTGTACAGCTGATTTATATCAGTAGAACTTACTGTGATAATTATATAATTTAATCTCTTCTTTTACTTTCTCTTTTTTTTGGAAGGGTGGTGGTACTAAGGATTGAACTTCAGGGGGTTCCCACTGTGCCCAGCCTATTTTAATTTTTATTTTGAGAAAAGATCTCACTAAGTTGCCCAGGCCCATGTCAAATTGAAATCCTCCTGCCTCAGCTTCCTACATGTCTATGATTACAGCATGTGCCAGCAAGCCCAGCCCATAATTTAATTTTTTATCTAAACATGGTATATGAGTTCAAGTAGGATAGGTTTTTCTATAAAAATAAGTTGAGTGCTTTGAGAAAGCTGTAATTAACTACAAAAATATAGTCAAATTAGGAATGGAAGAAGACCACAGAAGAGGGAGGCAGAGGGGGTTTTAAATCCAAAAAGACTTTACACTTTGACACAGATTTGTTTAAGTTTTAGCTCTCCTGTTATAGGAAATCTGAAATACAGGCTATGTACTTTTAGATGTAGTTTTTCAAGGAAATTTAGTCAGTGGGTAACCTTGGGTCTTCCTCCAAAGTATTAGTCCATGCTGCAAAGCTTAAGGTCTCTATTCCACTTCCAAGTTAAATTAAGTCACTGAATTTCTTTAGTTATTTCAGAGGTAAAATTTGTAGTCTTTAATTGATTAAACTCATGTTTAAGAAGATCATAATTATCTGAAAGATAATTTTGTTCAATCTCTTCAGATTGTGTAAGGTTAATTTCCCTAAATAACTGCTAGCAGGAAAGATGAATTAAATAGACATTAAGTCATAAAGATTTTAATATGTTTTAAAATAATGCTTTAAATAATTAACATTTCTATCTGCTACGGATAACAAGATGCTGCTGTTACAATAAATATTTTAATATGTAATATGCTGTACAATAAATATTTTAGCTTAACACAGGTAGTTGGAATGTTTTCTGAAAATGTTTATTAAATAGGAATAAACTATAGAATTGGGAATTAGATTGTCCTGCATAAACCCCATTGATGGTGCACTTTGGTGTCTCTCATGGGAACTCTGTGCACTACTTAACTTACCAGCCTAACAAGGCTAATTTAATTTTAGCTTTCCATATACTGTCTGTAAAAAGTGCTTTCAGAAATGTTGTCTGATTTTTCCTTTAGTGGCTTTTTGATTTCCTGTGGTAGATGTACTAGTTGGGGAATTTTTCCCAATTACATATTTGAACTCCAGGCTAAGCCATTTCAGGTCATGAGATGTCATATATTCCAAAAGGAATATTAGAGCTGTGTTAAATGTACAGATTGTAAAATGACAATTGAATAAATAAGTACCTTATTTAACTGATAAAAAATACATCATATATAATGTCAAAGATTCAAGTCAAATATTTAAAGCAAACTTGATGTTCATTTTGTGCCACCATACTGACATCTGTGCATTGATTTTAGTGGCATTAATTCCTGAGACCCTCACTCATTGTCTAGTTTAAAGCAATGAGCATCCAGTCACAGTACTTTATAATATTTTAGTGCATTTGAATAACTATATTGCCTGAAGTCATGGAATTAATAAGATTAAAAAGGTAAGATTTAAAAGTGAGGTTTAAGAAATTATAATCATATTCATTATATGTACTTTTCTTGGTTTTATAGAATGTGAAACTTTTCCACCAGGAGTAATTAAGTTTCAGCTCCGTTTACTCCTTCCACATACACCTCTGATTATTCTGTCCTTCTGAATTTTCAGTGTTTCTTCTCATCATCCTCAAATTAGTCTTTCTTTCACTTTCCGTGCTTTGAGAATCCCTGTTGAAATAAGTCTGGGCCACTTAATAATTGTTGAAATAAATCTGGGCTACTTACAGTCAGTCAGAATGAGGAGAGAAGGATTTAAATCAATAGCTCTAGCATCAGATCTGTAAAATCCCGGAAAAGGGAACACTTCATATCTTTGCATCTGTAGCTGCTTGAGTGACTTCTGATTTGTAATTGATGTTGAACAAACATTTCCTGAACAGAGTTTATGCAAACTTCAGGTATCACAAAAGTAAAACCATGTTTATCTGCACACCACAATCTTGGTTTCTCTTCTTAATTCCCTAATTCTAATACTTAAATGGGTCCAAATTTTGTGGTTTTCTTATGAGATTCTCATATTATCTGAAATAAGGTAAAGGACACATAAATGGTCTTTTGTTTTTTGCTATTTTCATGTATTGCAAAATTGCCAGTTGCGCTCATCTTCTTTATTTTCCATACTATTAATGTTTTATAAGCACTGTTAACAGCATATTTTTGATAAGTACTTTTTAAATTTGTTTATTAAAATTCTTTTTTCAGGGATAGGGGATCAGATGCATCATGGAAGAATGATCAGGAACCACCACCAGATGTAAGTATTAAGCTTCTTACTGAATGTTTTATAAAGTAGGCATGACTTAAGTCTTTTTATTTTTAGTAAGTTTTTAATTGTTTTAGTAAATTCTTCAAATGGGACATGAAAACATTATTGTGAAGCTTTTGATAATATGCACCCTTCATATAAAATCATTAGAGACTTACCTACCTCCCCATTTTTTATAGCATAATTACCTTTTTGAAACAAGATCTCCTTGATTTATATTTTTATATCTATTCCAGCAAGGCATGGAACGATGGGTTGATAATCTAGTCTGTTTAGAGATGTGAAATTAATTTGGGGGTAATATGTAAATGAATTAATTATTTAGTAGAATTATTTGGTTTAACTCTCCATGGAGATGTTAAAGCAGATTTTCTTGTACTCAGTTCTGTAAAATGTTTTTCAGTATTATTGATTTTTGGTATTTTCAGATTCAGATAATCATTTTAGATATTCTCAAGCAATGCCAAGCTCATGGTGTGTATTAACTTCTAATTTTGTTGAGGTAGTTTTATACCCACATAGAGAATTTTATACAGGTATGAGTCACTTGACCAGGGAGGGATCTTAGCTTATTATCCACATTGAAATGGGATTATGTTTTCTAGTTAACATGTACACATGTAATGCTCTGTACACTCACTTAACATTCTCTGGTAGGTTTAGAGCATTTTGTTTCTCAAATTCTGTTTCAAAAGTGTTTTGGAGATTGAATCAGATCTTGAAATATATCTCTTGTGAAATTCAGATATTCTAATACATGCCTATTATTTCCAGACTAAACATGGAAGTTACTAATTGTGATAATGTAAAATGTTTATGAAATTGGTTTCATAAAAGATTAATGACAAAATGAAATCCCACGTGCTTCATGATGTTTATTTTTTCCAGGTGGCAGACTGGATCATGAACTGTGTTGGGATTGGATTTTGTAATATTTGTTGATGACATTTTGTAGTTCCGAATTATTGCCTGATATTGATGGTTGATTAGAATTTGTGAGGCCTAAAATAAATTATGTGCCCTGAAAATAGGAAGCTTTAACATATAAAAGAAAATTTGAGAGATAATGTACTATGAAAATGTTGGAGATGCATTAAGGTCCTAAAAATCACTCAGGAATACATCTTATTTTATATCCATTTCTAACATAAACATATGAAATTTATAACTGAATAAATGTTTAATGAATGCAAATTTGAAAACAAGGAAAAGTAAATCTTAGTAAAATTTTACCAACGTAATCGCTCTAAAATAAACTATTCCAAATTAAAATTCTTTATTTCTTCCCTCTTGCTTTGAGATGATGCATGGGTATTTAAAATGGCACAATAATGTTCTTATTAACTTCTCCAACCTTGTCTCTTTGATTTTGCTGTATAAGGAGCTTTCACTTTGCCTTACAGAATCCTTTTGACTTTTTTTACACACCATATACTTCAGTGCCTCTGCACATATCATTCCCACTTCCTGAAGATTTCCTTTCCCTTATTTTCCCAGCTAACTCATGAGATGTTTATCTTGGGTTATTTTTACCAAGAAGGCTTTCTTCCTCTTTTTCCTCTTAATCCAACCCCATAATACTTACTTATTGTATTGCTGGTTTATTTGTTTTCTCATTTGACTAAATAGTTTCAAAGAAATAAACGTCTTCCATCTGATCTTAGTACTTTCTGGTGTCTGGTGGATGCCAGATTCAACCTGAGTTTAAAAATCTTAATACATTAAGATCAGTAATAAAAAAAATGTATCTTATATTTAAAGGTACTAAAATTTAGTTGATGTGTTTGAAAATGATAATGGTAGGTATATGGTCTTAGTGGTTCATGGAGGATTTTATCTGGAAAATATTATATTATTTCAGCAAGAGCATACTGAAAATGCCATACAGAGACATTTACATCTATTATGTTTCTTCCTTTTAAGTGTGCACATACGCCTACATGTGAAAGGTAATATGTTTTCTAGTGGTAGTAGAAAAACAGTATACCTGAACTAAAGATATCATGACATAAATCTTGATTTTCTGACAGGTGTAGAATGGTGAATTCCAATTCCGCATAAAATGTGAATTTTACACTAGTAATTTGAAATAATTTCCTCTTAGAATTTAGATCATATAGTTCTGTGTCTGGTTTTGAAAGCCAGGGAAGGGAAAGAACACAGTGCTTCATCTGGTGGGAGTGGATCTACATAACATCCCTGTGATTTTTTATGCCCTTACTTTGTCTTATTTTATATTTATTGCTTTTACTGTAACCTGTTAAGAGTGTAGAATGAGACTGGCATATAATGGTTATATTAATGTTTTTAAATAAATGAGTCACAAAGCAATGTTTTATTTTTATATTGGATCTGATGGTGTGTGAAATTTGCTTAATCTTAACTATTATCAATCAATATTTTGGCATCCTTTGGCAACTGGCATTATGATCAATCTTAAGTGTAAGTTGGAGGTCACACTTCTGGCCAGGCAGTGCCCACACCTGATGATGTAAAGTTACCTACCCAAAACTTTCTAGGAATTAATAAACCTTGATTGATGGTTTTACAGCTTGATTAATGATTAAACAGCTTTATTAATGGCCTGTATTAATGAAGTCTTTAGGCAATTGTCAGAAACAAAGAAACTTGACTTTTTAAGATTTCTAATTAGTTGAGATATTACTGGAAAATATTAAGTACTGAAAGGAGAAACTTGTCAAGGTCAGTTGCTAAATAATAGGTCTTACAGGTTTGTTCTAAGTCTCTAAGTATGAATTGACAAATCTATGTGATTTAAATCTACTTTCATCTGCAAGGCCTTAGACTTCAGTGATGATGAAAAAGAAAAAGAAGCCAAACAGAGAAAAAAATCTCAGATTCAAGGCCGGAAAAAACTCAAATCTGAATTTAATGAGCCAGGTGAGTGAATATAATATGTAGTCTTTATTTACGTTCATTTAGATCTATATAGGTTTATCTGTAATAAAGCTGAAAGACATTTCTATGTTCTGTGTTACTTTCTGGCATCCAGGAACTATTGGAGAAATTGTGCAACATGGGATATGGGTGGGTGAGAGTCACAAGGGAATAGTTAGTGATAGCTTTTTAAAATTAAACTTTTTGTGATACAAGAAATAATAGGAGACATGCTGCATACCTTTTACCCAGTTTCCTCCAGTTGTGACATCTTATAAAATTTGGTAGTACAATATCACAGCCAGGATTTTTGACATTCATGCAGTCAACATATATAACATTTCCATTACCAGCAAGCTCCCTAGGTTTCCTTTTTATAGTCATATCCATTTCCTGCTATCTTGCTTCCTCAGCTCATACCACTTACCTGTTATTCATTTCTCTAAAATACAGTGTCATGTGAAGAATGTTATGTAAATGGAGCTATATAGCATGTTAAAATTAGGGATTTGATTTTGCCAGTGACTGTAATTTTCTTGGCATCCATCCAGGTTGTTATATTTATTATTATAGATACACTTAATAGATTTTTCCTTTTCATTGAATAGTACTATTCCATGTTGGGACTATACCACAGGTTGTTTAAACATTCATCTATTAGAGGATATCTGAGTTGTTTGCATTTTTTGTTCATTTGGGCAAAGCTGCTATAAATATTTGTATATAGATTTTTGTGTGAAAACAAATTTCCATTCTTCTGGGACATATACACAAAAATGTAATTGCTAAGTTATATGACAGTTGCATTACATGCTTAGTTTCTTAAACTGTCATGCCTTTTTTTTTTTTTTTTTTTGGTTTGGTGGTACTATTTTATATTGTCATCAGTAGTAACACTGGTGACTCAGCTTCTCTGCATTCTCACCAACATTTAGTGTTGTCATTTTTAATTTTAGGTGTAAGTGATCTTTAATTGTGGTTTCAATTTGCACTTTCCTAATGGCTAGTAACATTGACCGTCTTTTCATGTGGTCATTTTTAACTATTTAGGTGGTAATGTTTATTCATGTTTTTCTCTATTTTCTAATTGTATTTCTGTTATTTTCCTTTTGAATTATTTGAAGTTTTTAAAAATAAATTTTTGT